>NC_081413.1:240033409-240720909 GCF_030272615.1 Cryptomeria japonica | reverse complement strand
CTTGGCCAACAATGCTTCAAGCTCAACTAAACTGTCTTCATCATCAGCTTCTCTGTTGGATTTGGATTCATAATTGTGACGGGTATCTCTACTTTTCCTCACAGATGGGTTAGAAACATAAGCTCTAAATGTAGACTCAGATTTCTATACACTACCATCATAACCATTTAATTCAAAAGTAGTAAGCTTTACAATGATGCAGTCAAGAGTTACCCTAGTTTTGTTAATGGACTTCAGCTCCTAAATAGCTACAACTCGGATAGCATAGATCGGTAGTAGGGTTTTCAGTACCTTACTGATCACTGTGGAATCTTCCACTTTACCTCTTGCACTCTTGATTTCACCGACTATCTCCTTTATCCTTTGATCATACTGCTAAATATTCTCACCTTCAGCCATCCACATGTCATCAAACTTTCCTCTTAGACTCTCTTCTTTAGAAATCTTAACATGTTCATCACCGCCATTAATCTCTTCAAATTTTTTCCATACCTCATATGCAGTCTCTAGACCATGAACATCTATGTACTCTGCATTAGATAAAGAACTGTTAATAGCCTCTAATGCTTGTTGATTCTCTTGTTGCTCTTTCTTTTGATCATAAGTCACCATCTCAGTGGGTGCAACATATTTAGTATCAACATGTTCCCAATATTGGCTTCCCAGACTCTTGATATAAATTTTCATTCTGTCACTCCATATCCTATAGTTCTCTCTATTAAACTTCAGACCTTCCTTCTTCATCATGATATTCAAGATCTTTACCTCAAGCTATTAGGCTTAGACCTTAGAGGACCTGATAATCTCTAATACCAATTGATGGTATGATGAAAGAATAAGTATCCGATCAACTACTGAGAGGGGGGGCGGGGGGGGAATCGGTAGATAGAAAAACTGATACAAACTTCACCAATCTCAAAAATTAATCTCTCAAAGTAAACTTAGAACTATCAATGTAATACCACTGCTAAGATAAAAAATCATAAGATAAACCGGTTGATTGTTACAATAAATTAACATTAAAAAACTTCAAACTCATAAACATCTAAATGCTTTTCCATATGTCAACAAACTTGATTTCTCAATGCTTCTGGTTATCATAACTTATCAAAGTAGTTAAGTAGTTAAGTAAATCAACCATTATAAACATAACCATGAAAAAATTCACCACTTGACACAAGTATTTTTGATGTGGAAATCCAAATGGGAAAAACAACGATGAGATGAGACTCACAAGATAACTATCTGAACTCTTCTGAAGTTAGCCCTGTTAGGAGCCTAGCCTGTTAAAGCTTTACAAAAGTCCTGTTAAGAACTGATCCTATTAGGAATCACCCGGTTAAGGGATTGACTACAATGCCTTGTTAGAATAAATACCCTATAAGGAGTAACCTCGGTAGAGGATTTGAAAATCCAAGCTAATGGATCACCTTGTTAGAGGATTTGAATAATACCAAGCTTGTTAGAGATTACCCGGTTAGGGGATTTCAATTTTGTTGTAATTGTTAGAAAACAACAGGAGTTTGGTGATCTATCTGAATAGCACTACACTTGCTTGATCATATCCATTTCATGCTCCTATCTGCCTTTACTCAAACTACAGATACATCATCCGGTTTGGCAACCACACACTCAACTGATCTTTGTTAACTCTTTGCCAACTCATTAAACTAAACAACTTCATCAACCTTATAAACAAATCAATTAGGTCGGTAACACAACAAAAACCTAATTCTCATAGAGATTACAAACAAGTCGGTTCAAGTATGACCACTGGAATACATAGCAATCTCTGCACATCAATCAAGAAAACCTTGATCACCGCTTCATCGAACTTAGTAACTCATCACGTGCTTTGCATTATATGCAATACATTTTCTCATTCCCTACACAAAAATCATTACAATAGTTTTCCATAATCACTTGAAATTGTCTTCATACAATAATCATACGTGTCATAATCATTGCCGCTCATTATCATATTATAAACTAATATAACCAATTCACCAAACTTAATCGGTTAGGGTTTATAAAAAACAACAGGTAGGGTTTACCGGTTACCGGTTCAACTCTCAAATTCTTCCTATCAGCAATAAAACAATATTACACCAATATCATTACTGGTTAATTGACATCAATGACAACATAACATATCATTAATGCAATCTTCATACAAATGCCAACATAGACATTTATTGTATTTGGTTCCATCCAAATAATTTCAAAGGCTTGACACATGACATAAATGTCTTCCTTTAACTTCCCAATAGGGAATCCTAATCATACTTCTATCTTAGGACCTTTTACCCTTCTTTGACAAGTGGAGATGAGAACCATCTTGGGGTCAATGACCAAACAACTCACAATCTGCCTTCACATACTTGGGAGGATTTAATCACTTCTTATCATGTGCATAACAACACTTATAAACATGATTTAATATAACAAGAAAGGAAAAAAGATGAGTGTCCTCTCCTCGGCACACCTAACCTCCCATAACAGACCTAGGGCTTGGAATTTTGGTGAGAAAACAACCCAAACCATTCAATGCTTTATGCATTTGGGGTCCACCTTCAACCCTTCAAATCCTTCCACAACTATCCACCCTCAAACCCTAGCTTTCATATCAAAATTCTTACCTTTTCATCCTCTTGCCAGACTGATACATAGAGATATCAATCATACTATCAATGTTTTGCATGTGCAACCCTTGTAAAAACAATCTGCAACTTTGGAATATGAAAAATGCATATGTACAGATCTTTCATACAAAAATTTAACATTTTCCACCATGTAAAACAAAAAATATTACATTTTTTCCCTCTCGGGTAACCCTAGGTAGGGTTTTAGATAGTTTTTGAGAAAAATGCAATAACTTTCTTAATTCTCAATGGATTTGAATGAAACAAAAAAAAATAAAAGTCAAAATTTCATTGCCAATTGGTCTTAGATCATTTAATGGACTGCACAATCCATTTCATTTGCTGCAACAACCTGCAACTTCCAAAAAAAAAAGTCTTATAGGGATGCCTATGATAAAATGACCATAACTTTCACCAAAATCAATGAAAAACCAACAACTAATTGCAAATGAAAGGTGATTCATTCCTCTATAGGATTCAATCATGTTAGTTTCATAAAAATACTTTATAGACCGCACAAAATCAAAAGAACAGTAAAAAACATGAGAAAACCACTAAATTTTATTGCTCAAAGATGCAAATTTTTCATTCCAATTGTTCTCCAACATTCAACAACCCTTGTAGTCATGTGTACAAGGCATAATTATCCTATTACAATTATTATTCCCCCTTCAATCGACCTCCAACTACTTTTTGATAACTTTTTAAAAAGTTGGCATTACAATGTAAAGTTGTCATGGCAACATTGGCAACTTTTGAGCAACTTTTACAGATTTTGACCAAATGACCCTTAAACTTCCAAAATGACTCCAAATGATCATTAATTGTCTAAAATGGCCTTATTAACATGAAACAACATATAACAAGATAAAAACTCAAACTTTGACTCCTGGAGGCATGATAGGCTTGTGGGTGCTCCTGCACCATACTCCCAAGGGAAAGAAAACTTAAGTTCCACTTGAGTGCAGGTCTTCTTTTTCTTCCTGGCCTTCCAATTCTTTTGCACTATTTCCTTGATGTCTTCTTGGTTATTTATGTATGTCTTCAACTTGTTTTCTCTAGGTTGTCTTCTCAGCTCCTTCGCTTCTTTCTTCCTTGCAAGGTATTCCTCTTTTAGCATCCTCCTCTGAACCTGATCTCTTTCAAGAGTCTGCTTCTCAATGATTTGTATCTCCTTATCAAATAAACCTGCACATATATAGTCCAATGAAAGATTAGAAATAAAATACGGAGACCTAGAGGTCTCCTCCATGTCTCCTAGCACCATACACTCCACTTCAACCCCCAGGAGATCCTCCATGTGTTCTCTTGTTGGCTTAGGACTGAACTTGTCCTCTAAGGGTCTCCTGTGATAAATAACATCTTCTAACACTTCCATCTTAGTTTTTAATTGCTCTTGACTTTCATACACAAATTAGTGTTTCTCTTTTTCCAAACCTACCATCTCCTTTCAAAAGATTTGATCAATCTCTATATATGGATAGATTACTTCTTGTTGCACTTTAGGGCTACATTCATCATTGAACTTTTCAATTTTTCCTACAACTACAACCAACTTATCATTCATATCCATGTCTTCCAATAATGAAGCATCCAATTCATCATGCATTTCATCAAACATTGGTCTTTCTTTAGGAGAACACAAAACATATTCTTTATTCATCAACCTTTCACTATTAAATATAGAATTAAATATACATTCACCGAGTACCTCACCTTCCTCAGGAGGACACAATATTCCATCTTGTTCACTTGCGATTTTTTCTTCATTTACTATTATGCTTGCATTTGTATGATCAACTCTTTCATTAATTTCAAAACAATGAGACTTACTTTCCTCCACATCTGTTTCCTTGGATGGCTTGTTAAGTATCTCCAACCACCTCCTCAATCTATTACTTCATGTTGCTTCCTTCACTTTTCCATCATTTTCTTAAGAGGCCACTTCACCTTTTCCCTAACCTCTATAAATAATCCATGTTATGTTATTCCATGTAGTAGCTCTAGTATGATTCCTAACTTGTTCAAAATTTCTCTCATCTCTTTTATCTCTTTTTCAACATCTTGTTGTGGCTTGGGTTGGTTCCTTTTTCTTATCTCTTCCTTAAGCTTCATCACTGTACGCAATTTTTCTAGTTCCATTTTCCCACCTCACCTGTGTCTTTTTCACCTCAGTCTTTTGCCAACTTCTCCTTTGAGCGTTACTTGTGCTCTTCTCCTTCCTTCAAGCCTATCTAGGCTTCTCCTTCTCTAACTACCCACACAACTTTCCACACAATACACACCTTGCAAACTAAATAATTTAACAAAACTATTATAGTCTCTTGTAGCATTCACTTATTTCTTCCTACCATCTAGATCTTTTGGGCTTTGAAACTAACTTTCCTAGACCTTTTAATCTCTAATACCAATTTGATGTAGAGGTAGGGGTAACACAAAGAGAACTCTAATCACAATCGACAATCACAAGAATATGATGCTTAGGACAACAAGACTAGTTTATGACTTTCCCCAAAACCCTTCTTTCAGTACCTATCTTTGGATTCTTAGACATCTGTTGTATTTGGTTCCATCCAAATCATTTCAAAGGCTTTACACATGACATAAATGTCTTTCTATCACTTCCCAATAGGGAATCTCAATCATACTTCTATCTTAAGACCTTTTACCCTTGTTTGACAAGTCGAGATGAGAACCATCTTGGGGTCAATGAACAAACAACTCACAATCTGGCTTGGGTTTACTATTTACAACCTTGGGAAGATTTTATCACTTCTTATTATGTGGATAATAACAATTACAAACATGATTTAATATGATAAGAAAGGAAAAAAGATGATCGTCCTCTCCTTGGCATATACCTAGTCTCCCATCACAGTCCTTGGGCTTGGAATTTTGGTGAGAACACAATCCAAACCATTGAATGCTTTATGTATTTGGGGTACTCCCTCAACCCTTCACATCCTTCACAACCATCCACCTTCAAACCCTAGCACATATCAAAATTTTGCCCTTTTCATGCTCTTGCCAGACTGATACATAGAGACATCAGTCATACTGTCAATGTTTTGCATGTACAACCCTTGTCAAAACAATCTTCAACTTTGAAACATGAAAGAATACATATGTACAGGTCTTCCTAAAAAAAAATAGCATTTTTCATATGTAAAACAAAAGATATTACATTTTTTCCCTCTCAGGTAACCCTAGGTAGGGTTTTAGGAGAAAAATGCAATAACTTTCTTAATTCTCAATGGATTTGAATTAAAAAAATCAAAGTATATTCACCAAAATTTCATTCCCAATTGGTCTTAGATCATTTTATGCACCGTACAATCCAACCATTTGCTGCAACTTCCAAAAAAAACAAAAAAAAAAAGTCTCATAGGGCTACCTATGGTAAAATGACCATAACTTTCTCCAAACTCAATGAAAAACCATCAAACCAATTGAAAATTAAAGGTGATTCATTCCTCTACAAGATTAAATCATATTACGTTTATAAAAATGTCGTATAGACTATACAAAATCAAAAGAACAATAAAAAACGCGAGAAAACCACCAAATCTTATTGCTCAAAGATGCAAAATTTCATTCCAATTGTTATCCAACATTCAACAAATCCTGGGGTTATGTGTAAAAGTCATATTTATTCTATTACAAGACCTCCAACTAATTTATAACTACTTTTCAAAAAATTGGCATTACAATGTAAAGGTTGTCATGACAACATTGACAACATTTGAGCAACTTTTACAACTTTTTACCAAATGACCTACAAACTTCCAAAATGACTCCAAATGATCATTAATGGTCTAAAATACTCAAACTTTGACTCCTGGAGGCATGATAAGCCCATGGGTGCTCCCGCACCAGTTTGAAACAATTTATCATGTACTCAACCCAATTTAAGTGTTCAATGGGTAACCAATTGACATAAACAAAGGCTCATTTAAATTATCAACCAGGGACGTATCTCAAAGATGGTATTGGAACTATATGTGCATTGAAGGGTTCTATCTCTTATCATTTCATAAAGAAAGTACATTACCTATAAACAAGATTAAAGCAATTGAAAATAATTGACCAATAGTGGTCATGGGTGCTTTTGTAGCAACACAGTGGTGGTTGCATGTGCAATTTTTTCCCTAAAACTGAACACCTATGCAGCTAAGGATGGTTGCAACTGAATCAATTAATTATACTAGCTTCATTATCAATAAACTTAAAGTAATAACAATTGCAGATCAACGTGAATTAATCCTTTCATGCATGCAAATGAACGAATAAAAATAAAAAGGAGAGTTCCACGTTACCTCAAGTGGCTTGCTTGAGTAATGTGGTCCCTTTGTGAGATAATAGTACTACTTATAAAGAGTTCACCAATTCTTCATTATAACATGTATGCAAAGTAACATAAAAAATAGTTCTGGAGAATCTAGATCAATATATTTATTCACTCTCATGGATGTAGTAATATCTGAGTACAAAAATAAACTAAAAACTAATAGAATAACTCCTCTTTCTTTCTTATCAATTAATTGTTTACATAGAACAATAGATCTCTATTTAAACATTGAGGAGGAAGTTAATCATTAGTTATTCACTATTTACTACTAACCACCCATCGCTCATGTTTAAGACTCAGGCAACTTATTCAATAGAAGGAACAAAACTAGCTATGGGAGTTTGTTACAAAAGAAACTCCTTTATTAAATAGTTACAAAAGAACATAAATGAATCCTTTGCATCACTTTGGAAGTGATGGCACATAAAAAAAGATTGATTCAAACAACAATTACATTTAGACAGAGGCAGAGTCCACAAAGACTTCTCTTGTTTTGACTATTCTTGCTCCTATTTATCCCATGTGCATGTGCATTCAATTCCTCCCCTTTGACTAAGGATGACTGGTGCAACAAAACTCTCCCTTCATTCAACTTCATTCTCTTGTGCCATGTTAGTACTAGATAGAAATAACACACACACAAGCCATTATTCACAATCATTTAGTGCCAAATATTCATCAAACACATAATATATGTATACCATTATGCCATTTGAATATGTTATAATTAATAGTAAGTATAGTCTTTTAGATGCATAGAGTATAAATAGTTCTTAACTAAAGTCTAAAAGTGGTATAATCTGAAGACATCAAAATTCAAACCTAGGACATCAGACAGACTTATAGCCCCCAACTTTATCATTTACTTGTCCTTAAGTAACTAAACTCCTAAGCATTGCTGCCTAAGACACTTAGCCTATAGTTAATTGTTTGAGTTATTATTGATGCCTTATGTAGGTACAATCCCCTATCTTTGGTAATCTACTCCCAATGGTCTTTTTCTTCATACACAATTATCAAATGTTATCCAATACAATGAGGTATTGGATGTAGAAGTAATAGAGGATGGAGCTACAAAGGCAACCATTCAATCCCGCATAATTTTGTTGCTCTAATGTACTTTTTGGCCCTTAATTATAGTGAAATGAAGTGATATAGGGAATGTGGCTCTCTACATTTCAATTATGGAGTTATTCACTCCACCATTGCTACATGTGTCCCAAAGTCTGTTCCTTTATCATATTTCTCATGAACACTTGGAGCCTCTGATAATTCTCTCGTTTGATGGCATGAAACTTTGCATACAATCTAGGTCTTTGGATTATATCAATCCATTAATCTATAATGATAATTGTATCCCCACTCTCAGGCCTTATGTTCAAGGGATGTGTCTTTTCTTTCTCTTTATATTGTTGAATAAATTCTCACCTTTCTTGCTAATTTTCGAGGTATGAAGTGAGTTCCCTTAGCTATAAATCTCCCACATAATATAAAGGGTTTCAAGTTGATTCATAAGGGACAACTAAGTTATGAAAGTAAAACTCACATAGTTGATCTTACAAATTGGCTTCGACTTTGGAATAAGCTTGCATAAATAATTGAGGGTCCACAACTGATATAGAGTAATAATTTAACATCTGAGTAATTTAAAAATAAGGAATTTTTTTATGTAAGTACAAAGCATACACTGTAGTAGGAGGCCTATAGTTTCTCAACTGATTAGCCCACTAATATCAACTTCATATCGATTTTGAAGCTTTACCTTCTTTGTAATCCATTGTGCATTATGCTCTACATATGTCTCCTATTGTTTCCCTAGTTCATAGCCAAGTTTTACTATACTTACCAATGCATATGTATTCTTTTTACCAACAGTGGTACATTTTCTTCTTTGTGATTCAATAATGTCCATGCTAACCAAATACTTGAGCCCAACACAATCTGCATGTGGTTTTTCTTCTAACTCCACCTCTTGTTCTTTCAAATTGAGTTCCCTAAATTTATACTCATTTAGCTGTTGTTCCAAAAAAAAATTTTTCTCAAGAGCTGCATTTAGCTCTATCCTTTCCTTACTTTCAATGACATGTTCGGGACCAATAGAAATGCTAGGCCCTTCTTGTTTCCTATCAATGTCATCATCATGACATTTTGCAAGTAAAGTGGTATCTTGAGGTAAAAGAATAATTGCCTTCTTAGGGATTTTTATAGCAATATAGGGGTCTTCTTATTTAGTGTCCTTATCAAAATCATCCAAATGGAAAAATTGAAAAGTTTTGGTTTTATCATCACTTCATGACTATCTTTTGTTTGTTCTTTTCCTTTTCCCTTACCAAAAAACATATCTTTTTTCAGAATTATTATCTTCTCATTGAAATGTCTTCACTTTAGTTGCTTGTTTTGCTGAAGTCTTTTTCTTTTGAAGGTGAGTAGACTGCCTTTGAGAGCTTTGTTCAGCCTCTTTCTGTTGTCGAGATTGTCTCTTAAATTTTGAAGGCCTACATTCTTTTGTTGGTTTCTTCTTTATTTCTAAATCCCATGTTTCCTTGTTTGCCTTCTTTCCCTTCTCCACTAAGGATTTCTTTTGAGATTGCCTCACCACTTTTTTCCTTGCAGTTAAGTATTCCCCTGCGGTTGAAGAAGAAGTACATTCTTTCCCTTTCTTCAGAAAGTTTTTCTGTTTCAATGGAGGGGGTTCTATTTCTTGTAATGCTACATGCACTTCCTATGTTGCTACAGGTGGATTTTCATGCTCATTAACATCAACATTTTCTTGTTCCAAAATTATGTGTTGATGAATGTTAAACTCATTGGAAGCAGAATCATTCACACCTCCAATTACAACCATAGAACGTTCTCCAACTAGGGTTTCCATTTCTACCCTAGAGTCATGTTGTTCTTCATCCTACATAGGCTTTAAAATGTGTCTTAACAATATATTATGAATATTGTGTTAGCAACGACAAGGAGAAAAATGAAGAGGGGGGTGAATCAATTTTTATCAGATCAACTAACTTAATCACAAAACCAAATCGGATAAACTGCAACAATAACAAAGATAAGGAAATTGATAGCACAACACACAACACCGAGATTTTGATGTGGAAACCCAGTTAAGGGAAAAACCATGGTGGGAACCTACCCACAATAAGATGATACTCTCCTGTAGTATGTGAAAATATTGCAATGGGGAATGCACATATATTTAGGCACACTGATTAGAGGTCACTGCTCAAAAGATAATGACTCAGAAGGCTACAACCCTCAGGGAATTCTCATTGAGTTACAACAAGATTCAGACTACAATCCAAAAGAAATGAACTAAAAGAATAACATCTCCAAATGCCTGATTACAGTTTCGCTTAAGCACAATTGTCTTCCCAACAACACCAATATCTCCTCAATGAACTACACCAAAAGATGAATCCTTGTTCACACATATACCACTCTCTGATAATGCAAACACAACCCTTGATACCTAATTTACATGACAATATCACCTATTTATACAATTCATCAACCTTGACAACAAGGTCGGCTAAACCCTCAACTCATAATTACAAAATTACATCACATGATACAAGGATTGACCATAAGACTAATATAATGATTTACATGAAATAACATGGACCTAAATCAAATCTCCAAACACGCAACACCACCAAAAATCACGCCAAGATCAACTGCAACATGCTACACCACCAAGAAAAATCGCATAACACGAAGAACATCACCGGTTCAGAAAAATCACCAAAAAATCACACAACGACCAATGTGGATCATCAAAACAAATAGGAAACAATTAGGAAATATCAGCAAGAATGTTAGAATCATTAGTAACAGCTGCACCAACACCACTTATCAAATCTTCATCTATCAATGTCTGAAACTCAAGAACACTCAAACAACAACAACTGTCACAAAGAAAGATAACTTATGGAGCACCAAATCATGAACCATCCAAAATGAAGATACATAAGACCATCCCAAACAATATCCTAAAATCTCAGATTAAGATCTGATCACATAGGAATATACTAGAGGAAATATTGAACTCTTCAAAACACTGATAAGATAAACAAACTGCAAAACCGGATCATATGATATGATCAATTAATCTTCCTAGATCACCAACACCAGCACAGAAGATTATAATGATACTATAGATACTCCATACACCAAACCATAATCCCAATAAACCAATCTGCAATCAATGGAGTAGGAATATGTTGACATCAATGACAACAACATATCCTAGCAACAACAATGTCCAACAATCTCCCCCTTTGGCATTCATGACAACATATGAATGTGAAAAACAATCAATGCAAAGAGAGAAACATCTCCAACAAACTCCCCCTAAGATCAAGCAGATAAAACATTTTTTTACATGCATCTCTCCCCCTTTGACAACAATGCCAAAGATCTCAAAACAGATAACCAAATTCTCTTTCATAGATAAATAGATCATGAATCTCTCCCTCTAAAACAAATAACCAGAATACTCCACCAGAGGAGCAACACCAACTCATCAATCCGAAGAAATAGATAAGACTATGAATTCCATCAGATTGATGCAACTCAATGCATCTAGTTCTCACCAGGAGGGGTGGATACCCCTAACTTGTCTCTCAAGTAGATAAATGTATCTGTAGGCAAAGTCTTAGTAAAAATATCATCGATTTGTTCCTTTGTAGATACATACTCCAACTTAATTTCCTCTTCACTGACTTTCTCCGTCAAGTAATGATATTTGATTGACACATGTTTAGTCTTTGAATGTTGCACCAGATTCTTTGACATGTTGATAGAAATGGAATTATCAGTATATGACAGTAGGCTCATCATAGATAACTCTGATATCCTTCAACATTTGCTTCACCCAAACTATCAAAGTGCAACTATCAACAACAACAATGTACCCAGCTTCAGTAGATAAGGATATTGAATCTTGTTTCTTACTAGCCCACGAAACCAATTTCTTACCCAAAAAGAAAGCATTGTCGGAGGTACTCTTCCGGTCATCAACATCACCAACCCAATCAACATCAGTGTAAGCACATAACATGAAATCATAATTCCTCGGATACCACAAACTATAATCCACAGTTCCCTTGAAGTATCTGAATATTCTCTTCATGACAATGACATGACTCTCTTTTGGATCAACTTGATATCTAATAGTCATGCACACAACATACATAATGTCTGGCCTAGTTTGAGTAAGATATAACAATCCACCAACCATAGACCTATACAAACTCTGATTAGTTTTTAGAGAATCATCATTCTTAGTTAATTTGCAGCCAGTCACCATAGGAGTTCCAACCAGTTTGGAGTCATCTAACCCAAACTTCTTCATCAATTCCTTCAAATATTTAGTTTGAGATATAAAGATACCTTTTCCAGTCTGTGAAATATGCAATCCTAATAAAATCTTCATCTCACCTGTCATAGACATCTCAAATTCCTTCTGCATATCACCGACAAACTTCATGCTCAAGTCATCATCACCTCCAAAGATAATATCATCAAGAAAGACTTCAACAATCAAGATGCTAACATTTTCAATCTTAAAATATAGGTTACTATCAACAATCCCTTTATTAAATCCCAATTTCAGCAAATACTAATCCAATCTAGCATACCAGATTTTAGGGGCTTGTTTCAATCCAAAAAGAGATTTCTTTAGTTTACATACCATGTCACCATCATATGATAATGAAAATCCATCAGGTTTCTCAATGTAGACTTGCTCCTCAAGATCACCATTCAAAAAGGAAGATTTGACATCCATCTGATATACCTTGAAATCTTTATAAGAAACATATGCAAGCAATAGTCTAATAGCTTCAAGTTTGGCCACCGGAGCAAAAGTCTCCTCATAATCAATTCCTTCTTTCTATGAATATCCTTTACATACCAATCTTGCTTTATTTATGACAACTTCATCGACTTCATTCAATTTATTCCTGAATACCCATTTAGTACCAATCACATTCTTATCTGTAGGTCTAGGCACAAGCTCCCATGTGTTCTGATTGATTAAAAAATAGGTTTTAAGGACCCAAAACCATTACATCATGGAAAGAAAAAGAGCAGAAAAAGGATTAAAAGTCCGCATACAAAATGATTGGCCAAAAGACCAGCGAACAGAAAGAACAACAAAATAACAAAACACAGCAAAGAAACCGGGGAGACGCTACATTGCAATTTTCTTTAGCAGGTCCTCTGCCTTTATCACCAACTCATCATAGGTAGCCCTGACAGCTTTCAGCTCTTCCAGATCCTTGTTCATTTTCTTTTCCTTCCTCTTGCCTCTGGTGTGGGTTCTGGGACCTTGAGCTTCCCCTGTACCTTCAGCGTCCAGGTCAATTTCCTAGATTTCCTTGTCATCATCAAGCTTACTGATGAGGGTATGAGTATTTTTAGCCGATATTTTCAGAATACTAAGGCTCTGCTCCGCAATATTCTTAAGGCACTCCTCAATTTTTTCCACTTTGGTGACTGTATCCGAGAGTGTTTTTTCACTAGTTTCCTCAAGGCTTTTTCTATCCAGCATCTCCTTTTCAATCTTCTCAAACCTGGGGTTAAAAGCATCTCCGATGTCTTCCACTTTAGCAATAGTGTTTTTCAGATCCTCGATATAGTCAGCCATTGTATTCCCCTCTCCTATATTAATGGTCTCCAAAATTAGGACTCTGTTGCATAGTTTTTTATACTCATCCACAGCTTTCTTGTAACCATTGATGAGCCATTCCATTGTTTTCATAAAACCATTCAAGCCCTCAGGGGAAGGGCCATAGGGGGGAGTCACTTTTCCAGGGGTTACCTGTTCATCTTTAGGGATATGGAGGGTGGAGATAGTGTCGGCAGCCCTAAGAGTTTCTTCCAATGTCTCCTTTTCCAGGTTGTGCTCGGCTTCCAGGGTCCTAGCTTGCTTGTCAGCTTCCGGTTCCTTGCCAGTCTCCTCTTTTTTCTTATGTTTTTTTCGGGTTTGGGCTTGGTTTTTACTTTTCTTCTTTAGCAACCCTTTAGGGTTCTTCTTCTCCTCAGAATAATCTGAATCCTCTTCTTCCGAAGAGATGCTGATCAAGGGTTTGCTTTGAAGTTTTTTTCCCTTAGAAGATGAGGGTCTTGATTTCCTCTTCTTACTACTCTCATACTTTGAATCATCAGAGCTATCCTCATTATCAGACGAGGAATCATTGTCGGATTCCTCCTCCTTCGAAAAAGTAGAATCAGACATATCTTCCTCAGAGTCCACAGAGGGCTGCATCTAGTTAATTCGACTGGCCTTTAAATGGTCATAAATGAGGACCATAAGGCCTTGGTGCATTGTGGTATCGCCCAGAGGATTCTCTTTGTAGGCTTTTAGGGAAGCATTCATTGAGCAAAGCAAGAAATAAGGAAAATTCACCTTATCATTATGCCTAAAGTGGTTTAACAAACAAAAATGATACCCATAGACTTTCGTAAACCTACCATCTAGGGTAATATACCGCATTAAAACAAATAGAATTTCTCGCCAGGGTTTGGCAAAAGCCTTAGGCAGGTAATAGGTTTTGCTCAACTTTACCAGTCATCTTTTCTCTTTCCCAGTCATCGGGTACCTTTCAATGGCTTTCCTGTTGACCTTCCTGTCTCTGTAGAAGTTGCAACCTTCCCTGTTGAGACCCGTAGCTTTAGCAATTAAATCTTCATCAATTTCCACCATTTGGTCGCCCATTTTTAGCATGCCCTTCTTCTAGTTTTTGCAGAAGAGGCTAGTTACCATTCCATCATGGCCATGGGGTCTCTCTATGAAGTTTGAGAGACCACCCTTCTACAAAATACCCCACACCTCTTCCTTCTGTTGCCACTCCTTGCAACTACTTGGCTCATATCGTCTCCTATTTCCGCCCATGATGTTGCTTCTCACAGCCAAATTTTGAAACTTGTAGAGCTGGTAAAACAGAGAGCTTTTTAGAACTAAAACAAATACCCAGAAAGCATGTGATTTGTTGGCCTTAATGATCTGATTGATTAAAAAATAGGTATTGATGGCACTGATGTTATAATGAGTGATTTTCTCATTATAGAAATAAGTCAAAGTGCTTACATCAGTACTTTTCATTATTACCCTGTCAATCAAGAGTCTTTGGGGTACTTCTATATCATTCATCACTTATGATTTGTCTGACCTCTTCGGGGAGTCCACTCTCACCCATCCACGTGGTAATTGTCTCATTTTTAACTACCACATTGGCAGCCCAATCAGCAGAACAGTTGGCCTCCCGATAGATATGGGAGATATGGCATTTCTTAAAGGTTCTAATGATGTCAATAGCAGAATTGATTATGTTGTGAATTGACCATGAGGGTTTTGAAGTCCCATTGAGGCACTTTATTATATTATTTGAGTCCCCTTCTATCCATAGATAGGGGCAATTCCATTTTTTGGCTAGGATAATGCCTTGAAGAGCTACCATAGCTTTCGCTTTATGATTTGTTTGGGTTCCAATAGGGACAACAATTATCTCTTTGCAAATTCCTCTATGATCTCTAAGAATAGCTCCACAGCTTGAAGGACCTGGGTTGCCTTTGGCTACACCATCAAAATTGATTTTGAGCTAGCCTTGGGGAGGGGTTTGCCATTTAGCTTCAAGCCTTTTATTGTAGCTGAGATTAGGACCATCAGTGATCTTCATATTCCAAGCCCTTAAGATATTTAACTCCAGGGAGTTATTTGAGTAACAAGAACCCTCCATGATTACATATTTTCCTGGATAGCCCTTTGAATTTTCTGGAAAATAGTATCTTGATTTAGGGAGACATCCCTGAAGATTCGGTTGTTTCTTTCTTTCCAAAGACCCCACAACATGTGAGGAAGAGAGAGCTGCCACATACATCTCAAAAAAGAGTTAGTCCATTTAATTTGCCAGGAGGAGTACAAATCTTTGATGTTACTAAGAAACACCCAAGCTAAACTAAAGCTCTTGAGGAAACTTTCCCAAACAGAAGCTAAGAAGGAACAGTGGAGGGAAAGGTGGTCCACAAACTCTTCCTCTTGAAAGCACAACACACACTTGTTTGGAAGGGCAAAACCTCTGCCTTTTAGGTTGTCAACGGTAAGGATCTTATTTTGGAGGATAGTTCAGAAGAAAAAATTGATTTTGGGAGTGAGACCTTTTATCCATGCTTTAAACCAGAAAGGATTTATAGGAGGGGGGGGGGGGGAAGGACACAATACATCGAAGACATAGTTAAAGTACCTTTGGGATCATGTTTCCAAATCAGGGAGTCTTCTTCATTATTCAGCCATATAGCAGACATATGGGTCTTGAGCTTAGAAAGGCTAGGGTGGATACTATCAATGTTCTGCCAATTGTTCCCATCCCAGTAATATGCCACTAAGGAGCCAAAAGAGCCAATACAGGAAGGGGCATGGGAGGCCCATTCATGGGAGTCCATTAGGGGTTTATCAAAAAGCTAGGGATCCTCCCAGAATCTAACTTTTCTGCCATTTCCAAGTTTCCATATCACTCCTTTAGCAATCACATCTTTACATTTAGAAACATGGTTCCAAATATGGGATCCATTTATGCTGGAATCCGAATTAAGAAAATAAGAGAGAGAAGAAGATAGAAGAAAGTACTTACTTCTCCAAATTTTGCACCATTCAGAATTAGAATGAAACCATCTCCAAGCTTGTTTGGACAAGAGAGCTTCATTTAAAGTACGAATCCTCCTGAGACCCAGACCACCTTTTCTTTTCGGCCTACAGACTTGATCCCAAGCCACCAAGGACATTCTTTGCTTTTCCTCAACCCCAGACCATAGGAATCTTCTTTGAATTTTCTCAATTGCTTCAGCATACTTGACTGGAATTTTGAAGAGACTAAGAGCATAAGTAGGAATACTTTGAAGAGTAGCCTTAAGGAGTAGGAGCTTACCAACTTGACTTAAGAGGGCCCCTTTCCAACCTGCAAGTTTTTTGTAAAATTTGTCAACTAGAGAACTCCAGAAGGAATCAGGAGGGGCAATCCCCATGGGGAGTCCAAGCTAGATAGCATGAAGGTCAGCAATCTTACACTCCAAAATTTTGTTGATCCTCTGTTGTCTTCTCTCTGGAGTATTAATAAAAAAGACATCACTTTTGGCCCAGTTAATAAGCTGCCCCGTAGCAGAGGCAAATTTATACAGGGTACTCTTCAGTACTTTAGCTTCTGAGATACTTGATTCCCCCATAATAATTGTGTCATCAACAAACTACTGGTGGGAATAGATAAGGTCAGCAGAAGAGGGTTGGAGGCCCTTAAAGGACCCTTGTTGCACCAAATTTTCCATGGTCCGACCAAAGCATTCTGCCAAAATTATGAAAAGGATGGGGTAGATAGGATCTCCTTGCCTAAGACCTCTCGAGGCTTGGAAAAAATTAGAAGGAGAACTATTGACAAGAACAACAAAAGACGCAGAGGTAGTAAGTTGGGAAAAAAGATCCACAACTCTAGGGGCAAACCCAAAAGAAGTGAGAACTTTCTGAAGAAGAGACCAGTCAACCCTGTCATAGGCTTTGGAGAGGTCAAGCTTAAGGATGAGCCCTGCTTCTTAGCTCTAACAAGAGAATGAATATTCTCATGAACTATAATAATGGAATCAAGAATTTGTCTTCCAGGAACAAACCCATTTTGCTGGTGTTTAATTAAGGCAGGAAGGATAGACAAAACTCTAGTAGTCAGGACCTTAGAAATAATCTTGTAAAAGGAGTTGCAAAGGCTAATAGGTCTGAATTTATCCAAAGAGTCAGCACCTTGAATCTTGGGGATAAGAGCAATAAAAGTACCATTGATTTCTTTCAAGAGTTTTCTAGCCCCAAAGAATTCCTTAACCCCATTGGCAACATCAATACCAATAATATCCCAAAAATCTTGAAAAAAGAACATTGGGAAATCGTCAGGTCTAGGTGCTTTGTTACCGTCAAAGGAGAAAACAACATTTTTAATTTCTAAGATAGTGGGAATGGAAGAGAGGGAGGCATTAATTTGAGCATCAATGATACAAGGAATGTTCTGAAGAAAAGAGGATTGGGCTTCAACATCCAGACTATGATCCCTCTTTAGGAGATTCGAGAAATACCTCTTAGCTTTGTTCCTTATTTCATCCTCCTTGACGAGCTCCCCACTTTCCACAACTAACTTGTTCATTCTATTGACTGCTTTATGCTTGATAGTCGACATATGGAAGAATTTTGTATTCTTGTCCCCTTCCTTGAGCCAAATACATCTCGATCTCTACTTCCAGAACATTTCCTCTTTGGCAATAATGTCATGGTATTTCTTAAGGATCTCATTTTCATCAGCAATAGACACAGTACTGAAACCATCCTTCTATATCTGGTCCTATATTTCTTTAAGGTTTTCCTGAATTTTACTCTTAGCCTCAAATATATTCCCAAAACTGGTTTTATTCCAAAGTCGAATGTTGTCCTTCACACTTTTGAGCTTCTTAACAACTTTGAACATAGCCGTTCCCTCAACTTGGATACTCCACCATTTCTGAATAATTCTTTTGATGTCGGGGTGAAGGGTCCACATTTTTTCAAATCTAAAGGGGAAGTTTCTCCTTCTATTGATCAAGTCAGCAATGAAGGTGATAGGAAAATGATCGGATCCAACCCAAATGTGGGCAGCCAAAGAATAGAAGTACTGACTATACCAGTCATCAGAAATGAGAGTTCTATCAAGATGCACTTGGATAAGGTCATTACCAGTTCATCTGTTAGTCCAAGTGTAATTGCAACCTTGTATCTCCAAATCATTAAGAGCTTGGGAGTTAATAAAATCCATGAGGGCCATCCTACTTTCCAGCTGAGGAGGATTGCCTCCAAATTTTTCCTCCTCTTTCAAAGGTGTATTAAAGTCTCCCATAACCATCCAACTAAGATTTTTGAAGTTGTCCCTAGCCTGGATGATCTTTTTCCAAAAAGAGTTTCTAGCCTTTAAGGTATTAGGAGCATAAATGTTAGTGAGAACCCATGAAGAACCATCTTTTAGGTGCTCAAATTTGATACAAGAAAAGTTACTTTCCTGAATAACGACCTGACCTTTAACAGTGTTAAGATTCCAGATGGTAGCAATGCCTCTAGAAGCACCCTCAAAACTGCCCCCACTAACATTACCGTTTTTGAAGAACTTCAAAGATTCAACTTTTTCTCTACTCATTTTGGTTTCTTGAATAAGAAAAATGTCAGGATTGCTATCTCTTATCATATTCCTAATAATATCATGTTTGTGGGGATTATTGAGTCCCCTTATGTTACAAGAAATAATCTTCATAGCTACTTACCAATTCCCAACTCCTTAAGAGTTTTTTGAGTTCCATCGGCTATGTTCTTACTGGCCTCCTTGTCTCTAACTTTGTGGTTAGAGGGCCGTCTTGGGGAAGAGGAAATGTATCCCACATCAACCTAAGCTATTCTACTAGATTTCCTTATTAGAGAAGTCGAGGGAGTTGCTGCTTTCTTGTTCCTATATTTTGGTTGCTTCCATTCTGTTTCTATCACAGGAGCCGGGTTGATGAGGATTTTGGAAATTTCTTCTTCATTGCCCCATTTAGGAGTTCTGGAGTCAGTTGAAACAATGTTCACTGTTCTTGAACTTTGATCTGAATCTGAAAGATTCGTACCCAAAATTGCACATTTTTGGGCTTCTTGAATTTCTAAACTCTGATCCGAATCCAAAAGATTCATACCCAAAATTGTACATTTTTGGGCTTCTTGGATTTCAAAACTTGGCATGGCTAGAGAAGAGTCAGTCCTTTCCACTTGCGGATCAGGGATCTCTCCTTCCTCCGGTTGGTAATCTCTTGCTTCCATAGCCTTGCTTTCATAAGTGTCATCAACCACTTCAGCTATCTCATTTGGAGGATCATTCTGATCTTTCATATCCTTTTTTTGAGTTGTTCTTATGGGACTGGCTTTGGTTGTTTCATTTCTCTCTGCTTCCTGTATTGTGGGCCTGAAGATAGAATTTGAGGCTTCCTTCTGTTCCCCCAAAGGAAAAAAATGATTGGAATTTTCTTCCTTATTTTCTGGGTTTTTAACTTGCCACACCCATTTCTCTGGCAACTTTTGACTTTCAATATGAGGTTTAAGCTGCTTGGGTTCCACCTTTTGCTTGTTTGGGCAGGATTTTTCCCAATGACCTACTTTTTTACAGTGGAAGCACGCGAAAGGAATAGTTTCATATTTGATATGTTGTTTCCAGGTTCCCAGTTTTGAAACTAGGTCTATTTGTTCCGCAATATCTACCTCAGGGGCTACTCCAACACATAATCTTGCATGGGTTAATCTTCTTTTTGAAGTAGTGACTGGATCTATAGAGAGCAGCTCGCCAAAAGAACTTGCTATTCCAAAGAAGATACTTTTTGCCCAATATTCAAGAGGCAATCCTGGAAGCTTTATCCAAACTGGAACTTGAGCCAGAAGAGAATCATTCATATTTAGTTTTGGATGCCATTTTCTAAGAACCAAAGCTATCTTTCCTACCATCCAGGGGCTCCCACACAAAATCTTAACCTTATCTTCATCACACGAAAAGGAAAAAGACAAAAGACCTTTGGGTAGTGCCGAAATTTCAACATTTCCTTTAAGGGCCTATTTTCATTTGACAAAGGCCCTGACAACTTCAATATTAGGGTGTGAACCCATGAATTTCCCTACCAAGGAGTTCGACATACTATTGATATTATGGTCCAGATCCTGGTCAGGGATAGAGATAGCAAACTTACCACCAGAAGGGTCAAAAATATTCTTAACAAGAGGAAGGGAGGATTTACCAGTTGGTCTAGTTCCAAAAAGGGAAGACCATTTCTTTTTCTCCCTCCCGCTATCCATAGATTCATCTCGTGGAATGGGCCCCCCATTGGACCCTTCCCCCAGATGCCCAGATGAACCCGCTGTCTCCTCAAGTAGAGTACCATCAGATTGTGAGTCAGCAACAGCGCCTGGGAAGTCCGAGGGCTTGTCCTTATCGCCAATAGGACTAGCGCCATTGATCTGGTCAATCTCACCATTGGAACCAGGGTTCCTGCCTTGCTGAGAATATGAAATTTGAGCTCCCGCTCCCTTTCCCACTCCCGCTTCGGCCATTCGCTAAAACAGGAAGTATATAGGGAAATCGATTGTTAGCCTGGAGTTTTACCTTTATTTTTTTGATTTACAAGCTCCCATGTGTTATTCTTTTCAATCTGATCTATATTCTTCATAGCTCTCATCCAATTTTCATATTTACAAGCTTCAACAACATCTTTAGGTTCAAATTTAGAAATCAAACATACCTCTTCAACAACTAACCTTATTCTAGTCATCACACCTTTATTTTTTTCACCAATTATTTAATTTTCTGAATGATTCCATCTCACATACCTTAGAGTCTTCTGATTATTCTGATTTTCAGGTTCCTGCACTTCTCCACTGGCAGCAACAACATCTGGGTTAACATTTTCTACCAAATCATTCTGCTTTAATTCCTCAGTTTGAATAGGATGCAGAACAATGTGTTGACCATCATCATATCGACAAGCTCTGATTTATTTCCCAAGGTTCTCATCCACCTTTACATTTGCACTTTCCACTATCTTTCTCAATCTCTTATTGTAGCACCGGTAGGCCTTTCTCTTTGTTGAATATCCCAAGAAAATTCATTCATCACTTCTTGCATCAAACTTTCCTATGTCATCTCTTTTGATATAACACTTGCTACCAAATACTCTAAAATATCTCACAATAGGAACATGACCAAACCATAACTCATAAGGAATCTTAATGGTATCACCTTCGATATAAACTCGATTGAATGTGTAAACAACAGTGCTAATAGCTTCTCTCCAATAGCTCTTCCGAACATTTCCTTCAATCAACATAGTCCTTGCAGTATCCAAAACAATCTTGTTCTTCCTTTCAACAACTCCATTATGTTGAGGGGTTCTAGGAGCACATAATTGTCTTCTAATCCCATGCTTCTCACAGAATGAATTAAACTCATCAGAACATAATTCTCCACCTTTGTTAGATATCAGTCATTTCACATTCAATCTTGACTTAGTCTCAACCTTTGCTTTGAATATCTTGAATTTGTCTAATGCTTCAAAATTTTCTTTCAAAAAGACAACCCACATCATCCTGGAATAATCATCAATTAGCAACATAAAATATATATCTCCCTGCACACTTCTAACATTTGTAGGTCCACATAGGTCAGTATGCACAAGATCTAGCAATCCATTAGATGTATATTGCTTGCTCTTGAAATAAATTATTGTTTACTTACCCAATTGACATTCTTTACACACTGGATTAGTAGGCTTAACAATCTTAGGAAGATCTCTAACAACTTGAATAGAACTAATCTTAACCATTGAATCAAAGTTAACATGACACATTCTCCTATGCTACAACCAACTTTCATCAATTTGAGCAATCAAACAACTTTTCTCACTAGCATTCAAATGAAAAATGTTACCTTTAGTTTTAGTTCCAGATGCCATCTCTATACCAGAGGAATCTATGATCTTACATTTACCATTCTTTAATTATAAATCATAACCTTTGTCAACCATCTGTCCAACACTCAAAAGATTATGTGTCAAACCTTCAACATACAGGATATCATCAATATTATGCTTATTATCAAAAGAAATAGAACCTCTACCATGGATCACACAGGCTTTATCATCTCCAAATCTCACTATTCCACCATCATACCTTTCCATACTCACAAATTTTCTTTTATCACCAGTCATATGATGTCAACAATCACTGTCTATTACTCATTCATCCTTTTCTTCAACTTTAGCAGCTAAAGCTTTCTCCTCAACAGGTACCGGTCCATCTTCCTTGATGGCCAGAAATACAACTTCATCTCCTTCTGATTCTTCATATGTAACACCTTCATCAATAGCATAATAGTAGTTCTTATGATTCCTATACTTCTGGTTAGACTTGTAAGCCTTATCATACTTCTCATGCTTCTCATATCTATCAAATCTGTCATGCTTATCAAATTTATCATGCCTATCATATTTAGCCATTCTCTCTAGGCATCTAGAAGCAAAATGTCCTACCTTATTGCAAGAGAAACATCTCAAGGGTATTTTCCATCATACTTACTGGCTCCTTTAGGCAATCTTCAGGCAATCAATGCTTCAAGATCATCCAGTTCTCTTTCTTTCTCTTCCATCTCTCTCCTTTCTCTTTCATATCTAGATATTCTGCATTCTTTAGGTTCATACTTCTATTTACCAAATACAAATGCTCTAAATGTTGTCTCAGACTTTCCATATGATTCACCAAATTCACTCAGCTGAAATGCGACAATGTTTCCAACCAACATATCTTTTGTCAATGTAGTCACACTCTGGATCTCATCAATAGCAAGTACCTAATGTTTATAAGAAGGAGGCAAAGATCTCAACACCTTAGCAACAATTTCATCTTCTTCAAGGGTTCCACTAGCACATCTGATACCTAGGATAAGGTCATTCACCTTTGTCATAAAGGTATTTATTTTCTCATCTTTTCCCATCTTCAACACCTCATATTTCCCTTCCAAACTCTACAACTTAGCAACTTTTACTTGTTTATCTCCTTCATAGAGGGTCTCAAGCTTCTCCCAGATCTCATGTGCGGTCTGAAGTCCCATTATATTTGTCATTTTTGAATCAGTCAAGGCACTCAACAATGCTTCCTTCACTCTAATGTTATATTCAACTTCCTTGATCTCATCAGTATTAACCGGTCCATTCGGAGGAGCAAAATAGGAATTCTTTGTAATCTTCTAGTAATCTTCTCCAAGACATCTTAAGTGCACTTCGATCTGGTTCTTCCATATAGCATAGTTACTACCATCAAATCTTGGACTCTCCTTCTTAAAGACAACACTTCCACTTTCATTTGCATTCCTGGACCTCCTCAAGCGATTAAGCTTCTTTCGGAGGATCTAGCTCTGATACCAATTGTTAGCAGCAACAAGGAGGAAAACTGAGAGGGAGGGTGAATCAGTTTTCATTAGATCTACTAACTTAATCACAATTTTGATAAACTACAACAATAACAAAGATAAGAAATTTGATAGCACAACACACAACACCAAGATTTTGATGTGGAAAACTTGGTTAAGGGAAAACCACGGTGGGAACCTACCCACAATTAGATGATGCTCTGTAGTAGTATGTGAAAATATTACAATGGGGAATGCACATGCATTCAGGCACACTGCTCAAAATATAATGAATCGGAAGGCTACAACCCTCAGGGAATTCTCACTAACTTACAACAAGATTCAGACTACAATCCAAAAGAATAGCATCTCCAAATGCCTGATTATAGTTCTGGTTAAGCACAATTGTCTTCTCTGCAACACCAATCTATCCTCAATGCACTACACCAAAAGATGAATCCTTGTTCACACATATACCACTCTCTGATAATGCATAAACAACCCTTGATACCTAATTTACATGACAATATCACCTATTTATACAATTCATCAACCTTGACAACAAGATCGACTAAACTCTCAACTCATAATTGCAAAATTATATCACATGATACAAGGATCGACCACCAGACCAATATAATGATTTACATGACATAACATGGACCTAAATCAAATCTCCAAACATGCAACACCACCAGAAATCATGCCAAGATCAACTACAACACGCTACACCACTAAGAAAGATCACATAACACAAAGAACATCACCGGTTCAACAAAATCACCAAAAACTCGCACAACGATCAATGTGGATCATCAAAGAAAATAGGACACAATTAGGAAACATCAGAAAGAACATTGGAATCATCAATAACGACTACACCAACACCACTTATCAAATCTTCATTTGTCAATGTCTGAAACTCAAGAACACTCAAACAACAACAACTATGACGAAGAAAGATAACTTGTTGAGCACCAAATCATGAACCATCTAAAATGAAGATACACAAGACCATCCCAAAAAATACCCCAAAATCTCAGATCAAGATCTGATCACACCAGAATATATCGGAGGAAATACTGAACTCTGTAAAGCACTGATCAGATAAACAAACTGCAAAAACCAGATCATAATATGATATGATCAATTAAGCTTCCTAGATCACCAACACCAACACCAACACAAAAGATTATAATGATACTAGAGATACTCCATACACCAAACCATGATCCCAATAAACCAATCTACAATCACTAGAGCAGGAATATGTTGACATCAATGACAACAACATATCCTAGCAACAACAATGTCCAACATATTGATGCGGGAGCACCAATCTAGTTCTTACCGGTTGGGTAGTTTTTCAGTGGAATTGCTTGAGAGCGTGACATTTCTTCATGTTTGAGTGTTTACCATTGTCATTTTGGATTTATTCCCTTGTGTTCATGGTCTTTATCATGTTCGAGTTTCATAGAATTTGGCTTTTTTTTTCCGGTGAGATGTGGATTTTGGTATTGTCCCAGTTGATGTGTTCTTACCGGTTAGTCTTGCAGAGTGTTGAGCGAAGATGATTTCGAGTTGTGGTTGATCTCCATGACTTGCAGATCATTAGAGGTGTTGCTTTGGGCCTTAGCTATTATTCCCAAAGGTCTTCACATCATTTTATGATTTGGAGATTGTTCTTAGTGATTTGAACCAACACATTACCGATGCACATTTCATGAACTGGTTGGTCTTTGGATCGACTTGATTGAGTTGTAATTATTTGTGAGCGGTATAAATGGAAGCTAGTGAATCATTTGAGGAGAAACAAGTTAGAATATTGAAGACAAAGCTTTGAGATTGAACGAAGATGTAGAACTGGCGAGATTTTGATCCGGTAGGACTGAGGCCGAAAGGCTGAGGTCCGGATTAGGATAGAATCGACAGACTGTTATCGGAGGCTGAATCGATGTGTAGATGATCTACGGATCTTTTATTTGCATTTTAAGCATTGTTTGTATCCTAGACTATGATCCAGCATGTAACAAGTGTAATCCTTTAGACTGTAATAAGATTTATTCAAGTTATTTACTGATTATGTGTTCTGTGTTGTTACTGGTTGTTCTTCCTGCTGTTTCTGGCACCTTGTTACCGGTTACCAGTATGCTTTGCATGGTTCATGTTTTAAGCTACAAGGTTAGGTTGTCCTTCATTAGATCTTCCTACCTTGACTGCATCACATACTATCATATTCTATGAATTCCTCCCACGTCACATTAGGAAATTGAGATTATAGACTCCTTTTTATCAACAATGCCACTAAATAATAATGTGATAAAGAGGTGGGTTTCCTCTTTTCCTTATATTTCATTGATATAACAATAAGCATATGATGCAAATAATTGGGAACATTCACCAATGTGTTATGTCTCAAGTGGCTTAACAACTTAAAATGAACAATATATAGCATAGCATGTCTACCATCATAAGTGAAATATCGTATGACAAAGAGCACAACATTTTTCCACAATTTAGGAAAGGACAAACGTGATGTACCTTGTGAAGTGGACTGAAAAACTTCATTTGGAAAGGCAAATTCAACACTTATTGACCTGGGATCGAGGGAAATTGGAAAATTTTCTCCTATTCTTGGCAAACCGCTCACTTTTGCAATTGCAACTTCAAAGTTCATCAACTCTTAATCCCCTAACCATTGCTTCATCATTGATCAGTGTAGAGGCAAATTCCTTTGTCATTTCTTCATTGAATTTAGTAAGACATAGACAATAATTGGCTCCTACATAATAGGATAACTTCCCATTGTTTCCTTCAGCTAAAACCATTGGTTTCACTGAATAGTTATTACAAAATTGAAAAGATTATTTTCTTTGGCACCAATTACCAATAATTCTATTCACTTCCACTTCTCAAGACTGTTCTCCAAGACTGAAAATAACCACAATCCTATGCAAATTTTGGGAAATTTTGGGAATGGATTCCCAAAATTTTCTAAATGACTATACTAAAATAAAGTGTATATGAAACTGACACTTAGTTCTACTCTAGTGGATGATAACACCCTCTTTCAAGAAATCAAACTTGTATGCCCTATCATATCACTTGTTGCACTATAACAAGCCATACCAAACAATAATAACAATCATTTTTTCCATTCAAATAACAAGACAAGGTGTAGATAATAATGATATAGTAAGGATAACAATGACATAACAATCACACCAAATGTGTTTTAACCCATCATATATTATGTCAATTCCCCCTCAACTTAAATTCGCATGTGTCCTCCATGTGAAGAATTATAAATAATATACAATAATGACATAATGAAATCAATATGGAATGTGCAAAACGATATGCTTAAAATACACTAAATAAAGTAAATGTTTGGTTTATGTGGTGCACAAATGTAATATCTCCAAGACACATGTGGATGTATGTGCAATTATGATGCATGTGAATGATGTGAGAGAAGGTGACAAATTTGAATTTTGAATGAAAAGCATTATGGTTGATGTAAACGGAATAGCTGCATGCGAAAATGGCTTCATGTGAAGAATATGTGGCTTGTAAAAATGAATTAGGTCTTGCTGAAAAATAGAATTAGGTCCTGCAAACATCTTGTTCTAACCAAAAAGTGAAAAGTGAAATGAAAAGAAATGAGTGCAGAATGTGAATGTGAGATTAAGAAGTTTATATGTAGAGGGAGTGACTGCAGGTGAACTAGATGGTTCATCAACAGTTGGAAAATGGTCCTCTGTTATTGATGGAATGGATGTTGTGGAAGATGATGCGTGATTTGGGGTATATGAAAATGTTGGGGTGGTAGGTGATGGAAAATCCAGTTGAGTGGGTGAATCAAGTGTTATAAATTGTCGGTGAAGAGCCTTCATGAATTTTGCTATGTCGAAAGGCTTCTTATATAACTTCAATCTATGTCCAGTGACCATAAATTTAAAACTAATAGGATCAATGGTGATTAGTCGAACAACACCATTACGGTAAAGTTTCTTAATTTCAAAAGGTTACATTTGATGTGTCTATAATGTACCCTTGATATCCTTGTATCATGAATCATATAATAAGGCCCAATCGCCCTCAACAAATTCCTTTGTTTTTTATGTTTGGGTCATGCCATTTTATCCTCTATTTATGTACCAGTTCAGTATGTTGTATGGATTCCACGGGGGCGTCACTAGCTAGGAAATATCATATCACATGCATTCATATTAGGGGGTTTAATATCCTAAAATTTGAAAATAATATATTGCCTATCTAGTCAAAATAGTGGGGTTTTTAATTTGGGCTATGTATTGGGAGGGGCTGACAAAAAAGGAGTTTAGGGAAATATTTTTAAAAAATAGGGGGATTTTTTAGTATGCCATGAATGCACATGATATAACCCAAGTTCACTAAGTGAAGCCCTCATGATGGCTTCTAACCTCATTTCATTGAGTGCATTAAGTTGATGTAATCTATCCTACTATACTTGATCAAGATGCATACCAAGTTCCATAGTTGTTCTTAAGGTTTTATATTCAAACTCAATAGGGATGAGTGCCTTTGTACCATAAACCAACTCATAGGGTGTAACCATGTAGTTGATTTCCATGTAATTCTATACGCCCATATTGCTTATGGGAATCTGGATGCCCAATTTCTCCTATGTACCTGCACAGTCTTTGTTAGAATTTCTTTCAACTCCCTATTAGTAACCTCTACGTAACCATTCACCTGTGGGTGATTGGGAGTGGTCTTCCTGTGACATATCTCATATTCTTTAACCAACTTGGCAATTAGATCAGAGGTAAATTGTGGTCCTTGATCTGTAGCCAATTGTCTAGGCACTCCATATTTGCAAAATATTTCTTCATACAAAAACTTTGCTACCTTGACATCTCTAGCATTCCTAAGAGCTTTCACTTCAAACCATTTATTTGGGTAGTCAGTAAAAACTAGTATGCATGTCTTACCATTTGATGGCTCAATAGGCCCAATAAAATCTAGGCCCCATTTATCAAATGTTTCTAGTGAGATATGTGGATGCAGCGACATCTTGCTACTTATTGTAGGTCTTCACATCCTTTGACAATGATCACACTATCTAGTGTACTAAAGTGCATCCTTGTGTATGGTGGGCTAATAATAGCTTAAATTAAGTATCTTCATATTATTCCTCTTAGCATAAAAGTGTCCACCACATGGCTCATCTTGAAAGGAACTAAGTATGTCATATATTTCATCCTCTCTTAGGCATCTCCTCATTACATTGTTAGGCCCAATGTGAAATAAGTATCCATCTATCCAGGAGTAGGAAAAACTATGATGTATTAGCTGGCTTTTCTCCCTAGGAGAGAAATGTTGAAGTGTCCTTCCCACCACCAGATAGTTTGTAATATTTGCATACCAAGGTGAGTAGACTAATAAGGAAAATAGGTGTTCATTAGGGAATGAGTCATCTACCACTTCTTGATCCTCTGTGGTATTAGGTAGCCTTGAAAGAAAATCTGCAACAATATTGGCTTTCCCTGATTTATCAACTATAATTATATCAAACTCCCAAAGTAAAATAAACTACCTTACAAGTCTATTGGAGGCCACTATTTTATTCATTAAATATCTAATGGCTACATGATTAGTATGGATGAAAATAGAGTGTCTTGTGATGTAATGCCTGAACTTATTGATTGCCTAGATAACAACAAGCATTTCTTTCTCTATCACTGTATAGTTAGCTTCAGAACCTTGAAGGTTTTTACTAACATAATAAATTGTCTTAGGATTCCCAAAGATACTGAGAGGGGGGGGTGTGAATCAGTATCTAACCGGTTAATGCATTTTCTGAACTTATTAAGTAAATTACATTTCAAAACAGTGTACTAGTAAACCAGAATTAATGTAGTAAATAAGAACAATAAGCACAACATAGAAATCACACCATAACACAATATTTTTAACGAGGAAACCCGGTGTGGGAAAAAACTCGGTGGGATTTGTGACCCACAATATTCACTTACTGGCCAATAAATGAATATTACTTACAATAGGGGCTTGCACATGCAGGAAGGCCAACTGCCTAAAGCTCACTGCTTAATTACAAAAAGGAAGTCTCACTGACTTACAAAATGGATTATACAAATCCAATATCATGTACTGCTTTGGTTCAACATCTGCTATGTCAGGTTTAGTACTGGTTTAAGCTCACAAAATAACCATAAACCTTACTCCAAAATCTGCCTTAATATTCACATATTACTTATGCAATAATCTGACCATATCCACATATCCTAAATGATCTACAAGATCTCATACTTATATATGAGTCCTATTACAATTCACCTTGTCGACTTACAAATATATATTACAATTAAATACAAAATGTAATAAACAAAAACATGTCGGCTGGAGTGTCGGTAATCATCTTTGCTGCTGTCGGCAAATTATCTATCGATGTAGAGTTTGTCAGTGTCGGTGTCATAGGATTGCAAGGTTACCATCAATGACAATACCTTCAATCACCTACAATTCCTTATTGGAGTGTGCATTTTCCAACAATCTCCCCCTTTGGCATTGATGGCAACGCTCATGAGAAAAAGTCAAAATTGTATCCAAAATGTGTTGTCCAAAAATCTTACCAAAACTGTGTGCTCCCCCTGAGCAGATGATCTCTTCTATCCATTATTTTTCTCATTCCTACTACTCCCCCTTTGACATCAATGACAAAGGTTGTCAATAAAATGTCAACTGAGTGTAGTTCTTAGCTGGATCCCTATAACTGTTGGGTTAAAATCTGATATAGATCTGCCAGTACAAAATTTAAGTTGTTAGTGAACCTTTCACTATCCTTTAATGCTACTTCTATCCTTTGGATAGTACCAGTGAGTATGTGCATTTGCTCTTCTGATGTCTTAAGTCCTGGAACAAGTGCCTCATAAATCTCTTTTCTCAAAGAGATGAGGATGTCTAGTTTCGGACCTAATCTACATTTGAGTTCTTTAGCCTTAAACTTTAATCTCTCCTTATCTTTTTCAAATTTTTCAATTTTCTCTTCAAAGCCTGCAATTTCCTGCTCTATTACCGATATGGGTTCTGATGAACCGATGAGATTATCAGCAATATCATTTATTTCCTTTTGTGCTCTGCTTATCTCTTTATCTATATCCTTTGTCAAGATGTTAGTCTTGCATGAATCCCTGTACAACTTCTTAAATTCCATTATTGTTTTTCCTAGTGCCGGTAATAATGTATCAATGTGTTCCTTCCATCTGTTTATTGACTCTTCAAAGTATTTTCCTTTCTCTTTATTCATTTTCTCACTAAAAGTCTCCTCATTAATTTGATCAACTGTCAAAATATTGGATCAAAGAATCTTTATTTTCTATATTGCACTTGGGTGCTATCAATTTCAAAAAAGGAATTGTGTCATCAATAGCCTTATGCTTGTGCATTACAATTTGTGATTTTCTTGATGGAATCCAGAAATACCTCTGTTACATTGGTCGGTCTGAATTCTGTTAAGGAGGAACTAGATGACTGTCGAACTGCCTTAACAATCTGCAATCCACCGGTGTGAGTAACCTCTTTGCTTGAGTTGTCCTTTGGTAGGTTAGTTTGAGTCTGCATCTCAAATAGAAAAGGTTTGGGTTTCTCAGCAGTTGTCGGTGGCACTGTCTCTATCTCAACCTTTTTCTCTTCATGTTTCTTAGAATGTACCTCTGTCAGTTTCTCTGTGCTTTCCATTGTCAGTTTCTTTGATTGTGTCTCAGTATTATCTATCGGTTTCTCTTTATGTACCTCTGATCTGTCCATTTCTGGTTTTTCTAACTTAGTAGGTTTCTCAATGTGTACATCAGTGGTATATGTCTTTCCAGTATCTATGAGATTAGTTGATTGTTCAGTGTGTGTTTCAATCCCAATCTCAACATTTCCAACTATATCCTCAACATGTGTTTCAACTGCAATATCCTTAGTCGATGGCTCAATTGCCACATCTTTCTTCTCAGTGTTTTCCTTATCAACCACAATGTTTACTTCTTGTGTGTCAATATTCATAGTAAATAATACCTCTGAATCAGGATTGGTGTCTTCATGTGTTGTTTCCATACTCTCAACATTATCTGTTACCAGTGGTGTATCAACAGTCTCAACTGGTAGAGTATCAGAAGGAGGTGGGGGCAAGTTATCTGTTACTTTTATGCTCGGAGGACCACCTACCTTGCCTTTACCTTTATCCTTTTCCTTTTGATAGACTCTGAAAGTCTTTAGTCATTTAATTTCTTCTTGCTTTTCCTTTTCTACAAAGAAGATATCCCATTGTCCGCTGTCTCTTCAGTGATCTCATTCACTCTGCCAGCCATTAAAGCTACATGTCAGTGACCAGTGAAAAATACAATCATGTTAGCCTCACTTATCAGTTCATCAATTTCTTCTGTTGATTTCACTGGGTGAACTACAAGTAATTTTTCTATCTTAATCTTCTTGTCTAATTCCACAATTGCTAACCTTTTTGCATCTAATCTTCTGTACAAGTCACTTGGTAAGTCATCTACAACTTCTATCAAAAATTTCTTGTAAATGTCTAAGTGTAGAATAACACTGTTTTCTATGCTTTCCTTTTCTTCATTAGTGAAAGTGTTATACAATTTGCTAACATTTAACAACTTTCCATCTTCAGTAATTTCATTCAAAAGATTTTCTAAAGGAGGGATAACTTGTTTTTCCTTCTTCTTCCTGGGTGTCATTTTCTTTGCCAGAGGCCTTACTACCTGTTGTTTCCATCTTGTTCTCTTGGGTGTAGAAGCGGGTACCGATGAAGGTTTCCTTTTTCTTTCTACTCTCTGAAACTTTGTCAATATTTCATTGTCAGAGGAGGTACCAACCGGTGAAAGATGTGTTTCCAGTTGTAACCCTTCCAAGTCACTTTCCTTGATACCAGTCTTTTTCAACAAGCCTTCCTTGATTTCTTTTGCCTGTTTGGTTACTTTTATTATTGATTGTTCTCTTCTCTTCCTTTGTTTCATGGTTTGTACTCTGCTTTCAATGGTTTTGGCATTTCTAAATACTTCTTCTTCAGGTTCTCTAGGGGCGTCAAGGAGGGCTTTAACATATGTTTCTATTATGTTTTCATCTGCCTCATAACCCATTTCAGTTACCCAAATTATTCTAGGAACCACTGCCTCCATCCAGATTTCATCTTTCTTTATAACAAAACATATCTCCTTTTGGTATTTGTCAACTATGGTCTGAGATAGTCTTTCCCTAGTCTTAATTCTAACCTTTAATGCCTGAAAGTGTTCAATTATGTTCTTTTCCTTGTCATCTCCCATGCTGTTAAAGATATCCAAAAGTTGTTTGCTTACTGGTATGTCAAAACCAAATTCTTTTCTACCTATACTGGGAACTTCCTTAGTGATGTATAGCAATAGACATACAAGTAAGTTACCAAATTTGAATGTGCCTTTCTTTTCTCCTTTAATTTTCTTCAAATTGTCAATTAGTTCATCCTTTAGCCATTCACATATGTCAATTTTTGTATTACTGTTTACCATGTCATAAGCACTTTTGATACATAAACTAGAAACATAGTTTAATCTGTGAGCATGTGTAGTTTTGTATCTTAGAATCATGCTAATGAAACTGACATTAATATCATTCGCATCATTGACTCTCAAGGATCTGCTATCATGTGTTGCACCGGTTAGGGTCATCACAGTGTCATTAGAGACCTTCTTTCCTTTTTCTGGTCTGCTACCGGTGGAAGGTAAGCCAATCACTGCCCTAACTGCTTCTTTTGTAATCTTATGGATGAAATCTAGCCAAAAGAACTCCCCATGAACTCTGCTCAATACAATCCTTATAACTTCCTTGGGAAAATCAGGAATGCTAAGTATCTCCACAAAACCTAAGGTTTCAATTATCTTGTGTTCCGGTTTCACATTACCATTTTCATCACAAATTACAGTCCTATACATGTTCATAATCTCATCAACACCAGGTTCTTCAATATGACAATGTATGTAAATCCTAGGGTCTTCAACATAAGCAACTCCTTTGGGTATTTTAGAAAATGCTCCTAGGGTATCATCCTGCTTCGCAACTTTGGGAATGATCTTAAATACGGGCCTAGGGCGTTTAACCACTTCAATTACAGTAGGGTTTGCAATGAATTCAGGTGCAGAGGAGGAAGCCATTGTATAAATACCTTAATCTGCCTTTAGGTTTGAATTCTTGAATGATTTTGCTTCACTTCTCATTGTGGATGCCTTCGCTCAGGTTTTTTGTCCTCTTAGAGAATTTGAATGCTCGGTGAGTGAAAAAGAGTGAAAAACACTTACTTTATAATGTCATTTCCTTCAACTACCATAATAAATGCTCACCGGTTAAGTGAAAACTTAACTCATCTGTCGATAAAGAAGCATTTCATCTTCTTACCATCAATCGAGGGTGAACTAGCATGTTTTCAATTTGTTGCCATACCCCCAAGGGATTTCTTTTCAGTTAGATGAAGAATCTCCTGCCGATGGAGTGATACTCTATTCTACCTGTGAAGGAATAGCCTCATCAACACTCTGATCTATCTTTCTAATCCATTGTTTTGAAAATTCTTGCTTTACCTCATCAACCTTTTCTTTACCTTTCAAACTGAGTCCTTTTTTATTTGTCGGTGATGCCTTACTTCTACATAATATTGCAATATGTCCAATCTTGTTACAAGCATAACAAGTCACATTATTTTTCTAAATAGCTTTTCCATATCCTATGTTGGTATGTGTTCTGCATTGATTAGATAAGTGTCCAAATCTTCCACAAACATAACATCTTACATTCATTCTGCAATTTTCTGATTATGACCAATTTTGTTGCATTTAGAACATTGACCCGTGGGTGCATTAGTGTTCTGATAGTTTCTAGATCTACACTGATTTGCTCTATGACCATACTTGTTACAGTTGAAGCATTTCCCATTAAATTTGTAGGAATTAGGTTGTCTTACCGGTTTACTGTGATCATGATTGTTTACAGTACCAGAGCTTTCACAAACTTCAAAGCCAAGACCATGAGTATCTCCATTAGGTTTCTGATTTTTCAGCATATCATCAAGTTCTTCTGAACTTTTCTTGAATTTCTCCTTATGTTGATTTGCAGTAGCCAACTCATTTTCCAAGAAATCTTTCTATCTCATGAGTTCAATTTTATCATGTTCCAAGTGAATCATATCTGTCTTCAACATATCATTTTCATGACCGAGTCTTAGATTTTCATTTTCAGCATCATTGATTCTCCTAGTCAAGTCATCTTCATTCTTCTTTTTGTCTTCAGTGTCTTTACAAAATCTCATAGTCATATCTTGCATCTCATTCCTCAAGGTCATGTTTTCTTGCTTCAACTTGCTTACAAGATCATTAAGAGTTTCTTTTTCATCATCATCACTCTGTATCTTCTCATGAAGTTCTCTTATTTTACTTCTAGCAATAGTAAGATTCTCCTGGAGTCCTTGAATGATTTCCTGTGCAGCCTTCAGATCATCTTCAAGTTTGATATTCTTCAACTTTTCTGCATCATAATCAGCAAGAGCTATTTCCAATTGCTTTCTCAAGTTATCCATCTGTACCAGTGTTAGAATCTCCCTCAAGCTGTTAGGCTTTTGAAAAAAGAGGACCAGGCTTTGATACCAATTGTTAGGATTCCCAAAGATACTGAGAGGGGGGGGGGTGAATCAGTATCTAACTGGTTAATGGATTTTTTGAACTTATTAAGTAAATTGCATTTCAAAATAGTGTATCGGTAAACCAAAATTAATGCAGTAAATAAGAACAATAAGCACAACATAGAAAGCAAACCATAACACAATATTTTTAATGAGGAAACCTGGTGTGGGAAAAACCTCGATGGGATTTGTGATCCACAATATTCACTTACTAGCCAATAAATGAATATCACTTACAATAGGGGCCTACACATGCAGGAAGGCCAACTGCCTAAAGCTCACTGCTTAATTACAAAAAGGAAGTCTCGCTGACTTACAAAATGGATTATGCAAATCCAATATCATGTACTGCTTCGGTTCAGCATCTCCTATGCCAAGTTCAGTACTGGTTTAAGCTCACAAAATAACCATAAACCTTACTCCAAAATCTGCCTTAATATTTGCATATTACTTCTACAATAATCTGACCATATCCAGATATCCTAAATGATCTACAAGATCTCATACTTATATATGAGTCCTATTACAATTCGCTTTGTTTTCTTACAAAAAGATATTACAATTAAATACAAAATGTAATAAACAAAATCCTGTCGGCTGGAGTGCCAGTAATCATCTTTATCGCTATCGGTAAACTATCTGTCGGTGTAGAGTCTGTCGGTGCCGGTGCCATAGGATTGCAAGGTTGCCATCAATGACAATACCTTCAATCACCTACAATTTCTCATTGGAGTGTGCATTTTCCAACAAATTTCATATTTGAGATTACCTTATTTTTGTTCCAAGACTGCACCTACTACAAAGTTGGATGTGTCAGTGTGAATGTGGAAAGGTAGATTCCAATTAGGTCCTCTTAACACAGGTGCTTGAGTGAGGGAAAACTTGACTATATCAAATGCTATCTGACAACTGGGGGTCCATTCAAATTTTGAATCCTTTGTAAGAACAACATACATTGGTGAAGCTATCTTGCTAAAATCTTTGATGAAACACCTATATTATCCATCATGGCCAAGAAAGCTTCTGACATCACTCTAATTATGTGGAACTTGCAACTTTGAGATTATAGAGATTTTGGCTAGGTCAACTTGAATCCCATTGCCAGAGATAAAGTGTCCCAATACAACTCCTTCTTCCATCATCACAAAACAATTCTCATGGTTGAGGGAAATATTTTGATATTTACATCTTTGTAATACCTTTTTTAAATTTCCTAATGCTTCATCATAGGTATTTCCATAAGTTGTGAAATCATCCATGTAAATATCCATTGTGTCATGTACAAAATCAAAGAATATGGTTAGAACAACTCTGAAAAGTGGTTGGTGCATTGCATAAGCCAAATGGAAGAACTGAATAAGCATATGTTCCCCACGGACATATGAACGTAGTCTTATCTTGATCCTTAGGTGCAATTTTTGTATGATTATATCCATTGAAACCATGAAGAAAAGAAAAGTATCTCTTACCAACCAATCAATCAAGAACTTGATCAATGAAGGGAAGTGGAAAATGATCTTTGCATGGAGCAGCATTTAATTCCCTATAATCAACACACGCACACCATTTACCACCCTTCTTAGGAACAATAACCAAAGGTGAAACCCATTCAATTTCTAAGATAGGATAAATGAATCATGCATTTAGAAGTTTTTACAATTTAGATTTCACTATTTCTCAGAGTGTTGGACTCATGCGCCTTTATTGTTCTCTAATTGGTCTACATCCTTCATTGATATAAATTCTATGCATGCAGAGGTCTTGATAAATGCCCTTCATATCCTAGTATTCCCATGCAAATGTTGAACAATGAGTTTACAACATATGAAACAACTTTGTATTGCTAACTACTAATATTAATTGTTCTTCTTGGGCTAATTTATACAACAATAGAAGCTGATGAGATAGAAGAAAGGTCAAGACCAAGAATGTTCAGGTCACAATAATTAGGTAACACACTTGTTATCATAGATGATTCAATAGAATCCTCGTTTTGGGCAAAGCTAGTGACTGGGCAAGTGAGACACGACAAGAATTATTACTTTTTTGGATCCAATCCATAAGAATTCCAAATAATCTTAGCAAGAACAACATCCTCATCCCGTGTTCCCATCATTGGCATTCTATCTATCACCATGAGATTATGAAGTGAGTATTTCCCATCTTCTTCCATACTAGACCACTGCTTGATCCAAGTCCATAGAAGGTTGATCTGGGGGATATAAGAGTAACTATTTTGTTTTGTCCCCAGTGGATATGGTCATGCTTCCAAATTTGCAACCAATAAATGCATCAGTTGTGGCCAACCATGGTTGTCCTACGATCGATGGATACCCCCCCAAATGGACTTTAGGCTATAGTACAAAAAAGTCAACAAGATAATCAAAGAAATCTATGGTTATTATCAAGTCTTCAATCATTCCTTCTAGCATGACAGTGGACCTATTTGCTAATTGTAGCACAATTGGGGTAGGTCTAATGTTGTTCATTTTCTTGGTCATGACTTTGATGGCTACTCCTAAGTCTATTAAAGCATTCTTGATAAGAGTTCCTTTTATAGTGATGCAAACAACATGACTTCCTGGATCTGAATATTTTGGAACTATAACATTCCCTAACAATATTTTTGTTAGCTGCCCAATAACATGAACTATATAGGGGTCTTGTTTCTTCCTACGAGGCTTCTTAAGACACAATTCCCTAATGGCTTTAGTGTAAATTGGGACATCCTTGATATCTTGTAAGTGGCGTATTTAAACACAAACATCTTTAAGTTGTCCTAAGAGATCGAAGTTAGTTGCAGGTGGACTTTTTTGAATGGCTAATCTCTTAGGAAAAGGTATATCTTTACAAAGGGTTTCCTCATGTGGTTGAGTCTTACTCAAATATTCTTGAGTGGAAGCTGGAACATCATCAAATACTCTAGTAATTTGTGGTAAAGTAGGACTAGTAAGAGTCTTATCTGAACATAAATTTATAGTACTTACTTCCAATGTCAAGTTGGGTACTGCATTAGCTCACTTAAATAAGATTGTTGAGAAGGCTTATTATTAGGATTAGGAGCTGGTTGGGTAGGAAAATTGGGGTGTTTTAGGTGCAACAAATGAATGTGGAGTAGGGTTAGGAATTATAGCTTGTTGTTGTAGGTATGCACTAGGAAGTAAAGTAGACTATTGGGGTAAATTTTGTGGTGGCTATGCATAATTGACAACATGCTGCTTCTACTATTGATTCTCGTGCCATGGCTAAGACCATGGATTTTGAGAACCTTGCCACTAGTTAAAAGAAAGAATCTTGTTTTTAAGTGGCCAAGTATTTTGCTGAGGCATCCAATTTGATGAATTACCTTTGCATGGTTGATTTTACATTGTATTTCAAGGTTGAGAGTTCCAATTTACAACATTTTGCTAAACTCCAGAAAATGAAGGATTAAAAGATAATGGGTCTATAAGCATACCTTTTCTTGGATGCCATGGCTTGCATTAGGATATGTAGAATTCTTGTCCATAATCATCTTGTACTAGATGGAAGTCTAGATGAACCATCTTCTCCTCTAAGATTGCAACAAGCTTTTTATATCTATAGTTGGACCGTTCTCGTCTACAATGAGGGTAGTATTCTACAAATGTAGCATCTGCTTCCTCTTGCTTCCTTTTAATATGGAGAGTGTCCAACTGAGTTGCAAGATGACATATTATATCTTCCTTTATGTTGGATAGTAGGTTACTTAATTCCACCCTTGCGACACTCGTGGTTGTCTTAGGAAGAACCTAGAGCCTCTGTCCTTCCTTAAAGTTGACCTAGAATAATTCCTTGCCAGCCTGCACATATCATCAAAAGTTTCTTGTGTGATATATCCTCCATCCATTAGATCGAGTGCATCAATACACTCATCATTTACACCCCTAAGAAATATTAGTTTTAAAGAGTCTAGGGTGAGTCTGTTCTGTTTAGACTTCTTGAGAAAGAATTGGAATCTATCTATGTAATCTTCTAGGGGCTCATCCTCCTTTTGACACATCCTAAAGATGTCGTATTTCCTTGTGTCTCCGCCCCTACAATAATCTTGATACTTTTGTATGAATTTATCCTTCATGCCTACCCAAGTAGTGACAATATTACTTCCTAGCCTCATAAACCATCCTAGTGCTAAATTTTTCAAAGTGGATAGAAATAGCTTTAAATGGTGAGCATCAGTCACATAATCATAGCTTTTAAAAAGTGCATCAAACTCAAATAGAAATGTATTAGGATCTTTGGTGACCAAGCCATAAAATCTAGGAAGGGCATTAGAAGGTGTATTCTTTAACTGTGTGCCCCTCTCTTGGTCAAAAAATGGGAATGCAAAGGTGACCGACATGTAAGGATTTTCTACTGCAACACCACCATCACCCATGGTTGGTACTTCTTCTTGTGGACAAGCATGCTATTCTTGATAGGTATCAAGAGATGTTGAATTTGTATGAGCACCAAATATATCTTTTGATATCTCCATTGTAAGTGTGGACTCTTCTGCTCCCCGTATTGAAGCAAAGGAGTCTACATGACTATTGTAGGGAAGAAACCTTCCTCTAGTGTCCCTTTTCCAGTGCATGAAATGAAAATACCAAGCTTGTAGTTGTATTTCCTAAACTTGGCAAAAAAGTTGATTCCAAATTCAAGGACCTAATACCTAATGCTGAACAAATATTCAAGAAAACAATCTTAATCTCACAAACCCTTAACCCTAGAACCATCTCCGACAATGGCGCCAAAAATGATAGGTCTCCACTATGTTCAATTGGTTTGGAACAATTTACCATGTACTCAAGTTGGTTGAAGTTCTCAAGGGGTAACCAACTAACTTAAATAGAGGCTCATTTAAACTATTGACCAGGGAAGTATCTTAAAGATGGTACTAGCACTGTATGTGCAGTGAAGGTTTCTAGCTCTTATTGTTGCATAAATAAAGTACATTACCTATAAACAAGATTAAAGCAATTGAAACTAACTAACCAGTGGTGGCTGCAGGTGCTTCTATAGCAACATAGTAGTGGTTGTAGGTGCAAATATCTTCCTAAAACTAAACAACTATGTAGCTAAGGATGGTTGCAACCAAATCAACTAACTATACTAGATTCATTATCAACAAACTTAAAGTTATAACAACTGCAGATCAATGTGAATTAATCCTTTCATGCATGCAAATGAACAAATGAAAATAAAAAGGAGAGTTCCACGTTACCTCAAGTGGCCTTCTTGAGTAATGTGATTCCTCTGTGAGATAACAATACTACTTATAAAGCATTCACCATGTAGGGGAGAAAACTATGGTGTTAGAGATTTTAAAGAAGAATGGTGAGGTTGTGGAACTGTTAAAGAGCAGAAATGATAAGAAAAACAACGAGATCAGCCAGAAGATGATGCAAGTTGAGGAAGGGATGAAGAAAACTATGGAGAACAATGCAACTATGATAAAAGTTTTTGCGATCAACATAAATGCTTTGGTTTCTAGGCTGGAGAGTATTCATAATGAGAAAAATGTTGTGGATATGGAAAATGATGTTGGGGCCTCGAGCTCGAAGTTGACTCCCCACACCACTAGGAGAACCAGGCAGAGCACTAAACCGGTAGAAGAGTCTCTTCCACAGGACCTGTTGGACCTTAAGGAAGCTGCCAAGGCTATGTTGTTGCTTGGGAAGGAGGCCTCCCAGGCTTTAGACATTTTTAAGTAGGTGGTTTGTGTTGCTATTTTTGCCAGCATCTCATGGCCTTTTGCTAATCTTTCGATGGCTACTGGGTTTTTTGCTCTTAGTTTGTAGCCAATCTTGTTTCTAAGTCCTAGGTTCTCTTATGTTTCTTTAATGCTTTATCTTTAAATTTGTGATTTAAGGGGTTTTGGGTCCCCTCAAAACCTATTTTTTCTTAATCAAAAACATCAAAAATAGTTGGGAAGAATCTATATCAATATATTTTATTCATTCTCATGGATCTAGTAATAACTAAGTACAAAAACAAACTAGAAAGTGACAGAATAACTCATCTTTCTTTCTTATTGACTAATTGTTTACATAGAGCAGTATATCTCTATTTAAACATTGATGAGGAAGTTAGTCATTAATTATCCTCTATTTACTGCTAACTACCTATCGCTCATGTTGAAGACTCAGATGACTTATTCAATAGAAGGAACAAAACTAGCTATGGGAGTTTGTTACAGAAGAAACTCCTTTGTTAAACGGTTATAAAAGAACACAAATGAATCCTTCCCATCACTCTAGAAGTGATGGTGCATAACATAAGACTTATTCAAATAATAATTACATTTAGATAGAGGTAAAGTCCGCAAAGAATTCTCTTCTCCTATTTTGACTATTCCTACTCCTAGCTATCCCATGTGCATGTGCATTCAATTCCTCCCCTTTGACTAAGGATGATTGGCATAAACAAACTCTCCCTTCCCTCATTCGGCTTCATGCTCCTATACCACTTTAGTACCAAACAAAAATAACACACACACAAACCATTATTCACAATCATTTAGTGCCAAGCATTCATGAAACACATACTATATGTATACGATTATGCCATATGTATATATATTATAATTAATAATAATTTTAGTCTTTTAGATGCATAAAGTATAAAGAAGTCTTAACTAAAGTCTAAAAGTGGTATAAACTAGAGACATAAAACTAAAAAACCTAGGACATTAGACAACCCCATCAATTGGCATTATCATTTTGATGTGGATTTATGACTCTTGTTGGGTGTTATGTTTATGTTGAGCATTTTCTCCATGCTGGCTCTTGTGTAAGCCCATTTCCCTCCATGTATTATTGCATGAATATTTGGGTCGTGTGACTATCTCCATGACCATGGGGAGTGGACCTGAGGATACCACATGGTCGTGTGGCATTGCAAACCACTATTCGGGATTATAGGGCTTGGTTTGTGATTGTCTCAAAGGATGCTACCTCCTTCCTTAACATTAGATTCTTCTCTTCCTCTTCTCATTGTTATATGATGTAATCAATTGTATATTGTATCATTGGTCATGTATCTAATGGACACTCCTATTGGAGATGGACATACTATTATTCATGGATATGCATTGGTATTTCTTTATGTGCTCCGATGTTGGAATCGGACATGAAGTATGATCTTTTACGATCCTCTATATTATTCATATATCATGCTTTTATCACAGGAACATTTTTGTGGGGGTTTTAAATGAACATAAATATGATGATTAGTGTTGGAGGTTAACCTAGTCATCTCCTAGTGGGTCATGAGCTATTTTTCTTGATAGTTCTGATACTTAAAGATAAGTACAGATGCCAAGCTAATAAGACGAGAGGGGGGGTGAATCATACAAACTTAATCTTCCATAAAAACATCAGATTCAACCTCGGTAACATATACTTCAATGATATAACCAAAACTGCTAAACATGCAAACTCAAAAGCATATAAACATCATAATACTCATAACACCAGATTTAACGTGGAGACCCAAATAGGGAAAAACCACTGTGGGATTTCGAACCCACTAAGAAATATACTCTTCTAGAGTATGCTCGGTTAAAAGCAAATCCTGTTAAAGATTACAAACACATTGCTAGATGTGACCCGATTAAGGGATTTCCCTCAAATCTATTAGGATCTTCACCTTGTTAGAAGTGACCTTGTTAAAGGATTTCAAACACTCAATCAGAATGTCACCTTGCTAGAGGGTTTTACAAATAAGACTGTTAAGTCCACTTGGTTAAGAGATTTTCTGTCACTTTCAAAAAATAACAGTAATAAAAATCTATCTGCAACTTCACATCTAAAATGCTAAAGCAGATTCTTATTTGCTCAATACAATTTAGGACTTATCTTCTCCATCTGTTGGGCTCTATACTTTGTTATTCAAACAGGTCTTTAAGCTTCTATGCTCAGTAATCACTATGTAGCATCCTTGTGCATACACTTGCCCACATACATTGTTTATCAACAGTTCCTTATTTATAAACAATAGCTAGCCGCTTAATCTCCTTGATCACATTTCCCATGATCAATCATAGCCATCAGATCTTCAAACTTTGACCAGGTTCAATGTATCCTTCGATCTGAAAATGTTTTACCCCACCTTGGAACTTGCATATATTTCTTGGAACTTGTGCTAGGGTATTGTGGTTCAATATGAGTTGTAGATCTTCCTGCCGATTTTCCTTTGCCATAGATTCTTTAACAAACTTCATTCATAACATACCAATCATTTAATCATAGCCAACTCATTAGCTTCCTTCATTAAATAACATTTTTATTCATTCAATGCATTCTGTTATTACTCGGTTGCAACTCGGTAAATACTAAACTTCACTCGGTAGACATTTTGCCTTCATTAACCGATAGCAATAACCTTAGGGTTTACTGACTAGGTTCCTTAGGGTTTACCGACTAGGTTCTTTGCTCGGTAACATAGTATAGTATTAACCTTACAATCAATAACATATGTATGATATCAAAACAATCTAAACATCATGATCTCATCATTGTCTAACTCGGTAATAGTTGCCCATTGAATAAATTATTCCTCCCCTTATTCATCATATTCTTTCTGTGTCTTTTACCGACATCTTTATACTCATCAAATCATACTTCTCAAGATATGGCAACATCATACTGAATTAGAAAATCAATTTCTTGACATCAATGACAAGATAATAATATTAAGACAGTAAAACATCCTTAATCAGTTATATCCATAATCATCAACAACCTTCTCAATATCCTTATTGAAATGCCAACAATCTCTCCTTGCTTGTTATAATGCCAACAATCTCCCCCTTTGGCATTGATGGCAAAACCAATTGATTTGACCTGATTGATTTGGATTGCTGTGAGATTCTGAAATGCTGAAATGCTCTTCTTCTGTCATCAGAATTCTCCCCCATACATTAGTCTTCTCTTCTTTTCTCTTCAGTCTTGCTTTTTCTTCAGTCTTCTCCCCCTTTGACAACAATGCAAAAAAGTAAAGAACTAAAACATAATTTCTTCCTATATGAAGTGATTTCCTACTGTTATGTATCAACTTAGTCTCGGTCAAAGCATTTATGTCTTCAATTCATGTTCTTTGTATTGTTTCCTGCATACCTTTAGAAAAACTCCTAAAGTGTGTAAATCAGCATCAACTCCTAAAAAGATATTTTGTAGAGTCATCGAATTGATGCTTTCACCGAACTCGATTAGTGAATGGAAGATAGGGGTAGGACCCCTAACTTACTTCTGAGGTACTCAAAAGTGTCCCTTGGTAGTGGCTTGGTGAAGATGTCTGCTATTTGTTCCTTTGTGCTAACATACTCCAACACCACTTTCTTCTCTTGAGCTTCTTCTCTAAGATAATGATATTTGATAGAGATGTGCTTCATCTTAGAGTGCATAACAAGATTCTTTGAAATGTTAATGGCACTAGTATTGTCACAGAATATAGTTACTAGCTCGGTAACTTTCTCATTTATACCATCAAACAGTTGTTTGATCCATGCTATGTTGGTGCAATTCAATGTTGCAACAACGTATTCAGCTTCTGTTGTTGACTATGAAACACATCCTTGTTTCTTGCTAAGCCAACTCACTAGTCTTTCTCCTAAAAAGAAAGCTCCTCCACTTGTTCTTTTTCTGTCATCAATGTTGCCTGCCCAATCAGCATCAATATAAACTTTTAAATCAAAATCATTTCTTTTCTGATATACTAAGTCATAATCCTCGGTGCCTTTCAAGTATCTAAAAATTCTTTTGATTGTTGTCATGTGTGTTTCCTTAGGATCTGTAGAGAATCTTGCAACTATACCTACTGCATGTGCTATGTCTGGCCTGCTATGAACAACATATTGCAATTTTCCAATCATGGATTGGTAAAGTGTCTCATCAAGAGATGCAGATTCATCATTCTTTGATAGTTCACAGTTGGTAGTCATAGGAGTACTTACTAGTTCTGAATCCTCCATTCCAAATTTCTTCAAGATTTCTTTTATGTACTTGGATTGAGTAATGAAAATCTCATTTTTCATTTGCAGTATCTGTAAACCTATAAAATACTTTATCTCACCGATTAATGACATCTCAAATTCTTTGCTCATTTAATTTCCAAAGTTCTTGCATAAAGAGTCATTCCCACAAAATATAATATCATCAACAAATATGGTTGAGATCAGTATTCTATTTTCATCATTCTTCATGTACATATTGTTGTTCTCAGTTGTCCTTATAAAACCAATCTTGATCAAATAAGAGTGCAATCTTTCATACCATGCTCTAGGTGCTTGTTTCAAACCATATAAAGCTTTGTTCAATTTACATACCTGATCTTTATTCTTGTCTTCAACAAATCCTTCAAGTTGTTCAATAAAAACTTCTTCTTCTAATATACCATTCAGAAATGCAGATTTGACATCCATTTGATAAACCTTGAATTTTTTGAAAGTGACATATGCCAACAATGTTCTTACTCCTTCAATTCTAGCCACAGGTTCAAAAGTCTCACCATAATCAATTCCTTCTTCTTGGGCACCTTTGCAAACTAGTCTTGCTTTATTTCGAATGACCTCTCCTTTTTCATTCAGCTTGTTTCTGAAAATCCACTTTGTACCGATTACATTTTTGTCCTTCAGTCTTGGGATTAGTGTCAATGTGTCATTCTTCTTGATTTGATCAATCTCTTTTGTTATAGCATTTATCCAATCTTCACTATTAAATGCCTCTTTCACTATTCTCAGTTCAAATTCAGATATCAGACATGTGTTTTGTCTCAGTTTGTTCCTTGTCATCACTGGATCATCTGTATCTCCTATAATCTGACTTGGTGCATGATGTCTTCTGACATACTTGGCTAATACAGGCTCGGTAGGCTCTGTATGATCTTCTTCATCACTCAGTAATTGAATATTCTCTTCATTTCCTTCTACAGTTTTCTCGGTAGGACTTGTCGGTTGAACATAGACAAATTCATCATAATCTTCTGGTTCTTTGGAATTTCCTTCATCATTTCTTTCTGCAAATTCATCAATTTTCACATTTGCACTTTCTACTATTTTGTTAGATGATTTGATCAGGCATCTAAATGCTTTACTTCTAGAAGAATAACCAAGAAATGTTCCTTCTTCACTTTTCTGATCAAACTTGCCATTTCTATCGTCCTTGTGTACATAGCATCTACTCCCAAAGATTTTAAAATAACTCACATTAGGTTTCTTGTCATACCAGATTTCATAAGGTGTCTTTAAAGTACCTTTCTTCAGTTGTACTCGGTTCAGGGTGTAAAGTGTTGTGCTTATTGCTTCTCTCCAAAATGTTTGTGGCACATTCTTTTCAATCATCAGGGTTCTAGCACAATCCACAATAGATCTGTTTCTTCTCTCAGCTATTCCATTTTGTTGTGGAGGTCTCGATGCAGAGACTTGTCTTTTTATACCATGATCATTGCAGAATAAGTTGAACTCATTAGATGTGAACTCTCCTCCTCTATCTGATGTAAGAAATTTCAGTTGTCTTCCTATTTCATTTTAAACTCTTGCCTTGTACCATTTAAACATTTGAAAAGCTTCTGATTTTTCTTTTAAAAACATTACTGGCATCATCCTTGAGTAATCATCGACAAATAATATGAAATATTTATCACCATAATAACTTTGAACTTTCATAGGACCACAAAGATCAGTGTGCACAAGATCTAAAATTCCCTTAGAAGTGTAAGACTTACTTGTAAAGCTTGATCTTGTCATTTTTCCCATCTGGCATCCTTGGCACGTAGAATTCTCAGGTTTTTCAAGAATCGATAGACCTCTTACTTGGTGCTTCTTGCTTATTTTGATCAGATTATCAAAATTTACATGACCAAACCTTTTATGCCATAACCAGGTATCATCTATCTTTGCATACAGACACTTATTCCGAGTTGAGTCAAGGTGAAATGTGTTACCTTTTGTTTGTGTCCCAGTAGCAGCTAACTTTCCATTCTTGTCATGAACTTTGACAATTCCTTTCTGAAATTATATTCGGTATCCTGTATTGTTTAGCTGTGCTACACTCAACAAATTGTATTTCAAACCTTCAACCCAATAAACATCATTGCATCTTGCATTATCAAGAAGTTTTATAGATCCTTTACCTTTTACCGGACATGTTGCATCATTACCAAATCTTACATAGCCTCCATCATAGTCTTCTAACATAACAAACTTGTGTTTATCACCTGTCATGTGATGTGAGCATCCACTATCTATGATCCAAGAATCATTAGTATTTATGTGAGATATAAGGGCTTTTTCTTCATACCTTTCTTCATCTGATCTATCTTTGATAGCCACATAAACTACTTCCTCTTTAGCAGTTTCATCTGATTTATCATCATTGGATTCCCCATCGGCTATTAAGCATGTAATTCTATCTCTTCTTCTGAAGTCTCGGTGTCCTCTGTAATGATTATCTTTCTGTCTATCATCTCGGTAATCTCTCTTTTCAGTAGAATCTTTATTAGGACAGTTAGAAGCCATATGTCCTATCTTATCACAATTGAAACATTTCAAAGGTAGTTTTCCTTTATACTTACCTTTGCCTCTTGGTAACCTTCTGGCTAATAGTGCTTCAAACTCTTCTTGCTTTCTGATTTCCTCATACAGTTTGTATACTTCCTCCATGTTCTTGTGAAATCTTTCACTTGCTCCACTGTGATCTCCTTCAGAGTACTTATACTTTCTTTCATTGTAATCATTGGATTCATCAAGATGAAAAGAACTAAATGCAGATTCAACTTTATTTACCGATGACCCACTGTTATCAAAATTACTTAAATCAAATGCATGTAGCTTACGAATAGTAGCATCTAAAGAAACTGACATATTTGGTACAGACCTCAATTCATTGATTGCAGAGACTCAGATTGCATAAGCTGGTAGAAGGGTTCTTAACAACTTACTTGTTATATCCTTTTCTTCAATAGTTCCACCTACTCCTTTGATTTGATTGACAATATCCTTTAGTCGTGTACTATACTAGGTTATGTTCTCACCTTCATTCATCCTCATAGATTAAAGTTGTCCTCTTAGACTATCCACTTTTTCTCTTTGAACATGTTCACCACCACCATATACAGATATGAGCTTATCCCACATTGCCTTCGCATCATTGCAGCCTTCAAGATCATTAAACTCTGAGTCGGTCAATTCAGATGTTATTTCAATCATTGCTTGGATATGTTCTTGCTTTGCCTTTATCTCCTCCATTGTCAATAGATAGGTGCTCGGTGTAATGAAATCATTCTCTAGATAATATACAACATATTCTCCAACTCTTGATAGGTGCAGCTTCATCCTTTTCTGCCATGTAGAGACACTTGACTTGTTTAGCTTCGGTGCATCCCTCTTATACATCTTTGGATCTTAATACTCAAGTACCTTTAAACTTTTCTTCCAGAGTCAAAAGCTCTGATACCAATTGATAGTTCTGATACTTAAATATAAGTACAGATGCCAAGCTAATAAGATGAGAGGGGGGGGGTGAATCATACAAACTTAATCTTCCATAAAAACATTAGATTCAACCTCGGTAACATATACATCAGTGATATAACCAAAATTGCTAAACATGCAAACTCAAAAGCATATAAGTATCATAATACTCATAACACCAGATTTAACGTGGAAACCCAAATAGGGAAAAACCACTATGGGATTTTGGACCCACTAAGAAATATACTCTTCTAGAGTATGCTCGGTTAAAAGCAAATCATGTTAAAGATTACAAACACATTGCTAGATGTGACCTGGTTAAGGGATTTCCCTCAAATCTGTTAGGATCTTCACCTTGTTAGAAGTGACCTTGTTAAAGGATTTCAAACACTCAATCAGAATGTCACCTTGCTAGAGGGTTTTACAAATAAGACTGTTAAGTCCACTCGGTTAAGAGATTTTCTGTCACTTTCACAAAATAATAGTAATAAAAATCTATCTGCAACTTCACATCTAAAATGCTAAAGCAAATTCTTATTTTCTCAATACAATTTAGGACTTATCTTGTCCATCTATTGGGCTCTATACTCTGTTATTCAAACAAGTCTTCAAGCTTCTATGCTCGGTAATCACTATGTAGCATCCCTATGCATACACTTGTCCGCATACATTATTTATCAATAGTTCTTTATTTATAAACAATAGCTAACCGCTTAATCTCCTTGATCACATTTCCCATGATCAATCATAGCCATCAGATCTTCAAAATTTGACCAGGTTCAATGTATCCTTCGATCTGAAAATGTTTTACCCCACCTTGGAACTTGCATACATTTCTTGGAACTTGTGCTAGGGTATTGCGGTTCAATCTGAGTTGTAGATCTTCCTGCCAATTTTCCTTTGCCATAGATTCTTTAACAAACTTCATTCACGGCATACCAATCATTTAATCATAGCCAGCTCATCAGCTTCCTTCATTAAATAACGCTTTTATTCATTCAATGCATTCTGTTATTACTCGGTTGCAACTCGATAAATACTAAACTTCACTCGGTAGACATTCTGCCTTCATTAACTGATAGCGATAACCTTAGGGTTTATCGACTAGGTTCCTTAGGGTTTACTGACTAGGTTCTTTGCTCGGTAACATAGTATAGTATTAACCTTACAATCAATAACATATGTATGATATCAAAACATTCTAAACATCATGATCTCATCATTGTCTAAGTCGGTAATAGTTGCCCATTGAATAACTTATTCCTCCCCTTATTCATCATATTCTTTCTGTGTCTTTTATCGACATCTTTATACTCATCAAATCATACTTCTTAAGATATGGCAACATCATACTAAATTAGAAAATCAATTTCTTGACATCAATGACAAAATAATAATATTAAGATAGTAAAACATCCTTAATCAGTTATATCCATAATCATCAACAACCTTCTCAATATCCTTATTGAAATGCCAATAGTTCCAGTGTTGGATGTGTTGCTAAGGTAGCGACATTAGGGTACCCTTAGAGGTGACTTGAGTTATCTCGGATGGAGTTCTAAGAGTTTAGTCTTTTGCATGTGCTTAGTTGGTTAACAGTTGGTAGACCATATCTTGAGGTTGAACATTATAGTTGTATATGTAATGTATGATTACACTTCTATAGTTCAAAAAAAATAATATTTTTATGAATTTCTTATATGTTTTCTCTAATCCTCTAGGGTTCCTTGGTGGGGGGTTACATATTGTGAAGAAGATTCTTAGATCCTTACCACCAAGATTCTTTCCCAAAGTAGTTGTTATTGAGGAAGACAAAGATTTGAAAATAATTACTTTGGATGAATTACATGGATCACTAACTATTTTTGAGATAAGATTCGGTTTTGAGAAGTCTGTAGCAAAGGAAATTTCTTCCGAGGTATCTAAGAAAGAAGATGAGTTAGACTTTGGTGATGAATTAGATCTAGAAGTTGCTAAATTTGTCAAAGACTACAAAGGGGTTCTAGTAAGTACAAAGGCAGATTAAATTTTAAGTGTTTTGATTGTGGAGAGATAAGACATTTTTTGGCTAAGTTTCCCTATAGGGATTCTAACTGTGAAGAACAAAAGAATGGGAGAAAATATTTTAACAAGAAGAATAAGTTTAACAAAATTTAGAAAAGTTTGTTTGTGAATGAAGATAGTGGATCATCTAATGAAGAAGAAGATCAAAGTAATACCAAGAACAATGGTGAGAAGGTTGTGTTTATGAAATTAGAGACTCCAAATAACAATACCAAAATGAGATCAGATGATGAGGATGATGAAGGAAATTTAGTAAAGGAGTTGATTTGCACTAAGATAAAAGGACTGGAGAAGAGGATAGCTGAGGAAGTAAAGAACTTTGGGAAGTTGACTCAGAAAATAGAAGGAGTAGAGAGGATAATCATTGAGATGAAATTGAAATAGAGTAAGCAACAAGGTTTGAGGAAGTGTTGATTGAGAGATTGTGAAACAAAGATAAAGACTGTGAGAAACTAGAGGTTGAGATTGTTGCATTAAGAAAAGACCTTGATAAAATGAATAATCAACTAAACATGAAGTTTGAAAAGAGAACATAAATATTGGATTAGATAGTTAGGAGCTAGAGATTGATGTGTTACAATATCGACATTGGTTTCACCAAAGAATAGAAAGGAAAGAGTGTCAAGTGGTTCATGAAGACAAAAAAATGAATTTGAAAGAAAAGGCTTCTGAAAGCTCAAGGTCTGAGAAATTTCTGACAATAGAAGAAAGAAAAAAGATGAATGATGGTTTCATTTAGGTCTAGAGGCAGAATAGAAGATCTAGAAGACTATCACCAAGAGGACAAGCATTCAATACAAAGCTTAATCATTCTTTTTCTAGGTATTTTTTTAATTGCAATAATTTTGGTCATAAGGTAGTGGATGGTAGAAGAGGTCCAATTAGAAGAAATAATTTTGTCAACAAGAATATGTTTTCTCTATTACTTGGTTTTAATATTATTTGTCATAAGTGTAACAAATATTGTCACATTGTAAGAAATTGTAGAAGTAATTTTATAAGTGTTTATGTGTCGAAAAATAAAGAAAATAGTCTCGCGAGTCAAAAGAAGTTGCAGAAGTCTTTAGCTCGGACTACACTCTATGCCTAGACGGAAAATAATTTATCAATTATTGATAATGGATATCCTTTCTCATTGAAGGACAAAGAGTCTACAAGGTGACATATATTTCATTATGCTTGTTGATGATTATTTTAGAATGTATTGGATTAGTTTTCTAAAGAGAAATCAGATGCTTTTGAGATGTTTAAATATTTTAAGGCAATAGTGGAGAACAAAATAGGTATAACAATCAAATGTTTGAGATCAAATAGAGGTAGAGAGTTCACTTCTGACAAATATGAAGAGTAGTGTTCAATGCATGGAATCCAGAGACAATATTCAACACCCATAACTCCATAGTAAAATGGAGTTGTGAAAAAGAAAAACTAGGCTTTTTAGGAGATAGCGAGAACTATGTTAAAATAGGAACAATTATCAGACATGTATTGGAGAGAAGCATGTCAAAAAATAGTGTATATCCTAAACCAAGTAAAAATCAAACCAAAGATAAAAAAAAATACACCATATGAGTTGTGGAATGGAAGACTGACATTAGTGGGGCATTTCAAAAATCTTTGGAACTAAATGCTACATCAAAACATATAAAGAAAAATTAGGTAAGTTCGATTCTAGATTTGATGAAGGTATTTTTCTTGGATATTCAATTAATAGCAAAGCATACATATGTTATAACAAGAGGTTGAAAAATGTAATAGAAAGTGAAAATTCAAGTGTTGATGAGACAGTGCAATCAATTGAGGTTCCAAAAGACAATGACAAGATTGAATTAGTCCATAGAAGTGAGGAAGATTCCATAAATGAGTTAGAAATAACTAGTGAAAGGAATCCAATAAGGAATGTTCAAAATCCAAAGATCAAATTATAGGAGGTAAGGGCAGTTGTGTTCAAAATAGGAGAAGATCAGAAATAACAATTGAACAAGTTATGATGGATGAAAGTGGGGGTTCACTAGTCTAATTATATGAACTAGGAACAAAACCTATTCACAACCAAATCACATTAATGAGAATAAGATTCAATAGGCTCAACCTCAAACCTATAGGAAAGGGTTGAGCACAAATTGGATTTTGTCTTACCTTCCTTGTTTTTGTTGAAGTTGTTTTGATAGTGGAAATGGTATGAATTAGGGTTAATGATGTAAAATTTACAATGATTAGCATGAATTGACAATTTCATGACAAATATGCAGACATCAAGTACAAACCTATAAATGAGAAGAAGAGAGTAACCTATGTCTAAAATCTAGGCTCATAAATGTGGTTCAATGTTGCTAGGAGACATTGACCAAAAAGTGTCAGATGTGGATAGTAAAAATAGTTTTAGAATCAAGATGTCTCTTTGAGTATTTCTTTGAAAATTCATAAAAAAAGTATCGATCAGTGTTGCTAGATGACCTTGACACAAAATTTTGCTTCTTAAAAATTTGGCCCTATGTGTCTCAAACATCTCTTTCCAGATGTATATTTGTTCTCTCCTAAATCTATGCACACACAAGAGGGAAAAATATTGTTGGGTTGATTGGGGTTTTCCTAGGTCAAACCCTGGGTTTGGAATTAACCCTTAATAAATAAATGAAAGGAAAGCTTTGAAGTAAAATGTTGGATCTAGAATATTATACGTCAAGCTTGTTGATGTTAGTGATGATGCAGTTCTCTTTGCATATGACCCACGAGTGTTTATGTAAAAACATGACATAACAAGACATAAAGAGGATCAAACATGAAAAACATGCTTGTGTGAAAATTATTGTAACTTGTTGCTCCATAATGATTAGATTTGAAGAATATTTGTTCTTAAAAGATATGCTGGGATGAAATTTATGCTTGTGGATACTTGAGGGATGCTTAGGATGTGAAAATGAATTAGGAAAGACACTCTTATATAGGGTTCCCAAGGTATTTCATAAATTAGGATGATCTCTAACAGTCATATTAAAATATCAGGATTGAGAATCAACTAGTAGGAATTGGTGCACTAAAATATTTACAAATTGGCTCGTTATGGAGGGGCAAGGGTGCCTAGCACCCTAGCTCAGTAGTAAAAGGGGGCCTACCACCCTTGTCTACCCAGAAAGGGGTAAAAAAAGGGTGGCTTACGTACACTCATGCTCAGGATAGAGACCTAGATCACCATATGATCATATGAAATTAGTTTTGCAATGCAAAGCTAGAGAAGGCTTGGATAAGAGCTAGGAAGAAATACACTAAGGCAAGGGCACAAAAAGGAGAGTAAAATTGGAAGGGGTTATAACTAATGATACTACATTTATTTCCCTCTATAGGAAGATTATGAGCTTACACTCATACTCAGAGAGAGAGAGAGAGAGAGAGAGAAGTTGTTACTAAATTAAAGGGAACAAGCCCCCAAGATTAGGATCTTAACTCCCATAATTACATACAAGGACATGAAACAAATAAAAATAAAGCCAAACCAAAAAGGAAAACAAAGGAAAGACAAAAGGCACAAAAAAGAGGTTAGCACTAAAAACAAAGGCTCCTATTCAACTAGTTGAAGAGACCTTGATAATAAAAATGTCTCAACTGCTAATATTGTTCTTAGAATCCTTTTGAAAGAGAACAAGTGGTCCTATAGACAGAGCAAGAGCATGTTGGAAACCAAGAACACTGAGAGGGGGAGGGGTGAATCAGTGTTCTACCAGAATGATCAATTTTAACCTTATTAAAACATGCATACACCAACTGGTATACCGATACATATAGAATTGAAAGAAGTAAAGAAACCAATAAGCCACTCACACAAATTAATACCATAGCACATAGAATTATATGTGGAAAATATCAAAGAGGAAAAACTACGGTGGGATTTGTGACCCACAATATTAATCCACTAGCCATATGAAGAGATATTACAAAATATAGGGGTCTGCACTTGCAGGAAGGCTTACAGCCTAGAGCACACTGCTCAATCACAAAATGAGCCTCACTCTCTACATAGAAATCTAGACTACAATCCGAAGAAATAATTTAATTGCAAAGATAGCATCCTCTATGCCTGAATACAGTTTCGGTTAAACTCGCGGTCTGAAACCCTAAACCCTTTACCGGAATACCCCCTTACATAAACTTCGCATTACAAAATATTATCACATTCTCCTATCCTTACATAACCTTACATACTCTCATATGATATATCAAAATGATCTAATCAACTAACCTATATACCCTTTACAAATCACCATGCCTTATGTCGGCTTACAAAGATAATTACAATATGAATATACATGTCGGCTAGATAACATAAATACATGAATATAAAAAATAATTGCCGATGTCGGATCTCGAAATGATGTCGACCTCCAATACCAATAATCTGATTCTAAACCATGTAGGCTTGCATTTCCGATAATCAAAGAAATCTATCCAACTTGCCAGTGTCGGTGAAGTGTCTGCCGGTACACAACTAACCCAAAATATGAAGCCGAAACATGTTGCCATGTTGCCATCAATGAAAACATATTGAAACCAACCAATTGAGTGTCAATTTCCAACAATCTCCCCCTTTGGCATTGATGACAACACTCATGTGAAAAATGATCATGGTTTCCATCTATCAGTTGCATCCTGCGCCTGCTCCCCCTAAGCTGAATATCCATCAATACAAAATACTCCATACCTCCATATCTCCTAAATATTTTCACCTATACTCCCCCTAATGTATACAACTCCCTTTTTCTTTTTCACATCAATATCTCTCCCCCTTTGACATCAGTGCCATCAAAAATACCAAAAAACTGAGACAAAGAATGAAAGACTGTACAATGAATATGTCCCAAAATACCTTACCGGAGCTAAATATATTTGAAAATATCCATATAGGCCTTCTCCAAAATCTCTAGATCGGTATCGCAACCATATTTGAAAGTGTCAGAAATAGATACAAGTCCATTTAGCATATGGGCAAATGACTCTTTCTCATTAAGTTGTGTCGGTGTGAGCTTACCGACCATATCTATACACTCCTTATGTACACTTAATGATTCCAACCGGTGACTCGCCAATCCTCTAAGACCTCTGGATCTCCTTATGATTTTATATTTTTTCCTCTCAAGAGCAAAAAATTGGGCTGCAATCTCCTCTTAAATATCCTTAATCTTTTTATTTGTCTCAGTTGCGAGTAAACCTGTATTAAAATATACATTGTAGATATTAGTACACTGCCTTAATTCATTGTCTATAAATTTCAACTTATCATTAATTTCCTTCCTCTCAGACTCAATCATTTGATCAAATGTATCTCTCTTTGCCTATGTAAACCACTCTAGTGCTTGTCAGTTTGATATTTGCTGCAAGGACTAGAAATCCTTTGAAATGTGTTCAGTAATTATCTTAAGCTTGTCGGATGGGCTTACTTCTTTGTCAAACTTGCACTCTGGGACAAGTCTATGCAAAACAATGATAGACTGATCAATAACCCCTTTATCCATAGATCCTTCCTTCATCATTTTCAATGCAACCATCATCATGAGTTTGGTAGAGCTCATCTTAGTTATGCTTTTCTTTTTAACCTGCGAGGTGTCAATTGACAACAATGATGGACTCACTACCAGTTCCCTATTGGATTCCCCTTTCTCTCCCTCTGATGGTTTAACTTTTATAGTTTCCTCACTTGCAATGGTGGCTTCACCACTTGGTGCAATCTCAGTAACTGTCGATTCCTCCCTAGGAACTATGTCCTCACCCTGTGCATTCAGATCCAGAGGACTGTTGTCCTCAACATTAGTAGCTTGTATATTTGTATCTACCAGGGGTTCAATATTCACTATCTTAATGTTTCTCAAAATTGAGGGTGAAGTACCCTTAATACCTTTACCTTTCCCTTCAACGGGGATGTCTGTGGTATCTATCTTAGGTTCTAGTGAATTATAAAAACCACAATTTTCCTCAAAGAACTTAACCCATGCCTTGTGGGTCTCCTTGATTATCTCATTGACCCTACCTAACATAAGACTGATTATTCTATGCTTGTTGTTAAATATTTTCCTATCTGCAACCTCAAGTGTCTTGTCCATCTCCTCTGGAGCAATATAAACACAAACAGATAACAACCCTTGAATCTTTATATGCCTATCCTCTTGTATTGTTGATAATCTCCTAGCATCTAAAATGTCATACAACTGTGCTAGTATTTGGTCTTCAATTTCTAACAAGGCTTTCTTATATATATATATATATATATATATATATATATATATATATATATATATATATATATATATATATATATATATATATATATATATATATATATATATATATATATATATATATATATATATATATATCCAAATACAACAAAACCGCTTCCTCTACTTCTCTTTGTTCATCATTATCTAAATGTTCATAATAAAACTGTATATTCTTTAACATACCATCTTTAGTAATTTCATCAACTAATTCTGCACAAGTCTTTGGTGGAATAATAGTTACATTACCAGATTCAATTGCAAGATCAATGTCATCCTTCTTCTTTCTCCTTCCAATACCAAATGGGGTTGAAGGTGTTTCTTTTGGTGCTTTTTCTGTGTCGGTACCCTAATAGTAACTTTCCTAACCGATTGCTTCTTAGCTTCTGGGTAAGTTCACAATAATGGTTCCCACTTTCACCCACAAAGGAAAAACGAGATGGAAGGAAAAAAAAATTGGAGGGGGTTCGAGCGAAGTGGGGTTGTTCGAATGAACTACCCTTTGGGGTTCGAGCGAGTCCCCCACTTCGCTCGAACCCCCTTTTTCGAGCGAAGCACCTTTAATGCTTGTTTATGTCATTTTTTAATTATATTGTGGGGGTTCTCTCGAACCCCCTTCATTCAAACCCCCCTAAAAAGGGGGGGTTCACTCGAACCCCCCTTCGTTCGAACCACCTTTTTTATAGTTCTCTGAAGATTTCTACAGTTTTTTGCAGACTTTTAGCCTTCAAACCTTTGGTTGAAGGCTCAAATGGAATGACCTTGACAACCCAAAATGTAGTATGGTAGTCCATGAAGCAAGCTTTCTAATGACTGTAATTTTATTACATCTTGAATTTATTATGAACTTGTTTTTTTAATTTTACCAAACATACGTTTTTCATCGAACATGAACTTCTCTGTTCAACGCATTGGGAAAAATAGGAAACTAATTCAAATTTTTTTTGAAAAATATCAATGCCCTAGGTATTGATGTCTTCTTTGTAACAAAAAACAAAAATTGAATTTCGATATATATATATATATATATAACAAGTTGTGTTCAAACTCAAACCTACGTTTGAATTATGACTAGTCGGACTTCAAAACTTAATAAAATAAAAAATATTCAACATATCACTATCAAACCAACTGCAAGCCCTAGATATTGATGTTACAAACCAAAATTCGAAAGAATTGAGTTTTTATCATTTATAGAAAAAAAGTTATGCATTTCGGGAGGCACATCACTCTTAAAAAATGTAGTTTGCTGTAAAAAAACTACTTTTGGAGGGAGATGGAAAATTTTTTAAAAAAATCCTTCAAAAAAACTTTAAAAAAATATATATAGAATCTACAAACAAAATGCTACAAATCACTAATTTACATCATCTTCAAATTCTTAATAGTTTAAAAGGTATAGTTCTCAGAAGTTGAAGATTATTTAAAAATGTTCATCTTAGTGTCAAAAGTGGCAAAAAAGTGGGAACCATTATTTTAAGTTCACCCTTGAACTACCTTGGTCTCCTCTGTTTTCTTCCTTAATACCCTTTTGAATGCCAGGGGTGTGTCATCTTCATATCCAAATTTTGCTGCAATAGGTTGAATGAATATTTATGGCTCTTTTCTCTTCCTGCCTTTCTCCAAAACAACATCAATCAATGCTTTGATGTCCTATGAAACCTTTTCCACAAATTTACTTGCCTTTCCCTCCTACTTCTCTCTCTTATTTCGGTTGAACTCAGTTTCAACCTCTTGCTTCTTCTATGTAGCAGTACTACAAGTTTTTATAGTTTCATCAATAGGTGCCTCAATTAGCATTTGTGCATCAACTTCATAACCCATTTCCTCAATCCAAATCTTTCGAGGCCTTACAACTTCCATCAGAGTTTCATCTTTCTTGACCATGAAGCATATCTTAGTTGAGTACTTCTCAACAATGTGCTTTGGAACCCTCACCCTAGAATTCATAGCCTTTTGAAATTATTTGAAGTGACCCAACACTTTGTCATCTCTCTGACTACCCAATGTAGCAATTGACAATTTATTTGCCTCCCTCCTAGGATATCAAATGCCCATTTTCTCTTCCCAAAACCGGGAGTCTCATTGATGAAAAATAGCATTAAATAGACAATTAGGCTACCATACCGGAATGTTTCTTTCTTTTCTCCTTTGATCTTTCCTAGATTAATCAACAATTCATCCAACATCCAACCATATAGATCTAACTTCTCATTCTCCCTCATCATTTTATGAGTTGCATAAATGCAGGAGCTAGAAACAGAATTCAGATGGTTTGACTGAGTTACCTTGTAACTAATGACCATGCTTCTGAATCTAATATCTGCGTTGGTGATAGTACTAATCCTCATTTATCGCTTGTTTGATGTTGTGTTGGTAATCTTGTTGACCTGATCATTTGAAACTTTCTTCTCCAAACATTGTCCAACCTGCAATAAACTAGTGATTTCCCTAATGGCCTTCTTCGAAATTTATACGGTCTATCCAACCAGATAACAATCTCATCTTCAAATTCTAGAATATCCAAAATGTTGGTAAACCCTAGATCCACAATATGCTAGTATTCGGGCTTAACCTTTTCATAATCTCCCATTAACTCATTCATGTACATGCTCTTAATATCAGTCATTCCTAAATCCTCAATATGATAGTGAATGTAAGCTCTAACATCTTCGAAATACATGACTCCTTCCGGGACAAGGTAAAAAGTGCCAACCAAATCGTCCAGGGTAGCAACATGCGTATATCGCTTGAAAATCAACCTGGGATGGTCCTTGACCTCAATTATAGTAGGATTTGCAATAAACATAGGTACAAATGATGATCTTGCTTCCATTATGAAAGATAAATACCTGTGAATAGATGTCGGTGAAAAACTCTAAAGAACTCTTCCAATCACTGGTGAAATTTCTCAAGATGATATCAACCACATTGAATCACCTTAGACTTACTCTGAATCGCTCTGAATGCAAAGTGATCATAAATGAAGTGAATTCAACCTTTTATTCTCCAAGAAACCCCAATCCATCATTAATATTAATGACTTCTGATGGAAGATACCGGATCTCGATCAAACATCTCCATGCTAGATAAGCATCTCAAATGTCTGGAACATCTTCCAGAACCTCTTCTCAGGGCGTATGCAGTATCTTCATGAATTTTGCCTACCCCTAAGGCATTTGCCTTAGTAATTGGATGAGCTTCCTGCCGGTGCAGAAGAAACCTCCTCTACCGGTTAAGTAACCAATGCATTTCCATCTGCTGATTGTTCTTCTGACTTCCTAACCCATCTTTGGGTATGATCTTGTCAGATTTCATTAACCTTCTCTTTTCCTTTCTCATTTGATCCTTCATTACCAACTGGTGGATTTCTACTTCTACAGAACTTAGCAATATGTCCAACCTCATTACATGCATAGCATGTAACATTGTTCTTTTGAATTGCTTTGCTAAAACTAGTGTAATTTCTTGACCTGCACTGATTAGCCATATATCCAAATTTTCTACATGCATAACATTTTACATTAATTCTACAATCTTTTGTCTCATGAGCATACTTATTACATTTACAAGATTGACCGGGAGCAAAATCAGGGTTCTGATTTTCTCTATTTTTAAATTGCCTAGCCATGTGACCAAATTTATTACAAATAAAGCATATACCATTAAATTTACAAGCATTAAACTGCCTTACTAGTGCCTTATGGTTTTGATCTTCATTTGCAGTACTAGAACTCTGTCCTTGTTCAAATCCAAGTCCACTCGAATCTCCATTCTACCTTTGTCTCTTCAATAACTCATCTAGTTGTGCTGAACTAATATTGAATTTTTCTTTACACTCACTTGCAATAGCTATATCATCTCTCAGAATTATCATTTGTCTCTCAAGCTCTTGTTCATTTATCTGGGATTGCACTAAATCAGTTCTCAATATATCATTCTCATGAACCAACCTACCACATTCTTCAAATTTGTTTTTCAGAGATACAACAAGATTTTCTTCCTTTTTCTTTCGGTCCTCAATCTCTTTAGACATCCTCATAGTTATAGCTTGCATTTTATTCCTCATGACCATGTTTTCCTGACTCAACTTCAAACATCTCTCATTAAGTGCATCTTTTTCATCATTATCCTTATTCTCCAAAAGTTCCTTCCTCCTAGCCTGAACAGATGATAGCCTCTCCTGTGAAAAAGAATGAATTCCTGAGAAGAATTCAATTCATCTTGTAGCTTCAATTTCTTCATCCTTTCAACATCATAATCTTCAAGTGCCACCTCAAGTTGCTTCTCCAAACTCATATCCATGGATTTTGGATTCAGGATCTTCCTCAAGCTATTAAACTTCCTCCAAGGCACAAGGCTCTGGTACCAATTGTTGGAAACCAAGAACATTGAGAGGGGGTGGGTGAATAAGTGGTAAACCAAAATGCTCAATTTTAACCTTATTAAAACAAGCATACACCAACCGGTATACCGGTACATATAGAACTGAAAGAAGTAAAGTAACCAATAATCCAATCACACAAATGAATACCATAACACACAACATTATACGTGGAAAACCTCAAAGAGCAAAAACCACAGTGGGATTTGTGACCCACAATATCAATCCACTGGCCATATGAAAAGATATTACAAAATATAGGGGCCTGCACTTGCAGGAAAGCTTACAGCCTAGAGCACACTGCTCAATCACAAAAGGAGCCTCACTAACTACATACAAATCTAGACTACAATCCAGAGAAATGTTTGAACTGCAAAGATAGCATCTTCTATGCCTGAATACAGTTTCAGTTAAGCTTTGTCTATTCCGGTCTGAAACCCTAAACCCTTTACCGAAATAATCCCTTACATAAACTTCTCATTACAAAACATTATCACATTCTCCTATCCTTCCATAACCTTACATACTCTCATATGATATATCAAAATGATCTAATCAACTAACCTATATACCCTTTACAAATCATCATGCCTGATGTCGGCTTACAAAAATAATTACAATATGAATATACATGTTGGCTAGATAACATAAATACATGAATATCAAAAATAATTATCGATGCCCGATCTCCAAATGATGTCGACCTCCAATACCGATAACCTGATTCTAAACCATGTCGATTTGCATTGGCGGTAATCAAATAAATCTATCCAACTTGCCGGTGACGGTGCCGGTGCTGGTGAAGTGTCTGCGAAGTGCCTGTCGGTACACAACTAACCCAAAATATGAAGCCGGAACATGTTGCCATGTTGCCATCAATGACAACATATTGAAACCAACCAATTGAGTGTCAATTACCAACAGAGCATACATCAAATTTATGAGATAAGAAACCATGATCCAACAAGTAGCAAGGTTTGTTATGCTTTGGGTTCGTGGGAGAGAGAAAGAAAGCAACATGGATTCCACTAGCTAGCAAGTTGTGCTATGCTAGGTGATCCTTGGAAAAGAATGAATTTCACTGGACAACAAGATATGTTATGTTGTGTGATTCATGTGAAAAATAAAGGAGGGTCAAAAGGTCTAGTAGGCGTGTTATGCTAGTTGAATCATCCTTAAAAAAGATTACCAAACAAAACTCACTATTTGCAAGGCAATCTACTGCAAAATGGGTGGCAATGACACCAAGAAAAAGATAAATAAATAAAATTCATTGTTTACAAGGAAACCTTACTATAAAATGGGTGTTGCAGTGACACCAAGATATGAATAACCAAACAAAACATGTTGTTTGTGTAGTGTCATAAAATTGTGTCCTTAGCAATTTATGACTGTATTAGGTACCTCACGCATGTGAACTCGAATCCTCTAGCCTGATCAAAGACCAGAGAGTGCTTGGCCTATGAAAACTGCTTCTTCCTTGGACTTCGCATCACTCTGTCCACACTCTGTCCTGGAGACAAGTGTAGGACAGGGTGCCCTTGTCCCCCCTTGGACAAGGGCATGACACCCTTGTCCTCCCAGGATAGTGACGTGGTGCCCTTGTCCTCCTAGGATAGTGGCGTGGTGCCCCTAGCCCTATTTTGGGTGAGGACCTTTCTAGAGCATGTCTTGTGGGTTGTGCAGTGAGTGGGAAATCTCCCTGATGTCAGCCCGTGATGAAATTAAAATCCTTCAAACATGTATTTAAGGGGCATTCGTCCTCTCATTTGCATAAGTTGAAGAAGTGGGATAGGTCAAAATTGGATATGTTCAAGCGATCAAGCATTCAATCATTCATTTCCAGCATTGAGCTTTCTCAAGTCTCCCTTCAAGGCTAGGTGTTGCATTCAAGTCAAGGATTCAACCATTGAAGAGGAGATTGATTTCAACATTCAATTCCATACAAACATTTCTACTACAACCTCCCTTGAGGTGATTTACAATTCAGTCTTTCATTTACATCTACTTGCAAGTACTTTCTTTCATTACTTGGCTAATTCCAAAACTGGGGTTTGACCTAAAGGCAAATCCCCAATACCAACACATTTCCCTCTCTTTTCTGTGTGTAGGTTGCAGGTGGGCAGCTGTACTTTCAGATTCAGACTTCATTTGCAAAGGTGAAAAAACCCTTTTTGTTTCGCGGATTTTTTGGAGGACCGTGTATATTCCCACCACAATCCAGACAACTTTTCATCAAATTTGCAGGGCGACTCCGTCTCAACATTTGATTGCCAAATCCAGGTGCACAACTTCATCCCATATTTAGATCTCAAGTTATAATTGATTCTTTGTCACTTTTTCACTACATAATTCAATCAATTTCCATTTCAAATCAAACAAAAGGGAATAAGGGGATCATCATAACATCCCTAATTCATTCAGAATTAAATCTATCATCTTGGTGTGGAGATTGGATCTAGTGAATTACCCCTTATCTCCCTAATGTAATGGTGAAAAGTGATTGAAGGATAATCAATAGTGAAACTCTCATCTCTCTCTGAGGGAAAGGGTTAGTTTTCCTCTTGATCTATCACTCATCATTTTCCCACCATCACATTTTGGTGAACCCAATGTCTTGCATGCTATCCTTTGAACAACATTGCATATTTTTCATTTACAAGTTTCAACTTTTTGCAAACTTAGTGGTTAATTCATTAAAAACCCTAGTTTTTAAATTTAAAATTGAACTTGTGATTTGTAAAAATTGCTTGTGTTTGTCAAATTCAATTTCCTCATTGTCTTGTTCAATTTGCAATTAAAATTCACAAAATTAAGAGGTTACTTGTTAAAACCCTAATTTTCAAAAATCATATTGAACTTGTGCAAAAATTGGATTTCAACTTAATTTTCAGATTTTTGATTATTCTCAGATTTATCTTCAATCCCACAATTCAAATTTCCAATTTTTCCCCTTTTTCCTAAAATTTAAATTTCAAAATTAAGTGGTTAGGTCATCAAACCCTAATTTTTAAAGTTAATTGGATTTTGTGTGAATTTCAAATCAATTTCAGTTATATTCAGATTTTTAAGGTGTCCCTATTCATTAGGTTTGACTCTTTTCAAAATTGCACTCCAATTCCTCGTTTTCTTCAAAACCCTAATAGGGTCCTATTTTCACCTTTGTGCCTTCATTTCGCCCATCTAGAGATCATAAAATTCACCAATTTTTGGGTTTAGCTTTAAAATCATCGTAATATTCATCCTTGAAAATTTTCAAAAAAAGTTGGTCAGACCATGTGCGTTCCCGCCACGGTCCTCGACTTTTTTCCCAAAATTTTGGGAGACGGTTACGACTATATTTATTAGCCTGAATCTGAAAGATTGGTTGATTTTATCAATTTTTGAACCCTCTAGAATCGGAAATACCTTCAAAATTCAACATTTCAATTTTCAAGAAATTTTTTAAAATTAAGAGGTTAATTATTGTCTGCTATGATTTTAAAATTAAGTGGTATTCCCTTGGCCCTAATTTTAAAATCCCAAATTTCCTCTCATTTTTTCTTTGGAAATTTTGCCATTCCCTTCCTCCAACAAAGTTCAAATTGGGTAATCATTATTTTCTTCAAATTTTACATTACCCAATTTTGTAAGCTTTGTTTCACAATTCAAAATTCAAATATTTCATCTAATGCATGAGTTTTACCACTATTAGTCCTACCTATCCTATCCCCGTTAGACAAAGCATTAGAATTAAGGCTTCCCAAGGTTTAATTACCGAGGAGATGGAGCCTAATTTGGGTGAATTCTTTAATGAGGATCATGCTAATTATTCCCATCCTAATCATGTGCCTATTTACCCCATTGATGGATCTCATGATGAAGAAGAAGCTTTAACTAGGGTTTCTTTAGATCAACTTTCCACATTGGACAATCAATTTGATAGCTTTCAATAATGGATGTCCCAAGAATTCCCTAATAGTGAATCTCTTCCATTAATTGAAGGTCTTAAACACATGCTTCAAAGTGATAAGAATTTAATTGGTATATTGTGTGGCATTGCACATATTGTTGATTCTAATGTCATGCCTATCAAGAGTTGTGTTGAAACCCTAGGTTACTCAGAACCTTCAACACAAGTCAATTCCTCTATTCCTTTGACCAATCCTATGACTAGTGTTCCTACTTTCACATCTAACATCATGGCTACTTCAACTCAAAATGTCATTCCTAAAACCATAGGTCATGGGGGAAATCCTTCTTATTCATTTAATCCTCCATCGTTACCTATGTCTCCCATAAGTGTTCCTGCTATTTCTCAACCAATCAGTGTGACACAAGGGGGCATTTCCTTCAATAAATTTATTCCTCTTTTGAGTATCCCTTTTCCTACCCAATCATTACCTATGCCTACTTATCATAGTGTCTCACCACCTTATTCTTAGTCCATGCCTTCTTTCAATAATATCACATCACCTTCTCAATCAACTATGTCTAACATCCATTCTTCCACCAAAATGACAATCAACAATCTTGCCCAAAGTGTGTCTTCCTTACAACAACAAATTGCTTCCATGAGTCAATCCAAGTTTAGTGTGCCCACCTTTGATGTTCCAAACCCACTTTTTCTTGATATTGTTAAAGTTGTACCACCTAAACATGTGGAGATCCCTCAATTGGAACTCTATAATGGAAAAGGTGATCCTCTTACGCATGTCAAAACATTTCAAACCTTGTGTACTGATTTTTCTTATGATCAACGATTGCTTGCAAAATTGTTTACAAGAACACTAAGAGATAAGGCCTCACAATGGTATTGCTCTCTACCTTCTTATTCTATCACTTCCTTTCAACAACTAGAAAATCCTTTCATCCAACAATTTCAAAACAAAATTGGTCCTAAAATCACTTTGACTGATTTAATGCATTGTAAACAAGGTGTTAAAGAAAAAGTGACTGATTTCATAGGTAGATATAAGCATTTGTGTGCTCAAATTTATTTCATGTACCTGATAATGATATTCAAAGAATTTTCATTTCTAATTTACAAAAGGATATCAAGGAAAATCTTCTTTTGTTTGAGTTTACTTCCTTTCCCTAGTTGTGAGAAACACTCCACAATTATCAATTGGTTGTGAGTCAAATGGAGTAATCCACTCCTATGCCTCCGAGTGATAAGGGGGAGAGTGTTCAACAACCATTTGTGAAGTTTAAACCAACAAAAAGCTTCATCAAGTTCAATGATCAAATCAACAATAGCCATGTGAATGCTACAACAGGTGTGCCTCCTATTTCTAATTTTTTCCAAAGAGAAAGACAATTTACTCCTTTGAATGAATCTTTGCATAGTATTATGTCTTAGTTATTGCATAGAAATGTTATCAAACTTCCTCCTATAAAACAAGTTGATCCTTCCACATTTGCATCTCCTCATTTTGATAACAAATCCTTTTGCCAATTTCATCGTCAACCTGGTCATGATACTGAGAATATTTTTGCATGGAAACATAAGGTTCAAGACTTGATTGATAATAATACTATAGCTGTGGTAGGTGTGAATGATAAAGGGAATAAATCAGTTGCTCCTCCTAACTAAAATCTTAAGATTTTCACTAATCCCTTGCCATCTCATACCTCTAATGTTATTGAGATTGTGCCTAGTTCTCTCTCTTCTAAAACACTCATTTGTATGGCTCCAAACTTGGTTAATATGGTAGAAAAAGAAGAGTCACCTAAGGATACTTGTATTACATTTGACCCTAGTGAGACCATTAGAGCATCTGATGGCCCTTTGTACATAGTTGCAAAGGTTAAGGATATCCCTTCTCGTGGTGCCCTAATTGATCCCTCTTGCATGGTTAATGTCATAACTGGAGAGTGTCTTTTCACTTTACGATTGCATAAACCATTATATGATTCTTCTAATGTAGTGGTGAATTTATTTGATGACTTCTCTTGTCCTACCATGGGTTCTATCACCCTTCCTATCGAAGTCCATACTAAATCCATGGATGTTGACTTTGTTATCATACCTTCTTCTAAGCAATTCCATGTGAAGTTGGGCTATCCTTGGCTATCTTCCATGAAGGCTATTGCTTCTCCAATCCACAAGTGTCTTAAATTTCCTCACAATAGAGAAATCATCACCGTTAACCATAGCTTATTTCATCCATCCAAAAGAAGCCTTGGTGTTCCTATTGATCTCTTTTGGCCTAAACAATTTCAATCTCTTCCATCAAGGAGTGATACTATTTTTTAATCCTATCAAAAATGGAAGAATGATATGATCTTATCCTTAATTCAACCTAGATCTCCAACAATTGACATTCCTATTATTCTTCAAGATGAGGTTATTCCCCTCTCAGATAGAACTAATCTCCCTCCTAAGGAAAATTGTCCACCTATTCCTATGGATGTGACTTTACGTTCTCTTAAGGAGAAACACAATATTCTTCCTAAGGTTAGACATATACGTCCTCCTCATGATGGACTTGGTCTCCTCCCTACACCTAATATTCCTCCTTTCTATGGCATAGTTCCACCTCCTTCCACTTATCGAGAGAAGAGGCCTACTTCTCATATCGTTCAACCTAAAAGACCTCAACCTAAACCTTCCACTATTAGGGAGAAAGCCATTCCTCCTTCTCTAAGTATTCCTCCTCCTTCTTAGCCTTCCACTAAGACTCGACGGAATCGTTATGTGGGAGAATACCAATGGAGATGCCATGTTTGAGCTTGTGAAGCTATCCCTCAAAATACTCAATCTCCTCAGACTCCAACAATTTATATGATTCCCTTTTCTCCTAAGCAAGATGTTCAACCAACATCTCCAAATCATAAGTTGCATAAAACATTTGATGGTTTTACTCCTATTCGTGTTCTTGCTCCTCTTGCTTTAAACTTTGATGTAGAAATCAGTGAAAATGTTATCATAATGGCAATACAACTCCTAATGCTTGTGATAGTAGGCATGAAATGTGGACAAACATTTATCGGATGATTTTTCACAAACCCTAATCCTAGCTCCTAGAATCGAACAAAGTAACTTACCACATGTGCATAGTCCTTGTTTGGATCTTGTGATAGCTTCATCTACTGTGCTCGATATCGCTCCTCTGACGTGTTGCTCGCCTTCCTAAAATAGTGATCACCAAGATTGGGAGGCAGATGTCATTCTAGATTAGCGATACTAGCATTGTAGATCTTTCTCTCAATTTTATTTCTCTTTTGTGACCATTCTTCTATATGTATCCCTGTTCTTCTATTTTTCCCTTAAAGTCTACTTGGGGACAATGCAAAGCATTGAGATCTTTTCTAGGTCTCTTTCATGTTGACTCAAAAGACGTCCTCTCTTCCATTTCTTCTAAGGTAGTGTCCTTCTTTGGGGAATGAAGATTATTATATTCATATACATACATGATATACATGAGTTATCATACAACATACTGACCCCGAGGAAAGCATCGCTACCTCGTGTTTTGTGTTCATTATGTTGTTCTAAAATTCTAATTTCCCAAATCCCCTCTGTAAAAAAATTGAGAGCCTCTGTTGCATATGGAGAGGAGAACAAGAAAATAGAACTCCAGAATAACATATAACAAGGTTTCTATAAAACCTTCTACACTTTAAGCTGATCCTAAGCTTAGGTTGGTATACCTCTTATGAATACTTTCACAATTTCAATATAAGATCAACAGTAAACCAGTGTTAGAAACCTGTGAACCTCATCAACTCAATAATACTGAAAACTAAAGAGAAAACATGTATTCATTTTCAGTCTTGACCCCAAGGAAGATAGAAGAACTCCATAAATGATATCAGTGCCTATTCCGGGCTACAGAGTCACCCAAACTAAACAAGAATTCCAAATCTGAGAGTTCACATACATTTCATTGCTTCGGCTTTATCAACCTAATATATGTCTGACATATATATAGGTCTTTTCTCTATTCTAAACCTAGTCATCAAATTCAAGCGGAAAACAATTGATTTACTAACAGAAAGGTCTCACATATATTTAATTCCCCTCCTTGAGAGAAAAACCTAAAACATGTCTGTAAGTTTGCCTTGCAAACCCTATTCAATCAAATAACCCTAGATTATTTAAACGAAACCAGTAAATCAATGAATGCACACAAGAAGACAACGAAGATTTAGGCTTAGAAAGCTTTGATCTGTATATTAATATTCATTTTTTGAAAATCTTACATAACTCAAGGTGATTTCTGAAAGAACCAGAAAACCTTAGATATATTTCAGCAGAGTTTCTTTACAAATTCTTGTGATGTCCTTCCCTAAAGTCCTGGTATCCATTTATAATGATATGGATGCAAACAAGCTTCGGACTTCCCTAGGAAAAGTTTGTTACAACTATTTTCATTCCTAACGGCCTTGAAGTTTGTTATACCACTGCAGCATCAGCTAACTATTCTTGAACCTCCTCTTCTTGCACCGCATACTTGTTTTTCCACTCTCGGAACACGTCATCACCAGGCTAGGAGAAGTTAACAATTTTCTTCTTTAACTTATTCAATCTTTTCCTTGTGTTTCTTAATTGCTTAACCTCTGTCTCCAGAAAACCATAATGTGACTTCATCTTCTCAATTTCTTCAATTGTCTGAATAAATAAAGATGTGTCATCTGTATTGATGACTTCATTTATCTGTTGAGACAATTTATATCCTAGCTCATCTAGCCATACTTTTTCATCTTTCAACTAACTTGAACTAACAAAGCCTCTAGGAAATAGTTCAAACTTTTGGTTAGCATATTCTTTTCTACACAAGTTGGCATTTCTCTCTAAACCAGCTCTTCCTTCTACTAACCTAGACATGCCTTTAACCAACTCACATGTGGATTTAATAATGGCATCAGCCTCTGCCTCTTCATAAGATGAACAGATAAGTTCCAAATCTGCTTCCCTTGCCATCCACTTATTCAAAATTGGCTCCAGAGTAGCCTTGTCTTCCTTCAGATCATTCAACATGCTTAAAAATCTTTTTATATATATGTACATAATAGAGGCCCCTATTGTGTCAGTAAACTTCAAAATTGTGCCTTTGACCTTTTCCTCATACTTACTTGCAAACAGGGCTTGGGCCTACTTCAATTTTTCTATTTCATCTTGTATGGTCTCAGTTGATTGAAAACAAGAAGTCATAGGAGAATGGGAAAATTTAATGATTGGACTGGTGGATGGAGGTTTTGTTGGAGAGGAGGCAATCATTAAGGTAGAAGATTCACCTCTTTGGTATTGCCCTGCTAATTGATTCTTCAATTTAGCAATGGTAGTATCCTTGTTGGCTATCTCCGCTTTGGCCTCATTATAAGCCTTTAGAATCATCTCCAGTTTTACCTAGAGATCAACTTTTTCTTTGGCTTCCTTCTCGCCTACTACCACACTGAATTTTGTTGATTCCAAAACTATGCTAGCAGCCTCTACTACCCTTGTGTCTTGCACTCTCTTCACAATCATACCTCCAAGATAGCTGGACTCTGAGGTGTCCTTCCTCTTTTTGCTCTCATCCCTCCTTAGAGACCACATTACCAAAGCAACATGGTCCTTGCTAAATGTCACTCCTTCCAAGGGTTTTATTTCTTTCCTTATTGCTTCAAGCACTAAAGCATCTGTTATATCCCACTTAGGAACAATTAATACACCAGCTTTTACTACCATTTCTCTCTCCTGCTCAAGAGTAATGGCTTTAAATTTTGTCATCATTTCTTGTTTCACTTCTTCCTCCACTACAGATGTATCTTTGTGGGGATGTTCACTTTTCTTCTTCTCACATTTTCCTTTAAATTGTTCTATATTTTGCCTCCAACCAAATTGCATGAAAGATCCTGTTGTAACAAAATTATTATCAGCCACGAATTCCTCACTGGCCTGTTTGATGATAGGGTCTAGCTCTTTGCATTTAAACTCCTCTGTGGTCAAGTCCATTTCAGCATTTGGTGGTTCTTCAGGCATTCCTTCTTGTACTTCTTCATAAGTACAGGCAATCTCCCCAAGACTTCCTAGCTGCAACAATTGCTCAGCCACTACATGTTCATCTCCCACATGGATTGCGGATTGGGATGGAGAATATAAAGGATAACCTGTTTGTACCTCTTTTCACACCCTTTGCCTTTTAGGGGAATCTTGGATTTCCACTACATCTTCTATTGCTCTTTTCCCTTTTGAGGTAGAAGGATCACCCCTAACTAGCACCAGCACACTATATTTTGGCCTCTTATGCATCACATATTCACCTGGAGGGATGGCCTTAGCAAAGGCAGGCTTGGCTAGAACCACCTTATCCTTTTCAGGGTCATTTTTCAATATAGCTTCCCTCTTCTCCTTTAAGGTTTGCATTAATTCTTCAAAATAAAGTATCAAGAATTTAGCCTTTTCCTGAAAGGGAGTAAAACTAGACAAAGGATCATAACCACTAACAAATTGGTGGATAAAGTCCAAAGCCCTTTAATATGCTATCCATTTTTCCTTTCTCAATTCCTGTTCATCTAGATTGAATTCATTTCTGATCAAATCCTCAGGAAAATGGAACTGGTGTACTCTACCTTTACATACAGCTCTCTTCTTGAACATACCATTAAAGAAATCCTTCAGATCATCAAATTTCGCCACTGTAGTAGACAACCTGTAGGGTTGAAAGAAATCATCAAAATGGGTCCAACCACCCTTGGTGATTAAAAATTGATTTGCAATGGTGACAGTTGGGAAATTGTTCCTTTCCCCCTATTTATTAATTCTGCTTCTTGCAAACCTCCAATTTGCCTCAGGACCTCTACAATTCCTATATTCAATGGAACTTGATAGGGGAGCAAATATGGAGTTCCTCTGAAACCATAAACTCTGAACACAATAGAGACAGGGTACAAATATATATCACCCCAGCTGTGAACAATTTTGATATCTCTAGCAAATTCCTTAGGCCTAAGGAATTCAAGGAGAGCTTTAGGAATTCTAGGGTTATGTGGGCACAAGAGGATCCTAAGCCTAGATGCAAAACATCTATCAAACTTCAAGTAGCTCGTAACTTCCCTATCCCAAGACAAAATTGTGCTCCACAATTGAACTGGCATCTCCTCACCATCTTTTTCTTTGATCAGGTCCATTTCATTAGCAAAATAGTCAGCACCTTTGAATAGAAACATGTGCATAAGAAGAGAATACCATCAAAAAGGTCTATCCACCTTTGCTTTTTTTATCCCTATCAATCATTCATGAATGGAATCAGTGAGATAAGGTGAAAAATCAAAAGTTACTGCCAGAGATGGGTTAAAAATTTGTGCTATCATGAGCATATAGTGGGTTGGCATAGTGGCTTCTACATCCTCCCCAAAAATCTGACACATGGACCAATACATCCCTTTATCCCTCAAAGTAAATATATTTAGAGAGAAGGTTTCCATGGTGCTAGGGCCTACAACAGTCAGTCCTCCTATTTTGATGAAAAATTCTTTCAAAGGGCCACTTCTGAGGTGATCTCTCTGCGCATTATAGACCTGTGCAAGTGTTTCAAAATTGATAGGCTCTAAATAATTTGATACTTCACTAAACCTTAAAACTCTCCTGAACTCATCATCATTTGATTCAATTAGTGACCCCCCATTTACAATTCTCACACATCTGGTAATAGGATCATAGTTATTTGCAATCTGGGTTAACAAGTCCACATCCATGAAACCCACAGGGACTATGAGCTTTCCAACATCTAACTCCCATATAATATTCATTGGAGCAGGGGAATTTTTCTAGCCAAATCCTACTTTGAAAATTCCTAAACATGATATCCCTATCTGAGAATCCCTTAACCAATTCCCTTTGTCATACAAACTATCGCCAATTCTCAAGCGGGGAGCTTTACGCACCAATTCTTTCATCTTAGCTGCGGTATTAGTAGACATAATTAACTGCTCTAAAAAGTCATCACAAATTGCTCTCTTCTGAATATTTACCTTCCCTGTGAAATCTCTTCATGGTGCCATCTTAGAATTACAGTTATTTCAATTAAAACTTAGATAGACTTCTGAGGAATCAAGTACCTAGTGATACCAATTCAAACTATAGTTGTCAAGCATTATGCAGAAACTTACTTGTTGCCTGAAGAAATTTGCTTTGTGCATCGGTTTCTCTGCAAGACTCATTGAAATGACACCAAATTTTCAGCTGATGTGAAGCTTATAAAGGCAACTGAGCATTGAATAGAAACATTAAGCCACATGCTTCGGCAATCAATTTGTAATTGAATTCAAAAAATGGCTCCAACAGACCACAAAGAATTTTCTAAGTGTCTTGCCTTTTCACTGCTTCGCGAAAGATAATGACCTCACATCTTTTCATTGTGAATTAGCACCATCTGTCAAATCCTGAAAGATGTGCATGTTCTTTACCTTACCTGAGTCATCCTACCTAGAAATGGGCCCCGCCTTCCTTTCGCTACTTCACAAAGGATAAAAATCTTGCATCTTTTCCATGCGAAATAATGCTAACTGTTGGATCATCCACTATCTGCTCGACCATTATTCTTCACAACGACCGCTTGTCTATTCAACTAACCATGACCACCACCGCTAGTGGTTCTTCGCTATTTCGCAAAGGTTAATCACCATGTTACTTTGGGCTGTGAAACAACGTGCATCGTTGGATCAATTTTGAGATGTGCGGCTTTTAACTCCTTTAACCTTCAAAGTGGGCCCTCTAAGAGGAATCCATTTGTCCTACAAATTGCCAACAAATATCCCCCACCTGTTGACCATTCATTCACTCAAGAATTATGTCAGACTCCACATCTAAACTGCCACGTGTCTTGTTTAGCCATGAATTTTATCAATATTGCTGCTTAATCAAACTGGCCACTCAAGATCCATTTGGAGCCACGTGTCCTACTAACAAATCACCTTTTGCCTCAGCCAGACATCTAGCTGTATTGCCACCTCATCCACCATGTAACCGCCAACTCCTTTTTGTTGCTTCACGAAGACTAAATTTCGCGTTACTTTGGGCTGCAAAAGAACGTGCACCGTTGGATCTATTTGGAGATGCATTTTCTTTAACTTGCAAGCCACCCTTTCGCTGGGCCCACTACCTTTTCGCTACTTCGGGAAAGGTAAAATTTGCACATCTTTACCATGCAAACTAGCGCCAACCGCTAGATCTTGTTGAAAATGTTCGGTCTTCAACCAAGGGATCCGCGTACCTTTGGGGCCCATCATACTTTTGCTGCTTTGCAAAGTAGAAACTTCATGCATCTTCCCTTTGTGAGACAGCGACAACCATTGGATCATGAAAAAGATTCATGATCCTTAACTTGTTCTTTAGCTTACCTGTCAAGCCCACCAACCTTTCACTGCTTCACGAAAGGTAAACATTGGGTTACTTCCCTTTGCGAGACCGCGCACATAGTTGGATCAACTAGAACTTTTACTATCTTTACGAATCCCGACAAAGAAATGAAAACTTAGGAGAAGGCAAAAAATTAAAAACATTATTGATGACCTGCCTAAGGCAAAACTTAAAGGGGGTACCTCTTCTCACGATGAACCGACCCTTCCACCTAAGTGGAAAAAGTAACAAGAAAATATAACGCAAGGATTTCAAGATGGAAAAGGTGAAATGAAAAAACCCTAAACCCTTAGACCAATAACCCTCAGAGGCAGAATGAATAAACTAAGCACTATTTTGCAGATTTTAGCGGATTAAAGAACCAAAAATCACCCAATAATCAAAATAGTGATAACACATTATCCTTGGGTTTATACCTCGATTGGGGGCTAAATCCTTGTGATAACGTGCTCCCTCCCTTCTCGCTCTTGGGTGTATCCTACCTTAAAGCCATCGCTCCTGATAAGGTGCGTGCGATCGCTTTAACATGGAGGCATACACTCCACTCAATCTTTCCTTCTTGTGATACTTAGAATTACTTAGTGAACTTTGCTTTGCTTTGTAATCTTTTGTATCCTTTCTTTCATGACTCATAGTGAAGGGAAATTTGCTACTTGCAATCTTGGTTCTCCACTTCTCGATCTTCCCTTTTACTTTTTCAATTGAAGTCGTAAGATCCTAAGTCCACTAGGGGCTTGGCGCATCTTGCCTCCTTGATGTGGTGAAAGTCTTTCAATCTTGTTTCCTTGTACTTTATCAACAATATTGGCATACACTCCTACTCCCACTAAAGTGGGGGCTAAATTGTGACCCTAGCAATTTACGACTGCATTAGGGTTCTCACGCATGTCAACTCTAATCCTCTAGCTTGATTAGAGATTGGAGAGTGCTCGGCTTGTGAAAATTGCTTCTTCCTTGGCCTTCGCATCACTCTGTCCACACTCTACCCTAGAGATAGGGGTAGGACACGGGTGTGGCACTCCTATCCCCTGTTTGATAGGGGTGTGGTGCCCCTGTCCTCCTAGGATAGGGGCATGGCGCCCCTGTCCCTACCCTATTTTGGGGCAAGACCTTTCTAGAGCATGTCTTGTGGGTTGTGTAGTGAGAAGGAAATCTCCCCGATGTTGGCCCATGATGAAATCCAAATACTTCAAACATGTATTTAAGGGGCATTCATCCTCTCATTTGCATAAGTTGAAGAAGTGGGATACGTTGAAGTTGGATATGTTCAAGCGATCAAGCATTCAATCATTCAAGCATTCTTTTCCTACATTGAGCTTTCTCAAGTCTCCCTTCAAGGCTAGGTTTTGCATTCAAGTCAAGGATTCAACCATTGAAGAGGAGATTGATTTCAACATTCAATTCCATAAAAACATTTCTATCAACATTTCTACTACAACCTCCCTTGAGGTGATTTACAATTCAGTCTTTCATTTACATCTACTTGCAAGTACTTTCTTTCATTACTTGGTTAATTCCAAAACTGGGGTTTGACCTAGAGGCAAACCCCTAATCCCAACACATTTCCCTCTCTTTTTTGTGTTTAGGTTACAGGTGCATAGCTGTGCTTTCAGATTCGGGATTCATTTGCAGAGGAGAAAAAACCCTTTTCATTTCGCAGATTTTTCGGAGAACCGTGTATATTCTCGCCACGGTCTGAACAACTTTTCGTCAAATTTGCAAGGCGACTTTGTCTCGACATTTCACTGCCAAATCCAAGTGCACAATTGTTTGCATTATACAATCAGATGAGAATGGTAGATGTTGTCATTGATGGCAACACTGGCAACTAACTAGCAACATGGTTCACTGGTTATATCGGCAACAGACTTCACCTACCAGCACCGACATCCAGTTTACACCCGCTGCAGTTTACACCAGCAAAAGATTATACTGGCAGTCTAAGCTGACTTGGCAATAATATTGTTTGTAATGTAAACTATATTTGTACAACCGACATGATTTATTGTAAAGACTCATATATGTATGAGATCTTGTAGGTCATTTGGTTAGAAGTAGGTAATGAAATGTGTGTATGTAAGCGGTATATGTGATAAGATAGGGATATGATACCGGATAGTTGTTTATGCACTTTGATGTATTTATTTTGAGACCGAATAAGAAGCAGAGTAGAGTGAAAACTATTCTATGTAAGAAGAATATTTTACCAGCAAGGTTTTTGGCAGAGGTATCAGACAGAGCTTAAACCGGTATTGAATCCAACATTGCAGATGCTATTTTGAATTAGTACATTGTTATTGGATTTAACCATCCAATTGTGTAGTCATTGGGACTCCATTTTGTTGTTGAGTAGTGAGCTCTAGGTAGTTGGCCTTCCTGCATGTGCAGGCCCCTATTGTACTAAGTAATATTTATTCATATTGGCCAGTGAGTAAATATTGTGGGTCACAAATCCCACCAAAGTTTTTCCCCTACCAGGTTTCCTTGCCAAAAATATTTGTGTTATGGTGTGCATTGATGTTGATTCTTTTGTTTCTCTTTACAGCATTATTATTTGCTTATTGGTATATTAATTTCAGTTATAAAGTTGCAAATAAGTTTAAATCTTTCATCTACCAGTCAGAGATTGATTCACTGCCCCCCCCCCCTCTCGGTGTCTTTGGGGTTAACCAAGTATCTAACAATTGGTATCAGAGCCTAGTCCTCTATTTGCAGAAGCCTAACAACTTGAGGACGATTCTCAAACTGATATCGATGGAAAGTTTGAGACAACAGTTGGAAGCATCTCTGGAAGATTTTGATGTAGAAAAATTGAAGAATATCATATTGGAAGATAAACTCAGATCTGCTCAGGAATTCATCAAAGCACTTCAAGAAAACCTGGTCATAGCATAGAATAAGAGAAAAGAATTACATGTGCAACTGCAAAAACAAGATGATAAAGAGAAAGAAACTCTTAGAGATATTGTAGAGAAACTGAGACAAGAGAACAGTAACATGAAGAATGAGATGCAAGATTTAACCATGAAACTATGTAAGGATATTGAAGATAGAAAGAAAATTGAGGAAGATTTGGTCAAAAGACTTAATGAAAGATCAGATGAATCTCTAAGGCTTAGTTATGATAATGATATGCTTAAAATAGAGTTGACTCACATGCAACATGACAAAGAGGAACTTATGAGACAAGTTGGCACTATGGGAAGTGAGTTCATCATTGCAAATGAATACAAAGACAAATTCAAAAAGAGCTTAGACAAGCTTGATGATATGTTGAAGAATCAAAGACCTGATGGAGAAATAGTTGGACTTGGATTTGAACATGGAGAAAGTTTTGAAATTGTAAACAATCATGATCACAACAAACCGGTAAGGCAACCTAATGCTTATAAATTCAATGGCAAATGTTTTCATTGCAACAAATTTGGTCATAGAGAAAATTAGTGCAGATTTAGGAATAATCATAATACAAACTCATCCACCGGTCAATGTTCCAAATGCAATAAACATGGTCATTACTCAAACAATTCTAGAATGAATGTGAAATGCTATGCTTGTGGTAGATTTGGACATCTATCTAATCAATGCAGAACTCAAACTGGGCAAGGTTATGGAAAAGATATTCAAAGAAATAATGTAACTTGTTATGCATGTAACAAGGTTGGGTATATTGCAATATTTTGCAGAAGCAAGCAGAGGATCTAATGACAAAGGTAAGGAAAAGGTAAATGAAATCAATCATGAATTCACTAAACAATGGGTCAAGAAGAAAGATCAGAGAAATGATGAATCTAGCTCTGCATCGATAGAACAGAGCAATCCTGCACCTATGGGAGATTCTTCATCCAACTAAGGAATAATCCTTAGGGGTAAGGTAACTAATTGAAGATCATGCATTTTACCTTCAGATGGTGGTAAGTCATAATTCTTCTTTACTGGAAAATATGTTGAGTATTCATTTAACCGACGAAGCATTCATTGCAGTTGCAAGTTAACTTTTTGGTTATAAAGAACTGAAATTTCTCATTTCGACTTACCAAGCATTCAAGTATTCAGAGAGCACAGAAGTTGAGCACCGACATTCAAGAAGCAAAACAACAAGATTTTTCAAGGCATCCAAGGTTTTTAGTTAAAAGGTATTTATCTTACGAAATGGCTTCCTCATCTTCCATTATTGAATTCATTGCAAACCCTACTATTGTGGAAAATATCAAGCATCCTAGACCAGTCTTTAAGATAATCCCTAAGATAGCTAAATTGGATGACTCCATTGGTGCATTTTCAAAATCTTGAAGGGAGTTGCATTTGTTGAAGACCCTAGGGCATACATTCACTGTAACATTGAAGATTTAAGATCCAAGGATTTAAAGAACATGTTCATAAATGTTATTACAGACAAACAAGGTGTAGTCAAACTAGAACACAAGATTGTGGAAGATTTAGGGTTCGTAGACATCCTTCACATTCCTGAATTTTCAGATGATATTGTCTGTTATGTTCTTAGTAGAGTTCACGGTGAATTTGTATGGCTAGACTTAGTTTTCAAAATCACGAAGGAAGCGATTAAGGTTGTTACAGGCTTACCTTCTACCGGCACTAGGCTTGAGAAGAAAAAGAAAATTCCAAACAAAGAGGTTATGAACTTAATCGACGCAACATCAGATAATAGATCGCTTAGGGTTAGCGATATAATGGATAACAATGTCAAATATAAATCATTTTTCTCATGATTTATAACGGATTTTTCTCATGAGTGTTTCCATCAATGCCAAAGGGAGAGATTGTTGGAATTATACACTTAGATGAGAATGGTAGATGTCATCATTTATGGAAACAGTGACAACTAACTGGCAACATGGTTCACAGGTTATACCGGCAACTAATTTCACCTACCAACACCGACATCCAGTTTACACCAGCAAAAGATTATACCGGCAATCTAAGCCAACTTGGCAATAATATTGTTTGTAATGTAAACTATATTTGTATGGCCGACATGATGTATTGTAAAGACCCATATATGTATGAGATCTTTTAGGTCATTTGGTTAGAAGAAGTAGGTAATGAAATGTGTGTATGTAAGTGGTATATGTGATAAGATAGGGATTTGATACCGGATAGTTGTTTATGCACTTTGATGTATTTATTTTGAGAGCGAATAAGAAGCATAACAAAGCGAAGACTATTATGTATAAGAAGAATCTTTTACTAGCAAGGTTTTTGGCAGAGATATCAGACAGAGCTTAAACTGGTACTGAATCCAGCATTGCAGATGCTATTTTGAAGCAGTACATTGTTATTGGATTTAACCATCCAATTGTGTAGTCAGTGCGACTCCATTTTGTTGTTGAGCAGTGAGCTCTAGGCAGTTGGCCTTCCTGCATGTGCAGACCCCTATTGTACTGAGTAATATTTATTCATATTGGCCAGTGAGTAAATATTGTGTGTCACAAATCCCACCGAGGTTTTTACCCTACCGGGTTTCCTCGCCAATAATATCTATGTTATGGTGTGCATTGATGTTGATTCTTTTGTTTCTCTTTACTGCATTATTATTTGCTTACCGGTATATTAATTTCAGTTATAAAGTTGCAAATAAGTTTAAATCTTTCATCTACCGGTCAAACACTTATTCACCCCCCCCCCCCTCTCAATGTCTTTGGGGTGAACCAAGTATCTAACAACAACTTCATCCCATATTCAAATCTCAAGTTATAATAGATTCTTTGTCACTTTTGCACTACATAAATCAACCAATTTCTATTTCAAATCAAACAAAAGGGAATAAGGGGATCATCATAACATCCTTAATTCATTCAGAATTCAATCTATCATCTTTGTGTGGAGATTGGATCTAGTGAATTGCCCCTTATCTCCCTAATGTAATGGTGAAAAGTGCTTGAAGGATAATCAATAGTGAAACTCTCATCTCTCTCTGAGGGAAAGGGTTAATTTTCCTCTTGATCTATCACTCATCATTTTCCCACCATCACAGTTTGTAAGGAAACCCTACCACAAAATGGGTGGTGTAGTGACACCAAAACAAGGATAACCAAACAAAGCTTGTTGTTTGTAAGGAAGTCCACAAAATTGAACAAGGATAACCAAACAAAGCCCACCATTTGTAAGTAAATCTGCAAAATGAACAAGGATAACCAAACAAAGACCACTATTTGTAAGGAAAAATGCAAAATACAGCTGCAAAATGGGTATCACAATAACACCAACACAAGAAACAAAGAGGTTGCACATATGCCTGCACTAAGATGTCGACATCTTTGTATACCATTAAAGACACATGGATTATTTTCTTAAGATGTTTCTTATGTTTTTCCATTTAAAACGTTATCCTTGTTTGACAAGATGTTTACTATTATGTCGTTGTATACTATTTTTTGTACATATTATACTTTTGACATGATACATGTATTTGATATGTTCATTTAGATCACGTGATCTCCTAGGAAGAAATGGTTAGATCTTGTTGTCATGTTTATGTTCCTAATTTAATTATTAGAGTTTGACATCAATCTTGATTGGTTCTCTTTGTATTGAGTACTTTGATCATTTGCTTGATTTCTTCTTAATGATGCTATGTTACATTTGGAGTTTGGAATGGATTGATTAGTTATAGGTGCTCATGGACTTGGAGACATAGGTGAGGCTTGAATTTCTCTTATGATTAGAGACATTTTTTGAGATGGATACTCTTGATGAGATTTTCATAGGAAAGTCTGAGGATCCTACACCTTGGTTGGACGTGAGTTCAACATGGACCTATGAGGAGATTGTTCTTGGACAATTCATGATGACTTGGATATCTTGGAGGATCTTTCACATTTATCACTTGTGGTATACTTGGTAGTTTATCACTTGAGAGGCATTTCCTATTATTACTTTTAGGTTCATTCTGATTTATGCTTGTCTTTTCATGCATATGAATCTTGAGCTACAATTATTTAGTTTTGGAGGGTTTCTTTGAGAAGTGTTGGTATGTTTGTCTCCTTATGAATTATGCTTCATTTATGATTGCATTTATTGATGTTGAGTTTAGGACATGGTATTGGGTTTATTCCATTAGTTTAGGAATGCATTTGGTTTGATCTTTTTTGGTTTGAGAGGTGTACATCCATGTTGATTACACGATGCATATATTTATTTGATCTATGAGATTGAATGGATGGATTTTTTTGATGATATTATCTTTGGGGTGTTATGGAGGAGATCATACTTGACACATTTTTCATCTACAAGTGTATGTAGAAGGACATGTTGCATGCTTATAATTTGTAGGTACTCTCTTTGGTCTTTCTAATCTTCCTGGATGTTTTGATTAACATGACATTGGTTTCTTAGGTTTGTTTGGAGCTATAGTGATCAAAAGTTTTTGGTTATGTGTTTTCGCTTATATATTTTTTGGGTGATGACATGGAGGTTCCTTTATCTCTTTTCATTATTGAGTGTGAAGAACTTGAGAGAGATATGGAGCCTTGTGATGAGAGTTGTACTTGTAGGTTATTGGTTTACTAGTTTTGCATATATTTGTGGATGTTCCTTGGTACTACATGATTCTATTTACACCTTCTATGTGATGAAATTGGTAGACTTGATATTCCTTGATCATTTTCAATTTAACATTACCCATGCAACAGGAGTTGCTCGATGTATGTTATTCATTGAAAGGTTTTCATATGGAGCTTGGGATTGTGATTTATGGGTTGTATATGTTAAAGGCATGAGATTAATGTGTTTTTTTATACCTTTGAGGTATGGATATTTGGATGGGTTAGCACAAGCTATGGGTGTTATTTCATTTATGGACATTGTATCTTGATATCTAATGGTAAATATTGATACTTTTGGATTGAGTGTTTGTGTTTGGGATATCAATTGAGGTAGGAATTACTATTTGTTGTGACAAATAGTGTGACTTCTCCTTGGATGGATTCTTATCTTTATGAATTGGCATGATGGAGGATTAGAGAATTCATGCTTGGGATGGTGGTCACTTTGTTTCTTGTTATAGGTATCTTGATGAAGCACATGGAGAACTTTGATTTCTTGATGGCACATGTGGCTATAGGGATTGTTCCTTTGTTCATGTTTGAGGTTACTTGTTACTATTTATGCAATGTATACAACAAGTGGAAGAATGTTAGAAATTAGGTGTTGTACACCTTGCATAATGCATATAATATTTAATTTATTATTATGTGTGTGGTGCACCAATGGGGTTCTAGAAAGGCGTGCATCACTGAGAGAACATTCTTGGGGCCACTTTATGCGTTGTATGTAATATTGAGAAATATATATAATATGAGGTCTCACATTGGGAAAATGTATTTAATTTAACTTTGGAGAAATATTAATAAAGTGAAAACTTAGTACTTAATATTAAATAAGGGGTCAATGGTTTTGTAATCTCAAGTTTTTAGTCACATGGTTTTGTGTAATACCACTTGGTGGTTTTGTATGAGCTTGTTTCTACAAAAGGAAACACAAGCGTAGTTGTCTAAGGTTGGCTAGTTGGGGTTATGAGTCTTCTTCTAAAGAGTACATATGTGAAGCATGGCATAGGATGTGTGGATTCATGCTTGGACACATGGAGGATGCATTAAGAAGACTTGATGTTCCAAAGGTTTTCATGGAAGCATTGAATATGTATTGTAATATTTATTATTGAATAATACTTTGATAATGAATGCTTTTGGGGGCTTGGTTTTTCCCTCTTGAACACCCAAGGTATATCTTGTGTCATTTTTAGATGGGTATGTTGTCTATTCTCTTGCATTTGGATTTCGAATAGTTGTTAGCATAGATTTATCTTTATGTCATGGAAATTACCATTTTATTGGTTTCATTTCAAAAAATTAAAGTAAGAAAAAATAAGATAATTATTTTTTTTTAAATAAGATAATTATTTTTTTTAAAATAAGATAATTATTTTTTTTAAAATAAGATAATTATTTTTTTAAAAAGAATAATATATAATAATAAAAATAAATGAATATATAATTTTTAAATAAAAATAAAAAATATTTATTTTATGGATTGTAATTTATAAAATTAAATTATTTGTTTATTATAATAGTTTTTTAAAATTTTAAATAATATATTATATATTAAAAATTGTAAATGATTGGGAAAGGGACATAAACTAGTTCATTTCTCTTGCACTTAGATCCAAGGGAACAATGACAATATCCACACTGAGTTGAGACCCGAAGGAGGGGCTAGTGGGGGATGCTATTTGTGAGCCTTTGGCAAGAGTAAATGAGGACACAAAACATGTCATTACACTTATGAGAGATGTTTTGAGCATAAACAACATTCAAATGCATGGCACTTCATGGTCTTCAATGTAAATCTATTTAGTCCTGCTCAGATCAAGAGATTAGAAGATATTTTTCTAAGGCATACACATCATTATTTAGGCTCGATTGACAAAATAATATTTTAATATTTTTATTAGAAAAATAGTGAAAGTGTTGGAGTACAATACTACTAAGAGGAGGGGGTTGAATCAATGGTATATTAATTTCAAAGGACCTCAAAATAAACTTTCAAAAAATTTGCAATATAACTAACATGCATACTTAGAATCAAGACTTTGGTAGACATCAACTCAAATCAAGATAACTTTTGCACTGTGGCAGCTGACACTGATAGATCAATATTAAAGATGCATCAACACAATATAATGAAGCAATCTATAACAAACATGAGACCCAAGAGAAAGGACATTCATTTAACCATAATACAAAGATGAATTGTGACTTAATTGACCACAATGAGGATAAGCAAGAAATATCTCTACAAAAAATACTATATGTTGGATACGAGTTCATGTAGATCAATTAAACTTAGGACAACTTAAAAAATGAATAACACATGATAAGTAAATGAACATGATGATCAATCACATCAAAATAACAACTCATAACACAAAAATTGTCCTAACTGGAAAACCCTCATGGGGAATAAAAACCACTCAAAAGTGCCTCACTGACTTAATAAAAAATGTGCCTCACTAGAAAATACATATGCCTCACTGGAAAAGATAATTTCAAATCTCACTAACATGCACAAAGAGGTCAATATGTCTCACTAACAAGACCTTCAACTATTTAACAATTTGAAAGAATGGTTACAGAGGGTTACTATGTTTCTCTGATGCACACCTCAATCTTATACAAACTAGAATTCATTGTCAGAAGTCTACCAAATATAAACCATATTGATACAGAGACTGTTTTCAACATGACAATGTTCCAACCTTTTGCATATAAGGTTTACAATAAAATCAGTGCAAGTTGCACAAAAGTGTTTTTTAAATGATACTTGCAACTTTCAATCAAAATGACAGAAGGATAAAATATCTTTGTAGCCTTGACTCATATCAAAACACACAAGATACAAGTTCTTTTTTCAGACAACCATCTTAGAAAGATAAGCCTTAACACAAAAGAACCTTTGTTCATGACAGAATAACAAACCACATTATCATCTTCTCTTTTATCTTTTAGAACCCTTATATCACAAAAAAAATTTATGAAAATGAAAACCCTTTTTAAAAAAATGTTTTGACAGCCAATACAAAGGAAGTTACTATAATGAAGCCATAATCAACAAACCAACCTGTAACTATCTTTTTACTCAACCCCAAAACTTATTCTTTTAATTGTTATGGATTATAAAGGATTTCGAAGGAAAGCATAGTTAAATCACATCTTATCAACAAAACAAAAACCTTCATCTTCGCAAGTATTTGCAAATAATAATAACTGCTTTCCATTTCAAAATGAGATAGGGTTACCAATTTTGTGAGTTCACTGTTGTAAGTAAACTAAGAGTTCAAGAGTGTTGTGGCAGTCGCGCTCTAGCCACTTTGTAGCTAGGGTTTCATAAAAAAAAATTAAAGTAATGTTATCAGTGCCCCAGCTCATAATAATAAGAATTTTTCATTATGCAAAGCAATGAACCCAATTACCAAATGAAATTGAAATGATGCTTTTTTTTGACCTATTTACCTCGTGCCAACAAAAATGATAATGTCTTTTTACACTCAATAAAAAAATACTGACCAATATTATAACCATGTGATCATAATGTTATTGTCTCTTAGGCAATGATCACTTAATAAAGAATGCCAACACCTTTTTGTTTTTACATGGTACCATGTTGCTAGCACATACTTGTTATGAGTATTTCAAACTCATACACAAACTCAAGAGATGTAATCACTTATCATAGTAATGGTACCAAACATACTATGGTCATAGATTTAAATCTTGGTGCCAAGACAATGAACATGATTCTAATCGATACCAAAAAATTTCAAATCAAGTGCCTCTAAACTTTCAACAGTGAAACCTGTAGCGTCCTAAAATTGCAACACTTGCAATTTCGACTGCATTTGGGTCTTCACGATGGCGGCACAACGTTGAACCTGAATGGAGACCCCGAAACCTGTTTGCAACATCAAAAATTGCACCTTGGCCTGATCCTCCTTGCACCCTGTTGTCCCGGGAGGTGGGACCATGGTGCCCAGCGCCTTGGTCCCTGGCCCTATTTTGGGCCCGGTCTCTTGTTGGACATCGGGTCTTCAAGTTTGCAATTTAGAAAATAATGTTCCTAGGTCGGCCTAAGGTCGGAAAAATCAGTCTCCTAACCCTAATTGACAAGTATATAAACTACTTTTCCCCTCCTAGAAAGGGTAGTAAGTAAGTAAGCAAGTGCAAGACGTGGAAGCGATAGGCAAACATTCAAACATTCAAGCATTCAAGCATCCCTTCAAGCAATTGAGCATTCTAAGTCTCCATTCAAGGCTAGGTGTTGCATTCAAGACAAGGATTCAACCATTGAAGAGGAGATCACCTACAACATATAACATACAACATCATTACACCTTCGCATGTAAGAATACAAACATTCTTACAACAAGGTATCAGTACTTGATTACATTACAAACACTTACATTTACAACATTCTCATTTCTTGGTTAATTCCAAAACCGGGGTTTGACCTAAAGGCAAACCCCTAATCCCTAACCCCCCAATCATCCTCTCTTTTCTGTGTGTAGGTTGCAGGTACGTGGCTGTAATTGAAGATCTGGAATCCTTGTGCAGAGACGAACAGATCCCCCTTCGTTTCATGGATTTTTCGGAGGACCGTGTGCACTTCGGGCGCCATCGTCCCGTCAACTTTCACTCAAATTTGCAGGACAGCATCGTCTCGACATTTTACTGCTAATTTCAGGTTTGTAGCTTCATCCTATGTCCCTATCTCCGTCTACAAGCAAATCTTTCTTACTTTACATGCACTCCTAGTTCAACCCTTCTATCTACATGATTTACAAAAGAGGGTATCCTTGATGTCTCAACCCTTTGAAACTCATTTAGAATTCAATCTTGCATTGTGTGGGATTGGATCTTGTGAGTTTCAACCCCTCTTTTGAATGTAAAATCTCTCCTAAGTGAAAACCGTCAACCCTAGTGACCTCCTTTCTCTCTCCTTAGAGTGGGGGAACACCTAGGGTTCAATTTTCCGCTTTACATTTTGGTGAACCCGACGTGAACATCCTAATTCTGATTATTCATGATTAGATCTGAAAAATTTGCTTCCTTAATTACATTTCCATGTTTGATCTTTTGCAAATTTTAGAGGTTAATTGCATAAAAACCCTAAATTTTCTTTTTAGTAATTGAGCTTGTGAAATGTTTAATTGTTAATGCTTGTTTCAGATCTACCCTTCTATTGAAAATTGTCAATTCATATTTGTGCTCTAATTCTGAAAATTAAGTGGTTAAGTGTCAAAACCCTAATTTTTAGAACCCTCTTGATTCAACCTTTAACCAATGATTTCACTGATCAAAACACCTCCAAATCGGCTGTAACTTTGGATTCCGCAACAAAATCACAATATCTCTCATCCCTGAAAATTTTGAAAAAAGTTGCGAGGACCATGTGCACCCCGAGCGCCATCGTCCCCGACATTTTTTCTGAAATTTCGGGAGCTAGATCTTACTGCATTTTTCTACTAAAATCCAGAATCTTGGTTGATTTCATCAATTCTAAAACTTTCAAAATTAAAGTCAAAACTGGTCTAGTGATTGCTTGGATTAAGGCTTATAATCATTCAAAAATTGTTGAAATTGAAATTTTGTGTTAAAATTGTGTTTCTTACAGTCCTAAATCTGAAAAGTGTGTTGGCATTCATTCAAAATTTCAGTACTTTATTCAAATTTTTGCAGTTTGTGACTGTTGAAATTAAGTGTTTAATTGCAACAACCTTGATTTCCACTTTCAAATTTGAATTTTGCATGAAATTGAGTCAACTTTTAAATTTCAAAGCTTGCATTGCTTTCAGTATTCCCTCTAAAATCATAAAATTCAAAATTTCAGTTTCCCTCTCTTTTTCAAAATTCAAATTTTGCATTTTTCAACAATCTTGGTAGGGTTCAATTTTGAGATTGCAACTTTAATTTGGCCTATCTACAGATCGTAAAATCACTCAATTTTCTCAGATTAGCTTTAAAATCACCATAACTTGCATCCCTGAAAATTTTGAAAAAAGTTGCGAGGACCGTGTGCACTCTGTTTGCCACGGTCCTCGACATTTTTTCTGAAACTTTAGGAGATTGTCATGATTGCATTTAACAGCTTAAATCCAGGAGATTGGCTGATTTTATTGAAATTTGCTACCTCTAAATTTGAAAATAAATTCAAAATTCAAGATCTCAATTTTCAAGATAACAATTAAAATTAAGTGCTACCCCCTTGGCCCTAATTTTCAATTGTGCCTACCTTTCTTGGAAGTTGTGCATGAGTTTTACAACAATAAGCCCTACTTACACTATTCACATTAGAAGAAGCCTTAGAATTAAGTCCTTCCAAGGTTTAATTACCGAGGAGATGGAACCTAATGGCCTTTTTAACGAGGACACGAGTAATTCCTCTAATCCTCTTAATGATGAAGAAGCTCTCCATGAGGTTTCTGTAGAACAACTTTCGAAATTGGATAACCAATTTGATGATTTTCAGCAATGGATGTCTCAAGAATACCCCGATAGTCAAGCTCTTTCATTAATTGAGGGTCTAAAACGTATGGTTCAAAGTGATAAGAATGGAATTGATATTTTGCGTAGTATTGCACACATTGTGGATTCGAATGTGATGCCTATGAAGAGTTGTGCTGAAACTTTAGGTTATACACAACCTCCTACTCAAGTCAATCATTCTACCCCTTTGACAACTTCTATTGCTAGTATACCTACTTTTACATCAAACATAATGACTACTTCAATACAAAACATTCCACCTATGATCACCAGTCATGGGGGCAATCCTACTTCTTCATTCATTCCTTCAATGAGTGTTCCTATTATATCCCCACAAATGAACATGACGCAAGGGGGCAATTCATTTAACCCTTCCATTCCTCCTTGTAGTGTTCCTTATTTCCAATCATCTCCTATGACTAAGTATCATAGTGTCCCACCACCGTACTCTCAATCAATACCTTCTTTCAATAACATAATACCTCAATCACAATCTAACATGTCTAATATGAACTCTTCGACTGAAGCGACCATTAACAATCTTGCACAAACTGTCTCTTCTTTACAGCAACAAATTGCCTCTATGAATCAATCTAAGTTTAGTGTGCCCACATTTGATGTTGCGAGCCCACTTTCTCTTGACATCGTTCGAGCTATCCCCCCTAAGCATGTTCAAATCCCACAATTGGAGCTTTATAATGGTAAGGGTGATCCTCTAACACATGTTAAGACCTTTCAAACAATATGTATTGATTTTGCTCATGACCAAAGGTTGCTTGCAAAACTGTTTACTAGAACATTAAGAGATAAAGCTCTACAATGGTATTGCTCATTGCCTTCCTATTCTATTACTTCTTTCCAACAACTTGCAAATGCTTTTATTCAACAATTTCAAAACAATATAAGTCCTAAAGTTACTTTGATTGATTTAATGCATTGTAAACAAGGTGTTAAAGAAAAAGTGACTGATTTCATTGGTAGATATAAGCATTTGTATGCTCAAATTTCTTTTCCAGTACCTGACAATGATATTCAAAGAATCTTTATTTCTAATTTACAAAAAGATATTAGAGAAAAACTTCTATTTTCTGAGTTTACTTCTTTCCAACAGTTGTGCGCAACTCTTCACAATTATCAACTGACTGTGAGTCAAATGGAACAAGCAAATCCTATGGCTCCGAGTGATAAGGGTGATAGTAGTCAACAACCATTTGGGAAGTTTAAACCGAATACAGAGGTCATTAACTTCAATGAAAACATCATCAACAACAATGTGAATGCAGCATCAGGTGTGCCTCCTATTTCTAAGTTTTTCAAGAAAGAAAGAAAGTTTACTCCTTTGAATGAATCATTGCATAGTATCATGAATAAGTTATTGGAACAAAATGTGCTTACTCTTCCTCCTATAAGGCAAATAGATCCTGCAAAGATTAATTCACCCTATTTTGATAACAAATCTTTTTGTCAATTTCATCGTCAACCTGGGCATGATACTGAAAAATGTTTTGCTTTAAAGGGTAAAATTCAAGATTTGATTGATAATAATACTATCTCTATTTCAGGTGTGAATGATAAAGGCAACACATCTGTAGCTCCTCCTAACCAAAATCTTAAGATTTTTACGGATCCATTACCTTCTCATACCTCTAATGTGATTGAGACTAATGATTCCTCTTTCTCACCTGATAGTCTTGTGTCTATGACTCCGAATGTGATTAACTTTGTGGAGCAGCAAAAAATCCCTAAAGAGCCTTCCATCACATTTGATTCCAGTGAAACTATCAGGGCACCTGATGGTCCTTTATATATAGTTGCAAAAGTCAAGAATACACCTTGCCATGGAGTGCTTATTGATCCTTCTTGTATGGTTAATGTCATTATTGAAGAATTTCTTTTTACTTTGCAATTGAATCAAGTGATCTATTACAAAACAAATGTGGTTGTGAAATTATTTGATGCATTTTCTTCTCCTGCAATTGGTTCTATTACATTACCTATTGAGGTCCATAACAAACCCCTTGATGTGGACTTTACTATTATTCCATCATCCGAACAATTTCGTGTGAAGCTAGGCTATCCTTGGCTATCTTCCATGAAAGCTATTGCTTCTCCTATTCACAAGTGTTTGAAATTTCCCCATAATGGTGAAGTTGTTACTGTCAATCATAGTCTCTTTAAACCAGCTGAAAGAACTTCTAGCATTCCTATTGATTATTTTTGGCCTGAACAATTCCAATCTCTTCCACCGTGGAGTGATCATCTTTTCAAATCTTATCAAAAGTGGAAAAAAGATATGATCCTATCTCTAAGTGAACCTAGAACACCCAAACTTGATATTCCTATCATTCTTGAGAAGGCAGTCCTTCCTTTGAAAGATAAAACTAATGTCTTTCCTTAAGAAGATTCCCAACCCATCCCTATGGATGTGACTACGTCTATGTCTAATAAACTTTCTAAAGGTAGACCTATACCTCCTCGTCATGATGGACTTGGTCTCCTTCCTAAACCAAATATTCCTCCTTTATATGGAGTAGTTCCTCCTCCTTCCTCTTATAGAGAGAAGAGACCTTCCTCTTCTCCTATTATTCAACCTAAGAGACCACAACCTAAACACCCAAGTGATAAGGATGAGAACATTCCTCCTCCTCAATCTTCTCAACTTCCTACTAAGACTAGACGAAATCGTTCTGCACGTGAATGTTGATGAAAGCATCATCTTAAAGCTCAGGCAGCTGCTTCTCAAACTTTGCAATCCCCAAAAACAACTTCAGCTAGTATTATTCCATTTTCTCCTCAGCCGAAAATTGAGCCAAAATCTCCTAAACATAAGATGCATGATGGTCTTGATCCTGTGCGAGTTAAAGATCCTATTTTTATAAATCTTGATGATGATATAGATGAAAATGTTATTCATGATGAAAATGTTACTCCTCTTTCTTCTGATAGTGAATATGAATATGTTGATGTTGATAACCATTTATCTAACGAAATTTCTAAAGCACTTATCCTAGCTCCTAGACAAGAACAACGTGGCGTGGAACATGAACATAGCCCTTGTTTGGATCTTGTGATAGCTCCATCTGCTGTGTTGGATGTTCCTCCTCTAGCGTGTTTCCTACCTTCCCGAAATATTGATCAGCAAGATCGGGGGGTGGATGACGTGCTAGACTAGTTTCATTAGCATAGCAGACTCTCTCCTCCTCTCTTGATCTCTTTTGTTACTTCTTCTATGTGTTATTCTCATTCTTCTATTTGTTGTCCTTAGTGTTGTCTACTTGAGGACGATGCAAAGCATTGAGATCTCTTTTGGTCTCTCTCATGTTGACTCAAAAGACACATGTGTTCCCTTCTTCTAGGTGACTTTCCTTGATTGGGGAATGAAGAACGATTATGCATACATACATATGATATACATGAATTATCATACAGCATACTGACCCCAAGGAAAGCGAAGTCACCTCGTGCTTTGTGTTTTGTGTCTATTATCCTTGGGCTTATCTCACACTTGGGGGCTAAATCCTTGTGATAACGTGCTCCTTTCCCTTCTCATTTCTTGTATGTATCACTACCTTAAAGAAATCACCCCCGATGAGGCGTGTGCGATCGCTTTAACGTAGGGGGGCATACACTCCGTTCATATCTCTTCAAGATACTTGAAAATTTCTTGGCGAATTTAGCTTTGCCTTGAAAATTTTTGGTATTTTTCTTGCATGACTCATAGTGAGGGAACCTTACTACTGACAGTCATGGTTCTCCCTCGTGATCTTCCCTTTTACTTTGTCAATCAAAGTCGTAAGATCCTTAGTCCACTGGGGGCTTGGTGTATCTTGCCTCCTTGACGTGGTGAAAGTCTTTCAATGTTGTTTCCTTGTACTTCACAATGGCGGCGCAACGTTGAACCTGAATGGAGACCCCGAAACCTGTTTGCGACATCAAAAACTGCACCTTTCCGCACCTTGGCCTGATCCTCCTTGCACCCTGCTGTCCCGGGAGGTGGGACCATAGCGCCCAACGCCCTGGTCCCTGGCCCTATTTTGGGCCCGGTCTCTTGTTGGGCATCGGGTCTTCAAGTTTGCAATTTGGAAAATAATGTTCCTAGGTCGGCCTAAGGTCAGAAAAATTAGTCTCCTAACCCTAATTGACAAGTATATAAACTACTTTTCCCCTCCTAGAAAGGGTAGTAAGTAAGTAAGCGAGTGCAAGACGCGGAAGCGATAGGCAAACATTCAAACATTCAAGCATTCAAGCATCCCTTCAAGCAATTGAGCATTCTAAGTCTCCATTCAAGGCTAGGTGTTGCATTCAAGACAAGGATTCAACCATTGAAGAGGAGATCACCTACAACATATAACATACAACATCATTACACCTTCGCATGTAAGAATACAAACATTCTTACAACAAGGTATCAGTACTTGATTACATTACAAACACTTACATTTACAACATTCTCATTTCTTGGTTAATTCCAAAACCGGGGTTTGACCTAAAGGCAAACCCCTAATCCCCAACCCCCCAATCATCCTCTCTTTTCTGTGTGTAGGTTGCAGGTACACGGCTGTAATTGAAGATCTAGAATCCTTGTGCAGAGACGAACAGATCCCCCTTCGTTTCGCAGATTTTTCGGAGGACCGTGTGCACTCCGGGCGCCATCATCCCATCAACTTTCACTCAAATTTGCAGGACAACATTGTCTCGACATTTTACTGCTAATTTCAGGTCTGTAGCTTCATCCCGTGTCCCTATCTCCATCTACAAGCAAATATTTCTTACTTTACATGCACTCCTAGTTCAACCCTTCTATCTACATTCTTTACAAAAGAGGGTATCCTTGATGTCTCAACCCTTGAAACTCATTTAGAATTCAATCTTGCATTGTGTGGGATTGGATCTTGTGAGTTTCAACCCCTCTTTTGAATGTAAAGTCTCTCCTAAGTGAAAACCGTCAACCCTAGTGACCTCCTTTCTCTCTCCTTGGAGTGGGGGAACACCTAGGGTTCGATTTTCCGCTTTACAAAACCAAAACTATTGCATTAAATATCATAGCCACTACCAATAGTGGCCTTTGAGTAACCAAACGCCATATCCATTCTTTCTAAATCATAACTTTGTAATGACACCTTATCATTAATGATTTATATGTTTTCTACATAATGATATCAATAGTATATCAACAAAAAGTTGATAAAATAGTGATTCCTTATTGAAAACAAAACAATATAAAGCATCAACAATTAATATGAGATAAGGTACACATATTATCAAATAACAAGAGTAAGAATAAGAGTAAGATATATCTAATATAATGAACAACCAATATGAATACCCATGCACTTGTATCCAATATCAACCTGTCCCGTGATGGAAGGTTTCATATGATGGAACCAAAATGATATATGATAATCTTGCATTGACAAAAGGATAATGTCAACCTTATGAAGCAAAGCATCGAAACCTAATAATGTCAATGTGTCATGTATTGTGCCAAGTATGAATACCCACAACTCAATATAATCACTATTGTCATGAAACCAGGTTAATGCATAAACCAAATGAAATAACTCATGAAGCCAAGATCATTCACTGATTATACGAATTAGATACACTTGTCCTCCAAGCATCAGATGTCATATGTATAATATCAATCAAGTATAGCTGGAAAAGGGCACCACTGTGAATGTAAACTATGAATATCAAGATTTGTGGATTTGAAATCAAAGGCAACAACTAAGAGGGAAACAGAAAGGGAGCTACTCCCATTGCTAGCAATTTTCCAAAAAAAAATAATCTTAAATAATTGTATAAACTGGTTCACACTATTTGATATGTAATTATAAATTTAAATTTTAAAGGTCAATTTTTTATTTTTTGCTAAATGTGCAATAGAGTTGCAGAGCACTTGTATTAAATTAAAATAATTTTTACATCAAAAATTACAAAAATAATTAATTATGCCCTACAAACCATATGCCATTCCTATGAACCCATGATCATACTCCAATCCCATAGACCCAATAAAAAATGGCCATACTAGATAGATGAAGGGTCATAAAACCCTGAGATAGATAATTACAAGGTCCTTATACAAAATTGGGGATGGACAATTGCTTGTTCAAAAACATAAAAACAAAAGGACCCTACCAAAAGTCACGCCCAAAAACCATGGAAGAAATCATGTTTGACCAACTTCCTCATCAACATTGTGGTTGGGGAGGGCTCCATCATGATCCACTTGCAACACAATCCAATTTTTTTCTTTAAGACTCTCATCCATAACCACATGACCAAGGCCTTCATCCTGTTTGTATTACTCAATCCAATCTTTGTTTTCATCGCCCACCACCCCAAACAATTTCAGCAAGAAATCCAAATGATGATGAATAATGGGTTTCCTAAGATCAAGAGTGGATTCACTCCAAATTATGAGCATCGACCATTTTGGCACACCTCTTCTATCACAATGACTCAAAAAATTAATACTGAGGGCTGGATATTTTTAAGTCCTTGTCCATATTTGCCAATACCAAGTCTAGTTCACCAAGGAAATCTTCATTGAAGACCTTTTGGTAGAGCAATTTGGCTATCTCCTTTGAATCACATATCATAAGGACAGTGACTAAGAAATCCATCATGATGTTCATATTGATTCTGTAGCGGTGGTCTATAAATAAAAACTCTCCTCCCAAGATATTTTGCATAGTGTGAATTATTAGCTCATGGAATTTATTCTATAGCATCTTCAGTCTCTTGTTCTTTATTTCTCCTATGAACAATATTTTCCTTCCATTCGAATTAAGCTTGATGGGAGAATCCATTGTGGTAGGAATCAGAAGGGAAGCATAAAAAAGAGGAAGGGTTGAGGAAAAATGTGTCAAGATGAAAGGAAACCACTCTCTAAATAGCCTAACTCATAAATACACCCACTTTGACCTCCTTTCTTTCATTTATTAAGCTCTTGCAAATGACAATGAGAAATCTTGTCCTTTGACACTGAATTCTATAAAACAAGTGAAAGAGTTATCACCAAAAACTCTCTTGATGTGATGTTATGCATTAATTGCACCTCCAATTGGGTTGGCATTCAAGTCTAAGACTACCACCGTCACCTTGCCATAAATGTTGAAATGATGACTAGATCCTCATCAACAAAAGGCCATTGTGGATATAGTTACTATTACTACTTGATGACTTGGCTTGTTGACTATAATGGAGCCCATGACTTTGCCCTAATGTTCCATATTCCACCCCATCTACAACTAGGTTTTCCAAAGTGTCTACCTCCATATTAGCTTCTCTATAGACATGGTTTATGGTATAATTATAAAAGAAAACTAAGATCTCCTTAATCTTGTCGATCATTGCATTAAATTTTCAATTTGGAGTTTCCCCCTTTCTGATTGCATTTACTACTATCATCAAATCTCCTTCAATATCCACCTCTTTAATTCCCAAGTCTCTACACACTTTTTTCCCTAAGTGAGAGCAGAAAATTCTACCATATTATTGGTGCTCTATTCTAATCTGATAGCTAAATTACCAACAACACTCTCATCCCATAGAATAATGATGCATTTGGCTCTAGAGGGGCTAGGATTACCCCATTGAAATTGAGTTTAAACCTACCCCATTCTAAAGGTTACCATTTTTCCCTATCTCTAGCACTTTGAGCATCTTTCCCAACCTCCCCAATAAAAGGAGGTATCTTTAGCTAGCCCAATACACCTTAGCCTCATTTTTCCATCCCATGCTGAAATTTCCTTACTTTAGGTGCTTCCCTATTTTGCTATATGCAGTTTTAACTATGGTTGCCTCGACTTTATTAAAAAAAGTATCAAGGCTTAATGACTTGTCATCGAATCTTCTCTTGTTTCTATCCTTCCATAGTTACTATAGAAGTATGCTAAGACTTATGATCCAAATACTTCCCAATAAGCCCAACCTTATCTTGATTGGCCTGTTGGAGATTGTTGGGATAACGTGCAAATATGTGTTTGAGTGATGTGTTGTCATTGCTAACATATTCCTCTCTTTGTTCCAGTGTTGCAGTCAGATTAAGTAAGCTAGTTTGGCTAGTGTTTTGCAAATGAGTTGTTGCAGATTAAAGGGTTTTGAGATAAGTATATGTAGTTGTTTCAGAGATTCGCATGGAGATTTGATCGAGTTATGAGATCCGGTATTGCATTTGGTTTTTTAGTTGTTCGGTGTTGATTAGTATTCTGGATTTTTCTTTGTATTGCTCTGTGTTGCAATATCTTGGTTTGCAAATTTGGCAGAGTGTTTGGGTCATTCCGGTGTGTCCTCAATTTAGATGGTTCATGATTTAGAGGTCTGCAAGTGTAATTTTCAGTTTGACAGTTAGTTCAGTTAGTGTCCTTGAAGTTCGGTAAAATGATGATGGAGATTCTAGTAAGTGGTGATGTTGTGGTTGTTGTTGTGGTAATTCAAGATGCTTCTAGATGTTTCTAGATCATGTCTTATTTGTGTTGGTGGTCTGCATTGATCATTGTGCACATTATTGATGATTTTCTTTGATCTGGTGGTGTTCTTCATGTTCTTTGTCGACACGATGATTGTAGTGTGTTGTGGATGTTTGAGGCGTAATTTCGGTAGGTGTTTCATGTTTGAGGTGGTGATATAGGTCCATACTATGTCTTAGCCGACATTGTTTTGGTTTGCATGTAATGTTGTAACATGTATGGTTATATTTTATAATTTGTGATGTGGGTTGAGCTGACCTTGAAAGATAGGTTGATGATATGTATAAATTAATGTAAAATCATGTTGTGGATGTATCTACTATATCTGTGAATGTGTGTGATGTGAAAATAATGCTTTTATCTTTTAGTAGAAAAGAAGAAGTGTGAAGAAGTGTGAAAGAGCAGTATATGAGCTTAACTGAAATTGTAAACAGGTATGAGGAGATTCTATTCTATCAGTTCATGATCTTCTAGATGTAATCCAAATATTTTTGTAAGATAGTGACTTCCCTAGGGTTGTAGCCCTTGTTGTTGTTGTTTTTGAGAAGTGAGCTATAGGCAATGTTCCCGAATGCATGTGTATTCCCCATTGTAAAAAACATATCCTTCTAATATGGTATCATTATATTGTGGGTAGGTTCCCACCATGGTTTTTTCCTTAACTAGTTTTTTCACATCAAAAATATTGGTGCTATATATGTTATTGATGTGGTGTTGATTTATACTTTCACTATAATTTATCAAATTTGAAATTGAGTTTGAGTTGAGTAAAGTTTTTGAGAAAACTCATTCTGCCCACCTCTTAGTTTTTTACCTTGTTGCCAACATGGCCAACCTTTGAATAGACTCATCAAATCATTAGGTAGAGCACTCATCCATCCCAATTTAGCGCATAACCATCTCAAGCACCTTTGGGGAAAAGAACACCCCATAAGGAGGCAATCCACAGTTTCTTCACTATATTTAAAAATAACACTAGGAGGGACCTTTATAACCCATTTTCTAGAACCTTTCCGCTATCAAGATTTTTTTTGTAATGTTTCCCATGAGAACATTCCAGCCTTGGTCAAGCAATATTTATTCTAGTATAGTTGTATTGGGATCTTAGTGGCTCTTTGTTGGTGATCCTTTGCTACCACCCTGTATCCATCATTTATATTTAATTAAAAAAAACTAGCCTTCACCCAAATTAATATATCCCTCCCCTTCCTAATAGTTAATATTCTACCCTTGAGGACAAGTATTATACCCTCTCAATCTCTGGCCTTGATAAGGGGAGAATGGTGAAATCTTTCCATTTCCAACCTAATGTTGAATTATTATTCGAGAGAATAACATAGTCCTTGAGAAAACATCCCCAATGTTGCTTATGATATTCTTTGATTTGATGCACATTTATTAAACTATCAATGCTCGAGTAGCCCCCCAAGAGTCTTCTCGAAAGAGGGTCTTAGCCCCATCCATCACATCCCAAGATAAGTGTATTGTAATGACTGGTCTACAACTCATCATAAAATTCCAGACTTTGAACCCTTTGGGGGGGTTGGCCACCCTCAAGATGTTTGTTCAATCATTATTGTTCATGCATTTGACTTGTAGAATCTTGACCCACTTTAGGTTTAATTGGCTCCTGATACATTTTCCAGATCAATTTTTCACCTAATGCCTTGTTTTTCCAAAGCTGATTCCCCAAACCAACACCTCCTAGTTCTTTTGACCTACACACTTTCTCCCAAGTTATTAGAGCAACTTTTTCTTTCTCAATATTGCCCTACCAAAAGAACTCCTCATCTTATGGGCCAGAAATTGGTTTATTCCAATGATGAGAGAAAGACATGAAAGTAAATATATTGGAATAGAAGAAACTATTGCTTTTACAATAATGATCCTCCCTACCCAAGAGAGCCACCTCCCTTTCCATGAAGTAATTTTATTTTCTACTTTTATTTTTAAAGGATCCCATAATTTAGTGTTCCTTGTTCCTCTATCTATTGGGAGACCTAGGTAAGTGTAAGGTATAATGCCTCTTTTAAATACCAATACTCTCGAAACCTCTACTTCTTTCCTAGGTGTGACAGGGAAGAAGAGGGTCTCTGCTTTCTCAAGATCGACCTCCTATCTAGAGACAATTGTATATTATCATTTAGCAAATCTTTAAATTTTTGTCTTGATTTTTCTTATCTTTATCCAATAACATCGTATCATCTTGAAACTATTGATGTGTGTTTTCTTCCAGTGAGCTAGCCACCTATACTCCTTTAATGAGTCCCTCTACATGTGCTCTTCTAATTGTTCTTCCTAATAATTTTTCCATTATAATGAACAGGAAAGGGGATAGAGGGTCCCCCTATCTCAACCCCCTTGAGACCTCAAAAAAACCTTTTGATGATCTATTGACCAAAATTGAATACCTAAGGGTGGAGATACAAGTGAAAATCCAGTTAACCCATTGTTTATCAAGTTGAAAAGCCACCAAAGTTTTGTATAAGAATCTCTAGTCCACTTTAGTATAGGACATTTTAATATCTAGTTTGATAAGCATGTCAAACTCTTGATTGCATTGAAAATAATGAATCGCCTCTTGGACAATAATGAATCCATCCAGAAATGATCTCCCAAAAAAAATCCCATTTGTTCTTCTAAGATGATATGAAACAACACTAGTTTAATCCTATTTTCTATTATTTTTGCTAAAATCTTATAAGTTGTGTTACAAAGCGAGATTGGCCTAAATTCCCCAAGCCAGGGGCCTTGTCTGGATGTAATTGTTTGACTACCAACTCCACTTCTTCAAATGAAATTTTGGCATTCAAATCTTTATTCTACCTATCATTCACCAACTTGGGGATTTGATCCAATATATTGTTTTACTCTTCATATTGGATCCTTCAAATTTATTAAGTAATTGAGTGAAAAAATCCACTGCTTCTAAAGAAATCTCCTCGGGATTTTCAATGAATGAGCCATCACTTTTATTGACCTTATTGATTCTATTGAGATCCCTTCTCTACTTAGTCATGTTATGGAATTATCTTGTGTTTGTGTCTCCCTCTACTAACCAAAGCTCTCTAGATTCCTACCTCCAAAATGTCTCCTCGTTAGATAGTATATCCTCAAAAACCCTCATCAGTTCATTTTCCCCAAGAAAACATGTTTGATCCATGCCATTAATAAGCACAAATTTATTCAATTGTTTCATATCCTCTTCTATCTCTTTCTTTGTGACAAAAATATCTTTGAATTGTTTCCTATTCCAAGAAATCAATTTATGATCCACATGCTTTAATATGGAGGTGAAACAAAATAGTTTAGGCCCTTCAAATTCCTCCTCCTTCCACCATATCTCAATTAGATTTAGAACATTTTCACCCTTCCACAACATGTTTTCAAAATTAAATGGTGATCTATGTGGTTTTTCATCCCCTTGAATAGGAGTTCTATTGGGTAGTGGTCTGAACTGGAGCAAAGGAGGATGGAGCCTTCCAAGATGTGATTAAAGGAGGTTAGATCTCCCTTAAAAAATAATCTGCATAGCTTCTCAGCTATATTACTGGACCCTAGTCACCTATTGGTCCATGTCTATTCTCCTCCACTCATCTCAATCTCCATTAACCCATTTCTGGAAACCCAATCACAGAAGTCCTATTGTGATTATTTAGCTCTTGTAATGCCCCCTCTTTTATCCTTCTACCTCACAATGACAATAAAATCTCCTCCAATAATATTATGATTCAAGAAGTGATTGTTAAAGAAAGTGTCAAATTCACCCCATAGCTCTCTTTTCCTACTCCAATGAACTGGCCCATACACATTATCAATTGAAACTTCATATTGGAGTGTAGACTACTGACTATCCCCCCAATCCAATTACTGCCAAAACCTAGCTTCTCAAAATGAATTGTTGAGGAATCCCATAAAATCACTAGACCCCCAAAATCCCTACAACATTAACCCCCACAACTTTCCACTGCTTAAACCACCTAGTGAAGTTCTCTAATTCAAGATATGATAGCTTTGTTTCTTGAAGTAAGATCAATTTTGCTTTGATCAAGAAATCCTGCACTTGACCAAATGCCTCTTGCTAGGGGTATTTAAGCCCCTAACATTCCATGAAAGAAGAATCATGGAGCTTGGGGAAGGGTGGTTCCCTTCCCTATTCCCAATAACTTAGTAATTTTCTTCTAGTCCTCTACCTCTCTAACCTTGACTATCAACTCATGTACATATTTCTTACCCACTCTTTTGTTAACTTGTATCTCATAATTCAGCTTTGATTTAGTAGAGGGAGTTTTCTTGATACCTAGTTTCGTGAAAGCTTCTTGATAATTTTCTTCCCCTTCTGCAAATTCTTCCATCTTAAATGCTTCCTACTCATAGAATTCAATCTCCTCTTTCTCCACTAATCTTGAAAGTAGATGCTATTTTTCCAAATCCCTACCTTCCATCCCTTACTCTTAGGAATGGACCATTTGAGATTGTTCCTCTATGATCCCTATAAACTCACAATTTGATTCCACCTCTGTCATGGCCTTATCCTGCTCTATTTTCTCTATCCCTTCTAATTTTTGGCTCTCCGATGCTAGTAGAACCCCCCCTCTATAAAAGGATCTTCTTCTCTAATTTCTCTTTCCTCTGCCTGGATCCAATCCTCATATATTGATCCTTCAATTTCTCTGGTTTTTTCAGGGATCTGATCCTCCTTTGGTGCCATTGGTTTACATTTTGAAGGTAACTCTCTAATCTAGTTTTTAATCTTAGTTTGAAAAGTTAAGATATCCCCTAATAATAGAAGCAGTTCTTCTTGTTGAGTGTGAGTAGCATTAATCTCTATTTGTAAATTTTACTTTAGTTCATATTCCACTTTCCAACTTTCCTCCCTACCTAGTAATGTTTCCTTATCCCCAACAGTCTTCTGTCTCTCTCCATAGCCAATCTCTTGATTAAGGAATTTCTACAAGATTATCTTGTAATCTTGTGAATTGGGTTGGCAAAGGATCCATTTTATCAGAGGATCTCTCTATTTTCTTTCCTTTAGCCATCTTCAGGTTGGGAATTTGACATTTGTTGTAACTTAGCAGATTTGGATTAGGGATTATCTTTTTTGTTTCGTGACTCTTCAAGTAGCTTGGATCCATGTGTTTGCGTAGCACACATTTTCCCCCACCTTGTTGTTGGCAATATAGCATTATAATAGACAATGGAAGATTGTTGGCATTTCAATAAGGATATTGAGAAGGTTGTTGATGATTATGGATATAACTGATTAAGGATGTTTACTGTCTTGATATTATTATTTTGTCATTGATGTCAAGAAATTGATTTTCTAATTCAGTATGATGTTGCCATATCTTGAGAAGTATGATTTAAAGAGTATAAAGATGTCGGTAAAAGACACAGAAAGATTATGATGAATAAGGGGATGAATAAGGTATTCAATGGGCAACTATTACCGAGTTAGACAATGACGAGATCATGATGTTTAGATTGTTTTAACATCATACATGTGTTGTAAATTGTAAAGGTTAATACTATACTATGTTACCAAGAAAAGAACCTAGTCGATAAACCCTAAGGAACCTAGTCGATAAACCTTAAGGTTATCGCTATCGGTTAATGAAGGCAGAATGACTACCGAGTGAAGTTTAGTATTCACCGAGTTATAACCAAGTTGTAACTGAGCTATAACAGAATGCATTAAATGTTTACATGCATTATTTAATGAAGGAAGCTGATGAGCTAGAACTGATTAAATGATTGGTATGTCGTAAATGAAGTTTGTTATGAATCTAAGGCAAAGGAAAGTCGGCATGAAGATCTATAGTTCATATTAAACCGCAATACCCTAGCACAAGTTCCAAGAAATGTATGCAAGTTCCAAGGTGGGGTAAAATGTTTTCAGATCGAAAGATGCATTGAACCTAGACAAGATTGAAGATTTGATGGCTATGATTGATCATGGGAAATGTGATCAAGGAGATTAAGCGGTTAGCTAATTGTTTATAAATAGGGAACTGTTGATAAACAATGTATGCGGGCAAGTGTATGCACAGGGATGCTACATAGTGATTACCGAGCATAGAAGCTTGAAGACCTGTCTGAATAATAGAGTATAGAAGCCCAGCAAATGGACAAGATTAGTTCTATGTCTAGATTATATTGAGCAAATAAGAATCTCCTTTAGCATTTTAGATGTGAAGTTGCGGATAGATTTTTATTACTGTTATTTTGTGAAAGTGACAGAAAATCTCTTAACCGAGTGGACTTAACAGTCTTATTTGTAAAACCCTCTAGCAAGGTGACATTCTGATTGAGTGTTTGAAATCCTTTAACAAGGTCACTTCTAACAAGGTGAAGATCCTAATAGATTTGAGGGGAATCTCTTAACTGGGTCACATCTAGCAATGTGTTTGTAATCTTTAACAGGATTTGCTTTTAACCGAGCATACTCTAGAAGAGTATATTTCTTAGTGGGTCTGAAATCCCACAGTGGTTTTTACCTATTTGGCTTTCCACATTAAATCTGGTGTTATGAGGTTTATGATGTTTATATGCTTTTGAGTTTGCATGTTTAACAGTTTTGGTTATATTACTAAAGTATATGTTATCGAGGTTGATTCTGATGTTTTTATGGAAGATTAAGTTTGTATGATTCACCCCCCCCCCCTCTCATCTTGTTGGCTATTGGATCTGTACTTACATTAAGTATCAAAACTATCAATTGGTATTAGAGCTTTGGACTCCGGAAGAAAAGTTTAAAGGCACTTGAGTTAAAGATCCAAAGATGTATAAGAGGGATGCACCAAAGCTGAACAAGTCAAGTTTCTCTACATGGCAGAAAAGGATGAAGCTGCACCTATCAGGAGTTGGAGAATATGTTGTATACTATCTGGAGAATGATTTTGTTACGCCGAGCACCTATCCATTAACTATGGAAGAGATAAAGGCAAAGCAAGAACATATTCAAGCAATGATTGAAATAACATTTGCATTGACTGACTCAGAGTTTAATGATCTAGAAGGCTACAATGATGCAAAGGCAATGTGGGATAAGCTAATATCAGTATATGGAGGAGATGAAGATGTTCAAAGAGAAAAAGTAGATAGTCTAAGAGGACAACTTGAATCTATGAGGATGAATGAAGGTGAGAACATAACTCAATATAGTACAAGACTAAAGGAGATTGTCAATCAGATCAAAGGAGCAGGTGGAACTATTGAAGAAAAGGATATAACAAGTAAGTTGTTGAGAACCCTTCAACCAGCTTATGCAATCCGAGTCTCTGCAATCAATGAATTGAGGTCTGTACCTAATATGCCAATTTCTTTAGATGCTACTATTGGTAAGCTACATGCATTTGAGTTAAGTAACTTTGATAACAGTGGCTCTTTGGTAAATAAAGTTGAATCTGCATTTAGTTCTTTTCATCTTGATAAACCTAATGATTTCAATGAAAGAAAGTATAAGTACTCTGAAGGAGATCACAGTGGAGCAAGTGAAATATTTCACAAGAACATCGAAGAAGTACACAAACTATATGAGGAAATCAGAAAGCAAGAAGAGTTTGAAGCACTATTAGCCAAAAGGTTACCGAGAGGCAAAGGTAAGTATAAAGGAAAACTACCTTTGAAATGTTTCAATTGTGATAAGATAGGACATATGGCTTCTAACTGTCCTGACAAAGATTCTATTGAAAAGAGAGATTACCAAGATGACAAACAGAAAGATAATCATTACAGAGGACACCGAGACTTCAGAAGAAGAGATAGAAAGACATGCTTAATAGCTGATGAGGAATCCAATGATGATAAATCAGATGATACTGATACAGAGGAAGTAGTTTATGTGGCTATCAAAGATGGATCAGATGAAGAGAGGTATGAAGAAAAAGCCCTAATATCTCACATAAACACTAATGATTCTTGGATCATAGATAGTATATGCTCACATCATATGATAGGTGATAAACACAAGTTTGTTATGCTAAAAGATTGTGATGGAGGCTATGTTAGATTTGGTAATGATGCACCATGTCCGGTGAAAGGTAAAGGATCTATAACACTTCTTGATAATGCAAGATGCAATGATGTTTATTGGGTTGAAGGTTTGAAATATAATTTGTTGAGTGTAGCACAGCTAAACAACACAGGTTACCGAATAGAATTTCAGAAAGGAATTGTCAAAGTTCATGACAAGTGTAGTCACACAAATCTGTCCATTTTAATTAAATGAATATTTGCTATTTATTTGATTAAAAATCTACTAGCCATCAGTTAATTAAATTAAATATTTAATTAATTCATCCCCAAACATTCTTCTATTAATTAAATAAATTATTCAATTTATTTTAATTAATTCATAAAATCCAATTCCAATCAATTAAATAAATAAAATCAATTTATTTAATTAAATCCCCTTTTCCTCTTTTAAATAAATTAAATAAAACATTTATTTAAATCATTATCCCCACCCCACTTGCATTTTCCTACAAATGCAACTTGCACACATTTTGAAATAAATGAATTTTTATTTTAAATAAAATCCTATTTTTCCTCACCCACCAAATCTACTTGCAAAATCTAATCCCCTTTTAGATTCTTCTAACCCCTTCCTAATTAGCCTAATCCATTCTCTAATTATTGTCACATTCCTAAGCAAAATGGAGTCACTTCTCAAAGTCTAAAAGTCTTTGATAACCATTAAAGGCTTTCAACCTTCAACCACTTAATTCCTCAAAGTCTTTGATAACCATTGAAGGCTTCCAACTTTCAACCACTTAATCCCCAAAGTCTCCAAAAACCATTAATGGTTAACCCAAACCCTTCCACATGGTTAAAACATTTGTTTTGACTCAACCTCTACCCAACCCAAGGGTCTCATCAAGCATTTAATGCTTTGACCATGATTATCTCTTAATCATTTGCACAAAGGTTTATCCTTGCATTAACTCCTAATCCAGTGGGTAATCCTAATTTAGGCTTGACCCTTACCTTCTAGATAACCATGAGGTCTCCTCAGGCATTTAATGCCTCCAACCTCTTCTCTCAACCCAATCTTATGTTGACACTTGTCACCATTTCATTGGTGCAAATTGTGCACATGGATCCCCAACTTTCAAGCTTGACCCTTGATTAAACCTTTCAATCCTGGCCATCCATTGCTCCATTTTTCCTATAAATAGAGCCCATTCCTTCATAATCCAGATCCTGAAAACTTGTATGCATCTAAGCTATAGACATTTTAGAGAGCCTTTTTAGCATAAATAATCTAATCTTTTGTCTTTTGGTTAAAATATATCATTTTAGTATTAGCTTTTCATTTCATGTTTGGAGCTATACTACAATCTCAATCCTCCATAAGCATCCATAGTGCAAAAAGCTGCTGAGAGCTACACTATTTTGGAACTTGGAGAGGAGAGGAACAAGGGAGAAAGGAGCTAATATCATGTTAAGAGATAGTTGGAGATATCTCATTGTCTTACTTCTTTAGTTAGATTCATTAGCATGTTTTTAGTGTCTCCTTTGGAATGCCTTCATAGATTTAGTTTTTGATTGACTAACTCTAACGTCTTGTGTGTTTTGTGTTGTTTGATCAAGAACTAACATTTTGCCATTTAGGAGGGCATCAACAAGAATGGAAAGTTAGCTGCTACCGGGACACAAACAAAAGGTAATACATTTCACCTTGACTCAACTCGGAATAAGTGTTTGTATGTAAAGATGGATGATACCTGGTTATGGCATAAAAGGTTTTGTCATGTAAATTTTGATAATTTGATCAAAATAAGCAAGAAGCATGGAGTAAGAGGTCTACCGAGTCTTGAAAAACCTGAGAATGCTATGTGTTGAGGATGCTAGATGGGTAAGATGACAAGATCAAGCTTTACAAGTAAGTCTTACACTTCTAAGGGAATTTTTGATCTAGTGCACACTGATCTTTGTGGTCCTATGAAAGTTCAAAGTTATTATGGTGATAAATATTTCATATTATTTGTGGATGACTATTCAAGGATGATGTCAGTAATGTTTCTAAAAGAAAAATCAGAAGCTTTTCAAATGTTTAAATGGTACAAGGCAAGAGTTGCAAATGAAACAGGAAGACAACTGAAATGTCTTAGATCAGATAGAGGAGGAGAGTTCACATCTGGTGAGTTCAACTTATTCTGCAATGATCATGGTATTAAAAGACAAGTCTCTGCACCGAGAACTCCACAGTAGAATGGAATAGCTGAGAGAAGAAATAGATCTATTGTGGATTGTGCTAGAACACTGATGATTGAAAAGAAGGTGCCACAAACATTTTGGAGAGAAGCAATAAGCACAACAGTTTATACCTTGAACCGAGTTCAATTGAAGAAAGGTACTTTGAAGACACCATATGAAATCTGGTATGATAAGAAACCTAATGTAAGTTATTTTAAAATCTTTGGAAGTAGATGCTATGTTCACAAAGATGATAGAAATGGCAAGTTTGATCAGAAAAGTGAAGAAGGAACATTTCTAGGTTATTCTTCTAGAAGCAAAGCATTTAAATGTCTGATCAAATCATCTAACAAAATAGTAGAAAGTGCAAATGTGAAAATTGATGAATTTGCAGAAAGAAATGATGAAGGAAATTCCAAGGAACCAGAAGACTATGATGAATTTGTCTATGTTCAACTGAGAAGTCTTACCGAGAAGACTGTTGAAGAAAATGAAGAGAATATCCAGTTATTGAGTGATGAAGAAGATCATACAGAGCCTACCGAGCGTGTATTAGCCAAGTATGTCAGAAGACATCATGCACCAAGTCAGATTATAGGAGATAAGGATGATCCAGTGATGACAAGGAACAAACTGAGACAGAACACATGTTTGATATCTGAATTTGAACCGAGAATAGTGAAAGAGGCATTTAACAGTGAAGATTGGATAAATGCTATGACAGAGGAGATTGATCAAATCAAGAAGAATGACACATGGACACTAATCCCAAGACCAAAGGACAAAAATGTAATCGGTACAAAGTGGATTTTCAGAAACAAGCTAAATGAAAAAGGAGAGGTCATTCGAAACAAAGCAAGACTAGTTTGCAAAGGTTATGCTCAAGAAGAAGGAATTGATTATGGTGAAACTTTTTCACCTATTGCTAGACTTGAAGGAGTAAGAACATTGTTGACATATGCTGCTTTCAAAAACTTCAAAGTATATCAAATGGATGTCAAATTTGCATTTTTGAATGGAATATTAGAAGATGAAGTTTTTATTGAACAACCTGAAGGATTTGTTGAAGACAATAATAAAAATCAGGTATGTAAATTGAATAAAACTTTATATCATTTGAAACAAGCACTTAGAGCATGGTATGAAAGATTGCACTGTTGTTTGATTAAGATTGGTTTTATAAGGACAAGTGAGAACAACAATATGTACATGAAGAATGATGAAAATGGAATACTGATCTCAGCCATATTTGTTGATGATATTATATTTTGTGGAAATGACTCTTTATGCAAGAACTTTGGAAATGAAATGAGCAAAGAATTTGAGATGTCATTAATCGGTGAGATAAAGTATTTTATAGGTTTACAGATACTGCAAATGAAAAATGAGATTTTCATTACTCAATCCAAGTACATAAAGGAAATCTTGAAGAAGTTTGGAATGGAGGATTCAAAACCAGTAAGTACTCTTATGACTACCAACTGTAAATTATGAAAGAATGATGAATCTACATCTATTGATGAGACACTTTACCGATCCATGATTGGAAAGCTACAATATGTTGTTCACAACAAACCAGACATAACACATGTAGTAGGTATAGTTGCAAGATTCTCTGTAGATCCTAAGGAAACACACATGACATCAATCAAAAGAATTTTTAGATACTTGAAAGGCACTGAGGATTATGGCTTAGTATATCAGAAAGGAAATGATTTTGATTTAAAAGTTTATACTGACACTGATTGGGCAAGCAACATTGATGACAGAAAAAGCACAAGTGGAGGAGCTTTTCTTTTTAGGAGAAAGACTAGTGAGTTGGCTTAGCAAGAAACAAGGATGTGTTTCACAGTCAACAACAGAAGCTAAATATGTTGTTGCAGCATTGAATTGTACTAACATTGCATAGATCAAACAATTGTTGGAAGGTATAAATGAGAAAGTTATCGAGCCAGTAACTATATTCTGTGACAGTACTAGTGCCATTAATATTTCAAAGAATCCTGTTATGCACTCTAAGACAAAGCACATCTCTATCAAATATCATTATCTTAGAAGAAGAAGCTCAAGAGAAGAAAGTGGTGTTAGAGTATGTTAGCACAAAGGAACAAATAGCATATATCTTCACGAAGCCACTACCAAGGGACACTTTTGAATATCTCAGAAGTAAGTTAGGGGTCCTACCCCTATCTTCTACTCACTGACCGAGTTTGATGAAAGCATCAATCTGATGAATCTATCGAATATCTTTTAGGAGTTGATGTTGATTTATACACTTTAGGATGTTTTCTAAAGGTGTACAGGAAATATTACAGGGAACAGGAATTAAAGACAAAATGCTCTGACTGAGACTCAGTTGATACACAACAGTAGGAAATCACTTCATACAGGAAGAAATTATGTTTTAGTTCTTTACTTTTTGGCATTGTTGTCAAAGGGGGAGAAGACTAATATCGAGGGAGAAGACTAGAAGAAAACTGAGAAGACTACAGATTGGAAAGAAGACTGAAGAAAAGAAGAGAAGTCTAATGTATGGGGGAGAGCATTTCAGCATTTCAGAATCATAGCAATCCGAATCTTTTAAGGTCAAATCAATTGGTTTTGCCATCAATGCCAAAGGGGGAGATTGTTGGCAATATAGCATTATAACAAACAATGGAAGATTGTTGGCATTTCAATAAGGATATTGAGAAGGTTGTTGATGATTATGGATATAAGTGATTAAGGATGTTTACTGTCTTGATATTATTATTTTGTCATTGATGTCAAGAAATTGATTTTCTAATTCAGTATGATGTTGCCATATCTTGAGAAGTGTAATTTAAAGAGTATAAAGATGTTGGTAAAAGACACAGAAATATTATGATGAATAAGGGGATGAATAAGGTATTCAATGGGCAACTATTACCAAGTCAGACAATGATGAGATCATGATGTTTAGATTGTTTTAACATCATACATATGTTGTAAATTGTAAAGGTTAATACTATACTATGTTACCAAGCAAAGAACCTAGTCGGTAAACCCTAAGGAACCTAGTCGATAAACCCTAAGGTTATCACTATCGGTTAATGAAGGCAGAATGACTACCGAGTGAAGTTTAGTATTCACTGAGTTATAACCGAGTTGTAACCGAGCTATAATAGAATGCATTAAATATTTACATGCATTATTTAATGAAGGAAGCTGATGAGATGGAATTGATTAAATGATTGGTATGCCATAAATGAAGTTTGTTATGAATCTAAGGCAAAGGAAAGTCAGAATGAAGATCTACAATTCAGATTGAACCGCACTACCCTAGCACAAGTTCCAAGAAATGTATGCAAGTTCCAAGGTGGGGTAAAACATTTTCAGATCGAAAGATGCATTGAACTTGGACAAGATTGAAGATCTGATGGCTATGATTGATCATGGGAAATGTGATCAAGGAGATTAAGCGGTTAGCTAATTGTTTATAAATAGGGAACTGTTGATAAACAATGTATGCGGGCAAGTGTATGCACAGGGATGCTACATAGTGATTACCAAGCATAGAAGCTTGAAGACCTATTTGAATAACAGAGTATAGAAGCTCAGCAGATGGACAAGATTAGTTCTATGTCTAGATTATATTGAGCAAATAAGAATCTGCTTTAGCATTTCAGATGTGAAGTTGCAGATAGATTTTTATTACTGTTATTTTGTGAAAGTGACAGAAAATCTCTTAACCAAGTGGACTTAACAATCTTATTTGTAAAACCCTCTAGCAAGGTGACATTCTGATTGAGTGTTTGAAATCCTTTAACAAGGTCACTTCTAAGAAGGTGAAGATCCTAACAGATCTGAGGGAAATCCCTTAACCAGGTCACATCTAGCAACGTGTTTGTAATCTTTAACAGGATTTGCTTTTAACTGAGCATACTCTAGAAGAGTATATTTCTTAGTGGGTCCGAAATCCCATAGTGGTTTTTCCCTATTTGGGTTTCCACGTTAAATCTAGTGTTATGAGGTTTATGATGTTTATATGCTTTTGAGTTTGCATGTTTAACAGTTTTGGTTATATTACTGAAGTATATGTTACCAAGGTTGAATCTGATGTTTTTATGGAAGATTAAGTTTGTATGATTCACGCCCCCCCCCCTCATCTTGTTGGCTATTGGATCTGTACTTACATTAAGTATCAGAACTATCACTTGTCTCTTATCCAATTCTACTCTTTGGATCCATTTTCTATTTGTTGTGAGCAATTCCAAATCATCAAATACTTCTCCATTCTCTGTGACTCTTATGAGTATATGAGGTTTTAGATGCCCTATGCCATTTAATAAAATTTATTCTATACCCAAGAAACTGCCTAGGATAAACCATATTTCAACTAAGGCCTCTATGGACCAATATTCGATAGCTAGACTATTCAAAGAGATCCACATTGGTTTTGTTTTGAATTTATATTCCCATTGGTTAAAGTTAGGGATCCCTTATACTTTAAAGAATTCTTGGTTTTTCAAAAAGAGAGGTTCTCCCTACATGATTTCTTCTTTCAATTCCTTATCTCTGCATTCTATAAAAAAAATCATTGGGAGGAGACAAGACACTCAATCGATTGTCAAAATGAATGAACTACCATTTGATAATTTATTTTGCTCGATTAGACCCTCCACTCCATTTTACGAGCAGGGCTCTTTCCTTATATCTCTCTATGATCACAATTAAGTTATTTGTTTTGAAAACCATTATCATGATCACTATCTTCAATTTGAATACTTTCTCTATTCTTCTCAGTCAGTGATCCTTATATCTAAGTTGTTGGAGATTGTTGGGATAGTGTGAAAATGTGTGTTTGGATTGGCTGAGTGATGTGTTCTCATTGTTGTCAACATATTCCTATGTGTATTTCATTGTTGCAGTTAGATTAAGTGATTTGGTTTGGCCAGTGTGTTGGAGATGAGTTCTTGTGGATTACAGATTTTTGAGTTAAGTATCTCTAGTTGGTTCAACTCAAGTATCAATGGTTCACACAAAGATTTGATTATGAGATCTAGTATTACAGTTGATTTTTTTAGTTGTTCGGTGTTTATTAGTTTTTTGGATTTTACTCTGCATTGCAATATCTTTGTTTGCAAATTTGGCACAGTGTTTGGGATGTTTAGGTGTGTCCTCAATTCAGATGGTTCATGATTTGGAGGTCTACAAGTGAATCTTTCAGTTTGACAGTAATTGCAGTTAATGTTCTTAAAGTTTGGTATAACAATGATGAAGATTCTAGTAAGTGGTGTTCGTGTGGTTGTTTTCGTGGTAATTCATGATGCTTGTGGATGTTTCTAGATCGTGTCCTATTTGTGTTGGTGGTCTGCATTGATCATTGTGCGTGTTTTTGATGATTTTTCTTGTCCCGGTGGTGTTATTCATGTTCTTGGCCGACATGATGATTGTAGCTTGTTGCAGATATTCAAGGATAATTCTTGGAGGTGTTTCATGTTCGAGGTGTTGATTTAGGTCCATACCATGTATTAGCCGACATTGTTTTTGTCTGCATATGTTATTGTAGCATGTATGGTTATATTTTGTAATGCTTGATGTGGGTTGAGCTGACCTTGAAAAATAGGTTGATGATATGTATAAATTAATGTAATTGTGATGCTACAGATGTGTGTGTGATGTACAAATAATGCTTTGATATTTCAGAAGGAGTAAGGAAGTGCAAAGAAGTGCGAAGAAGTGTGAAAGAGCAATATATGTGCCTAACTGAAATTGTAACCAGGCATTAGGAGATGTTATTTTCTTAGTTCATCATCTTCTAAAAATAATCCAAATGTTGTTGCAAGATAGTGAATCTTCCCTGGGTTGTAGCCCTTTGTTGTTTTGAGTAGTGCACCTGAATGCATGTGCATTCCCTATTTTAATATTTCATATACTTCTAACATGGTATCATCATATTGTGGGTAGGTTCCCACCATGGTTTTTCCCATGACCAGGTTTTCCACGTCAAAAACATTATTGTTATGTGTATTATTGATGTGGTGTTGATTTATGCTTTCACTATTAATTTTCAGATCTGAAATTGTGTTTAACTAAAGTAAAGATTTTGAGAAAACTGATTCACCCCCCCCACGCCCCCCCGACGATTAGTTTTCTTCCTTGTTGCCAACAATTGGTATTAGAGAGGGTTCCTTCAAAGAAGCTTGATCGCTTGAGGTGATCTAGGATGGTGACTTATAAGAAGGATACTCCGAGATTTGATGGTACAAACTACACTCTTTGGAAAAGCTAGATGGGGTGTCACTTGAGATGCATTTGTGAAGATTATTGGAAGATTACTAAAAATGTGTATAACGTTCCTCTGAATGGTCCTACAACTCCAAATGAGATAAAGGAAGCCAAATACAATATTAGATCTAAGGAAGCATTGTTGAGTGCTTTGATTGATTATGAAATGATAAATATGATCGATTTGCAGACTTCTTATGAGATCTAGAAGAAGTTGGAAACTTTGTATGAAGGTGACAGTTATGTGAAGATTTCCAAGCTGCAAGGCTTGAAGGGAAAGTATGTGTTGCTGAAGATGGGCGAAGATGAGAATATTACTTCTTTTATGCAGAAAGAGAATGAGCTTGTGTGCAATATCAGATGTGTCGGTGAAGTATTGGAAGAATCAGAGATCATTCCTAAAGTCTTGAGATCCTTGCCTCCTTACAAACACAAAGTTGTTTCTATAGACACCTAAAACTGTCCTAGCTTAATTAAATAAATATTTTATTTATTTGATTATTTTATCCCAAGTCTTCTATTAATTAATTAAATCTTTATTTATTTAATTAATTCATTTATCCTCTTCTAGCTATTTCCTCATTTAAATAAATATTTTTCTTTATTTATATTATCTTTCCCTAAATTAAATAAATATTTTATTTATTTAATTGGTCCCACTTCTTCTATTAATTAAATAAATCTTTATTTAATTAATTCATTAGCTTTTTCCTCTATGACACATGTCATTTATCTCTTAATTTTCCTCTACCTACCCCCTTTATTATTTTATTATTTCTTATACCTACCCTTTAATCCTAGCCGACCATTTATCTTTGCACCTCTTAATCTTATCCCTCCATTTTATAAAGTGTCTTCTATATAAGAGGATAATCTCATCATTATCAACCCTAATCAATACTTTAAGCAATCAAGTCTTCTTGCAATCAAGCGACTTCACAATCATAATCCATTCTTTGTTGAGCTCTTGTGCACATACAAAATTTGAGAGAAAATATATCAAACAAGATGAATGGACATAGGAGACGATGGATATCAAATCCTACTTGGCATGTGAATGGTATTATTGTTCAATTTGTTGATTTGAATGTTCTTAGGTTTTTTCATTGGTGTATGGTGAATGTTTTATTGTAGAATTAAGATTGTTTGTGGTTGGATCTTTGTTGTTTTGCAATAGTTTGTCATCATTCATTTTTCACCTCACACATTTTGGCATGCCCGATGGAACTCTTTTCCCTTTGTTTCTTTTGTTGGTTGTATTTTTCTAGATTTTTTGTTAATTACAAGTCGGATCAGCAATGATTTTAGGTTATTACGTTTTTACGACATTTATTTCTGCGTCTGCACTTTTATTTCGCATCTATGTTGTCTATTTTTGCGTTTGTATTTTCTGTTGGTTTTATGTAGGTTCAAATCTCCCAAATCGCGTCTAAGTGTCATATTTCCACGTTTGTGCTCATAAGTTGTGTTTACATTACTTGTTTCTCCATTATTATTTTTGCCATTTTCTGCAGGTTTCCAAGTCTTGTCATCGTGTCTGTGATCTGTCATATCACATCTTTGTTTGGCTTCCATGTTTGAGTTTGGTATCACCGCATTTTTTATTTTTATTTTTTCTTTTCACTTTTGATTCTTAGGTTTTGTAGATCTGGTTTTTATCTTAACCCCTTGCTTGGACTAACAAGTGATGTAGTTGTCTTGAAAAGAAGAAAAATGTATTGTCTAAGGCCCCTCTTTCACATTTCGATTTGGATTTCTAAAATTAACCTAACTTGTGTGCTTGCAGGTGGGGGTTGTTTATCAAAACTACTAATCATTTGTTGCAAAGGTGTTTTTAGTGTGTTTCTTTGCATTTTATTTCCTAGTTTAATTAGGCTCATATGTTTTCATTAATCTTTTCTTTGTTTGTGGAGGGTTAATTAACTTTCTTGAAGTGCCTTGTGTCTTTGACACATTTATGTTTAGATTAGAACCCTAAAGGTGATAATAAAATTATCCTCTCCCCTCATCTTTCATTGGACCTTGGGTGTAAGAGAAATTGTTATTGTCTTTTAGAGGGCCTTCGTCCTATCTTGTGAGAGAGAACGACCCAAGCGGTATTTTGTTCTGGTTTGCTATATAAAAGATTATGGTTTTGGACGAAAGTCCCTTATCACCTGGTGTCGATGTGTTATACCGACATCAGTCTCCCATAGTATCCATGTGATATGTAAAAACCTATAGAGTGTAACCTTTGTAGACTGGGAGGCCTCATTATTTTGAGTGAAATACCACATGTATAGCCACTAGATGCCTCTAAACATGACTAGACACCTTTAGAGTATTGGCCCACCCTATTTTGACCAAACATCACGATAATTTCAATGCAAGGGGGATAGCTAGTTTCCCCCCCAAGATAATCACCATAAGGCTCTCGTGAGATGAGACATAAATCCTCGGCTTAGCATAAGCGACTTGTAGCTTTCTGGGGAGAGGGTGATTGGATCATCCTTCCAATCCTAGATTCTCCTAGTTGTCCACTCATGAAAATGGAAAAATTAGCGAATACACCCCTCAAGGTGTCTCTACACTTGAGCCGATGGAGATTCTAGGTTGTGGGCTGAAGTTATCGCCATGAGAATATTAACCTTAGGATAGGAAAGTGTTTGATGTGTTTTTTATTGTGCTAGACTCATGGAAATTGTGCGGATTTGGCCTATTGGACATACACATTACAATCAATTTTGACAAAAACACCTTCATACATTGTGTCTTCATTGTTTGTTATGTTTTCCTGCCACAAGACATTCAACATCAAGATCTAGTCACATTCAACAATTACAGATTTGGACTGATTTAGAAAAATTTATCAAAACTGCATATATGATAGTTAAAACTGTGTCTGTGTCGAGAAACTGCATGTGCGCAGGGTGGAAATGCATGTGTATCGGAGAAAGAACATTGTCAAAACAATAGACATACAAAACTGCATCTGTGATTTAAAACCGCATCTGGATTGCTTAAAGTCGTGTTTGTGCAAAAAACAATTATCAGTCCTAAGGAAAACCACGTCTGTATAGAGCAGTAACGCGTATGTGTTTCAGAGACGAAATTTTTGCAAAAGTTGTCAAGAAAAATGTGTTTAGGTTTTGAGATCAAAAGAGCTTCCAAGGTAGCTTCCTTTAGGGATTCATCTTTAGTCAATCAATCCTTAACCTTGTCATACATTTTCAACCATTTTCACTCATTTGCATATACACACCTTTCAAGATAGAGTCACAATGTTGCTTTGTTGTCCTAATCATATCTTGCAAACACACTACAACATATCACTAGGTGGTTTTTGCATCAGATCTATCATCTTAGGGTCTCACTTGGTTTTCTTTAGTCAAGGTCAACTTACCTCATCAAGAGATCTATCATCTCTTTGGAAGACACACCTTGCTTTAGATCACACATATCTTGGACTTACATTTTTGGACATTGAAAGACAACTCTAGATTAATTCCATCTCATATTCCTTCTTAGTTTTCCATAGTCTTCACATTTTCTTCCATCTCTCATTTTATCCAAGGTTTAGTTCATGGTTGAAACCCATTCACAAAGGTCTAGAAGAGAAGACAAGGAAGCTCTATGATCTCTCAACATGAGTACCCATGAGTTTGATGGAGATAAATTTTATAACCCATTTGAGAGTCGCAATAATATACCAGACAATGATAATGAGCACAACAATGAAAATGACAATGACAATGAAAATGCATCTATCACTTCCATAGACATTGAAGAGACTATCATAGATCCAAGGTTTAATATTGGTTGAAGAAATCATGAGAAGTATAGACAATACTTCTTTCAAGTCATGACACAAAGTGGAACAAAGCTACCTCATGATTTTCATATGTCATAAATCCCAGAGGAGGATCCAAATCATGTAAATCAAACAAATGCAAATCCTAGAGGACATAATGGTGGTAATAGGAGAGAATGTTTCGTGCCTAAGTCACCCTCATCCTTGTTTCAAAAACCTGAAGTTACCAATACTCATGCTCAAGAAAATTTTAGTAGAGATTCTCATGAACAACTCTATGGTCAACCTTTTGCATGGAGGATAAATACACATGCTCGTGCCCATGATAACACCCAAGATCATACAAATGCATACAATTATACTCAAGGGAACATTCAAAATCATGACACAAGGAGACCTCGTGTCAGATTTGGGGGAAATACTCAAGATCATTCTTATGATACCTCTTATTCTCATGGTCATCACATGTATAATCAACCTAGAACTAGTGCTCCTCATTATAATACCATACCAAGTGGTCCATATACTAGCTACAACTATGTTCCTCCTCCATATGAGCACATCTATGACCAATATCATTGATACATGCATTATATCCCTCCTCCTTCACCTGGTGGCCCACCTAAGAATGATTTATAATAACAAAGCAAGGTTTTGCAAAAACAAATGGCAGACATGAATAAACCAAGGCAAGAGTATACAATGAAAGACATACATCCTTATCCATTTGACAGAATTATTCCAATGCGTCCATTTCCTCCAAATTTTGTGACACCAAAGTTTGATAAGTATAGAGGCAAGGGAGATCCTAAGGCACACATAAGATAATTTTTCACATCTTGCATTGAGGTAGTAAGAGAAGAAACATACTTGATGAGGTTGTTCCCACAAAGTTTAGGTGGACAAGCTATGAAATGGTTTTCACAAGTCCCACTTAGAATTAAGTCATGGAGTGATATAGCAGAAGTTTTCATACAACACTTCTCATACAATATTGAAATAGATGTGTCAGTGACTCCTTTGTGCAATACCAAACAGAAAAATGGAGATTCCTTTGCTTCATTCTTATAGTGATGAAGAGGTCTTGCTAGTTGATACTCTTGTGATATCCCAGAAAAACAAATGGTGGAAATGTTTACTCAAAATGTCAACAAGGATATTGGATATGAATTAAGAAAAATTTGTTTGTCCACTTTTAAGGAAGTCATTGAAAAGGGAATGGCCATTGAGAAATCCCTTATTGAACAAGGCACCATTAAGCTATTCAAGGATAACAAAGAGGAATCAAATGGGAAAGATAAACCCCGCTTTTAGAACAGGAACATGAACATCGTTAATGATGGGGTAGTAGATGCAAATACGGTAAAACCAAAGATGACTTTCCCTAGTACAAGCTCATCCAATTTGAATAATCAAGTGAATGATCAAAGGCCTTCAAAGCCTCCAAGAAAATACACTCCATTGGGAGAGCCAATTGAGACAACATTTAAGAAATTAGTTGCAAACAAGCTTATAACAATACCAGACAATCCACCTTACGAACCAAAAGTGAAACCTGCATGGTGGAATGATGACGAGTTTTGTGAGTATCACAAGAGTAAAGGGCATAAGACTAGCAATTGTCACAAATTGAAGAAAATCATACAAGATCTTATTGACAAGGGCGACATAGAAGTTGATGGTCACACTTCCAATGAAGAACATGCGAAGTTTAAGAAGCCATTCTCTAAATATGATAAAGGAAAAGCCAAAACAGATAATCAAGCTAATTACACTAAGATGTCCTATGATTATACTGTTAACCACATTTAAATGGACAATCATGTTTTTACTATTATTATAAAGGACAAAACTCCCTAAGGTTCTACCCAAATGATTAAAGTTATTATGAAAGGCATTAGACCATCATCATCAACAACCCCTAAATGTAATGTCATGACCCATCGAGGTAAAGTCACCTTGCAAGGTGATTCATCCAAGACGACATCCTCATCATATACCAAAAATGAGTATGACCTTGTAGACTAGTTAGGGAAGACACCTGCCCTCATTTTCATCCTTGAGATTTTGCATATATCCCCTTCACATAAGGCTATTATTGACAAAGCATTGAGAGAGACCTCCGTACCCACTAATTTGAATGTGGACCAGTTTCAAGCCATGGTGGGATATCTTTCCACTCCACATTGCCTTACATTTATAGAAGATGATGACGCATCCATATGCCAACCGCACAATGCACCTCTACATACTGAATCATTTCTCCAAAAAAGCCGCATCAAACGAGTCTTGATAGATGGAGGAGCAGGTATGAACATTTGTACATTGAATACTATTAAAAAATTGGGATACTCTGAACAAGTTGTGGATTCAAGAAATAAAATCACTATCAAAGCATATGATGACGAAGAACACTCATCTAAAGGAACAGTCTGTTAGACACAATGCACCACTGAGAGGAGGGGTGAATCAGTGGTTCTCAAACTTTTCCCTTAAACTATCGCTATGAAAGTATACTAATTAATAGTTCTAGTTGAATGCAGACTTACCGGTTAGTGAGGAAACTAAACATTCATGCATTCACACAAAGGGACATCATATAACACAAGTATGTACAAGGAAAAACCAAGATGGGAAAAACCTCAGTGAGCAATGTTGCTGGAGTCTACTACTCCAATATAGCCTCACAATGAAAACTCTGTTACAATGTTTAGGGCACCAACCCAAGGAGCTACAACCCCTAATTTAGGGCACTAACCCAAGGAGCACCAACCCCTAACTGATTTAAGGGCTACAACCCAAAGGAGCTACAACCCCTGCTAATTTATTAGCACCAACCCAAAGGAGCTACAACCCCTGCACTGAGCTACAACTCAGTGATCACAATAATAGCTTCACATACAAAATTAGTCATAATGTTACAAGTTAATCTTGTAACCATTTCATATACCTCACTCTGTCAATGAGACACCTTCTCTACTGCACCGGCTCGCTCTTTTGCTGTTGTAGTGCCAGTAAACTCTACCGGTTCACCTCTACTCTTCCTCTACTCTAGTGGATCTCCTCCTCAGTGCTCTCCTCTTCAGTTTTCTTAGTTGTCTTCCTATCGATTATCTTCTCAGATGCACTCTAGCTACTATACCGGTTGCTCAAACCATACAAGTTAACCCTCTGTTAAACCCTATCACCGATTTAACCTTCACTCCCTTATTCAGTGCTATCCATGGCTATTTTCACTCTGATTGATCTAACTCTCTCATCCAACACTCAAACACTTCGCATCAGCTCTATCCTATTCCATTCAGTAAAGACCTTCAATGATTTTGGCTTCCTTATTTATAATCTGGTTTTCCCACCAAAAGCCAATACAAAAACATGGGCGGTTAGGGTTTCCTCATCAACCTCAAGGAAAACCAAATCCAATTAGATCCTATCTGATCTGATCACCCAGACAAATGTATTCTCATCACTGTCATTAATGTGCCTTCTTGATCATGCCTTCTATCTTTGGCAATCTATTTGCTTTTTACCCTATCGGTTGATCTCTTGGTCAAACACCAAGATTGGTCTTGTGGTTTCCTTCATCTGCCTTGATCTCCTCAATCATTTTGAGCTGGTTCTTAGTTGTCCTCCAGACCTCGAGCCGCAAACCTCTGCAACGGCTCTGCAACACATCCCATGATTTATGAGATCTTCCATTAATGTTGACCAACTCTGCAACTACCTTGTCGATGTACACTCCAACTACCGCTGCATGCAAGTCCACCACCTTGACTCCACATGGCATCCATGTTGACCAACTGCCAGCTTGGATCGGTGTTGGTTCAGACAATATCACCGACCAAACACTCAACCGATTCTTCTTTTCTATCGGTTTACTAACCCTGTCGATATCTCATACTTGAATGGTAGACATCTTGATGATGTGATGTCATCAACCTTCAGTAGATTCCATCTAAGGCATCTGTATGTCGGTTTCATTCTCTATTTCTAGCTGCTCCACTTTGCCTTCTTCATCATCGGACCAGATAATATCTCTGCCAGTTTGTCAAAGATGACAAAACCATCACTCTTCATCTACGCCAACATCCCAACATGTTTTCTCTGTCGGTCCAATGCATAACCTAGATTTCATGCACTCAAGGCATCCCTTTGTTTTACCGGTAGATCCGGTGTGCACCTTCAAACACTTGCCTTTACCTCTTCTTCCTTATCTCACAAAATTATAATGCACATTATGCATAATAGGAGATAAGCTCCACTTACTAGTGGAGTGACACGTATGTCATTTGCAACCTGCAATGCACTCATGTGACTTCCCTGTTTATGTGGCACATCTTCAAACAGTCACATGTGATTCGGTGTGAGCACATTCACTGTTAGTCGTCTCTTCACATGGTGATTGCATCTTCATCTGGTGGGAGTCTTGTTGTTCTGCAACCTCACAACATATTGGTGACCTATTCATCCTTCTCCTCCTATGTTGATGTGATTTAAGTAACATTCTACCTCTTCATGACAAACAACAACTCAAGCACCTTGCTCATCCTACTTGTTCACTAGTCACAGTGTTGCCGGTTGACAACCACTCACTTGGTTGATTTGTCTCCTCCATGTCAACACATCACTAACCAGTTGACATCCTTTCCTTACTGGTGATACATTGTATCGGTAGCCTATCCATCTCATCCACACATGTGAGGCACTAACTTGTGTACCGGTGACTCCAATGGTCATCCATCTGAATGACATTTCTCTTCCTTACTTTACAGGTGTCCTAAAACACAAGTGATATCAAAGATATCTCAACCTATACTCCTCCCTAACAATGTTGCACATACATCTCTCCTACTGGTAGTCATCCCATACTGGTTGACATTAATGACAACATAATTCCAACACAGTCACCTTACCTCTAAGTGTTGGGCTAGTTACAAAGGATGTGGTTTGTCAAGTCTTTGATTTAGATCTCACATACAATATACTTTTGGGATGTCCATGGATTTATGAAATGAGAGCAGTACTATCAACACATCATCAATGTATCAAATTCCCTCACATTAGAGTTGAAGTGATAGTCAAAGGTGATCCAAACCATTCATATATTGCAACAATATACGATCAAGACCAGAAATAATAGTTTCAGTCAATCAAGAGGCTATTCCTTCATCAACATATGTTGATCCAGAATCATTAAAAGATTCTACTTCAAAACAAGGTGAGCTCAAAGAAAAATTCAAGGTTAAAGACATGGGATGTGGTGAGTAGATCTTTCATGTTGATCAACTCTCACTATCTCCTAAGAAATTTTATCAACATGAATAACCTACAAACAATTTGCAATATCAAGGAATTGGGTGTGAACTACCTAGTGTCGTGGCTTCTAAGTTTGAATGCAAATATCCTCTAGTGGTGCAAGCAGCTCTTGATATCAATAGTCCTAAGGGTGGTTCCAACAAAGAATCTATTGAATACATCACCAGCCCTCTTGAGAACTCATGTAGCCTTAATATTTCATCTTCTCATTCCATTTCCAGTTCACTTCTAGACTTGGATCAACAAGAATTACAAAATCCCTTACTCATTGGGATTAAAAATCAAGCTTTGAAAAGAAAATCTAAAAGTCAAAAATAAAGAAAAGTCCTTTAGTCCAAATCAAAATCAAAAGTTATTGGACTCTACCAAAATCAGAGTCAAGGATAAAAATCCTATGAAGAAAAAAGAACAAGATTTGATCTCCCCTAATACCAAAATAACTATGGGGCTAAAGTTCTAAAATTTCAAGTCAAAAGATATACTTGTTGATCCTAAGTCTACATCATGTCATGCTACTTTCACTTCTTTTTGCAATCATAAGCCTTCATCCCTCATCCACTTGTTCCACATATCCATCCCCTTTTGGTGATACATTACATCAATGAACCTCTAATAGAACTTCCTTGAAGGGTTGTGTTGTCAGGGATGCCCAACTTCTTTAGGTGGCATGCATATGAGCCTACGTAGCTCACACGTTAGTAATTCTACCTTAGTTCTTTCATCAAGGAAGACAATCAATGGAGCTACACATCATTCAATCAAAAAATGACGTAACTACAATCATAAGATAAAGCCTCATACATTTGAGGTGGGTGACTTAGTGCTATGAGAGAATCCTAAGAATCAACAAGATAGAAAGAAGAAGGGAAAGTTTGAACCAAATTGGCTTGGCCCTTACGTCATCACAACAACAAATGGATCAGGTGCATATCAGCTCTCAACACCATATGGAGAACCTTTGGAGGATCCTATCAAAAATAGGAACCTTCGCAAGTTTTGTACATAGTTTTTCAAAGTATCCCAATATAAAAAATACAAAAAAATACAAAAAATATCAAAAATACAAAAAAATCAAAAAATATTAAAAATTGTCACTATGGTGAAAACTTGGCAAACAGGTGCCTTGTGACAAAAAAAAAAAAAATCATCGAAAAAAGTAAAAAATAAATTCATCCAATGGTGAAAACCACTTCGGTGGCGTCCTGGACAAGTACCACTAGTAGAAATATGGCAAATAAATGACCAGGTGACTAAAACTTTTAGTCACGACAAGTAAAAATGACCAAATTTTAGTCATTTTTTGCAGCACAACTATAAATGACTAAATAAATGACTAATTTGGTCATCGGGTAAGGAACACAACTAAATAATTAGTCACACAAATAGAAATGACTAAATAAATGACTATTACTCCTCTATTACAACTGAACATTAGGTTTATGCTTGGACTATATATATAAGTTGACCAAATCCTATATATCATTTGGTTTGGTTTTATTAGTGGTTGTTTTCACATATGATATTTTAGAAGAACATTTATTTTACAGATGATTCTCTTCTATTATAAGATATATAAAATTTTGACTAAGTTGTTGACTAGGTCAAATTTTGCTAATTGTTAACATATATAAGATATAAAATTTTCTCTATTTTTTATTAAATTCACCATTTTTTAAATAAATACAACAATCAACATAAAGTTAATTACAATGTATTTATGATCTCATATATGTTGACAATCAACCAAATTTGACCCCTAACAAATAAATAAATACAACAATCAACATAAAGTTAAATAGAATGTATTTATGATCTCATATATGTTAACAATCAACCAAATTTGACCCCTAACAAACTTATTAATCACTATGATACAATATGATAAAAATAAACTTATTTATCATTTACTTGTCTCTTCATGTCATTTAGTAATTTGAATGTTCATTTTAATAAACAAATATATTTTTTATTTTTAAATTAATTAATTACACCGAAGGTGTTCCCTTATTTGAAGGAAACAACCTGACTTGGTGAATCGACGGTTCAACTTATGCAAGAATGGAGGCAAGACGATAAAAAAAATCTTGATCGCTCATTTTTTGTTGCCGGTCATTTTCCCACCTTTCGTTTGAGGACTTTCACTGACCTGTGCAGAAATGCAACATGACTTTTCGTATGAGAAAGGACACATAAATGTCTCCATATGTAAGTAGAAAATGATTTAAAAATAAGAACAACATTGCCCATTCCATTATGAATTTTAATTCAGTGGAAAAATTATAGTTATAATTTTATTTTAGTTTGAAAATTTAATACTTATTTATATTTTTATATATAGTGAATATAATATTTAATATATAATAATATAGACTAAAATAATATATGTTTTATATTTTATAATATTTTGTTTTCTATTTAAATTTTTATTAAATCAAAATACATATAATATTTACTTAATTAGTTATAATATATTATAAAATTGTTAATAATATTATTATTTAACTTTACAAAAATATATATAAATAAATAATAACAAGTTTTTAAATTATCGTATAATTAATTTTCTTAAATTTTTACAATATTAATTATATTTTCAATATAAGATAATTAAATTATAGATTTAAATATATATTTTATTTGTTATTTATTTTTTATAACATATATAATAAATTTAATGGATAACTAGTTAATTATATATTGTTAAAAAAGTAAATATTATCTTTTAAAGATTTTTACATCTATTTGATATGAACAATCTACTTTAGATGATCAACGATTGAGACTAATCCTTGAATGTGGAAGATGACAAAAATCATCTTTCCCATTCAATTTCCTCCTATGAGTGACGTTAAGCAATCTTTTCAATTTTTCTTGGATTTTTTCCCTATTTGAAACATCTTTCATCCTTCATCTTATTATCTAATCATTCATGGTATTATTAAAGTACTTCAAGCTCAATAGAAACACAATATACAAACTATTCTAGCCAAATGACATTTTATATTTTTTTCCGTATAAAACTTCAAATCTAGATATGAGTGATTCTATATAAATTCAACTATATGGAGAAAATATTTCCACCTTGATGATTGATCTATAGCAAACTATTCATAATATATCCTCAAACACCTAGTTGACCTTTTAGTTTGTACATCAATATCTAGATTGTAAGCACAATTGAAATTTAATTTGGTTACAAAGGCAACCATCAATATGGTCCAAAATCATGATGTAAATAATTTATCCCAATCAGAGGTAATCACAACTACAATGTTGCATAACATTACCACTTCTTTGATAAATTTATATTCTACAATAATATCATCCTCATTAACATTCCTAGCATTGAAATGGGCAGCTTTAGTTAGCCTATCTACTACAACTAGAATAGTGTTGTTTCTATGTCAGTTTCTAGACAAACCTAAATCAAAATCCATGCTAACCACTAACCATTTGTGTTCTAGAATGTCATGTGGATCTACAATAGGCCACTATACTGCCCATGTTTTTCTTTTACCTTTTAGCACTCCAACTATCGAACCCCGAATTGAGTCACAATAGCCTTCATTTCAAGCCAAAAAATGTGTTATTTCAAAATATGCAACATTTTAGCCACTCCTAGATGAATATAATATGTCATTTGGTGTACCTCAAACATAAAATTATATGCCTTAAATTTTTATTTTATTGAATATAAAGGCATCCTTTGTATCTCAATAGAATATTTATATCAAAATAATATCATATTTTTTCATTTTTTTATGGCATAAAATTTATGATAAAATGAATCCAATTTTGTTGAACTTAGCTATCTTTTTTTTTATTTTTCACTTTTCCTAGCCAAATATGTAAACCAAATAATGACAATCTATTTTTATTTAAAATATTTTTCCCAGAAGGAAACGACTCCGTAAATTGAGAGCATGCATGATACTAACCAACTCTAAATCATGGTTACATAATTTTTTCCATGGTCCTTGTTTTTTTGTGGCTCATAAGCCACAACTTACCAATTTTGTGTCAAAGTCCTCCAAATCCCTCTAAAGAGACATCTATCCACACGATGAACTACCTACCTCTCTTATTCACTTGATCTCTCCTACTCTATTTCAAGTTGATTTGAAGCTAACACTTCTCCATTGAGACCTTTGTTGCACAAATATCATCTACTAAATGACCAACCAATTGAATTCATGTATTACATAATTGTATACAAAAAATAGATCATTTTTTTTCCTAATTAACCTTCCACACCTCTTCGGTGTACCCAATGTACACCAAGGTGCAATTTCTAGTAAATAAGGTGTATTTCAAATTTGTGCATAGACAATTCACATTTCACTCCGGGCAACCTATAAATTTATAGTAAAAGTCGTCGCTACCAGCTGATACGTCCACTGTTAGTCCAATTAACCCAGAAACCACTCACAAATGTTTTGGAGTATTAAGAAAGAATATGCTGGCAGGAAGACTATTGTTTTTCCCAGTTATTTTTAAAAAAACATTCTTAACAGGGTTTTTCCTCCAAGCTCAGGGTTTGTAGGGTTTTTATGGTTTCATTCTGTTAGCGCCAAAAATCATGGCGGGGAGCGTAGATAAGTTGACCACGATTTGGGTGGTGGTTATGGTATTCATAAATGGAGTAAATCGTGGTGCCTCAAATCACAAATACAGTAAGGGAGATTTGTTGCCATTATATTCTAACAAATTCGGCCCCTTCAATAATCCCATGTAACCTCTCTTTCCTCAATTGAACAGTCATTCACTTGTGTGTTGGCGTTTGAATGAATTTATCTTGGATTGCATGTTTTTGTAATTAAAATCACTGAGAATTTTAGCAGTTTTTTTAAAATTGTAGAGTAGGGTTCGAAAAAATTCTAAATTCTAACAAATTTGGGGATAAATTTACCATCTAACTGTATATTTTATCTTCTTCTTTTCTAGGATTTATTTGTTATATTTATCTTTACATTTTGAAAAGAGTAATTTGATAATTGCAAGAGATCATTTTGTAGACATCTATTTTGTTTTAATTAAAAACAGTAGAAATAAGCATCTAAAGAATGACATCTCTCAACATCGTTCTGTGTTCTTTAATATTTTTAAATAAACACATTTCAATCTTTGTTACCATTGTAATTTCCCCTCTTATTATAATTAAAATAAACAGATTAAATTTAAAATATTTGATGAATTTTTGCCCCAAATGATTATGTTGTGCGGCTCTATTGAACCTTGTTGTAAGAGATTCAGCGATTTGTGTGTCTCAATGAATAATAGCATTGTGCATTAGGAATAGAAGCAATAATAGCCCATTGTAACAACTCTGTTGACAAAGACCTCAAATGTATTGGGTTATCTCCAAGAAAGAGAAAGAAAAATACTAACAGTGCACATGTTTCAATCAACTATGGACCCTTGACTATGCAAATTAACCTGCCTTTCTTTTGGTAACGTGACTTAACTTTTGAGTCATTTCTTTTGACATTGTTTTTTGGCCCGTTGCAAATATTCAGCTATCATAACTTACAATACTTTCAAATTTAGTTTTCCTACTGTAAACAGTTCAATTGAATCTTTTATAACAAAATAGATTTAGTTTCTCTACTGTTAACAGTTCGATTAATTCTTTTGTAATATTTATTGCGAAACTTCACTTTTGATTCCAAACCTTGCAAGAAAACTATAACTATTCTATTGTTGCTTCTAAATGCCATACTTCCAGCTTCACAATTTCAGATTCTTAAAATATTTAAAAATTGGAATGTATTTTAGAAAATTGAGTAGTTATTTTTTAAATTTTAATTTGTAATGATGGAATAATCAATTAGAAATGATGTAATATCTACTTAAATTTTGTTGAAGCTATGGTCTCTCTTAGTTCAAACCCTTAGGTCAGCCACTTATTATATGTCTATGACTGCTATGGTCTCTGATCTTCACACTGTCATCTTTGTCGCACTTCAAAATAGAGATTGTTTTGATGGGTCTTTACTACCGATGACTGTTTTGACAGGCTTTGATACCACAATCTTTGGTGTTTTATACTGTTACAGTGAATTGCAACCACTCACCATGAGTGTTGTTTGATACTTTCATCTTGACCATGGTAGACATTATTGGTGTAAATAATTATTCATCATGGATATTATTACACCTTACTTAAGTTCACTTAGGAAATGCATTTCATTGTAGTTTGGGTATGAGACACTTGGGTGTTTGTCCCACATTGGGATAGTGTGTGAAGGATAATTTCCACCTTTTTATGGTGTTGATCTTGTTACTAGTTTATCATATCCACTTATTGTGGAGTGATAATTCCACCTTCGGTGGGTGATCCACCTCATGTGGAATATTTTGTTGTTTCTCCTACCTACCACACCTATTTCCTACCTACCCTTGTTTCTTATTGAGCCACATGTAATGTTTGTGTGCTCACATATCCATATAGCCTTGCCTATATAAGCAGGCTCATCTACATTGCAAACAACTATTGAACAACGATTGATGATCTAGTTGATCACATTTTGCATCTTGATAGAATACAGTTTATTCCTATCATCTATTTTGTTCTCTCTTATTTGTGCTTTCCATTGCCTCTTGATCTTGAAAAAATATCAGACATGAATGAATGGAGTCTTCAATAACTCTGTCTCTTAAAGATTTTTTTACTTATTACTATTCTTTGAGGATATCGTCCTAGTTACCATAAAAAATTTCATTAATACATTGTATATTTGATATATTATCATTTCTTTCTTATGGAAGTTTGTCCAAACCCTCTGTTTCTTTTGTTATTTGTCCTTCATGCATATTTCTTCATGGTTTTGATGATTTCCTTTAATCTTTGTGCTCACTATGTGCTTTGGTTCAAACCCTTGCTCAACATATATCTTTGGTTGGGACTGTACTTCTATATGAATGAGTCATTATTCTTTGCATACTATTGCTCAATATTTGGACTTATCCCAATATCTCTATGATAGTTATCTCAGACCCTTTCTTGTTATGAAACTTCCGTGGCTCTTGGGCTGCATTTATGGTTATTTTGACTCTCTTGATGAGGACTGTATTGTGCATCATTTTGTTAATAATACATATTGTCCTTGTCATCTCATAGAATTATGGATTTAGATTATATCCCTAATGTTTCTCTTTACTAATACCTTCAACTGATATAGGACTTCATGGTGGGCTTTCTTTATACTCTCACTGCCATCAAAAGAAGACTGCTTCCTTGGCCTTGAAGACTGTGCTTTCCTAGTGTATGTGGACTACTTACTTGGCCTTGAAGATTGCATATTTATGACTGTCTCTGACAATCCCTTAGGTCTGATTTATGGGAGTGAGATGACGATTTGAAGCTCTGTCTCCACTAGCTTGAGATCTTGATATGGCTATCTTCTTTATGTCTGCAGTCTATGGTATCTCTGTGATATCAAATTTACTCTTATGGCTTGAATGATCTTAGGTATACATCTTATGTGGCTTATCTAATTGCTGATACAGGAATCCTTGTCCTGTTCTGAGACTGAGTTTGGTGATGGGAGATGATATTACCTTTCAACATCCTTGCTCTACTTGAAGTCTTCTCTAAACACTGCCTGTCTCAACATGAAATCACTGTACTTTTGGCATTTCATTGCATAGGAATTTTCATCTAGATCTTTGTATGTTGTCCAATGGTTCTTGAATGCACTCTATGTAAATTTGGGGACTATGATATGATTGTTGGTAGCTTCTTGTGAACTTTCACTGTGGCTTGAGATTATAACATCTATCTAAGATATTTGGGCTAATCATTATCTATGAGGTCTTTTAAATTATTGTTATGTATCTTATCAGTCTTGTACATGACCTACTGCCCTATATGTTTCTCTTTAAACCTGCAAATACAGTTTTGACTGAGAACAAAGATGTTGCTATATTCATTGGTCATGCAATGAAGTGTATTGAATAGGTTTCATTGAACGTTGTGTCTTCCCTCTTGAAGATCATTGTACTTTTGACTGGCCTTTATGATTTGAGCTGTTAGAGCTTATTGTGTAAGAGATTATCTTGATTTTGATGTCACGGGGTTTTCTTATAGTTTTTTACTTGCTCTTTTTCTCACTAGTCATTATCCTAGTCTTCTTTGTGGCTTTCATTTCAACCTTTGACTGAGACCCTTGATGCCATCATATATTATGCTCTAAGATTTGATGGTTTTCTCATTAGACAATGATGTGACTGTATATTGTTTTTGTTGTCCCAGCTCATGAAGCTTAATCGTTAAGATGCTTTCTCTGTCTTTCATTTCAATTATTATCCTTGAGTTTGATATCAACTTTCAAAAACCTTGCTTCCTCTCTTCATGACTCAACTTTCTCAGTAAACTCTTTTGTGCTATGGTCGGTCTATCATTTTCCAAGATCACTATTTTAACCTTCATGGGATTCTATATGAATCTTGTCTTGAGACTATGGCTGTACTTTTTCTACTATAGAGTTGCTAATGGCTGCCCTCTTTCAAAGGCCTGCTCCAATGGCTTTAAATGAAGTCATTGATCTTTACTGTCTTTCTAATATGCTGAAGTATCCTTTCATTATCATCAAGATATATGATATCAACTCCCACTTTTCTTGTTCTTTACAGTCATTGTATATATTTTTTGCTCATAAAGATAAGGTCAAATGACCATGTTTTTGCCATTGTCCATTTTTATGGCACGAGTTTGACCCCGATGATTTAGGGACTATGCTCACAATACTTTGGAAATTATTCATAAGACCTACACAAGGTTCTAAATATAATCTGTCATTTCCCTCTTATTTCCTAGCCCTCTGCTCACTGTAAATAAACCTTATCAACTAGCTTTGGTCTAGTATTTGGACTCTGAATTGTCTGGAACTTTCTTTGACTATGTTTGATGAAGCTCTGGTAGGTCTGAAATCAATCTGTTATGAATTTTTTCTTGAATACATCTGCCCTAAAGATACCTAGTCTCTGATTACTCATCACTGTCTTGCATGCTAGTGTTATGAGTTGGCATATTCGTCTAAGTTTGTTTGGACTGCACTGTCTTTATTGTCCTTGGATGCACTGTAGGTAGCCATTGTCTTTAATAGTCTTTGTTTGGTGATTGCTATCAACACTTTGGAATGAGATAATAATTGTCAGTTAGCGGGCTTGTATTGGTGTTCATGCTTATGATGTGACTGCACTCTTGTGTGTAGAAACCCTCCATACCTGTTGTAGCTCTTGGCATGTATTTTCCATATCTCCAAGGGACCATTTTCTCACATTTTGATTGTCAAAGCTCTATTTTGTTATCCTTGTGACAGTCTTTAATGATTGTGATATAGCAATCTCAATCTTTAAGATTTATAGGTCTCTGCCATGATGATTGGTGGTATAATTGTTGTCTTCGATTTTTTAAAATGTTATTGCTGAATGATTATTATTGGATGTTTACATCGAATTTTTAAAATATTATTGTTCGATGTTTATATCGAAAATGAGTCTCCCAAATGGATTCAATGTTTGGATTCACTGGTTCTTTTGGTTTTCAAATGAATTTCAGAGAGGAGGGAAGTTTTGTTGGTCATGTTCTGGTCTTTGTGCCATGGATTTTCTTGCCATTATCTTCATTTGCATGGAATGCCTATTGTGAGGAGAAAAGAAAGGATGGTCCTTCAAAGCACATATATATTCTCCGTACATTGTATCTGATGAATCCAATCTATTTTCAGAAAACTGACGTGGATTCCAAGAATTTATCCGAAAGATTTTATTTTGGGAAACTCACATTAATTTTTAATTGAAATTTTGGAATGGGTTTTTCTTTGACCGTGTTTGTTTGGTTGTCTATTGAAGAAGTGAAATTGGAAATAACTGATTTACTATGTTTTATGGAAAGATCATTTTTACATAGAAATAATAATACCCATACCAAATGTCTAAATGGTGTCATACATTTAAATGTTCAGGAGAGTATCACTTGGATTTGATAGCCAGCTATAGAGAAGTTCCAATCATTGAGTTGTACAACAATGCTAGATGCTTTTGAGCCTTTTCATGGAGTTCTTCTTTGTGAAGGGGAGGACATGGATCCTTCCCTCTATGAGAATTAAAATGGTTTATCTCATGATGAATTGGATAAAATAAGGAAATTACACATCAATGATACTGCCATTGACAGAGCAAATGACTCCATTGAATTTTTGCTTGCTCAACACTGCCTTGAAAGGAACATACCTTATTTGGGTATATACAGAGGATCTCAACTCCTCAATGTAGCTTGTGGGGGAACCCTATATCAGGTAACCTAATCTAATATGATTTGATTTCAGGTCTATACAATAGACCAACTGGGTATTATAATTGTGTATTGAATTTTAATAAAGGCTTGCTGCATTGCAGGATGTTGAGAAGAGGTGTCTGAAAAATCAGGTTTTGATATTAAGCATATAAACTATGATAATTATGATGGGTTTAGGCACCCTATCAAAGCGGTAGAAGATACTCCACTTCATTCCTAGTTTCAAGATTCATTAGGAGTCGTCATGAATATGGATATTATGGTTAATAGCTACTATCATCAAATATATATAGCTCAATGGCTTTTATTCAACAAAATATTCAGTTTTTTTCCACCACCCACTCACATTTTTCTCTGATTTCCAGGGAATAAAGAGATTGGCAGAGATATTCATACTAATGGCATGTGGCCTAGATGGTTTGATTGAAGCATTTTATGACCCAAATGCATACAATCGAGAGGAACAAAAATTCATAATGGGTCTGCAATTCCACCCTGAAAGAATGTGCCATGATGGCCAAAACTGCACAGAGAATATTTTTGACTATCTAGGATGCCCAAGGCTTTATGAGGTAATTCCCTGTTTACAAATTCACTGATATCTGAATTTTTTTTACTCTGTGTTTCACAAATGTTGCCTATTTTTCTTAGGAATTTGTAAGAGTCGTTGTTGCATATCAGATAAAGTTGGTGGTCTGCAGTTGAGAACGTAAAATTGTGGAAGTGGGTGGTGAAATAGAAAAACAGAGCAAGAGAATAGTGAGGAGTTATTCCATAACCAAGTTGATATATGAAAATTAAACAATTTCCAATCCCTCTGCGAAAGCCTTAGATTTACATCCTGGAGCATTATTTTTTCAGGTACTCATCTCTTACTTTTTCACAAGAATTGAAAAACCATATTTATGAGTTGTCACAGTCTTCTAAGTTTGTTTGGACTACACTATCTTTATTGTCCTTGGATGCACTCTAGGTAGCCACTGTCTTTTATAGTCTTTGTTTGATGACTGTTATCAACACTTTGGAATGAGATAATCATTGTCAGTTAGCAGGCTTGTATTGATGTCCGTGCTCATGATGTGACTGCACTCTTGTGTGTAGAAACCCTCCATACCTGTTGTAGCTCTTGGCATGTATTTTCCATATCTCCAAGGGACCGTGTCCTCTCATTTTGACTGTCAATGCTCTATTTTTCTATCCTTGTGACAGTATTTAATGATTGTGATATAGCAGTCTCAATCTTTAAGATTTGTAGTTATTTGCCATGATGACTGGTTCTGCACCTTTGTAAGGTGACTACTATACCACTCCTTAGCACTTTGATTTGGGAGTGTTGCTATGATGATCTCAACACTTTTTGACTTCATTATTGTGGGTACCTTGATGGCTATGCCTAACTCTCTGAAGTATGAATGTACTGTTTCCTAAGCCTTGGCTGCAAATGGTCTTAGGGTTCTTCCATTGTCTTCTTGTTTGAAAACCCTTATGATGCATCTGTTGTGTGAGTTGGGACCTCTATCTATAAATAACTATCAAGGACCTGAATATTGCTCTTGAGACTGCTCTTTGTTTTTGTGATCAAACTTCACTTTCATCAAATGACTGCTCTGGAGAAAAACTCACACTTTGGCTGCTATCATATTCTTTAGGACTGCTTTTGGATAGTTATAACCCTTGATCTGCTATATTCACATTGCATTGAAGGCTTAGCTCCTTACATTTTATCCTATACTAGGAACTGATCCTTTTGATGGAACCTTCTTAATGGAATCAACTTCCTCATAGCCAAATTGGACTCACGGAGTCAAGTTCTAAGTATAAAAACTCATGTAGAACAACAAGTGCTCATCAATCAAGATAAATTGAGAGGATCTAAGATTGATGTTCTGCAAGCATATATATGCCAAGGAACAAGGTGATTGATTGAAACTACATCACAATTCAGAAATGAATTATGACACTGATTTTAGTGTGATGCAGAGATCATGTGAGAAGGATTTAAATATAAATTTTACAATCTCATGTTGATTAACAATACGTCATTTTCAAGTTATAAATGAAGGAATCTATGAAGACTTTAGATAGTGATATGTTCATGCTTGAAGATGCTCAAGTCAAGACATTTGTAATAAATTGGTACTAGGTATTTACATGGCATACGTTCCTGTACAAGAACTTTGATTTGCATTCAAATTTCTCTACTTTTTGTATAAGAATTCGTGGAATCAAGTATCTTATGATTTCTAAAAATTATATTTGTAATTCAGTTCATCCAGCATCCTATCTCAATCCTCTAAAGCTTTCTTAATTAAGAAAAATTACATCTAGAATGAAAATAAAGGGGACTTGTAGAATTTTTGAATCAAACTTTTGTGCCTGCAAGGTGTTGAGGGTTATATCCTCTCTTTTTTTTTCCAAGTAGCTTGCTATAGTAATATCCCATGACAAAATTACAGACTACCTTCCCCCACCCAGCACTTTCCCCTGCCATAAATTTGTCATGTAGCCCCCTATCTACCTATTGAAAAGTTATTTTTACCACTTTTAGGCAAAAGAAATTGTCAGGCGTAATATTCCTCCTTTCACCAGCATCCAGCCATGATGGATATACATGCAAATTGGAGCACAGACAAGGCATGTGGAGGAAGGAAGAAACTATCTTGAATTTCGAGGATTGGTGCAAAAATGATATTAAGTTATGCAAAACCATTTGCCCAAGTGCAAATTAATTTGCTTTATGGTAGCAACCTGTGATGTGAGTCTTGCCCAAGTGCAAATTAATTTGCTTTATGGTAGCAACCTGTGATGTGAGTCTTGCCCAAGTGCATATGTAAGTATCATGAAAAATTTGATGCATTTCAATTGTGAAATTGAATAAAAATTCTTGTTAGCATCATCTAGATGAAATGAATTTGATAAATGGATTATTTATTTCCATGAAAGATGGATTTGTACAAACCACTATTCATAAAATATGAATCCATTGACTCAAGAACCTCACATATTGTAACTTGACACACTGAAAAAAAAAATGCTACTTATCAATTCTAGATTTGATTTTTTATGCATGGCAGCTCAACCACATCACATAATTTTTTTTGAGTTCTTTTGTCATTTTTATGACTAAATGTTTATTTAAAATGTCAGGTAAGACTAGGTATTGTTTGTGCAACCCTTATATTCGAAGGTATTCAAAAGTTGAGTGGTGAAATGAGCTTTCACCCCTCCTTGGCTATAAGCAGTATGCTCTGTAAGGAGCTCTTTGTTCCAAAAGGGTGTCAACTGTTGTAAGATTTTGTAGCATTGCACACTATGGAATATTATTCCTACCTCCATACACTTTAGCCATCTTAACTGAATCGTAAATTGTTTATGTCCTTTAAAAAACTTTAGGTATTGTTTATGCTATAATGGTTCTGGAAGCTTATGATCCTTTGACTAAATTTGTATAGATATTTTATTTAAATGATGTATTTAGGCCTGTCTTTTTCAATCCAAAATGAGTGACTAGAGGCTAGAAGATCATTTTCTGTGCACTGGATCAGATCAGATCCATCCATTTTCAATTCTATATTCTCTCATCAATATAAAATATCAAAGAGTATAAATGATTTGGATACAAAAGACTCATCCACTAGGCATGCAATTTGTTGTATAGTTGTCTTACTTGGAAGATTCATAGTGATGCATGCGCAACAAGATAAAAGTTAAAATTTACTTTCATTTAGCTCTATACAAGTAAACTTGAAGCCTGATTAAGGGGTTTTATCACAATGTTTCAGGGAAAACTGAAAAGAAAGTGTTGTGGTGCTGCAAATGTTTCCCAGTTGATAAGCCTTATCATGGCCCGCAGTTTTGTTTCTTGAAACCTCTAGTTTATATACATTTCCTACATAATCCAAGTAAATTCAAGAAGGGCATAATTTTCTTTTCCAACCTTACAAAACCTTTTCTCTTTTCCATCTTCACAACAAGGCATAGGGCATTCCTTGATCAATAATCACTCACACTTCCCATGATTACTCTACACATGATCAAACAAAAATAGTCAATATAAATCTTAAATGGGTAGACAAATGGTAAAGAAACAGTTAAAAACAAAGTTATACCTAAGAAAAGGGATCATGACCTCTTTGTTGGTCTACAATCATATATTGTCTTTTAGTTCTGCACCTGTCACTGTTATGCCATTTAATAGTCACATGTCTCTATGGATTGTCATTGTTTGTTTGGCCTTGAATTTGGACTTCTTTCACACTTATTATGACAATGACTTAAAGTCTTCTATGATTGCACTTTCAGCTTCCTTAAGTCAAAACCTTTATCTATTCTTTCAGTTGTGATTGCATTTCCTTGTGTTTCATCATAACATGCCTCTATGAAAATTTTAAATGACCTCATGTGATTGTCCCTAAACAGGCATCATCTTTATTGGTTTCTTTGTTCTGTCTTTGATTTGGTAGGGTTTGCTGTCGTATGGAGTTTTGAAAAACCTTAAACCTATCCTAATGTCGCACCATCATAGAATTTAGGACTGTTCCTTGTTCTATTGACTGTATATTTGTTTTTTTGGATATGCATTATGACCGTGATTTCATTCTTTTCTTAAAGCTTATATCTCCATGCATACATTGAAATAGGATGCTTTAGCTTTTCTTTTATACTCTCTTTTTTTAATCATTGTTCTAACTCATTTTACCTTGAGTTTCTCCCTAAGAAGCTCCTCATTACCATAGCATCTTATTACTTTGTTGTTTATTATGACTGAATATTGACAATCATCTCTTCTCTCTGTTTTATTACTCTTGTATGGTTTTATGACATGGCACTATATTTTTATAATATAACTCTTCAAAGGAAAAAATTAAGACACTAGTATTTTTTCCATTTCATGGTCTCACTTGATTAACTTGATAGGTACACAAGAAAAGGTTGTTGAAGCATATGCCATTGCCGCCATCAAATTCAGAGGTCTTAATGCTGCAACAAATTTTGATATGAGCAGATATGATGTGAAAACTATAATTGAAAGAAGCACATTACCCATTAGAGGAGCTGTAAAATGTATCAAGGAAGCCAATATATTTTATCTAAGTGTTGAATGTTGTCGAACAGATGAGGACATGAATTCACAAATCAATACCTTAACCAGTTACACCAATGATCATGGTAATTACCCAAGTGGGAATGCAAGATGGCCTATGATTGCATTTCAACAACATGCATTCAATGTGATTTGCAATGGCTCTGTTGGAATTTTGTAAATTCTCTAATAGAATAATGTATATGATAGTTCCAATAGAAATATTTAGGGGACATCAAATGATCCTATCGAGGGGAAATGAACTATCCTATTTTATTTTTATGGGTTAGCCAGCATTCAGCTCCAAATGCAACCATTGTACAAAACACATTTTAATACATTGAAACAAATTATTGCTTATGGAAGTGTATGCTTGATTTCTTGAGAGGTTCTATCTCTTCGAAAATTTTCCTTAGTTCATATTTTTGTTCTCATGTTCTTATGTTTGGGAAATTAATGTCAATATTCAATAATGGTTATGCTATATGTGTAGTATGTTTTTTTGGTTGTGGGGGAACTCCCACATCATTTTGTAAGACATGACTTCTAGAAATAACTAAAAATGACTAAATATATGACCAGTTGATGACACAATAATGATTATATTTACATATATACTCTTAGACAACTTTGACTAAATATACTACCAATGGACGGAAATCAGTGAATAAAAATGACTTAATATACTACCAATTGACGACAATTAATGATTACAGTGACTAAATAAATGACCTCTTAACAATAATCAATGATTAAATTAATCACTAAATATATGACTATCATGACTAAATAAATGATCAGTTAACAACAATCAATGACTAAATTAATGACTAAATTAGTGACTAAATCAATGACTAAATCAGTGATCAAATTGATCAATCAAAACAACCAATAAATGACTAAAATAGTTTAGTCATAAATTTGGCCGCGTGATTAATGACTGCAATAAACTACTAATGGTCACACGATCAAATTTAGTTATTTATATGAAATTTTTGGTAGTTTTTTTAGTCATATATTGTTGTTTTTGTACTAGTGTACCATGGTGAAAGTCGGGTTACCGACGTCGTGTGTAGAGACTTTTCTCCTCCCTCCTTTAGGATTCAATCTCATCTTTTCACTTTGCACACACTCACAACCTACTGCCTCATAATAAATTTACCCATTCCCATCATGGCTTGTTATTGATCTACCTAAGATTCGTTAGCCATTCATAATAAACCCCCCTTTCACCCTTTCCTTCCATAATAAATGAGGTTCAATATGTACTTGGGGAAACATCCTAAATCTAGTGATGGAAGTGGTACCTTGAGCATCGCATGTTTTGAGGAACATCGTCTTTTCATTCCTCCTTATTTTCGTGCACAATCCACAATAAAAAATCATTTGCACTGCCGATCTGCAATAAAGTTTCATTCTTCTCCACAATAAAAGTATCAGTTTCATGGATTCAGTCAGTTTCAGGTGAGACACAATCAGCAGTGGGCTTTCAACAAATCAAATCTTTTAGTAGACTTTGGCAACAACATTGGTTTTTGAGTAATATTAGTCCTTTATCAGGAAAACAACATTGTGACCAAATCAAACATGTTAACATATGTGGCAAGAAACACAAATAATTCGAGGATTTCATTAGATATTGGTGTCAATTCTTGGTTTCCTTTTGATTTTATCTTTTGGTGACACGCCTTTTATCTTTTTCAGGATGTCTCTGACTAGATATTCTATCTTCGAGTTGTCTTTAACTAGAAAGGCGATGATGGGGTATGTTCACCTATTTTGCTGGTTGTGGATTGTTTCTTAGTAATACTATGACTTGTCCAAAGATATGAGGACATTGTGAGTCTAGTGTGAATTGGGGCATTCCTTGTTTGTGACTATCTGATCTCTATGCAAACAGGTACAATTCCTTACAAGCTTCAGCAACATATTTAGGTTCAATCTTGAAAATCAGGCATATCTCCTCAGCAACAATCCTTCTCCTAGTCATCACACCTTTGATTTTATCACTAATAATATGATTTTTTGAATGATTCAATTTCACATACCTCAAAGTCTTTTGATTGTTCTGATTCTCAATCTCTTGAATTTCTTCACCAACAACAATATCAAGAGTAATTGTCTCTACCAGAGCATTCTACTTTAGGATCTCAGTCTGTATTGGCTTTGAAATAACATCTTGATCATCAAACTCATATCTGCATGCTCTGATCTTCTTCTCATGACATTCATCAACCTTCACATTTGCACTTTCGACTATCTTCTTCAATCTCTTATTGTAATACCGATAGGCCTTGCTCTTAGTAGAATATCCCAAGAAGATTCTTTCATCATATCTTGCATCAAACTTCCTTATATCCTCATCTCTTTTGATATAACATTTTCTTCCAAAAAATCTAAAATATTAAATTGTAGGAGCATGACCAAACCATAGCTCATAAGGAGTCTTATCAGAATCACCTCTTATATGCACTCGGTTGAATGTGTAAACAACAATGCTAACAACTTCTCTCCAAAAGGTTTGTGAAACATTTCCTTCAATCATCATAGTCCTTACAACATCCAAAATAGTTTTGTTCTTTCTTTCAACAACTCCATTCTACTGAGGGATTCTAGGAGTAGATAACTGTCTTTTAATTTCATTCCTCTCACAAAATGAATCAAACTCACCGGATGTGAATTCTCCTCCTCTATCAGATCTTAGACACTTAAGCTTCAACCCTAACTCTCTCTCCACCTTATCTTTGAATATCTTGAACTTCTCTAGTGCTTCTGATTTCTCCCTTAAAAAGGTAACCCACATCATTCTAGAGTAATCATCAATCAACAACATGAAATATCTATCACCCTGCATGCTTCTCACTCTTGTAGGATCACACAAGTTAGTATGCACAAGATCTAATAATCCATTAGATGTATACAACTTACTCTTAAATGAAATTCTTGTTTTCTTTCCCAACTGAAATTATTTACATACCGAATTAGAAGGGTTCACAATATTCGTTAAATATCTAACAGTTTGAGTAGAAATTATCCTTATCATGCAGTCAAAATTAAAATGACACATCCTTCTATGCCACAACCAACTTTCATTAATCTGAGCAATCAAACAAATTTTCTCACCGACATTCAAGTGAAAGATATTACCTTTATTATTTATCCTTGATGCAATCTCTATAAAGGAGGCATTCAGAATCTTGCATTTACCATTCTTGAATTGCAAACCATATCCCTTATCAACCATCTGTCCAACACTCAAAATATTATGCTTCAAACCTTCAACATATAAGACATCATTAGTATTATGCTTACCATCAAAAGAGATAGAACCTCTACCACAAATCACACAAGCTTTCTCATCTCCAAACCTTATTATACCACCATCATACCTCTCCATATTCATAAATTTATTTTTATCACCTGTCATATGATGTGAACAACCGTTGTCAATTACTCATTCATATTTTTCTTAAATCTTTGCAACCAAAGCTTTCTCCTCAACAATGCAGCTTGTAGAATTCACTAGTACCGGATCATCTTCCTTGATAGAAATAAATACAAATTCATCTTCTGAATTCCCATTCTCAGATTCCTCATCTGTCGCACCTTCATCAACAACATAATAACATCTCTTCTGATATTTGTACTTCTGGTTAGACTTATAGGGCTTATCATACTTATCATGTTCTCATATCTATCATGCTCATCAAATTTATCATGTCTTTCACGCTTATCATACCTAGACATTCTTGTAGGACACCTAAAAGCAAAATGTCCTATCTTATTACAAGAGAAACATTTCAAAGGTAACTTTCCATTGTACTTACTGTCTCCCTTAGGAAATTTCCAAGTAATAAGTGCTTCAAGCTCATCCAACTCTTTTTCTTGTTCTTCCATCTCTCTCATTTCTCTTTCATATCTTGAAACCCTAGATGAACTCTCTCTCGGATCATACTTTAACTTCATGAATATGAAGGATTTAAATGCATTATTAGACTTACCATGTGATTCACTAAATTCACTCAACTCAAATGCAACTAGCTTACCAACCAACATGTCTCTTGTCACAGTAGTCACACTTTGGATCTCATCAATAGCAACAACTTTAGCTTTGTAAGAACGAGACAAGAATCTCAACACCTTAGCAACAATCTCATCTTCTTCAAGAGTTCCACTGGCACATTTGATGTTCATAACAAGTTCATTCACTTTAGCCATAAAGGATGTTATGTTATCATCTTCTCCCATCTTTACTGTCTCATACTTTCCTTTCAAACTCTGCAACTTAGTAACTTTAACTTGTGCATCTCCTTCATACAAGGTCTATAACTTTCTTTAGTTCTCTCATGCAGTCTGTAGACCCATCACATTAGTCATCTCTGAATCGGTCAAGGCACTCAACAATGCTTCCTTAGCTCTTATGTTATGTTTAACATCCTTGATTTTAGCAACAGTAACCGGACCATTTTGAGGAACATTGTAGATATTCTTTGTAATCTTCCAATAATCTTCTCCAATACACTTCAAATTAACTTCCATTTGATCCTTCCATACAGTGTAATTATTTCCATCAAATCTCGAACTCTTTTTTTTGAACACATAGGTTGCTATCCTAGATCTCCTCAAGTAGTCAAGCTTCTTCAGAGGATCTAGCTCTGATACCAATTGTTGGCAACAACAATGAAGGAAAACTGAGAGGGGGGTGAATAAGTTTTCACCGGATTAAACAATTTAAGCACAATCTTAGATCTGATCAGCTGCAACAAGAATATGATAAACTTATAAGGCACTAAGAGGGGTGGGGGGGGGTGAATCAGTGCAAGCAAAAACAACAACACAAATTTGATCACCACTTTTATCAATTTGAAACTTAACAAGCATGCAAGGAAAATAACCACATAAGATAACACCCAATAAAGCATGCAACTCATAACACAATGTTTTTCACGTGAAAACCCAAATGGGAAAAACTGTGGTGGGAATTGGTATCCACAAGATCAACTATCTGCAAAATAGGGATTTGACCGATTAAGGTCTTACAACTGCTCTGTTAGGAGCACACCCGGTTAAGAGTGTCTTAGCCTGGTTAAGAGCTATTACAATAAGGCCTGTTAGGAGCTACCTAGATATGGAATTTAAACAACACAAGTTAATGTGTGACCCTATTAAGGGATTTAACCTTCGGACCTATGAGGATCCTACCACACCCTGTTAGGATTCACCTTGTTAGGGGATTTTATCTTGCTGCAACTATTAGGGAACAACAAGTGATTGATCTGCTATTAGCACCTATGTGCCTGATTAGATCCGCTTCAGATCTTCTTCTAACACTTACTAAACATCAATATAGAGCTTCTTCTTTCACCACACAATCAAATTCGAACTATAGATCTCATGTCTCATACATCATCACACAATATACTCCTTTTTATAAACAGCTCTGCTAAGTCGGCTAAGAATCCTTGGAACAATTTCCTAGGTACATTGTATCTAGTCAATCTTGCACATCACACTTTCCTCATGTCGGCCACAAACAACTTAACTAAAAAATAAAACATTATGTCTACCGGTTTACCAATCTAAGTGACTATGCTCTACCGGTTAACTGTTCTTCCCGATTGACTGCTCATAACATCTTAACTCACTCATTCCGTCGAATCTACCGATACGGTTCCGTTCATAGACTCCTGCCAATTTCATGAACATGTGTTTCAAAATTCAACACTTAACTATTCATTAATCTTCCATACCGATCGCTTGATCATATCTCTGTCATTGTTTTACTGGTTCACTGTTTAACTGCTTCCTCTATCGGTTGGACTAAATGACTTAGATGATTGACAAAACATGGTTGCCATCAATGACAACACAAAACAAGTCATCAATCAACCTCTTACAACAAAATTGAATCATCATCAAGCCAACGATCTCCCCCTTTGGCATTGATGGCAACACTTAGGAAATTTTTTGTCTAAGTGACACATTACAAAAATGAGACAACTCAAAACTCAAAACTCAAAACTCCACCTTAGAAATTACATGCTATTAAAAAAATTTAACTGACCAATATACTACTCCCCCTTTGACAACAATGACAAAGGTAAGCAAATACATATGAAACAAAATGAATACAATAGACCAAAATTTGTATTAGCGATGCAAAGTGTATAAGAATCAACAGGTTGCGTATTACATTTTTGAAAAAATGTCATCAAAATTAATCTTCAAAACCTCCAAGTCATTATCCCATGTTGCCAAAAGAGAGGATGTGATCTCAATGTGTGTCCGGATATGGTATGCAAGTTCCTCCATGGCGTCTAGAGTGCTCATCTCCGATGTCAGTAAGATTGTCCATGTTTCCTTGTAGCCTCTTTGCAAAATTTGTAACTTGGGAACTATATGTGTTTGTAACTCATGTAGAGTTGCAGTCCTCTTAACCTTTTCTACCTCATATGACTTCAACTTATGTTGTATACTTACAATAGAACGGCCAAAAATTATAGCTGAATCATTTAGAGGATCAAATGATTCACTCATAACCTTTATTGCATGTTGTTTTGCCTTGATCTTCTTCCCTATATCATCAAGAAATAATGAAAAACTACAAATTGTAGACAGTATTTTACATTTGGTCTAGAGTGCATCTTTTATCTGCTCCATATTATCACAAAGACCTACCCTATCTCTATCAATTTCCGTGATCAAAATTGCAATCCTTCTCTTCTCATATTCCTTCTCAGCATTCTTGATTGCAGCTTCTTCCAGGCTCTTCATTTGCTCACCTGCTGATGTAACCAAATGTTCTAGTTTGTCAATAGGTGTAGGAAGACTATCAATATTAGTCTCTGGTAATATACTGGAAAGTATATCTATTGCACTTTGAATAGTTTGTGCTTCTTTTCTCTGAGCCTTCTTTATCTTTTTTTGTGCCTTAGATTGCATGGAAGATGCAATCTCCATCAACTCATTAGGACTCAACATATGCATGTTTATTGGTCCTTGTATGCTCACAGTGTCATCTTCCTCATCTTCATCAATTATCTTCTTTGGTGTAAGTGACCAAGGTGTCACTTTTTGTTCTTGCACTGCCTTCTGTTTTTCTTCATCCTTCTCATGTTCCTCTGCCATCTCTTCAGATTTCTCCTCTTCCTTCTCCTTGTCCTTCACCGATGGTGCAGTGGTTTGCATATCGTCTATTTGTGTAAATACTAGTGGCGCTTGTGCTTCTGTCTTGTCCAGTTGCACAGTGGGTTGTACATTTTTTGTTTGCTCATTCAATGGTTGCTTTGTCATTTCTTCATCTTGATTTTGAGCCTTCTTTGCATCTTCTTTACATGTACCGGTTAGATTCACTTCCAATAATACTATCTTATCATCAGTGATAGTGATTGTTTCTTGCTCAGTGTGTGTATCAACTGTTGTGTCAGCAAAAACAATCTCATCTGGTATGATTTCATGAATATTCACATTGTTAGGGATATCTTCTCCCTTTAATCTCTCTGGTTCCTCTTCTTCAGGAATAAGTCCTAAATTTTTTTTCAAAATCTCCTCAGTCTCATCTTGTACCGACTAGGATTCTCCAACAAGTAATCGTGTAAGCCTTTTCTTTGATCTAAAGAATGGTTTTGAATTCAAAAAGATATTTTCCAATTCCTCTTTTGAGGCTTTCGGTTGTAAACTTACAAGAACAAATTCAATAATTTCCCTATCTTGTTTTATTGCAGCTTGCCATCTTGCATCTTATTTACTGTACAAAGAATTTGGTATTTGCCCTTGCAATTCAATTAGAGCTTTATTGAACTTATTCATTAACAAAACTACTGCATCTTCAATTTGCCTTTGTTCTTTTTCACTGAATTTGTCATAAAGTTTATTCAAACCACCTAATATACCATACTCCTTAATGTGTAACACAAATTTTTTAAAAGGAGTAAGTTTAGTTACTGGTTTCTTAACTAATTTTACAATAGATGCTCCAACAACCTTTGATTTCTTACCACTGGCTTTCATCTCTTTCTTCTCTCCTTCAAACTTTGTTTCTTTTTCATATACAACTCTCTTTGCCTGCTCCTTCTTCCTCTTACCGGTGACTACCGGTTCTTTAGGTGCAGGGGGCTTGATTTATTTCCCCTTTCTCTTGAATTGAATTTTAGAAGGTTTCTCGTTAGTAGTTGTACTTCTTGTTTGTCTATCATTACTAGTACTGGTTGGGGCACTAGAGGATTCAGTAACCTTCTTTGCTTCGAACTTAGCTCTAGCCTCAACAATCACCTCTTTAGTAAATCCATGTGAAACAACAAATTCTTCCACCTCTTTTCTAACTTTCTATGAAATGAATGGTCTGGCAAGCTCAGAATGCACCTCAATACATTTATCCTTATATGTTCCAAACCTTGTTGCATTAGGGTCTACCAATTGAGCTAGGAGATGGTCAGCATAAGCAATTAGTAAATCAGCTTCAACTTCATAACCCATTTGTATCACTCATGATTTCCTAGGGTCTGGTGCCTCCATCTGACATGTGTCAGTAGCCACCATGAAACAAATAGAATCTTCATATCTTTTAACAACGTATTCCGGTATTCTTTCTCTTTCATGCATCCTCTTATGAAAGTATTTAAAGTATCCCCACACGACCTTATCAAATTCATTATCGATCATCTTGATGTTGTTCTTGATTTGTGACATTGTCGGTGTATCTTTTGACCATTGTATATCATCGATACTGGGAAAGCAGTTCTGAAAGTAGAAACAAACCTATGATCAACTATCCAAACTTGAATTTTTGCCTTTTATCCTTCTTAATTGATTCAAGGTTCAGTACCAATTGGGTTCTTAATGCTTTTGAAAGATCATAGTCTGCATTGCCCTTCAACATTTGGTAGGCAGTATGAATCACAGCTCTGGGAATACTATTTGTTCTTCTAGAATGATAAACCCTGTATCTGATCACCATAGATGCATATTTCACCTCAGGGTCTTCAATTTCATTTATTGACGTAGCATGTCCATCCCATTTAGACTTTGTCAGTTTAGTTACATCATTCTTCAGGATTGACCTCAGCACAAAAACTTCATTGATTGCACACAGTCCGGTGACAACATCAATAGCATCCTTTGTAATCTCATGTGGTCGATCAAGCCACATAAAATGATCATGTATTTTTCTCAACACATATCTGATATGGTCTTCTTCAAATTCATCAAGAAAATTTAATGCATGGTGAAAACCCTTGTCGACAACCCTTCGGAATTGATCCTTCAAAAAACCTTGTTTGTCACACATTGTTCGGAGTTGGTTGAAGATTGCAAGCGTTCCCAAATATTCCAGTTTGCAATGCATGCGAGATCTAACATCTTCAACATGCAACACACCATACGGTACACTGGATAGGGCTCTAGCAGGATCGGTTTCAATTGACTTGAGTGGATGCCTCTTGAATTTTGGTCAAGGCCTTTCAGTTATATCAAAAAAGTGTGGTGTATCCATCTTAAAATATAAAACATAGATACAAATTCCAAATAATTTCCTCCTTCGTAGCTAGGGTTTCTGCACTTTCCGATTTGAATGCACTTCACCGATTCATAAATCCACAAATCTTCTCAATCCACTATTAATCTTTGCCAATGCAGTAATCAAAATCTCTTCTCTGCCTCAATCACTCTCCAAATACTCTCTAAAATGCAAGGTAATAGATGAAATTGAAAAACATCCTTGTATTTACCTTTTACCAACAACATTAAATGCTATACCCGGTTGAACAAACCCTAAACTTCATTCAACCCTAAAAATCACTACCAATTCTCATATCACATCAAATCTACTAGTTTGATCACAAAATCACTTCAAAACATTATAAAGCATCACAATATGAAGATTTATCTTACCGCACGGTCATTTAGGGGTCCACAAATAGATCTGACAATAGGTTCCCCCTAAGATTTATAACAGCTTAGTTTACCGGTGATGCATTCTCCACATTAGGTGAAGAATGGGAATCTTCAGGTGATTTGTCTTCAGTTTTCTCATAACTTTTCTTTCTCTAGATCTTGTTCACCTCTTCTCCGGTTTCCTCCACATTAACCTTCTTCTTACCTTTCTGGTCAGCAGACTAATTAAATGGTTGGTTCATTCTTGCTCTACAAAACTTTGCAAGGTGTCCCGGTTTGTGACAATGAAAACAAGCCATTCCAGATACTCTCCAGGGTCCAACATTGCCTCTACTAGTTCTTCTCCGATAGTTCAAAGAAACATATCCAAATTTGTGACAAATTGAACAAGTCACATTTTGTCTATACTCCATCTCATAAGGATTGGACCGGTTCACATAAGGTCTCTGCCAAGTAGGTTTTCTCTGGTTATTGAAAGATCTCTGACATTCACCATTAGATCTTTGATTCATGTAAGGTCTCTGAATGTTTGCTCCAGACTTGCACTCAACAACTCTATGGCCATAGTTGTTGCAAGTGTAACAATAGCCATCAAAAGTTCTAGGCTTATATCCTTCATAAGTAATAGATCTATAACCATAAGAAGAACTAAATCTTCTTCTACAAACATTAGCAGTATGACCTAGCTTATGACAATTAAAACATACTGGTTTGTAGGGTTTCTTACCGATGTTCTTCTTTGTCTTAGGTGCAAATTTTCCTTCATGCATGATGTCCTTAGTACCGGAAGTCTATTCTTTCTCAAAGTTAGTGTATCCCAAGCCATGTGTATCTCCATTCTACCTCTATGACTAGATTTGCTCATCAAGCATAGTAGAGCTCTTGGTTTATTTAGCTAGGATCTCATTAGCATCAACCAAATCCTTAATAAGATCTTCATTCTTCTTCATAAGAGTTTCTCTAAGAGACATAGCCATGTCTAGATCAACCTGTATTTCTTATTTTTCTTCTTTTTCCTCATGAAGATGTGAATGCAGAGTACCAATCTCCTAATTCAGCTTAGAGATCTCATCATCCTTCTCTCTCTGATCTTGTCTTCAGTAGCCCTCCTGGCTTCCAACTCTTGATTCATCTTGATAGTTAGGGCTTCCATCTCTCTCCTCACTTTTGACTTATCATCATTTCATCATTCAGATTTTCCACCTCATTAGCCAATGCATCAATGTTAGCTTCTTCAGATGAGCTGTTTTCACTGATTTCATATAATTGTTCAGCTAACTCTCTCCTTTTAGCCAATGAAGCTTTATACTTGGCCCTTAATTCACCCAGGGCTTCTTTGTATTCTGCAAGCCAGTTAGAAAGCTCTCTATAACTCATATCCCCCATGATAGCCTTAAGGATCCTTCCCAAGTGGTTAAGCCTTAGAGGAATTAGGCTATGATAGCAATTGATAAACTTATAAGGCACTGAGAAGGGGGGTGAATCAGGGAAAGAAAAAACAACAACACAAACATGATCACCATTTTTATCAATTTGAAACTTAACAAGCATGCAAGAAAAATAACCACATAAGCTAACACCTAATAAAGCATGCAACTCATAACACAATGTTTTTCATGTGGAAACCCAAATAGGAAAAACTATGGTGGGAATTGGTACCCATAAGATCAACTATCTGCAAAATAGGGATCTGGCCGGTTAAGGTTTTACAAATGCTCTGTTATGAGCACAACCGGTTAAAAGTGTCTTAGCCTGGTTAAGAGCTATTACAATAAGGCCTGTTAGGACCAGCCCTATTAGCTCCTAACAATGGGATTTAAATAGCACAAGTTAATTTGTGACCTTGTTAAGGGATTTAAACTTCGGACCTGTGAGGATCCTACCACACCCTGTTAGGATTCACCTTGTTAGAGGATTTTATCTTGCTGCAACTGTTAGGGAACAAAAAGTGAATGATTTGTTGTTAGCACCTCTGTGCCTGATTAGATCCGCTTCAAATATGCTTCTAACACTGACTAAACATTAATATAGAGCTTCTTCTTTCATTGCATAATCAAATTCGTACTATAGATCTCATGTCTCATACATCATCACATAATATACTCCTATTTATAAACAGCTTTGCTAAGTTAGCTAAGAATCCTTGGAACAATTTCCTAGGTACATTGTATCTAGTCAATCTTGCACATTACACTTTCCTGATGTCGGCCACAAACAACTTAACTCAAAAATAAAACATTATGTCTATTGGTTTACCTATCTAAGTGACTCTGCTCTACCGGTTAACTGTTCTTCTTGATTGATTGCTCAGAACATCTTAACTCGCCCATTCCATTGAATCTACTGATGCGGTTCTGGTCATAGAATCCTGCCAATGTCATGAACATGTGTTTCAAACCGCAACAATTAACTCTTCAACAATCTTCTGTACCAGTTGCTTGATCATAGCTCTGTCACTATTTTACCGGTTCATTGTTTAACTGCTTCTTCTGCTGGTTAGGCTTTACTGGTTGGACTAAATGACTTAGATGATTGACAAAACAAGGTTGCCATCAATGACAACACACCAATTCATCAATCAACCTCTTACAAAAAAATCATCATCATCATGCCAATAGAATAAAGATAAACACAATAACAACAACACACATAACACCAAGATTTTTGACGTGGAAAACCCGGTCAAGGGAAAAACCATGGTGCGAAATGATACTCTGTAGTAGTATGTGTAAATATTACAATAGGGAATGCACATTCATTCATTCACACTGCCTAGAGTTCACTGCTCAAAATATGATGATCCAGAAGGCTACAACCCTCAGGGAAGGTTCACTACCTTACAACAATATTCAGAGTACAATCTGGTTAAGAAGAACTGAAATAATAACATTTCCTAATGCTTGATGACAGTTTTGGTTAACCTCAATTGTCTGCCCTGCAACACACTCTTCTCAATACATCACACTAAGAGATAAATTCTCTTATTCGCACATACACCACTCTCTGATAATGCAAACTCAACACCATACCCAAATTACATGAATATAACACCTATTTATACAAATCATCAACCTTGACTACAACGTCGGCCAAACCCTCAACACATAATTATAAAATCACATCACACAATACATAAATCAATCACCAGACCAATACAATATTATAGATGACATAGAATGGACCCAAATCAACTCCTAGAACACGCACCACCACAAAAATCTCGCCAACATCAACCGCAACATGTTACACCACCGAAAATACCGCATAACATGAAGAATATCATTGGACCCAAAAAATCTTCAATAACACGCACAAATATCAATGCGGACCACCAAAACAAATAGGACATGATTAGGAAACACCAACAAGAACGTTAGAACCATCCATAATAGCTACACCTACACCACTTAATCAAATCTTCATTGATCAACAAGCTAACACTCAAGAACACTCAACACAAGCAACTCAGACAAGAAAGATAACTTGTGGAGCACTAAATCATGAACCATCTAAAATGAATATACACACGAACATCCCAAACACTCTCCCAAATCTGCAAAACAAGATATAATCATATCGGAGCACAACGAATCAAACACCAGAACACTGCAACACTATACACTGAAAAACCAATCTCCATACCGGAATCCACAACTCGATCAAATCACCACATAGAATCATGAAATCAATAAATAATGAAGTATATCTAGTTGATTCAACATAGAAAATAGATAAACCAACCAGATCAACTCAGTGCAATCACTGTATCACCAAATAGCTCTCTACAACACCAAAACATAAGAATATGTTGACATCAATGACAACAACATATCCTAGCAATAGTAATATCCAACAGTTGTCTGCTCTGAGAGGTGGAGGAATTGTTGCATGATATAAGTTCCTCCAATACTCTATCTCCTTGTTCACATTATTTTCAGTTAAAGTCCACAGGAGAAATTTTGATTGGGGTGCCTTTTTCCTTCTTTAAGTTTCCAGCTGTGCTCAACATACGGGCCAAATGTCATCTCGGCGTTTCCCCTGACGACCCATGTATTATGTTTGAAGTCTGAAGGAGCGCAAAGGTGACAAATGGATCGGTTTTGGTGACTTGACATTTCTTTTGGACCCCACCCTGTAGCTTGAGAAAGATGGAGACACATGGCATCTCCACATTGTGGGTAATATTTATGTTGGGATGCTTTTCTGTGAAGGTTCCTCTGAGCTTCCATGTGTTCTTCAGGGTGTGTTGTTTGTTAGGTTGTGCTTAGCACATAATTTTTTGTTCAGGCAGGTATGAAGATCGTCGCAGCCGAGTGGGAGTAACAACCTCGGGGGCCATTTTGCTGGGTGTGTTCCTGCGAAATGCCACGACATGGTTTTTCTGTTTCAGGGGTGGTTGCACATGGCTGGCGGATGTTTGAGCTGTTAGTAGGGCCGTGGGCTCTATTTATGCATTTTTTTTCCCTGTTTGAGGGGTTCAAAACTTTCAAGAAGAACAATTAAGTTTTCATAGATAGAATTTCAGCCTTTTAGTTGTTACTGTTTTCCTGAAAAAGGTTAATCAAATTGTGCCTGCGACCTTTGTGATGCCTCTTTTTAGTATGCTTTGATGGTTCTCTGTGCTTTTCCCTGTAATTTTGTTGACTTTAGAAATATATATCTAAGACTTTGCTGATTAAAATATGTTTTGCACTTGTTATCTGGTAGATGCATGATTGATATTTCTTTATGTTGCGAAGGAACCTTAATTGTATCTTAATTGTGGCTCTGTTCGGATATGTAGATTGTTGAATGGGCTTTAAAACCACATGTCTTTGGGTTTTATATGTTGTTAATTCTTTTACAAAATACTCTGGCGTATCGTCTCAGTAGTTTAGATCTTGTTGTTTTAATTTTTCTTCTTCCCCTTTTCTCAAAACCATAAGGAAGAGCCAACTTCTTAAACTTGGAGGTTATTCAGTGAGTATTGCACAATTTGTCCCCCATCATTGAATTTCCCATAAGGTTGTTTGCTTTCAAAGTAAATTTTAAAGTCAACACTCCTCTTTTGCTCTGATGCAATATTCAAACCTTTCCCTTGAGTCTCTTGACGTTGTAGCTTGTGTTTCCCTCAGTGCCTCATCTGCATCTGTGTATCTCTGTATGGCCTAGTCCCTCTCGCTCAACATCTCTCCAAACTATCACCTCAATCGAGTCACCTCTCTCTTGAGATCGTCAAGCTCATCGACCTGACCCTATGTGACCTCTCAAAGCATGAGAAGCTCATCCTCCTCCTTGTCTCCTCCCTGGGCTCCCTCTACTTGTCCACCCTACTCTAGTGCACCCTATCTTTGTCCTTGCCTCTATCCAATCTATACCTATCCATGTGCCTAAGCTAGAACCCGTAATAGTTGTCCTCCCCTACCCCTGAGTGGCCTTAGTGGTCTACCTCCCTCTCTACCTCCATTTTCTCCCTCTACCCTCCCTCCATCTCTATGTCCTCCTCTCCCCCGGATAATCCTCCTTGTTCCTCCTCTCCTCCACCTCCTTTATTGGCCACCTCCATCCTCATCATCATCATCATCCTCTACAGGTGGTATCGGCTTCCCTAGATCTATCAACCTAGGAAAAGGATGTGCTTCAAAATATGTTGTATACTCATCATCCATCCCCATGTCAACTACATCTAGTAGCATATCCCATGGCATAGGTACCATCTCTTAAAAGTGGGTAACTATTACATCGTATGAAAAAATTGGCCCCCAATGTGCCTACTCTCTGACTGTCCAAGCAAACTCTCTCGACCTCCATGGAATCCACTATCTCCTATCGAACTGTCAAGTGACCGTGTCTATCAAATGCCTATCCAAAATATATGGAGTCCTCCCAATGAGATATCTGCCTCACAATCAATGTACGACCACCGTGTAACACTGTCTATGTCATCGATAACGCGCCGCTAGTACTCTTAACTTCCCAATCCACGGTTGAGAAGTAATCATGCTATAATAATGGACATATGCTTGCCCATACCCTCTGAATCAGAAATGGATAGGCCTCATCACAATGATATGCTCATAGGACCATACCTGAAGTAATGTCATACCACACCCTAACCCACAACCACCGAGCCATACAAACTAATTAGCTCATGTTATAGATGGGCTAGTATACAAGGCCCCCATGCCAATCTCATCCTCTCAGTGAGTATGATCCCTAGTGTCCTCCCCCATCCGATGGCTAGTCTGTGTGTCACTCTATCGAGACATAGATATCTGTTGATCATACCCCCTAACACTGTTGCCAATGTCTGTCCACTGGAATACATGACATCCCAGCTCAAGTGTCCTGGTTTCAGCTCTAGCTTTGGGTCTCCAAAGACTCATTAGAGCGCATCCCTATCTCCCTCCTAGTCATATACTACTAGATCTCCATGAATCGGTACCCATAGTATCTTGTATACATCTTCTAATGTGACTGACATCTTTCCAGTTGGCAAATGAATGTAAATGTCTCAGAGTGCCACCTCTCTCCAAGAGCAGTCAACAGTCTTGTGTTTGTTTGAATCTCTAGCATAAACATAGCATGCCTTAGTCTTATAGCATCAATAGCGACATGATCATCGTCAGTCAACTTTGGTTGTAATCCCCAAGTCAATGGGAATCTCTCTCGTGACTCTAGCTAGGGCAAGTCCTGCATCCAATCGAACAAATCGTGTCAATCCTAGTGGTACTCATGTTCACCACATAGTGCTACGTGTCATATCCTATCTATCCTAGTGCTTATGTTTATCACATGGTGTTGTGTCCTAGTGTATGTGTTTATCACATTGCACTTGATCTTTTTTTGCTAGATCACTCGCTAGATTTTATCAATTCAACAACTTATCCTATAATCGGCTTAACAAACCTATATGTTTTAGGGCACCTGTTAAGTGAATCCTCTTAGCAGCTTATCCAATTGGTAACTTTTGCTAATCACAAAATTGTTAGTTCGAGCCTTGTTTCCAGTTTGTCTTCACTAGGGCACCTATTTGAGTGAGTCCTCTCAACAATTTATCCAATTGACAGTGTATGCAATTTTGGCCTTTTTCTAGACATAGACGTGTTTCTGCAACATAGGCACAATTTTACCTAGCTTATGCATAGTTTGGTACCACAGATGTTCTTTACCAACATAGATGCAATGCTACTTTGCATAGACGCTCTTTTCAGACACACACATGCCTATTCATCACAAACACGCCAAAAAGTGCACATAGACGTGATTAGATTCATATTTAACCTAAACATGACTGTTTATCACAGATGTGTTCAAAATAATCCTAGACGCGTTTTAACCTAAAAACACCACTTTCACGTTTTTGCTAATCTACTTCTAAAATGTATTAAATATGCAATAAATACAAAAACATACGAAGCAAGGTCAGGGTACTTACCAACACACCCATGTCATCTGGTCGTTGGAATCGTCAGAGGCGATCGAATCAATGGATTCTCTCTGCCATATCTCTTGTACTGCTAACTTCTCTCTATGTGCTCTAAGTTCTCTGATCTCCTGAGTGCTATGGATGAAAATGAGGATGTTTTTCTTTTATTCTACATATATAGGTTGCCTAACCCTAGTCTGCCATGTCAGTTTCTTCCCTCCTGAGTCAAGCTTTTTCCCATCTGACCTTGTCACCCTATCTTATCGGTCCTTTCTATCTTTTCTTTCTTATCGAGAGGGATTGTCTATAATATTTCCATCCAATCTCTTGAGGGGGTATATAATTCCCGTCTTGGGCCAACTTTGTATCAGTTTATTCTATCTTCTTTGAAACAACGTGACAAGCTGCATTGTCTCAAAGAGGGGCAAAATGTAGACACCTAAAATTGTCCTACCCTAATTAAATAAAAAATTTATTTATTTAATTATTTTATCCTAAGTATTCTATTAATTAAATAAATCTTTATTTATTTAATTAATTCATTATATTTTTCCTCTATGACACATGTCATTTATCTCTTAATTTTCCTCTACCTATCCCCTTCATTATTTTATTATTTCTTCTACCTACCCTTTAATCCTAGCCGGCCATTTATCTTTTCACCTCTTAATCATATCCCTCCATTTTCTAAAGTGTCTTCTATATAAGACGGTGTTATCATTATCAACCCTAATCAATACTTTATGCAATCAAGCGACTTCACAATCACAATCCGTTCTTTGTTGAGCTCTTGTGCACATACGAAATCTGAGAGCAAATATATCAAAAAAGATCAATAGAGATAGGAGACAATGAAGATCAAACTCTAATTGGCATGTGAATGGTATTGTTGTTTAATTTGTTGATTTGCATGTTCTTAGGTTTCTTCATTGGTGTATGGTGAATGTTTTATTGTAGAACTAAGATTATTTGTGGTTGGATCTTTTTTTTTCCGCAATAGTTTGTCATCATCATGTCTGGTGGGACTCTTGTCCCTTTGTTTCTTTTGTTGGCTATTTTTTTTCTATCTTTTTTGTTAATTGTAGGTCGGATCAACAATGATTTCAGGTTATTGCACGTTTGCGACATTTCTTTTTGCGTCTGCGCTTTTATTTCTCATCTAAGTTGTTTGTCTTTGCGTCTGTGTTTTTTGTTAGTTTTCTGCAGGTTCAATTCTCTGAAATTGCGTCTGGGTGACATATTTTCGTGTCTATGCTCTTAAGTCATATTTGCATTACTTGTTTTTGCATTTTCATTTTTGTTGTTGTTTTCTGCTGGTATAATCTGTGGTAGAGGTTCCATTTATCTTTATGGTAAGCATAATACTGATGACATGTCTTATATTTAGAAGGTCTAAAGCACAATATTTTGAGTGTTGGATAGATGGTTGACAAGAGATATGATTTACAATTCAAGAATGACAAGTGTAGAATCTTAAGTGGTTCCGGAATTGAGATTGCATTAGGGACAAAGACTAAAGGTAATATCTTTCACTTGAATACTGGTGGTAAAAGTTGTTTGATTTCTTAGATTGATGAAAGTTGGTTATGTCATAGGAGGATGTTTCATGTGAATTTTGATTGCATGGTTAAGATAAGTTCTACTCAAGCAGTGAGAGATATTCCTAAGTTGGTAAAGCCTACTAATCTGGTTTGCAAAGAATGTCAGTTAGGGAAGCACACAAGAGTTACTTTTAAAAGAAAATAGTATTGTCCTAATGGATTATTGGATCTTGTGCATACTGATCTATGTGGTCCTTCTAGAGTAAGAAGTTTGCAAGGAGACATGTATTTCATGTTGCTGATTGGTGACTATTGAAGGATGATGTGGGTTACTTTCTTAAGGGAGAAGTCTGAAGCCTTGGAGAAGTTCAAGATTTTCAAATCTATAGTTGAGATCAAGACGGGATTAAAGCTAAAGTGTCTGAGATCTGAAAGAGGTGGTGAATTCACTTCCGATGAGTTTAATGCATTTTGTGAAGAGCATGGAGGGAAGAGACAATTATTTGCACCTAGAAATCCTTAGTAGAATGGCATTACGGAGAGGAAGAATAGACCAATTTAGGAAGCTGCTCGAACCAAAATGTTCTACATATCTATTGGAGAGAAACTGTGAGTATTGTTGTATACACTCTTAACCGGGTGCATATCAAAGGTGATACCGGTAAGACTCCTTATGAGCTATAGTTTGGTCATTTTCCTACAATTAGATATTTCAATTTTTTTGGAAGTAAATGCTATATCAAAACAGATAAAAATCTAGGGAAGTTTGATGCTAGATATGATGAAGGAATTTTTCTTGGTTATTCTACTAAGAGCAAGGCCTACTAGTGTTATAATAAGAGATTAAGAAAGATAGCTGAGAGTGCTAATGTGAAGGTTGATGAAGGCAATGTGAGATAGATAAGATCTCGCGAATATGATTTTGATGATCAAAATAATAGCTTCAATAAAGGAAAGCAAGTGAAAACCCATAATTAAATTAAGACCAATCCAGAAAAGCCAAAAAATCAAGGAGAGACTAGTGCTAGTGCAGAAAAATGAACTTAAGAGTCTGAAAATCAAGAAAAACCTAGTAAGACTCCTAGGTATGTGAGGTTGAATCATTTAGAAAATCAGATCATAGGAGATAAGAATAAAGGTGTGATGACTAGAAGAATAATTGTTGAAGAATATTACTTGATTTCTAAGGTTAAATCTAAAGATGTTAATGAAGCATGCAAATGTGAAAATTGGGTTAAAGCAATGGAAGAAGAATTGAACCAGGTTGAGAAGAATAATACATGGATGCTTGTTCCCAGACCTAAGGATAAAAATATAATTGGAACCAAATGGGTCTTCAGAAACAAATTGAATGAACAAGGTGAAGTTGTTAGGAACAAAGCAAGACTTGTTTGTAAGGAATATTCTCAGATGGAGGGAATTGACTTTGAGGAGACTTTTGCTTTGGTGGCAAGAATTGAAGCTATTAGGTTGTTTCATGCTTATGTTTTTGATTACAGTAAAAGCAAGTTTTGAAGGGGCCTCGAAACCCTTTACAAAAGATGCTTAAGAAAAAAGAGCATTAAGAAATAGGAAGGAACAAACAGCTAAAAAACCAGCAAAGATACTAGCAAAATCTAGCAAAAAAGCCCCACAGAACCAACAACGACCAACCAAAATAAACAAAACACAGAAAAGGAACTACTTAATGTTTTTCAGGGCATTAGCCAAATTTTCGCTAATCCCATACAATTCTTTAATATTATCCCTAAGTTTAGGGATTTCCTTAGAAGAGGCCACAACAACTTTCTTCATGCTCGCTCTTGTTCTCTTTGCCGCTCCACCAAGATCACTTTCCGCAGTCCCAATCTTGATGGCATCTTCATCAATATCAAGGTCCACGACAGGTTTGGGAGTGTTGGAGCTTTCAAGGACCTTAGAGATTTCCTCTAGGTTCTTAGTAACAGCTATCAAGATATCCGGAATCATAACCAACAGGTTTTTCATAGCAGTTTTTCCTTCCTTCAGATTATCAATCCGAGCTTCCATTTTCTTAGCTTTTTCCTCCATGTCCTGCTTCCATTTCTTCTGGTCCCTTTCATCTTTCTTCCTTTTCTCTTCCAACTGCTTCCCATTTTTTTTCCAGATTCTTAATAACTTCATAAGTCCACTTGTCAAAACCCAATCTGGCCTCAGATAGGTTTTTGAGATTATCCAGAAATAACCCTTCTCTAGCATACTCCTTATCCTTGCTTGGATTCTCTTTGTCCAGTTCTGGCTCAAATTCCTTATTCTTCTCCTTCTCAATATCCATTTCTTTTTCCTCATTAATCTTATCATCCTTCTCCTCCATTGGCTGGCTATTGTCGTGGCCTAAACTAACACTGTGGGTAGGACTATCTTGGTCGGACACATCCTCCACTTCTCCTTCCTCTTCCCCCACATCCCCTTCTTTCCAAATTTCCTCCCCTCCAGACTCATCCATTTCCATCTCACTACCATCTTTTCTGGTATCCTCTGAATCATTCTTGTCCTCTTGAATTATCATCCTATTAGCACTTTTGCTCTTTTTGCTGAGTCGACTCTTCCTTGTTGGGCCCGCCTTCCTCCACCTTTCTCTTGCCTTTCCCTGGAGACACAAACAATCTCTTATTTTCCTGGATAGCAAGGATTTTGCAGTGCTCATAGATGAGCAAAATGAGGCCACAATGAAGCACCGGATTTGAAGGATTCGTGTTGTGCTTGTTAAGAGAGCTCGACAGAGACCTGAAGAGATAGTAGGGTAGAGAAATTCTTTTCTCATGCCTGAAATGATTTAACAACACAAAGTGGTATGTGTGGGCCCTAGTGAAATGACCCTCCACTGTAATGTATTCCATGATAGCATTCAACACAGAGGCCCAAATTTTCTTAATGTTGGAAGCATCATAATATCCCCCTGTAGCTTTACCAACTTTTGCCCTCTCCTTCTCTTTGCACGGAAAAAGCTTGACCGCATTATTAGAAACTTTCAAATCTCTAAAAACATTAAGACTTGAGTGGGGCATACCTGTTACTATCGCTATGAGGTCCGCATCCAACTTAAACCTCACACCATGAAATTTGAATGACCCGTTAATACAGTTTTCAGTGATTTTGGTGACTGCAAGATTAACCCTACCTTTATCATAATCGACCAGCTTCTCCATGAAATTCGTCATGAACCCTTTTTCCAGCTTAGTCCATACCTTTGTCATTTCCTTCCATCTAGAGATGTTATCTGGTTCCTCTCTCCTTAGATCCCCTCCCATTTTCAAGTTCAAAATACTAGCTCTGTTATTTTGTAGTTTCAAAGCTTCCTTCCAGTTGCCTCTCAAAATTTTGAAAATGTTAACCCACAAAGTATGCGGAGGATTATTATCTCTGATTAGGATTCTGCCACTTTGCCAAGGAATCATAACCTTTCTATAAATGTGTACATTACTCATTACAACTTTCATAATTGATTGTGTGATCCATCTTTCCCCATGAATCTGTCTTTTCTTAGAAGATCTTTAACATTAAAATTAATATTACCTTCCCCGTACCAAATACTTTGAGCTTTAGAATTAACGCCTAGGTTTGCCAAGCCATCCACAACCCAATTTTTTTCCCTAAAGGCATGTTTAATTATAATAACTTTAAAGCTAGCAATAATTTCTCTAGCTTTAAAAATTATATTTTCAATAGACCACGATGGCTCTGTTTCACCCTTCAGGCACTTGATAATGTTTAGAGAGTCTCCCTCTAGCCATAAGTTATCATGATTTAGGTTTTTAGCAATAATCAAAGTATTCAAAGCTGCAAAGGTTTCTGCATAATGACTAGTTTGATTACCTAGAGGGCCAGTGACTGCCACAAGGCAACTTCCAGCAAAATTCCTGACAATGCCTCCATAACCAGCTTTACCCGGATTCCCCTTAGGCACCCCATCAAAATTGGCCTTAATACATCCCTGAGCTCAAAAGCACCACACAAGACCATCCCTACCCTTATCCTTAATTGATTTGATATTAGAAAGGTTCCATCTATCATCAAAGTCTTCTTTAGTAGCTAAACCATGATCAGTTCCATTTAAACATTCAAATATTCCTCTATAGATTTTATCCACCACAACTTCAGGGTTAGCACTTTATCCCTAAAAATCCTATTGTTACGCTCCTTCAAGATATTCCAAATAATATTAGGGAGAGTAAGTTTCCATAGCTCAACATTCTTAGAGTTGGAATTAGGATAGTACCATTGCTGCTAGAACTCCCCCAAAGAGTTCAGGAAAACCCAGCTTAGCTTCCATCTACTAAAAATAATTTTCCAAATTTCCTGGTTGAAAGTGCATTGGTAGAGGATGTGACAAGAAGACTTCTCTTCCCTGCAACAAAGAGAACACCTATTAGGAAAAACAAATCCACGCTTTTGGAGGTTATTAAGAGTCAGCTCCTTGTTTTGGATAAAAATCCAAAAGAAGACATTAACTTTGGGTATTAACTTCTTTATCCACACTTTAGCCCAAATAGGAATCTCTTCCAAAACTTTGTTGTGGATAGCCACTGCTAAAGACACAGATTAATTCCCATCTGAAGTCTCCCTCCAAATCACACTATCCTCTTTATTGTCCCTCAAAATTTTTGAAGAGAGCAGAATCTCAAGAAACTTTAATCCCAGACATTGCTGGTTGAACTCAGTCCATTTCCCATTTCTCCAATAGTCTCTAACAGAACCACCATACCTATTTTTGAACCAATCTTTCCATTCCTTAAGGATTGGAATATCCTCCAAAGGTTTATCCAATAGCCATTTGTCTTCCCAAAATCTGATAATTCTTCCATTCCCCAATTTCCACATTCTTCCAGCAGTAGCCCAACTTTTAGCCATTTGAATTGCATTCCAAATTGCAGAGCCTTCAATAGAAAAAGAGTTATCCAGAAATTCTTCCTCAGAAGGTTGCATATAGAGATATTTCTTTTTCTAGCATAAATTCCATTCTCTTTCCTCCCCTTTCATTCTCCAGATTTGTTTAGCTAAGAAGGTATTATTCATAGAAGTAATATTCCTTAAACCCAGCCCCCCAGAAGCCTTAGGAGAACAAATTTTGTTCCAAGCAATAAGGGGAATTCTATTCTTATCTTCCACTCCCGACCAAAGGAACTTTTTTTGGATTCTTTCAATTACCTTTGCAAACTTTATAGGGATTTTAAACAGACTAAGGGCATAAATAGGCAAATTTTGAAGAGTAGCTTTGAGCAGCGTTACCTTACCCACTTGACTAAGAATATCTCCTTTCCAACTAGCCAATTTAGAGTTGAATCTATCAACTAGCTTCATCCAGAAATTCTTGGAATGCTTAATACAAAGAGGAAGCCCCAAATAAGTAGAGGGAAACTCAACAATTTTACATCCAAGGATTCTTTCAATCCTTATTTGTCTTTCAATAGGGGTATTGATGAAGAATAAAGAGCTCTTATCCCAATTAAATATTTGTCGGAAGCAGATTCATAAGTGTCCATAACATTTTTCATATTTCTTGCTTCCCTAATAGTAGCTTCTCCCATAGTAATCAAATCAACAACAAACTGTTCATGAGTACAAGTTAAGTTGGAGGATGAAGGTTTCAGGCCTTTGAGATTACCTTCTTTCACATTTTTTATAATAAATCTGCCCAAACTTTCAGCCAAAATAGTAAACAAGATAGGGGAGATGGGATCCCCCTGTCTTAAACCTCTAGAGCTTTTGAAAAAATTGGAAGGGGATCCGTTAACAATAACAGCAGAGGAGGAAGTTTCCATCAGCTGGGAGTAGAGCTGAATCACTTTTTCCCCAAACCCAAAAGCTTTCATAATTCTGAAAAGGAATTGCCAATTCACTCTATCATAGGCTTTAGACATATCCAACTTAAGAAAAAAACCCTAATTTTTAGCAGCCATTAGGGAATGAATATTTTCATGAACTGAAAGAGTGGAATCCAGAATCTGTCTACTTGGGACGAAGCCATTTTGCTAAGCTGAAATAATTCTGGGAAGAATATCCAACATTCTAGAAGTAAGAACCTTAGACATAATCTTGTAAACAGAATTACAAAGACTAATAGGTCTGAACTTATTAAGAGAGGCAGCTCCTGAAATCTTCGGAATAAGAATGACGAAAGTTGCATTCAATTCTTTTAAAAGCCTTCTTGAACCAAAGAATTCTTTAACTCCATTATAGATATCAGTCTCCACAATATGCCGAAAGGATTGGAAGAAGAACATTGGAAATCCATCCGGGCCAGGAGACTTATCTCCCTGAAAAGAAAACACCGCCTTTTTTATTTCTTGAATAGAAGGTATCCGAGAGAGATTTTTGTTGTCATCCTCATTCAAGATAGGAGGGATAACCTGCACAAGGAGGTCTTGATTTTTGAAATCCAGATCATCCACCTCTCCCAAGAGATTGCTGAAAAAATCCAAAGCTTCCTTTCTTAGGTCATTTTCATCCGATAAAATCCCCCTATTACAAGATAACCTGGAAATCCTATTAACCGCCCTGTGCTTTAGAGTTGTCAAGTGGAAAAATCGGGTGTTTTTATCACCTTCCTTCAAGTACAAGGCTCTTGATCTTTGTCTCCAGAAAGTCTCTTCATTAGAGATAATTGTATGGTATTTAGACAACAACCCATTTTCAACAGATCTCAAGTCGTCTGAAAGCCCTTCCTCTTGGATTTTATCTTGGACTACCTTAATTTCAGTCTTAATTTGGGCTTTGCTTTTGAAGATATCACCAAATATCTCTTTGTTCCAAATTTTGATTTTGGCCTTTATAATGTTGAGCTTTTTGGCTATTCTGAATAAAGTCGTTCCCTCAACCTTAGAACTCCACCAATCAGCAACACAAACTTCTAGAGACGAGTGGGATAACCACACTTTTTTAAATCTAAAGGGAAAATTTCTCTTAGCAGAAAAATAATTAGCCATAAAAAATATAGGGTAATGATCAGATCCAATCTTAATAATTGATGCCAAAGAACAACTATACTTAGACAACCACTCAGGAGAAATCATGGATCTATCTAACCTTACTTGAATAAGATCATATCCAATTTTGCGATTGGTCCAGGTATAATTAATCCCTTGGAGATCCACATCCATAAGAGCTTGATCGTTAATAAAATCCATGAGATCTTGTCTTCCCTCTAGCTGCAAAGGAAGGCCTCCCATCTTCTCATCCTCTTTAAGAGGTGTATTGAAATCTCCCATTATTATCCAACTTTTATCAGCAAACTTTAGTCTGTCTTCAACAAGGCTCCTCCAATATTTAGATCTCCCAGCTTTAGAGTTAGGTGCATAGACATTAGTTATAACCCAAACAAAGTTATCCTTAATATGCTCGAGTAGAACTAAGGTCCTATTAACTTCTGAAATGATTTCCTTCCCTATAATAGTATTTTGGTCCCAAAAAATCATTGTTCCTCCAGAGGCACCCTCCGAACTGGTTCCTATAACCCCATTATTTTGAATATTCTAATTCTTTCCACTTTATCCTTACACATCTTAGTTTCCTGAACAAGGACAACATCCGGTTTATGATCTCTTATAATATTACGTAACACATCCTGCTTATAGGGGGCATTCGGCCCTCTTATATTCCATGAAATTATCTTCATATTTGAATCGGAGATAATGCTAATCGATGGAGCTTTGTGTTCCATCAGCACGGTTCTTCCAACTTTCCTATTCCCTTTGATTTTTTAGAGAAGGTCTCCCCTATTTTTTGTTGTGGCTTCCAACATCTGCCATTTTCTTATTCTTGCTTCTAGTTGAGATACCTCCATTGGGTCCTCCATTATTCGATTTACCTTCTTTAGTACTAAGAATCCTAAGATTTCCCTCCAGAGCCACCGTTTCCAAACTATTAGATGGGGTTTTGCATTGAGACGGCTTAGGGCTTCCATTGGTTAATAACAAAAAAGGCTCAAAATCTGAAATATTATAGTCTTGCGCTTCATTAAAGTCTCCCCCATTTTCTTTTGTATTAGATGAGGCAGATGCATCATCATTGGAACTTTCATCAACTTTATCTTGAATGATATGCCCTCCCTTCTGGTCCTCTGAATAAGATTTTTGAGCATTTATATCTATCCTTTGCTCTTCCTCTTTGATACTTTCTATTTGATTGTTAGAGCAGGCACAAACAAATTTTTCATTATTACTATTCATATCCTTCTTATCCTCATTTTCCAACTCAATCACTTCCTTATCAGGAACACACTCTACTAATGGGTCTTCTCTCTTACCTTTCGTTTGCCATTTCTGCTTCGAACTACTATCACTCTTACCACTCTTACTCTTCTTGAGCGGGCAATATTTCGCCCAATGACCCAACTTTTTACAATTAAAACAAGCAAACAAGAGAGATTCATATTCAATCACTTGGGTCCATTTCCCCAATTTAGATATAATCTCAATAAATTGAGGCATGTCCGTCATTTGATTAACATTAACACAGATACGAGAAAAAACCAACCTTGATTTTGTTGTAGTCATCGGGTCGATCGAGAGAAGCTCTCCAAAAGAACTCGCTATCCCCTTGAAGACTTCCTCATTCCAGAACTCCAATGGAAGGCAAGGGAGATGCGTCCACATAGGCGCCGACAAAAAAAAGGACTCGTCAAGAGAAAGGTTTGGAGCCCAATTCTGTAAAGCCAAGGTTGACTTGCTGAACATCCATGGTCCTTCACAAAGAGCTTTATTCATGTCTTCTCCGGTATTAAATGCAAAGGTAAAAAAACCCCTAGGAAAAGCCACCACATCCACTTGACCTTTGAGAACCCATTTTCTCCTTATAAAATTCCTAACAACATCAATGTTAGGCCTAAAACCAACAAACCTTCCAATTAAGGTCATAGCTAATCTAGACATAGTGATATCAACCAGCTTATCCGGAACAGAGATAGTAACAACCCCTGTCATGGGATCAGATATATTTTAACTTCCAGAAGCCCAAATTTCACTAGCGGCCTTACTCCAAAAAGCGATGACCATTTTTTTTCCTTACCTCTATCATGTGGGTCCCCATTTTTGGAATTTTTGTCTTCCACCGATTTGACAGTCTCCTTGTCCCCTTCAGTACCCCTAGAGGCCTGGAAACCAAAATGATTACCAGCTCCACCCTCAGAAAGACTGCCATCCCCAGGAAATCCGCCATTCCCAGGTTTGAAATTTGAATTTCCCGCTCGTCGCTCCGCATGCCACTCTCATTGTATTCATCTAGTTTCATGCTTATGTTGCTTACAAAGATTTCAAAGTTTATCAGATGGATGTCAAGTCAGCCTTTCTTAATGGTGAGCTGGAAGAGGAAGTTTATATTGAGCCGAATGGATTTCAATTGACAGATTAGGAAGATATAGTTTGCAGATTGAAGAAAGCATTGTATGGACTGAAGCAAGCCCCAAGAGCTTGGTATGACAAATTGCATAAGTATTTGTTGAAGCTTGGATTCAATAAAGGTACTGGTAATAGTAATTTGTATTTCAAGATTGATCATGATAACATTTTGATTGTTGAAGTTTTTGTTGATGATGTTATTTTTGGAGGGAATGATAATTTGTACAAGAAATTTGTTGATGAAATGCAAAATGAGTTTGAGATGTCTATGATTGGTGAAATGAAATTCTTTTTAGGATTGCAAATTACATAGTCAGATAAAGGTATTTTTATGTCTCAGTCCAAGTATGTGAAGGAATTGTTGAAGAAGTTTAGTTTAGATGATTCAAAGCCAGTTGGTACTCCTATGGTGACCAGATTTAAGTTGACAAATGATGATGAATCCCCTAAAGTAAATTAGACAAGATACATATCTATGATTGGTGGATTTCTATATTTGACTTAGACTAGACCAGATATCATGAATTTTGTTTGTCTTGTTGCTAGATTTCAAGTTGATCCTAAGGAATCTCATGTTGTAGTTGTTAAAAGGATTTTTAGATATTTAAAAGGAACTGTTGATTTTGGTTTGTGGTATCCTAAGGATGATGATTTTACTTTGAGTTCTTTTACAGATGTTGATTGGGTAGGTGATGTTGATGACCGAAAGAGTACTAGTGGTGGTGCATTCTTCTTGGGAAAGAAATTGGTATCTTGGATGAGTAAGAAGAAAAATGCTATTTCTTTATCTACTGCAAAGGCTAAGTATATTGTTGTTGCTAACAATTGTACATAGGTGGTATGGATGAAGAAGATGTTAAAAGATATTAGAGTTGTTTATGATGTGCCTACTTCTATATATTGTGACAATTCAAGTGCTATCAACATTTTTATGAATCTGATGCTACATTCAAAGACTAAGGATATATCAATCAAGTTTCATTTCTTGAGAGAAAGGGTGAATGAGAAGGAAGTCAGATTGGAGTATGTATCTACAAAGGAACAAATTGCAGATATCTTCATGAAGCCTTTGCCTAAGGATACTTTTGAGCATCTCAGAGAGAAGCTAGGGGTGATTGCCCCTCCTGATAAGAACTAAGATCCATGGATTTACATCAGTCCAATGGATTTCATAGTATTATCTTGTGATCCAGATTGATGAATGGTGACTGCTACTCAGGGGGAGTAGTCAGTATTGTGGTTCAGATGTTCATTTTTGTATGATCTGGGGTTTGCAAATGTGTTTCTTGCATTGATATCAAAGGGGGAGAGAATCATGTGAAAAATTGACATATCATGCTTGATCTTAGGGGGAGATTGTTGAGAGTTGATCTTTCTTTGTCATTGATTATTTTTCATCATATGTTGCCATCAATTCTGAAGGGGGAGATTGTTGGATAGTGTGCAAATGTGTGTTTGGATTGGCTGAGTGATGTGTTGTCATTGTTGTCAACATATTCCTCTGTGTGTTTCAGTGTTGCAGACAGATTAAGTGAGTTAGTTTGGCCAGTGTGTTGTAGATGAGTTGTTGCGGATTAAAGGGTTTTGATTTAAGTGTCTCTAGTTGATTCAACTCAAGTTTAGTGGTTCGCATGGAGATTTGATCGAGTTATGAGATCCGGTATTGTAGTTGGTTTTTCAGTTGTTCAATGTTGATCATTGTTCTGGATTTTGCTCCGCATTGCAATATCTTGGTTTGCAAATTTGGCAAAGTGTTTGGGACATTCTGGTGTGTCCTCAATTCAGATGGTTTGTGATTTGGAGGTCCACAAGTGAATCTTTCAATTTGATAGTCATTGCAATTAGTGTTCTTGAAGTTCGATATAATGATGATGGAGATTCTAGTAAGTGGTGTTCGTTTGGTTATTTTTTTGGTAGTTCATAATGCTTGTGGATGTTTCTAGATCATGTCCTATTTGTGTTGGTGGTCCGCATTAATCATTGTGCACATTGTTGATTATTTTCTTTGTCATAGTGGTGTTCTTTATGTTCTTGGCTGACATGATGATTGTAGCATTTTGCAGATGTTCGAGGCATAATTCTTGGAGGTGTTTCATGTTCTAGCTGTTGATTTAGGTCCATACTATGTCTTAGCTGACATTGTTTTGGTCCGCATATGTTATTGTAGCATGTATGGTTATATTTTGCAATGCTTGAAGTGGGTTGAGCCGACCTTGAAAGATACGTTGATGATATGTATAAATTCATGTAATTGTGATGTTGTAGATGTGTGTGTGTGTGTGTGTGTGTGTGTGTGTGTGATGTGCAAATAATGCTTTGATCTTTCATAAGTAGTAAAGAAGTGCAAAGAAGTGTGAAAGAGCAGTATATGTGTCTAACCGGAATTGCAACCAAGCATTAGGAGATGCTATTTTCTCAGTTCATGATCTTTCGAATGTAATCTGAATGTTGTTGTAAGACAACGAATCTTCCCTGGGTTGTAGCCCTTTATTATTTTTGAGCAATGAGCTCTAGGCAGTACGCCTGGATGCATGTGCATTCCCTATTGTAATATTTCATATACATCTAATAGGGTATCATCATATTGCGGGTAGGTTCCCACTGTGGTTTTTCCCTTGATTGGGTTTTCCACATCAAAAATCTTGGTGAATGTGTGTTATTGATGTGGTGTTGACTTATGCTTTCACTGTTAATTGTCAGATCTAAAATTGTGTTTAAGTTAAGTAAAGATTTTGAGAAAAGTGATTCACCCCCCCCCTCAGTTTTCTACCTTGTTGCCAAAATAAGTCGCACGTTCTATTTTTTCTTCTAATGTTGGGAAGAAGGACCCATATTTTGAATTCGAGGATTCTCACTTCTTCCTACTCTACCCCCATTCATGAGGATCACATCTAGAGCAGGGAATCCCAAGGAAGGCAATACCCCTCCATTTGAATTAGGATGCTTCTTCTCAGCCTATTGATTACACAAAATTGAATCTTAATTAGGATACCCCCTCTGTTTTCGCCTACTTCCTTACTACTTTCCTTGTCTTTCTTGTGTGTTCCCCATTCTTTGGTTCCCTATTACTATGGGGATTTCTCCACCAGTTGCAGTAAGTGTTTGCAATTGGAATGCATTTATGCCAAAACTGCCAAAACCATTCTTTATTAAAGCCATACTTGTTTAGAATGCTTGTGATCTGATTTTTCCTAAATCAACCATTCTTTTGGGATTTCTAGTCATATTGTTTTGCCTGGATCAACCTTTATTTCAATCCCATCTATGTTGATAGTGATTTTGAGGTCGGTACTTCACAACTCAATGAGTCCTTGTCCTAGTTGACATTTATCCACCCATCTATCGCCTTCATAAACCCACTACGGAATTTGTCCCTAATCCTTTGACTACCATCTTGGGTCAATATTCTCCTTAGATTGTTCACCATCTTTGACATCTGCCCAATATTTTCTTTCTAAATATCCTACTCTTCTTCAGTCTTCTTCGCTTGCTCTTATGCGCTCTTCTTTTCCACCACTTTGCCTACTCCTCTACACTCTCCTTCGCCACTGCTAGCGATTTTTTTAATCCAATGATTACACTTAATGAAAATAGAGTATTTAAAGGTTTAATTTTATATGTACGCATATCCCAATTATTCTTAGAGAAAATGGTTTTTTGAGCTACCATCACTTTGAAGTATATTCTATGATATGAAAAATTTGTTCACTAGAGAAATTTAGTATGTTTTAGTCCTATAACAAAATTATTAAATTAAATAGGAACTTGGGTTTAAGTAAAACTTATAAAATGAACTAAAAAGGTCCTTCCATTCTAATCTAGGAGTGTGAATATATGTTGGTAGAATTATTAGAGTATTTGAGGAAGCATCCATGATTAGATGAATAATGGATGAGGAAAAGTCACTTGTATGGAAGGTTGAGGTTATTGATTCAACTCCTTTGAACAACTAACCATGTGTGTTAGGTTAAAGCTTAGTTGGTATGGTCATATAGTTGAAAATTTAATATCACATGTTTAATTTTGATATAATTTGGCATTCCTAGTGACATAATAATTTTTATAGCCATTTGTTTGGATAATTGTCACTCCTAATTAAAAGGTAGATGGTATAATCATTTGCTTGAAAAGTTAGGGTCAGGATTCAATGCATTTAGACAATTAGCATGACAACATCTTTGTTGACAAAAAAATTGGTAAAGTCATTTATTCAAGAAAGGTTGAGTTCAACTAGCACCATAACATATTGACTAGAAAATGATTAAATAGATGACATGTTGTGGTCATAAAATACTCAATTCCCTCTCATACCCCTACTTGCCAAATACAGATTCTCTATTTTTTAGTAAAATTATTTCTCTTCCACATTCCAAAATGTTCTTGATCTTTCATTAAATCCTAATAAATGCTCCCACAAAAAATGGACCAAAGAAAACACCCTAGAGTAACCTAATAAATTAATTTTGAAAATTTTCTATTTTTAGGGATTTTGCATTTATGTATGGGTGGACCTAAAAAACATCCCCCAACTTCTATACAATTAAACGGATCTTGAGAATGACTAGTAATCCAATATCATGCCTAGACATTAAATTTTTGAGTTTGACATTTTATTAAAAAATTAAAAAATATTAAATTTTAATTTTTTAAGCTTTAAATAGTCATATTTGACCTAAAAATTTATTCGAACATGCTATAATTGACTAGGGTAGTTATGTTGACAAGGATCTCTTTAAGATTTCAAGTTGTGGAAGAATTAAATGAAAAGTTATGATCTCCACAAATTTTGACTCTTAAATTAACTAGCATCTTTACCACAATACATCAACTATATATGAAACCCTAAATATACATTAAAAAAAATCAACAACTATGACTTTTAATAGATCTTCATGTCCATGAAAGGATATATATGAGATGTTTTGTAAAGGGTTTGTTGCCTTTTAAATGATTTTATGTATCCCTATTCTTAGGACATGCACCTTTATTTTACTTATTATTATATGAGATACAACTCCCTTATATTTTCTTACAGATTTTAAAAAATCAACAATTAAATAATTTAATTTGTAACATCTAACTTACAAACCAAAACCAACCCACATAAATATTTTCAACCATTTGTCAATTTCATTTGAAGTCAAGTCAACATCAAAACTCATTAACATAGCCATTATAACTCAATGAACTCTGTTCATCAGCACTTCCCTATATCTAAACTATTTAATAACATTAAAAAGTTAACCCTAACCACACCTAATCATGGTTACAATAAAAACATTTTCACCTAATCATAAACCTTTCTAAATTTATTTACTGAAAACCTAGATATGGATAAACACAAACACGAATCTTTAACCATCTTCTGTGTTTTCTTCCAACTCTACGTGGTACGTTTATAGCAAGACCGTCCGTCTGTGTGGGGCTTCTGATTCAGCTCATTTATTCTCAATCTCTATCACTGTCAGTAATTTAATGTTCTTCAAATATGAGGTCTGAACTTCTCAGATGACTTCTCCCCACACCCACCTCAATGCACGGCTCAGCCTCTTATTATGAATTTGGCATTCATTAACTCAAGTTCTTCTGGAGCAAAGAGAGAGAGAAGGTTTTGAGTCGATGGCCATTCCAACCCATTTTCTATTTCTACTGTTTACAGTAATGTCTCTTAGACTTATATCATGGTACATGACTTATGAATCTGGGTGGGATGACACAAAAGAACAGCTGGGAACTGTGATGATGGTTTTACCACTGATAATGCTGTTTTTGATAAAATGGTCTTCTTCAATCGAGAGGCCGCCCTCTTTAGGTTTACTGTTGGGTGGATCAGGGAGAAGAATGCCAGATGATGAGTCAGGTGGCAGCTCACCTTGGGGAGTGGCTTTCATGGTGCTTTTGTTGCTCACTATGCTTTCTTATCAATCAGTCTTCCATGATCAATGGCTTCCATTCTGGACAGGGGGTTAAAGATCTTCCATGATTATGGCTTCTTGTCATTCAGTCTTCCATGATCAATGGCTTCCATTCTGGACAGGGAGTTAAAGATCTTCCATGATTATGGTTTCTTATTAATCAATCTTCCATGATCAATGGCTTCCATTCTGGACAGGGGGTTAAAGATCTTCCATGATTTTGGTTTCTTATCAATCAGTCTTTCATGATCAATGGCTTACAGTCTTCCATTATCAATGGCACATCTATGTTCTTTGTGTGTTTATCTTGTTTCTGTATTTGCAGGTGACAGAAACAAAAGACAAGTATATAGAGTTGTATGTTCATTCTGTCTTGAAAATCTCTTTGATTTCTTTGTAATTGTTTTCTGCTAGGTCTGTTATTCTTCTACTGCACGACTTGAAGAGAAATCTTTGGCATCTTAAAAAAAAAATTCTGTTTCAGAAGGATTGGGATTACATGTATATGGATAACATATTTTTTTCTCTGTGTAATGTTTGGAGATAGTATATTGTGCTCTCTTGGCATGGATAATCTATGGATTAGTTATATTCATTAATTCCTACATAAATGAGCGATTCATTGGACTAGTTGATGAGCATTTAATACTATTCAGTTGATCCCAGGACCTTAAACTTTTCTTAAATTCATTTTAGTGGTATATCTAGAGGTAGGATGGATTGATGATTTTTGTTAATACTTTGTGACTAGTTCTTTTAGAGCTTAGGGAAGAGTATCAATAGTCGTCATAGCTAATTTCGCGCATTCACAGATCTTAAATGGTACATCGGATTTTGATTTTTTTTTAGTTGTCTTCGTATGTGATTTAACTACGTATAGCTATTGATCTGGCTTCTGGGTAGTAACGAAGCACGCTGTGGAATCAGTTATGCGCACAAAGGTTAAAAAGTACACATTTCAAAGTGTCGCCTGATACCTAACTAAAGATGTTTCGTAACCGTCCACTCAAAATCGCCTGTACATGTGGACAACTGTCCCAATAGTTTTGCACAAATGTTCCAATAGTGGTGCACAAATGGGCCAATCTGTTCCAATAGTTTTGCACAAATGTTCCAATAGTGGTGCACAAATGGGCCAATTATGAACAAAAAATGACTGGCTATTGGTACAAAACAAATTTATTAATGGTGTTTTCACTATGACGGCTCCCTTGGGGGTCAATATGACAAGAAGTGTGCGGGTATTGGAACTATGTTAGCTATTGGTGCTCTTCCCCTAATTGTGGTTCATTTCTTCTACATCTCTTGAATTATATGGCAAATGCTTGGAGTTTTTAGTTTGACTCCAAAACAATGTTAAATTTTATATGGACCAATTAGAAGTTGAACATAGAACTTGACATGTGTTGCAAGAGTGTTTTACCATTAAGTTACCGATCCATTATGCGAATGGTTCTTTTATAGTTTGGGTATAACTCATTGACACTTCTTGGAAAAAATCATATTTGTGTATTTTCTTTGCTCTTAAGAACAAATAATAATAGAGGAGAAGTTGTTGCCAAGGTTAAGGTGCTTGTGCTATTTATTGTTAAAAACATAAATTGCTTGGAAGGAGATAGTGATGGTTTATCAGTCTCAGTCTGTTATTAGTTTGATGATATATGATTGCCATAAATTGCCATGTAAGAATCTTGTAATTAAAGATTTTATCTTTATCTCTCATTTTGCCTCTATCATTTAGCACTATTGTCTTGGGAAATGCCATAAATGTACTGATTTGTTGATGATTTGGAGACTATTTACTTAATATTGAAAAAAAAGTTTGACCTCATTGATTGGGACAATCTAGAAATATTATTATTATGTGATGAGAATGATATTCAACACAATCTTTCTTTGTCATTTATACAATGCAATAAATACAAGTGTTAGGTTCATTCAAGCTAGGAAAAGTTTATCCCCTAATTCATTCATTACCATTACCTTCCTCTTTAATTATTCATAGAATCATGTTTGTCATCCCTCTTCTTCAACCTTATATAGCCCATTCTATTAGCTCTACCTCATTCCTTGATTATAGGCTTATCCTCAATAGGTAAAGAATTTGGCTCTGTAGAAAACATGCAGTAGATGGGGGCTTTGTGGCTCTCTTAGCATTTCCATTAAAGAACCTACAAAGGCCTTCAAGATTAGAGACACTAATGCTTTGGGATTTGTGAGGGTCATTCTAGGTGAGATGGTTATACTCATAAAATAGCATTCCCAAAAAGACCTTTTAAGAGATTTTCATAATGCATTTAATTTTCTTCTCCATTTCGTTATCTTCAAAATAAAGAATAGGTATGAAGTAGTATATTTGAGATTCATTAAATGTATTTTAAGCTTGTGTTGTGAATTTTTTAGTCAAGCGAACATAAAAAATGAATAAAAGTGAGAAAAATTTATGAATAGTTTGGAGTTATTAGCTTTTAATATTCAAAGCTTTTAAATCCTTAGGGGTTAAAAAGTGGATAATTTCCTATGTTGCCCCCTTTTTACCATTAAACTTGGATATGATTGCCTAAAATATAGAACTGAATTTAATGATAATATTATTGATTCAAACCAAATGCCTTTAAATAGGCAATACAAACAAAACAATTATGTAATCGCACTGCAAAAACTAATTAAGTGTAGCTTATTGGATTTATCTACACCTAAACTTGGTAAGCAATGCAATATACCAACATTACCCTCATTATTACATTAATTCGAACTAGAGTGGAAAATTGCAAGGGTTTTGAACCCAACCCTTCTAAAGACTTTGATTAAGTGCCTTCACCAATTCTCCTTGCTCACCCAAGAAACACCAAACCAACTGTATCAGTGGATCTCTTGACTGTAGAACCTCCAACCATCTGCACAACATGAGAGACCATAGAAGTGTTCCCACCCTCAAGCACAATGAGACACATTTCCTCTGAAATTCCACATCTCCTCCGAGTGTGTCTAATGCCTCCTCTGGTGCTGCACATGTGATGTCTTTCCTTTGAAAGCCCACATCTCCTAGTGTGTCTAACGCCTCCTCAAGTGCTCTGGAAAAAATCCCTCCTTTGCTGCACAAATCACCAACCAAACGTCTACGCATGAGACACTTTTCCTCTTAAAGTCCACATCTCCTCCAAGTGTGTCTAATGTCTCTTCAAGTGCTCGACAAATCAATGATCAAATGTGAATACACCAAGTGCACCCACAAGAAATATTGCCTTGCCTTTCTCAGTGAAGCGACATATAATGCGAAGTCCCCTCTTTTCTTGAGAGACACAAATGTGAGAGGATGCTTCACATGCAATTAATCATCCCTAAGCAAGAAGCTAGCTTGGGAGGATAGATATCCTCCTAACTCCATTACCTCCAACCTCTGATTGATCTTCTTTATACTCTACCCATTCAATGTTGCATGCGAATCTTGGGAGGCCTTGTCAACTATAGCGATGATGCCTCAATAGGTCCAAGCATAAGGTGACATAAAAATAAGGATGTTGGATTCAATAATAATGCATCCATTACAATAAAAGGTTTTGATGTATCTATAACAATCATTCTCTTTGTCTAACCATATAGATGAGGAATTCCTAATTAATGTAATGAGCACCTTTTGACAAATAATAATCCAATTTGTAAGCCCTTGTTCTTCTTGAATAACTTCAAAAATAAAACACACTCTTGCTTTATAATCACTCCAATATATATCTCAAATCTGTTGAACCCATGATAGGACTGAGAGGGGGATGAATCAGTCCAAACAAGCAATTGTAACAACATATAAACAAATAATGAACAACACATATCCAACACAAGAACACCAAGATTTATACATGGAAAACCCAAATAGGGAAAAACCACGGTGGGAGTCAACCCACAAGAATAATCCACTATATATGAAATGATTACAAAGGTAGAGCTAACTGCTCCAGACTTGTACACCAAGGCTAACTGATCATGGGACAAGATACACAGAAGACTTGCAAAACCTGAAGCTAACTACACTCAGGGCAAGATACAAAAAAATTATCTAAAAAGAAGGATCTCCTGATCATGAAGTTGTCCTTGAACTCTATATCAAGTGACCAACATCAACACACACAACTCTAATCTCAATTGCCAACACTATTTCTCAACTTTCTGTCATAGTCACAACACAGGTTGGATATCATTCGAGCACAACTCTTCTTCACTACTCATGCTTCTTCTGATATTTTCACTTCACCGCATCTTCTAGACTCACTCTCTCATTCATCTGTTACTCTAACTCAAACATCCAAATGCCTTATATATAAGATAGATCATCAAAACTCAAAACAAGTTGACCTAAATCAAAATATACTTTTCGAACAAAAAATACACATGTTGATCTACTCCAGGAGAAAGAGAGAAACAAAACACATCTTCCAAAGATTAATTCACTGATCTGCAATCATCGGGACCTAACCAACAACATATCCACATGCTACGCAACCATATAAGCAATTACCAATAAAACATACTCTGCAAAGAAAATAAGTCAAATTCGGATCTCCACACGCTACGGTGAGACCCATAAAAGATCAAATATGCTTCCACAAATCACATTCAGACCTAAGGATAGGTCGAACATACAATCTCACAACCAACAATGAATAATACCACAACACCCAAAAAACACAAAGATGTTTCTGGACCTCAAAGCCAACATATCCATGAAACCAAAACTATATCCAATGAAGATAACAATAATATTCAAAACCAACAATAAATTCCAGACCCAACCACTTTCAAAATAACCAATAGAACAACTGCACCAACAACACAACAAGATAACTCTGCACCACAAACATTATGGATCAAACCGAAACAACAAGTTTGATATCAAAGACAACCACAACAACACATCAAAACATATTTCCAACAATCTCCCCCTTTGTCATTGATGGAAACACTTGATATTACTTGATACACACTTGATAAAATCTATAGTTCAACCAAAACTCAAAGAAGAAGAATACTACTCAATATCTCTCAAACTCTACCAAAACTGATACAATCTTTCCTAAACTAACAACTCAATCTCTCTTAATCTCTCCCAATCTCAATCTCTTCTCCAAAGATCAAACTTTATCAATCTCTCGCCCTTTTCCATCAAGGACAAAGATCACAACAACATCGCATACAATTACACACCACTACTCACCACTACACATTCCCCCTGAAAGCATCCACAACATCAATCCATCAAAAGAAATAGGCATGAAAGCTCATGTTGGACAGATGCACCCCCATAATGCACCTAGCTAGAAAGAGGGGCAATAAACCCAAGCTTCTATGGAAGAAACTCAAATGAATCCTTCACCAATTCCTTAGTAAAAATATTTGCAATTTATTCCTTTGTAGAAATGTATTCCAATTGAACTTCTTTCTCAACCACTTTCTCCCTTAAATAATGATATATGATTGAAATATGCTTTGTTCTTGAATGCATAGCAACATTCTTTGAAATGTTTATTGCACTTGTATTGCCACACAAAATAGGAATTGCTTCATCATATGTTACCTTGATATCCTTAAGAGTCTGTCTCATTGACTTCACCTGAGTACAACAAGATGCCACTACAATATACTCTACTTAAGTGATAGACAAGGAAACTAATTCTTGTTTCTTACTAAACCAACTAATTCTTGTTTCTTAATAAACCAAGAAACCAATATGTCTCCTAAAAATAATGCACCACCATTAGTACTCTTTTGGTCATCCATACTTCTGACCCAATCTACATCAATATAGGCTTTCAACGTGATATCTCCACCTTTCTTGTACCAAAGTCTAAAGTCCACTATTCCTTTTAAGAATTTCAAAAAATTATTTTCACTGCTTGCTCATGTGTCACCTTTAGATTTGCTTGAAATCTAGCTACCAAACAAATAGCCTACATGATATGTAGTCTGGACATAGTCAAATACAACAATCCTCTAATCATCGAACTGTACTTATTTTGTTCAACTTCCAAAGACTCGTCATCTTTTCTCAACTTGCACCCAACGGTTAAAGGAGTAGTAAACAATTCACAATCATCAAGACCAAACTTATTCAACATTTCCTTCACATACTTGCTCTAAGAAATAAAGATTTCATCTTCTGATTGACTAACTTGCAACCCGACAAAGAAAGACAACTCACCAATCATTGACATCTCAAATTCATTCTGCATTTCCTTAGCAAATTCTTTACATAGATCATTGATTCTTCCAAAAATAATATCATCAACATAAACTATAACAATCAACAACTTGTCTCCATCAATCGAAATAAAGAATATTGTCCGTTGTACCTTTCCTAAAATTCTGTTGAAGTAAATACCCGTCCAATCTTGCATACCAGGCTCTAGGTGTTTGTTTAAGTACATACAAAACTTTCTTCAATTTGCACACCATATACAAATCCTCTGTCAATCTAAATCCATCTGGTTGCTCAATGTAAACTTCTTCTTCTAGATCTCCATTCAAAAATGTTGATTTGACATCCATCTAATAAGTCTTAAAGTTCTTGTAAGAAAAAATGCAAAAAACATACGAATAGCTTTCATCCTTGCTACAGGAGCAAACATTTCTTGAAATTCTATACCTTCTATTTGAGAATATCCTTTACATACCAGTCTTGCTTTATTCCTTGTCACTTGTCCTTGCTCATTCAACTTATTCTTGAATACCAACTTAGTTCTGATTACATTCTTATCCACCGTCTAGGTACCACCTCTCAATCTTGTTCTTCTAAATATGATTTAGCTCTTCCATTGCTTTTACCCATAATTCATCTTTTCTTGCTTCCTCATAAGTCTTAGGCTCAATTACTGATAGAAAACAATAATTAGCTTGATCTTGAGCTTTTGGAATCTTCCTCCTTATCTAAACACCTTTTTCTTTATCTCCAATTATCTAATTCTCTGAATGATGTTTCTGGACATACTTAGCATGAACTTTCGCTAAATCTTCCACTTCTTTGTTTTCTTCAATTTCGTTTGATTCCTTCTCTTTCCTTTCTTCCATATCATTTTTCTTCACTGAAACTATAGGAACAATCTCACTCTTCTGCACTAGACAACATTTATTATCTTCTTTATCCTTAATGTAGTAAGCATTTCCACCTGTTCTAACTCCTTTCGCAACTCTTTAACCATTCTTCTCCTTTCTAATCACACATCCAATACTGCTAAACAAAAGTTCATACAATTTCTACACGTATGACTAACACTTAACAAACTATGTCTTAATCCTTCAACATAATAAACATCATCAATCTTATGCTTATCATCAATCGAAACACTTCCAATACCTCGAATAGTTGCATCACAGATCCTCCATCACATTTCTTTAGATTAATAAACCTATCTTTGTCACCATTCATATGATTTGAACATCTAGAGTCTATAATCCATGTATTCAGTTCTATCTTAGCATGCAACATAGTGTTAATAGTCTTCTCATCTTCCGGTTTCTCCAAAGCACTCTCTTTATCCTCAATTGCTAAAAACAAAGATTCTTCATCTGAGTCATCATCAAATTCATCTTCAGATGTATGTTATTCAATAGAGCACAACCCCTTCTTCTACTTTATGTTGAAAGCACGTCTTCTAAACTTATTCTTCTTCTCATCGTCATCTAATATCTTATAATTTCTATGTACTTGCAATTAGAAGCATAATGTCCAATCCTACCACAAGAAAAACATTTCAAAGGTAACTTACCTTTATATTTCCCAGTGCCTCATTGCAATCTTCTCATAAAATTTTCTTCAACTTCATCTAGGTCTCCACTGCATTCTGGATCATCAAATATTGAAACATTAAATTTTGCTTCTCTCTTTTCTCTTTTCTTTTTTCTCCTCCTCCATTTCTGAAATCTCATCGGCTGCTAAGGTACCAATAAGTTTATCAATAATATATTTGCTCAATTAATTACTCTCTTGTATAGAACATCTTTGTGGCTTGTAGGATTTAGGAAAAGTCAACAAGATCTTATGCACAACATCACATTCCTCCAAATATCCTCTGACAACTCTAATGCCATCAACAATATTAGTCACTCTGTGAATATAGTTCTCAACTCCCTCATCTTCAAAAATTCTTAGATAGTCATACTTCTACTTCAAATTCATTAGCCTAGCCTGCTTTGTCTTTGCATCACCTTCATATGGCAAACACAACTTGTTCCACGTAGCTTTAGCTTCCTTCAACCCTTTTACTCTTCCAAACGCTAAATCACTTATGCAGCTCAAAATTATATCTCTAGCCTTTGAATTAGCTTCCTTTTACTTTATCTCATCTAGAGTCTTAGCACCACTCTACATCTCTGTATGTCCAGTTTGAGTGATCTCCCAAATTCCATTTTACAATGTCTCCAAATGCGATTCCATTCTCTACTTCTAGTATGGAAAATATGTACCATCAAAGATAGGAACTTTGTAAAAAATGTCATTCGCCATATTGGATCTACCTCAAGAGGTTAAGCTTACTCAAGAGGAACCACACTCCGATACCAATTATTGAATCGACTATAGGAATGAGAGGGGGGTGAATCAGTCCAAACAAATGATTACAACAGCATGTAAACAATTAATGAACAACACATATCCAACACATGAACACCAAGATTTATACATGGAAAAACCAAACAAGGAAAAACCACGATGAGAGTCAACCCACAAGAATAATCCACTATATATGAAATGATTACAAAGATAGAGCTAATTGCTCCATAGTTGTACACCAAGGCTAACTGCTCATGGGACAAGATACAAAGAGGACTTGCAAAACCTCAAGCTAACTGCACTTAGGGCAAGATACAAAAATGATCTAAAAAGAAGGAGCTCCTGATCATAAAGTTGTCCTTGAACTCTACATCAAGCGACCAACATCAACACACATAACTATGATCTCAACTGCTAATACTCTATCTCAACTCTTTGTCATAGTCACAACACAACTTGCATATCATTCAAACATAACTCTTCTTCACTAGTCACACTTCTTTTGATCTTTGCAATTCACCACATCATCTACACTCTCTCTCATTCCTCTATTACTCTAACTCAAACATCCAAATGCCTTATATGCAAGATAGATCATCAAAACTTAAAACAAATTAGCCTGAATCAAAATATACTTTTAGAACCGAAAACACGCATGCTAATCCACTCTTGGAGAAAGAGAGGACCAAAACACATCTTCCAAATATTAATTCATCGATCTGCAATCACTAGAACCTAGCCAACAACATATCCACACGCTACACAACCATATAAGCAATTACCAACAAAGCATACTCTCCAAAGCAAATGACTCAAATCCAAATTTCCATACACTATGGTGAGACCCATAAAACATCAAATAAGCTTCCACAAATTATATCCGAACCTAAGAATAGGTGAAACATAGAATCTCACGACTAGCAACGAACAAGACCACAACACCCAGAAAACATAAAGTTGTTTCTGGACCTCAAAACCAACATATCCACAATACCAAAAGTATTTCCAATGAAGATAACAATAATCTTCAACACCAACAACAAATTTTGAACCCAAGCACTTCCAGAATAACCAACACAACAATTGCACCAACAACACAACAAGATAACTTTGCACCATACACATTCTAGACCAAACTAGAGCAATGAGTTTGACATCAATGACAACCACAACAACACATCAACTCATATTTCCAACAAAATCCTCCACACAAAAAAATTATTCAAAACCCCTTATGTGCCCAAACTCTATTATAAATAATAACAAGTCACCCAAAAATTGAAAAATGCACCTTTAGAAATCATCACACTTAATGATAAGCATAACAAACAAAAATAACACCAATAGACAATTCAAACTCTTTATAGTCCACACTAGAAAGATGAAATGCCACGACAATGTATATTCATGATTCAATGTTTCAATCACAGACACACATAATAGTTTTCCACTTCCTTGTAATCTAGGCAAAGCACAACCACTACAACCTTCATTTCTCAAATTTGCAAGAGTTTTTCTGGTACTATGTGAACCAATTGTGTGCCATTAATTAGCTTTGACATTTGTCAATCTCTTTTACATTCTCTTCTTTATGAAATTCATTGTCATTCCCTATGCCATATTTCAGACTAAAAAATATTATTTCTCTGTATTAGATGCACAAGGACAAAAGTTTATGGCACTTGAGAGGAGAAGGCAAAAACCATGAAATAAAATGGAACCCAATGAAAACTTAGAAATAAACTTGAGTACAAATGCTAACAACTACACCTTTCTCTAATTTTCAAGCTTGTTATACAAATGGACCAAAAACGTGTAAGATATTGTAAGGCATCTTATTTCTCACATGAACTTCCATAGCACAAGCTTATCCTTAATGCATCTGGCATACATGAACGCTTCACTCAAAATACATATCGCTATCAACAAGAACCAAATCTCCTACTCTGATAATGATTAAACTATGTCTTATACATGCCCAATGATTGAAGAACAATGCTCTAACTAATTATGTTAACAAATATGCACAAGTTCAAGACCAAATGGTGGCTAGTGAGTTTTTTAGTGGATAATATTCACCAATTGGCTATTTTAAAAAATTTGGAAATCAAAATTTGGCTAATAATTCAAGTTTTAAGGTAACCTAAATCGCCACATTTTTACAAAATTTTATTTTAGTCTTATTTAAATCGCCAGAGAATTTATTTTATTAAATTTTTGAACTCAAAGATTCGCCAAAATATTCGATACATGGTTCGATCATATTCGCCAAAATTGTATCAATTATTGTAAAAAATTAAATCAATTCACCAATAATACATCATAATTATTAGTTACTTTAGGGTTCTACCAACAATCTTTAGTTGCCACCACTGGTTCAAAATATAATCTAATGACCATCATTGCATTCCATGAGGTAAATTGTACCTACAAGCTGTAATGCTCATGGGAGTTGAGTTTCTTTTCAATTGTTGGCCTCAATGGAAATCAATGGTATAAAAATAAATTTGGGCCCCATTAGTATTACAAATTTTAAGTACATTTTATTTGATGAAATACAAAGAGGGCTATTAGATTAATTTAAATTAATGCTAGTAACTAAATAAAGTAGTGTTTATCCTTTAAACTCATTAATGATTTCCACCTTAAGCATCTACTTTTCTATAAGAATTTTTTTTAAAAATAAAATTATTTGCAATAGTAATTAATGCATACTTGTGTTATTTTCTAAGATTCGCCAAGATTTTCTACCAAAATATTCTGATGTAAAAAAAATTCGCTAATAAAATTAATATTTTTCTTTTAAAAATGAAAGATTCGCCAATAAAAATTATTATTTTTATCCAAAATAAATAAAAATTCGCCAATATTTTATATCTTTTTTTGAGGAGGGGTTTCTTAAAGTTATCACTGATGGTGGCTCTGATACCATATGTGAACACCAAAGGGAAAATATAGAACTAAATTAATGATAATATTATTGATTCAAACCAATAGCCTTTAAATAAGCAATACAAACAAAACTATTATGTAACCGCACTAAAGAAACTAACCAACGGTAGTTTATTAAATTTAACTAAACCTAAACCCAATAAGCAATGTAATACGCCAATATTCCCCTCCTTATTACATTAATTCGAACTAGAGTGGAACATTGCAAGGGTTTTGAACCCAACCCTTCTAGAGACTTTGCTGAAGCACCTTCACCAAACCTCTTCGCTCACCCAAGAAACACCAAACTAACTGCATCAGTGGATCTTCTGACTGCAGAATCTCCAGCCATTTTCACAACATGCGAGGACATAAAAGTTCCCACCCTCATGCACAATGAGACACATTTCCTCCAAAACTTCACATCTCCTTTGAGTGTGTCTAATGCCTCCTCTAGTGTTGCACATGAGGCACCTTTCCTCTGAAAGTCCACATCTCCTTTGAGTGTATCTAATGCCTCCTCAAGTACTCTAGAAACAATAGTGGAAAAGTAAAGGATAATGCAAAAGTTAATATTATTGATTCAGTTGGATAGATTCTACATTACAATCCACTAGCTTATAAAGCCTTATTTTTCAATGCACAACTAACGTATGAGAATAACTTCCCAACAAATAACACACTAATTGATTTATTTTATTTAATTGCTAATCTAAACTATACGAAATAATGTAATACTCCAATATTCCACCCCCCCCGCCCCCCCTCATTACATTAATTTGAACAAGTGTGGAACATTGCAAGGGTCTTGAACCCAACCCTTTTGGAGACTTTGATGAAGCGTCTTCACCAATCCTCCTTTCTTAGCCAAGAAACAATGAATTGATTTCATCTGTGGGTCTCCTGACTATAGAACTTGCAACCATTTTCACAACATGAGAGAACATAAAAAAAATTCCCATCCTCCATGCACAATGAGATACATTTCCTCTGAAATTCCACATCTCCTCCAAGTGTGTCAAATCCCTCCTTCGGTATTGCACATGAGACGCCTTTCCATTGAAATTCCACATCTCCTCCAAGTGTGTCTAATGCCTCCTCAAGTGCTCTGGAAACAATCCCTCCTCTACTACACAAATCAGCAACCAAATGTCTGCACATGAGACACCTTTTCTTTGAAAGTCCATATTTCCTTTGAGTGTGTCTAATGTCTCCTCAAGTGCTTGACAAATCACCAATTAAATGTGAATACGCCAAGTGAACACACAAGAAAACTTGCTCCCCCTTTCTCCTTGAAGGGACACATAATGCCATGTCCCCTCTTTTCTTCAAGGACACAAATGTGAGAGGATGCTTCTCATGCAATGAATCATCCCTAAGCGAGAAGCTAGCTTGGGATGTTAGATATCCTCTTGCCTCCATTGCCTCCAACCTCTGATATGATCTTCTCTACTTTCTAAAGCACAAATCTTTCATCCATTTTGGCATCGTGAGGTTAGTCATCATCATTATATGAATCATTTGTATGCACTGCAAAACCACAAAATTATGTTTCTCCTTCAATGGCAAAATAAGCTTTATTTTTCTTCAGCTTCCCATCAATGGGATCTTTGGCTTGCTGAATGCAATTCATCTGAACATGTCCAATTTTATGATAATAATAGCATATAAATTCTTTCCCAATTGAAATGTTAGACTTCTTCTTAGCAAGCAAAGCACATTCCTCAACAATTAAATGACTATTGTTAACCTTGCTTCCTTCACCAATCAAAGAAGAAATCATAGTCTCCAAACTGGGATTAATTTTGTTCAATGTGAAAACAGTATGATCAAAACTCGGAGACATACTACCAAGTAAGATTCCATTAGCATCATCACCATTGACTTTGGAGTTTACAACTGCAAGTTGATTAAGGAGAGAACAAAATGTACTTATATGTTGAACAATATTATCTCCCTCTTTCATCTTCAACTTGAACAATTTTTATTTTATAGACATTTTAGCTCACTTGAAGCTTGTGAACCAAATAAACTACTAAGCCCATCCCATATTTCCTTTGATGACTTCGTTAGATCAATGTGATGCAAATATGCATCAGATAAGCCAAGACCAATCAATGCAAAAGCCCTACAATCTTTAACTATCCATTTTGTTGCTTCGTCTAAATTTTGTGGCTTTTTCACAATTCCACTTACAATATCCCATAATTATTTTTCAATTAAAGATAATTGTATTTTAATTTGCCATGTATGAAAGTCATATTCTTCAAATTTAGCAACGGTAACTATTTTTTATTTATTTAGACAACCTTATTACTCCAAAACATCTAAACTACTTCAAAGAATTGTATCATGATTTTTGAAACCTCCCTATGAAAGAAAATAAGTTTACACATACCTCTAAAAACATGTCTCCCATCTTGTCATTCACTCTCATCTTGGCATTCAACGATAGAATAAAGTGATTCCTAACCTTCCATTGAAACTCCATTTCTGCCACAAGGCACAAAATTTATAATTCTCCATGTCTCAAATGTTCATAGAGTTTGAAATTTATTTGTTTTCTTCTAAATCTTTAACCATCTTCTGTGTTTTCTGCTAACATTACGTGGTACGTTTATAGCAAGACCGTCCGTCTGTGTGGGGCTTCTGATTCAGCTCATTTATTCTCAATCTCTATCACTGTCAGTAATTTAATGTTCTTCAAATATGAGGTCTGAACTTCTCAGATGACTTCTCCCCACACCCACCTCAATGCACGGCTCAGCCTCTTATCATGAATTTGGCATTCATTAACTCAAGTTCTTCTGGAGCAAAGAGAGAGAGAAGGTTTTGAGTCGATGGCCATTCCAACCCATTTTCTATTTCTACTGTTTACAGTAATGTCTCTTAGACTTATATCATGGTACATGACTTATGAATCTGGGTGGGATGACACAAAAGAACAGCTGGGAACTGTGATGATGGTTTTACCACTGAGATAGTATATTGTGCTCTCTTGGCATGGATAATCTATGGATTAGTTATATTCATTAATTTCTCCATAAATGAGCGATTCATTGGACTAGTTGATGTGCATTTAATACTATTCAGTTGATCCCATGACCTTAAACTTTTCTTAAATTCATTTTAGTGGTATATCTAGAGGTACGATGGATTGATGATTTTTGTTAATACTTTGTGACTAGTTCTTTTAGAGCTTAGGGGAAGAGCACCAGTAGTCATCATAGCTAATTTTGCGCACCCACAGATCCTAAATGATACATCGAATTTTAATTATTATTTTTTAATGTGACTTAACTGCTTATAGCTATTGATCTGGCTTCTGGGTAGTAACGATGCACGCTGTGGAATCAGTTATGCGCACAAAGGTCAAAAAGTACACCTTACAAAGTGTCGCTTGATACCTAACTAAAGATGTTTTGGTAACCGTCCACTCAAAATCGCCTGTACTTGTGGACAAATGTCCCAATAGTTTTGCACAAATGTTCCAATAGTGGGGCACAAATGGGCCAATTATGAACAAAAAATGACTGTCTATTGGTACAAAACAAATTTATTAATGGTGTTTTCACTATGATGGCTATTGGGGGGTCAACATGACAATGAGTGTTTGGGTATTGGAACTATGTTAGTTATTGGTGCTCTTCCCCTAGTTGTGGTTCATTTCTTCTACATCTCTTGAATTATATGGCAAATGCTTGGAGTTTTTAGTTTGACTCCAAAACAACGTTAAACTTTATATGTACCAATTAGAAGTTGAACGTAGAACTTCCCATGTGTTGCAAGGGTGTTTTACCATTAAGTTACTGATCCATTATGTGAATGGTTCTTTTATAGTCTGGGTATAACTCATTGACACTTCTTGGAAAAAATCATATATGTGTATTTTCTTTGCTCTTAAGAACAAATAATAATAATAGAAGAGAAGTTGTTGCCAAGGTTAAGGTGCTTGTGCTATTTATTGTTAAAAACATAAATTGCTTGGAGGCAGATAGTGATGATTTATCAGTCTCAGTCTGTTATTAGTTTGATGATATATGATTGGCATAAATTGCCATGTAAGAATCTTGTAATTAAAGATTTTATCTTTATCTCTCATTTTGCCTCTATCATTTCGCACTGTTGTCTTGGGAAATGCCATAAATGTATTGATTTGTTGATTATTTGGAGATTGTTTACTTAATATTGAAAAAAAAGTATGACCTCATTGATTGGGACAACCTAGAAATATTATTATTATGTGATGATAATGATATTCAACACAATCTTCCTTTGTCATAGAAATACAAGTGTTAGGTTCAAACAGGCTAGGAAAATTTTATCCCCTAATTTATTCATTACCATTACCTTTCTCTTTAATTGTTCATAGAATCATGTTTGTCATCACTCTTCTTCAACCTTATATAGCCCATTCTATTAGCTCTACCTCATTCCTTGATTATAGGCTTATCCTCAATAGGTAAAGAATTTGGCTCTGAAGAAAACATGCATTAGATGGGGGCTTCATGGCTTCTCTTAGCATTTCCATTAAAGAACCTACAATGGCCTTCAAGATTAGAGACAGTCATACTTTGGGATTTGTGAGGGCCATTCTAGGTGAGATTGTTATACTCATAAAATAGCATTCCCCAAAAAACCTTTTAAGAGATTTTCATAATTTATTTAATTTTCTTCTCCATTTCGTTATCTTCAAAATAAAGAATAGGTATGAAGTAGTATATTTGAGATTCATTAAATGTATTTTAAGCTTGTGTTGTGAATTGTTTAGTCAAGTAGGCATAAAAAACAAATAAAAGTGATGCAAAATTTATGAATAGTTTGGAGTTATTAGCTTTTAATATTTAAAGATTTTAAATCCTTAGGGATTAAAAAGTGGATAATTTCCTATGTTGCCCCCTTTTTACCATTAAACTTGGATGTGACTACCTAAAATATAGAACTGAATTTAATGATAATATTATTGATTCAAACCAAATGCCTTTAAATAGGCAATACAAACAAAACAATTATGTAACCGCACTGCAAAAATTAACCAAGTGTAGTTTATTGGATTTAACTACCTAAACCTGCTAAGCAATGCAATATACCAACATTACCCTCCTTATTACATTAATTCGAACTAGAGTGGAACATTGCAAGGGTTTTTAACCCAACTTTTTCAAAGACTTTGATGAAGTGCCTTCACCAATTCTCCTTGCTCACCCAAGAAACACCAAACCAACTGTATCAGTGGATCTCTTGACTATAGAACCTCCAATTATATGTACAACATGAGAGACCATAAAAGTGTTCCCACCCTCATGCACAATGAGACATATTTCCTCTGAAATTCCACATCTCCTCTGAGTGTGTCTAATGCCTCCTCTGGTGCTGCACATGTGATGTCTTTCCTTCGAAAGCCCACATCTCCTCCTAGTGTGTCTAACGCCTCCTCAAGTTCTCTGGAAAAAATCCCTCCTCTGCTGCATAAATCACCAACCAAACATCTGCACATGAGACGCTTTTCCTCTTAAAGTCCACATCTCTTCCAAGTGTGTCTAATGTCTCTTCAAGTGCTTGACAAATCAACGATCAAATGTGAATACACCAAGTGCACCCACAAGAAATATTGCCTCGCCTCGCTCAGTGAAGCGACATATAATGTGAAGTCCCCTCTTTTCTTGAGAGACACAAATGTGAGAGGATGCTTCACATGCAATTAATCATCCCTAAGCAAGAAGCTAGCTTGGGAGGATAGATATCCTCCTACCTCTATTACCTCCAACCTTTGATTGTTCTTCTTTATGCTCTACCCATTCAATGTTGCATGTGAATCTTGGGAGAACTTGTCAACTATAGCGATGGTGCCTCAATAGGTCCAAGCATAAGGTGACATAAAAATAAGGATGTTGGATTCAACTAATAATGCATCCATTACAATAAAAGGTTTTAATGTATCTATAACAATCATTCTCTTTGTCTAACCATATAGATGAGAAATTCCTAATTAATGTAATGAACACCTTTTGACAAATAATAATCCAATTTGTAAGCCCTTGTTCCTCTTGAATAATTTCAAAAATAAAACACACTCTTGCTTTCTAATCACTCCAATATATATCTCAAATCTGTTCAATCCACGATAGGACTGAGAGGGGGCTGAATTAGTCCAAACAAGCAATTACAACAACATATAAACAAATAATGAACAAAACATATCCAACACAAGAACACCAAGATTTATACATGGAGAACCCAAACAGGGAAAAACCACGGTGGAAGTCAACCTACAAGAATAATCCACTATATATGAAATGATTACAAAGATAGAGCTAACTGCTGCAGACTTGTACACCAAGGCTAACTGCTCATGGGACAAGATACAAAGAAGACTTGCACAACTTGTAGCTAACTACACTCAGGGCAAGATTTGCAGTTTAACCAAAACTCTGATATTACTTGATACACAATTGGTAAAATCTACAGTTCAACCAAAACTCAAAGAAGAATAATACTACTCAATATCTCTCAAACTCTGCCAAAACTGACACAATCTCTCCTAAACTAACAACTCAATCTCTCTCAATCTCTTCCAATCTCAATCTCTTCTCCAAAGATCAAAATTTCTCAATCTCTCACCGTTTTCCATCAAGGACAAAGGTCACAACAACATTGCATACCACTGCACACCACTACTCACCACTACACACCATTGCTCCCCCTAAAAGCAGCCACACCATCGATCCATTAAAAGAAATAGGCATGAAATCTCCCCCTGGAAAGATGCACCTCCATAATGCACCTAGCTAGAAGGAGGGGCAATAAACCCAAGCTTCTATGAAAGAAACTCAAATGGATCCTTCACCAATGCCTTAGTGAAAATATTTGCAATTTGTTCGTTTGTAGAAATGTATTCCAACCGAACTTCCTTCTCAGCCACTTTCTCCCTAAAATAATGATATCTCATTGAAATATGCTTTGTTCTTGAATGCATAGAAACATTATTTGAAATGTTTATTGCACTTGTATTGTCACACAAAATAGGATTTGCTTCATCATATGTTACCTTGATATCCTTAAGAGTCTATCTCATTGACATCACTTGAGTACAACAAGATGCCACTGCAATATACTCTACTTCAGCGGTAGATAAGGAAACTAATTCTTGTTTCTTACTAAACCAAGAACCAATCTATCTCCTAAAAATAATGCACCACCATTAGTACTCTTTTGGTAATCAATACTTCCGACCCAATCTGTATCAATATTAGCTTTCAACATGATATCTCCACCTTTCTTGTACCAAAGTCTAAAGTCCACTATTCCTTTTAAGAATTTCAAAAAATTATTTTCACTTCTTGCTCATGTGTCACCGTTAGATTTCCCTGAAATATATCTACCAAACAAATAGCTTGCATGATATCTAGTCTGGACGTAGTCAAATACAATAATCCTCTAATCATTGAACTGTACTTATTTTCATCAACTTCTGAAGACTCATCACCTTTGCTCAACTTGCACCCAGCGGTTAAAGGACTAGTAAACTGTTCACAATCATCAAGACCAAACTTCTTCAACATTTCCTTCACATACTTGCTTTCAGAAATAAAAATTTCATCTTCTAATTGACTAACTTGTAACCCGAGAAAGAAAGACAACTCACCAATCATTGACATCTCAAATTCATTATGCATCTCCTTAGCAAATTCTTTACATAGATCATCATTTCTTCCAAAAATAATATCATCAACATGAACTATAACAATCAACAACTTGTCTCCATGAATCAAAATAAAGATTATTGTCTGTTGTACCTTTCCTAAAATTCTGTTGAAGTAAATGCATGTCCAATCTTGCATACCAAGCTCTAGGTGTCTGCTTAAGTACATACAAATCTTTCTTCAATTTTCACACCATATATAGATCCTTTGTCAATCTAAATCTATATGGTTGCTCAATGTAAACATCTTCTTCTAGATCTTCATTCAAAAATGTTGATTTGACATCCATCTAATAAGTCTTAAAGTTCTTGTAAGAAAAAAATGTAAGAAACATAAGAATAACTTCCGTCCTTGCTACAAGAGCAAAAGTTTATTGAAATTCTATACCTTCTACTTGAGAATATCCTTTACATACCAGTCTTGCTTTATTCCTTGTCACTTGTCCTTGCTCATTCAAATTATTCTTGAATACCCTCTTAGTTCTGATTACATTCTTGTCCACCAGTCTAGGTACCACCTCTCAAATCTTGTTCTTCTAAATATGATTTAGTTCTTCCATTTCTTTTACCCATAATTCATCTTTTCTTGCCTCCTCATAAGTCTTCGGCTCAATTACTGATAGAAAACAATAATTAGCTTGATCTTGAGCTTTTGCAGTCTTCCTCCTTATCTGAACACCTTTTGCTTTATCTCCAATTATCCAATTCTCTGAATGATGTTTCCGAGCATACTTAGCAAGAACTTTCATTGAATCTTCCACTTCTTTGTTTTCTTCAATTTCATTTGATTCCTTCTCTTTCCTTTCTTCCATATCACTTGTCTTCACTGGAACTACATGAACAATCTCACTCTTCTGCACTAGACAACATTTATTCTCTTCTTTATCCTTAATGTAGTAAACATTTCCACCCGTTCTAACTCATTTCACAACTCTTTAACCATTATTCTCCTTTCGAATCACACATCCCGTACTGCCAAACAAAACTTCATACCATTTCTACACATCTGACTAACACTTAACAAACTATATCTTAATCCTTCAACATAATAAACACTGATGATGTTTATTATCTGCTCATGGCACAAGATACAAAGAGGACTTGCAAAACCTGAAGCTAACTACACTTAGGGAAAGATACAAAAATAATCTGAAAAGAAGGAGCTTCTGATCATGAAGTTGTCCTTGAACTCTACATCAAGTGACCAACATCAACACACATAACTCTGATCTCAACTCTAACTCAACTCTTTGTCATAGTCACAACACAGCTTGCATATCATTCGAACATAACTCTTCTTCACTGCTCACACTTCTTTTGATCTTTGCAATTCACCAAATCATCTACACTCTCTCTCATTCCTCTATTACTCTAACTCAAACATGCAAATGCCTGATATCAAGATAGATCATCAAAACTTAAAATAAATCAGCCTGAATCAAAATATACTTTTCGAACCAAAAACACACATGCTAATCCACTCTTGGAGAAAGAGAGGACCAAAACACATCTTCCAAATATTAATTCATCGATCTGCAATCACTAGAACCTAACCAACAACATATCCACACGCTATGCAACCATATAAGCAATTACCGACAAAACATACTCTCCAAAGCAAATGACTCAAATCCAAATTTCCATACGCTATGGTGAGACCCATAAAACATCAAATAAGCTTCCACAAATCATATCCGAACCTAAGATTAGGTCAAACATAGAATCTCACAACTAGCAACAAACAAGACCACAACACCCAGAAAACATAAAGATGTTTCCGGACCTCAAAACCAAAATATCCACAATGCCAAAACTATTTCCAATGAAGATAATAATAATATTCAACACCAACAACAGATTTTGAACCCAAGCACTTCCAAAACAACCAACACAACAATTGAACCAACAACACAACAAGATAACTCTGCACCATAGACATTCTGGACCAAACCGAAACAATGAGTTTGACATCAATGACAACCACAACAACACATCAACTCATATTTCCAACAAAATCCCCCACACAAAAAAATTATTCAAAACCCCTTATATGCCGAAACTCTATTATAAATAATAAGTTACCCAAAAATTGAAAAATGCACCTTTAGAAATTATCACACTTCATGATAAGCATAATAAACATAAATAACACCAATAGACAATTCAAACTCTTTACAATCCACACTAGAAAAATGAAATGCCACGACAATGTATATTCATGATTCAATGTTTCAATCACATACACACATTATAGTTTGCCACTTCCTTGTAATCTAGCCAAAGCACAACCACTACAACCTTCATTTCTCAAATTTGCAAGAGTTTTTTTGGTACAATGTGAACCAATTGTGTTTCGTTAATTAGCTTTGGCATTTGTCAATCTCTTTTACATGCTCTTCTTTATGGAATTCGTTGTCATTCCCTCCGCCATATTTCAGACTAGAAAATATTGTTTCTCTTTATTAGATGCACAAGCACAAAAGTTAATGCCACTTGAGAGGAGAAGGCAGAAACCATGAAATAAAATGGAACCCAATGCAAACTTAGAAATAAACTTGAGTACAAATGCTAATAACTACACCTTTCTCTAATTTTCAAGCTTGACTATACAAATGGACCAGAAACATGTAAGATATTGTAAGGCATCTTATTTCTCACAGGAACTTCTATAGCACAAGCTTATCCTTAATGTGTCTGGCATACATAAACACTTCACTCAAAATCCATATTGGTGTCAACAAGAACCAAATCTCCTACTCTGATAATGATTAAACAATGTCTTATACATGCTCAACGATTGAAGAAAAATGCTCTAACTAATTATGTTAAAAAAATGCACAAGTTCAACACCAAATGGTGGCTCTGATACCATATGTGAATGCTAAAGGGAAAATATAGAACTAAATTACTGATAATATTATTGATTCAAACCAATAGCCTTTAAATAAGAAATACAAACAAAATTATTATGTAACCGCACTACAAAAACTAACCAACGGTAGTTTATTAAATTTAACTAAACCTATGCCCACTAAGAAATGTTATATGCCAATATTCCCCTCCTTATTACATTAATTCAAACTAGAGTGGAACATTGCAAGGGTTTTGAACCCAACCCTTCTAGAGACATTGATGAAGCGCCTTCACCAATCCTCCTGCTCAACCAAGAAACACCAAACTAACTGCATTAGTGGATCTTCTGATTGTAGAACCTCCAACCATTTTCACAACATGAGAGGACATAAAAGTGTTCCCACCCTCATGCATAATGAGACACATTTCCTCCAAAATTTCACATCTCCTTTGGATGTGTCTAATACCTCCTTTAGTGTTGCACAGGAGACACCTTTCCTCTGAAAGTCCACATCTCCTCCGAGTGTATCTAATGCCTCCTCAAGTGCTCTAGAAACAATAGTGGAAAAGTAAAAGACAATGCAAAAGTTAATATTATTGATTCAGTTGGATAGATTCTACATTACAATCTACTAGCTTATAAAGCCTTATTTTTCAATGCACAACTAACGTATGAGAATAACTTCCCAAAAAATAACACACTAATTGATTTATTTAATTTAATTACTAATCTAAACTATACAAAATAATGTAATACTCCAATATCCCCCCCCCTCATTACATTAATTTGAACAAGTGTGGAGCATTGCAAGGGTCTTGAACCCAACCCTTTTGGAGACTTTGATGAAGCATCTTCACCAATCCTCCTCTCTCAACCAAGAAACAATGAATTGATTTCATCAGTGGGTCTCCTGACTATAGAACTTGCAACCATTTGCACAACATGAGAGAACATAAAAAATTTCCCATCCTCCATGCACAATGAGACACATTTCCTCTGAAATTCCACATCTCCTCCAAGTGTGTCTAATGCCTCCTTCGGTGTTGCACATGAGACTCCTTTCCATAGAAATTCCACATCTCCTCCAAGTGTGTCTAATGCCTCCTCAAGTGCTCTAGAAACAATCCCTCCTCCACTACACAAATCAGCAACCAAACGTCTGCACATGATACACCTTTTCTTTGAATGTCCATATTTCCTTTGAGTGTGTCTAATGTCTCCTCAAGTGCTTGACAAATCACCAATTAAATGTGAATATGCCATGTGAACCCATAAGAAAACTTGCCCCCCCCTTTCTCCTTGAAGGGACATACAATGCCATGTCCCCTCTTTTCTTCAGGGACACAAATGTAAGAGGATGCTTCTCATGCAATGAATCATCCCTAAGCGAGAAGCTAGCTTGGGATGATAGATATCCTCTTGCCTCCATTGCCTTCAACCTCTGATATGATCTTATCTACTTTCTAAAGCACAAATCTTTCATCCATTTTGGCATCGTGAGGTCAGTCATCATCCTTAGATGAATCATTTGTATGCACTGCAAAACCACAAAATTGTGTTTCTCCTTCAATGGAAACAGAAGCTTTATTTTTCTTCAACTTCCCATCAATGAAATCTTTGGCTCGCTGAATGCAATTCATCCGAACATGTCCAATTTTATGATAATAATAGCATGTAAATTCTTTCCCTATTGAAATGTTAGACTTCTTCTTAGCAAGCAAAAGACATTCCTCAACAATTAAATGACTATTGTTAACTTTGCTTCCTTCATCAATCAAAGAAGAAATCATAGTCTCCAAACTGGGATTAATTTTGTTCAATGTGAAAACAGTATGATCAAAACTTGGAGACATACTACCAAGTAAGATTCCATTGGCATCATCACCATTGACTTTGGAGTTTACACCTGCAAGTTGATTAAGGAGAGAACAAAATGTACTTATATGTTGAACAATATTATCTCCCTCTTTCATCTTCAACTCGAACAATTTTTATTTTATAGACATTTTAGCTCACTTGAAGCTTGTGAACCAAATAAACTACTTAGCCCATCCCATATTTCCTTTGATGTCTTTGTTAGATCAATGTGATGCAAATATGCATCAGATAAGCCAAGACCAATCAATGCAAAAGCCCTACAATATTTAACTATCCATTTTGATGCTTCATCTAAATTTTGTGGTTTTTTCACAATTCCATTTACAATATCCCATAAATATTTTTCAATTAAAGATAATTGTGTTTTAATTTGCCATTTATGAAAGTCATGTCCTTCAAATTTAGCAATGGTAAGTATTTTTTTTAATTTATGACAACCTTATTACTCCAAAACATCTAAACTACTTCAAAGGATTGTATCATGATTTTTGAAACCTCCCTATGAAAGAAAATAAGTTTACACATACCTCGAAAAAATATGTCTCCCATCTTGGCATTCAACGATAAAATAAAGGAATTCCTAACCTTCCATTGAAACTCCATTTCTTCCACAAGGCACAAAATTTATAAATCTCCATGTCTCAAATGTTCATAAAGAGTTTGAAACTTAATGCATCTTTAATTCATATCTTCTTGCATGAGAAATATTGGAGTTGAATTATGCATAATTAAAACTGCTCTAAACAATATAACTTCTATACCCCGTGGCACACACAGAGAGGTGTCTATAATCAATCCAAACTCGTGGCATTAATGATCTACAGTAGAAAAAATGGCACTTGAAGAATATCATGTTATGGATGCTCATCCATGAGGAATTCATAGAGGCACGATGTGTATGTATGTGTTGCTTTGATATCAACACATGCTCCTAAACACAATGAACACTCCTCACACCAAGATGATTATCGTACATATTACTATGCGATATCTCTGAATGCAAATCATTTTCTCCATCACAACATGTTTCAAAACCTCCTTATGCTATGTCTATATCATGCCTAGCAATTAAAGGCATTTTCCAACTTCTTGTTCACATGCCCAAGTACATAAGCGGCTCTTTAAATGACTTCACTCTAATCTCATAAGCAATATTCACTAGAAATGTTCACATAGGCACAACAATTCACATCTTGCTCTGATACCAAATGAGAGCGGAAATGTTTTTATACAAAAGTTAATATTATTGATCCAGTTGGGTAGATTTTGCATTACAATCCACTGTCTTATATAAAGCCTTATTTTTCAATGCACAACTAACATACATGAATAACTTCTCAACAACTAACGTACTAACTAATTTGTTTAATTTAATAAGTAATCTAAACTATTCTAAATAATGTAATACTCCAATAGTGACTACCTAAAGAAATAGGTAGAAACCCCAGCGAACGACCAAGTTGAATCTTACCTAAAGCAATAATTCTTGTTTATGATTTTGAATTAATGAAAACAAGAAATAGGACCATGTTATGGAAGTGATTGAAAAATGGAGTGACCATACTAGATACTAATGGTCGTTTCATTTGTAGACCTTAATGGTTTCATGCTTCATATTGTGTTATTTGGTTCTTTCTTATTTAGGTTTTAACTACCTTAGTTTTATCTTTGAGGTCTAAATGTTATAAATATGTGCTTTGTTGTCATTGATGCCAAATAGTGTAGTCCAGATGGATTTTAGTCTGGACATTAGTAGAGTTAGCTATAGTGATGAAGTGTTTATAGTTATACTTTTAAATCAGAAGTCACTATGGATTGGTACTATTGTTTGGACTTGGACAATTTGCTTTGGTAGTTGATCTGATTAATGTTAGCATGTTTGTATATTGATCCTGTTACTTATTGGTGATGAGGACAGTTGGAAGTTTAATTTTTGTGGTCTAAGTGTTGCTTGTTTGGTCCGCACTTTCACAATTGTGAAATGATATGATTGGTACATGTGTTCGGCTTATGATATCAGAATTAGATGTAACATATTTTTTGGTCCGGTGATGGCATATGAAGTATTATTTTGGTTTGGTGTTTCTCATTTGGTTTGGTTTTGGTCTAGTTGTATGTTTTGGGTCAGAGATGCGCATACACGTTACAACCTTTCTTTTAGCCGACTTGGTGAAGATAATTTTGTTTCGAATTGGTACATACACACACAAAGGATAAATGAAAGAGAGATATAGATGATTTGTGTAATACAATGGTGAATGTGTGTGCAACTTGATGTAAGGATGACGATGCGAGTGAAGTGGCTACATTAGAAGGTAGTGTAGTACAGAGGTGACAATTGATATAAGGGCAGTAATTCAAAGGCTTGGAGGTCCGGATATTTCAGTGAGGTCAGAATTTGTGCTATAATAGAGTCTGTAATCAACATTCTAAGATTCTCTTATGTTGGAATCAAGGGAACACTAAGAGGGGGGGTGAATCAATGTTCAACAAGTTTAACTTAAATAACCTAATCTAACAACCACTTTATGCAAATGAAGAAAAGTAATTGTAGAAACACAAAGCCAAGATCAACAACACCATACCACCAAGATTTTTATGTGGAAACCCGGTTAATGGAAAAAACACAGTGGTATTGAGACCCACAATATATAATACTGTGATCAAAAGTATAATAATATTACAGGAGGAATGCACATGCATTTAGGCACACTACCTAGAGCTCACTACTCAATTACAAAGAAGAGGGCTACAACCCCCAGAGGACTCACTATCCTACAAATGTTTACAAATGATAGTTTATTGTCTGAACTGATGAATAGCATCTGCAAATTCCAAAAGTAGCTCCGATTAAGAACAAATAGTCTTCTTCCACTGTTCTGATACACTACTCTGTTCTTCTTTATTGTCATATACCGGAGCATAAATCTCTCAACCACATAAGTGAAACTGTGCACAATCACTCATACACGCTTACTACATCACCATTAACCTACCAAATTATTATATCAATCGGACTAATATATCTGCATCATCAAATTAAGTCGATTTCATGTTAGCCTAAAAATCGCATAACATGCACCATGTTACCTAAGTCGGCCCAATCTGATCCAGAAACAACTAAGAGGACCAAAAAAATATGTCCACATGCTTCCCATATGTCATCTCATCAACCTCAAACACACAAATAACCATCAAAATTACTTTGCATGATCCGCACAATGAATCTTCACATGCTACTGCACCAAAACACTATTCTACCAGAAAAGTCGGTCTATTGATTCTTCCAACCAACACCAAACTTAACACCGAAGGGCAAAAACATGGAATAAGGTAAATTTCATATTCAAAATACATCTCCCAAATCCACAAGGAAAAATACTCAACGAAAATAATCAGCTGACAACCAAACTATACACTCTGTCAAAATACACTATTCTTTGTATCGGACCTCACTAGACGTCAATCAATCTTCCAGAATAAATGAACCATGAACCGCGGATTGGATATCTAACTCAAGTTGCCATCAATGACAACATTTGATCATCAATGCAGTTTCTCTTTCCAACAATCTCCCACTTTGGCATTGATGGCAACACTTAGTGAAAAATGACTAAGTGTCAGATCAAAACCAAAATCAAACTGTTGGTCTTCAAAAGAATCAAAGAATCAATAATATCCCCCTAAGATCAATATTTTTCACTCATCTATTCTCCACCTTTGACATCAATGGAAAAGGTAGAGTTACAAAAATAAAAAAATACTATTTACACATGCACACACAGTCCTTATACACACAAAAATTTGAAGATATCAACATAAGAATTCTTCAATGAGTCCAAGTGGTTGTCCCATCCTTTCTGTAGATTCTCCAATACGGTTATGAAGCCACTGAGAAAATAAGCTTGTGCCTCTATTGTCTTTACATCATTTGGATCACCACTAGCCATACCATCTTGAGTATCTTTGAAGGCACTCTGCATGATGTCCAACTTAGGAGTAATAAGACTCCTAACTTCACTTACTCTCCCAATTATTTTCTCCCGATCATGGTTTAGGCTTCTGATTTTCTCAAGTAGAGATATTACCTAATTCTCATGACTACTCAATGATGTTAGAGAATCAACTAACTAAGATATGCGTTCAAGCTTATTCTCATGCACCTTAGACTTCTTCTCAATATCTATAGTGAACTTGTTCAAGGATAGACATGATTTATACAAGTTCCCACCTTCAGACAATGCATCTTGCATGCTCTTCGCACATTCTCCTAATGTGACTTTATCTTTTGCACTTATCCTTTTCAAATTTTGAATCCTCTTTGCATTAAATTAATTTTGGACATTTTCTTCAGCCGACCTTTCAAAAGACTCAAAAATGTTTTTCTACAAAATTAATCAAACTCTTTAATTGCTTGGATGGAGTATCTATAGTATCCTTTTGAAACGAGGACATCAACTTTTCAAAAACACCAATTTCCATGTTTAGCAACATACTATCCTCAGTATGGGACTTCAAAATATCTTTGCTGGCTTTGTCTTGTGCAAACAATGCAAGTTGAAGCTTTTGAATTGGGGACAAACAAGTAAGGTTGATAGGACCTTGAATGAATTTAGGATCATCAATGACTGTCTTTCCCTTTACTTTCTTTGTAGTGTCTTTTGCTTCAGTCTTAAATTTTACCTTGACCTCCAGTTTTTCTTTTTTTGCATTCTTCTCAGGAACTAAAGGGTCAACTGCAACAACCAAAGGATTCTCAACCTTGTCCTTTCTATCCTCTTCTCCATCTTCTTCTTGCACACTGACCTCTGCATGCTCACTTGTCTGGACTTCTCGAATATAAGTGTCATCTATTGTCTACTCGGCTTCTAGATTGACTTGTGATGTTGTGTCATGTTCTTCTGGATGAATTTATTCTTGTCCTATAGCCTTATTTACCTCATACTGATTATCTAACAAAACTTTTGTCAAAAAAATTTCAGTCTCCTTGGAAACTTCATCTATATTTTCTAACATGATTTTGTTTAGCTTATGTTTACTCGTGAATTCGTTCTTTGCTAGATTAAGAAGTCTATGTATCTCCTTTGTAGTAATGACTGAACATAAGTTGACCAACACATACTCCTTTAGTCTCTAATCTTCCTTATTAGTTGTCTGTCTTCTAGCATCCAAAATGTCATACAAGCTCTTGGGTATGACTGTCATTAGTTCAATCAATGATTTACTATACACATTTAGGTATTCTGTAGTAGCCTCTTCTAGTGTTCTCTTACCAGATTCATCAAAATTGTCATACCACTCAGATAGTGGTTTCAAGTTACCCTTTTTAACTACTTCATTAACAATATGCTCTAATATGGAGGAACAATAGTAAATTTTCCTTGTTTCAAAGCTTCATCAAACTCAGATGCCTTAGATTTCTTACCAAATCTTGTTCTACTAGAAGGCTTCTCCTTTGAAATCTTGGTGACTTTTGGAGTTTGGGCCTTTACTTCCTTCACGGCTTCATCAGATTCGGTTTCTTCTTCATCCATAGTTACAAATCTGATTGTCTTCCTCTTCTTTTCACCACCAGATGGCTTGATTGAAGATTTAGGTTTTCTTGTCGACTTTGCAGGTATAGAGGAGGGAGCTGTGCTTCTGAATTTCCTTGGCTTAGGCGTTTCCTTCTTCACAGACTTCTCCTCAAAGAATATTTTCTTCTCTAGCTTTTCAAACAACTTCCTTTGTTATTCCCATACTTTCTACAAAAGCCTCTACTTCTTTCCAAACCTTCTTCTAAATCAATGGTTTCTTAAACTGCTAATGAAGTTTTAAACTTTTCTCCTTGTATGTTCTGAATCTTTCCTCATTGGGGTCCACCAGTTTGCTCAACATATGTTGTGCATATAGTTCCAAAATTTGTTCTTCAACCTCATAGCCCATAGGCATTATCCATATGATTCGAGGCTCTACAGCTTCCATCAAACACTGATCAGTATCTACCATGGAGCAAATGGTGTCTTGATATTTCTCTATAATAGGCTTAGGTATCCTTTCCCTATCATGCATTTCCTTCTGGAAATTCTTGAAATAACCCCATAGATTCTTGCTTCGGACATTGGAGTCACCATAATTGTACAAGTGTTCCTGGATTTGAACTCCTACAGGTCTATCAAATGCCCATTGCACTGGACCAACACCCGAAACCTCTTTCATAAAGTAGAAAAATGGACATAAAAGCAAAGTTCCAAATTTGAAAGGATGTTTCTTATTTTCTTTGATCTTTTTGATATTCTTGATAAGCTCACTCTGGAGCGATTCACCAAGATCATATTTCTTGTTCTCTCTCATCATCTCATATGCGGTATAAATGACAGTACCAAAAATAGAATTTTCTCTGCTAGAAAAATAGATTTTGTACCCAATGACCATTGATGCAAACCTGATATTGTGTTCCAGAATATTGTTAATTGTCATCGTCTATTTGTTAAATTTTGATCCAGTTGCATTGATCACAATTTTATTTTTCACAGATTTTAGGGATGGCAGTTCTCTGGTTGCACATAATCCTATTACGTCCTGAATGACTGTCTTGGTGATTTTATGGGGCTTATCCAACTAGCCAAATTCATCATGAACTCAGTTCAAGATGTGTCGAATCCATTCATGTTCATAAAACATCAAAAATATGATGAACTATGCAAAACCCTTGTTCTCCAATTCTTGAAATTCCGGTTTCAATACCGATATCTTGTCTGCTAGTTGATTGTTATAAACAATTCAGTATTTGTGTGCTACCCAATTCCTTAATGGGGCAGTGCGTATATACCCTAATATATTCAATATGTAGTACTCTGTAGGGTACCGATGAAAATGCGCTCTCAAGATCACCTTCCATCAAAATGAATGGATGATTCTTGAAGTTCAGATGTGCATGCTTAGTGATTTCAACAACCAACGGAGTTGTAGTACCAAACGTAACCATCTTATCAAATTCAAATTTCAAACTTCAATTGAAAAGGGGTTTTACTATTAAATATCTTTCAACCAAACACAAGATCGCACACCAATTTTGGATATCGCTTTGAAATCTCTGCAAATTCTCCTTTACTGTTCTCTTCTACTCTTCCACTTAGAATGCAAGGTGATAAATGAATGGTTAATTCACCTTTTATCCTTCACATACCTAACTTTTCACTGTAGTAAATGAAATTAACCCTAATACTTCTGGATACTCTTCGTTTCACAAAGATCTTTTGCAGACCTTCAGATTCTTCTAAAAATCTATCATAAGTATCTTCAATCACCTTATATACCTTTGTAACTTGTCAGAATCAAGCACAGTTCTCAGATAGGGGGTTTGAAATTTTTTCATGAAAGATTCCTCCAAGGACGGATGCCTTAGCTTAGTTGTTGGATGAGGTTCCAGCATTGGAATTAGGTGTGGACACATTTCCTATCTCAGAATCACTCTTCTTGACCCATTTCTTCTTTCTCTTCTCTCTGATTTCTTCAACCTTCGCCTTGACCTTATCATCAAATTTATTCTTGCCTATCAGAGCATTCTTGTTCACATTCTTGCTTCTACAAAATTTAGCAATGTGATCGGATTTGTTCCAAGCATAGCAAACAAAGTTGTTTCTTTGATTAGGCCTGGAATTACTCTGATTTCCCTTTGATCTGCATTGGTTAGCAATATGTCCAAATCTTCCACAAGCATAGAATTTTATATTTCTCCTATTTACCATACTTTTGCATTCAACTAGCTTATGACCATATTTATTGCAATTGAAACATTGTCCGGAGAATGATGAATTGTTTTGATTTTCTCTATTTCTGCATTGATTTGCATTATGACCAAATTTATTGCAAACAAAACATTTACCATTGAATTTATAAGCATTAGGTTGTCTTACCAAAGATCTCTTGTTGTTCTTATGTTTAGTATCGCTTTGCCCAGATCCAAAGCTTTCTCTTTTCTCAAATCCAAGTCCTCCCATATTACCTTTATTCTTCTGACTTTGTAGCATTTCATTCATCTTAGTTGAGATAGCATTGAATTTTTATTTGTACTTATTAGCAGTGGTAAGTTCATCTCTCAAAATTATGATTTTTCTTTCAAGCTCTTGCTCATTATTTTTGGATTGTATCAATTCATGCTTTAGCAGGTCATTTTCATGATTTAGTTTGCAACATTCATCATATCTATCCTTTAGTGACTGAGTCAAACATTCCTCACTCTTCTTCCTATCTTAAATCTCCTTTGTCAATTTCATCACAATGGCTTCCATCTCATTCTTTTGAAGTGTATTAACTCTAGCAAGTCTGTCACATTCTTTTGTCTTTTCTTTCAAGGCGTCTTCATCAATGCTTTGACTTTTCTCTTGAAGTTGATCAACAAGCTCCTTTCTCTTTTCCTTGGACTTACTCAGTTGCTCCTTTAATGTCTGCATGAAATTTTCAACATCTTTGAGATTTGTTTTCAATTCTTGGACTTTGGCTTTGGATTGATCAAGATCATCAAGTACAAGAAGTAGTTGTTGTCAAAGACCACTGGAATCCATTAATACACCTTCATGGATCTCTCTCAAGCTTTTAGGATCCTTCTGAGGAACTAGAATCTAATACCAATTGTTGGAATCAAGGGAACACTAAGGGGGGGGGGGGGGGGTTAATTAGTGTTTAGAAAGTTTAAACTTAATAACCTAATCTAACAACCACTTTATGCAAATGAAGAAAAGTAAGTGCAAAAAAACAAAGCCAAGATCAACAACACCATAACACCAAGAGTTTTACATGGGAACCCGGTTAAGGGAACAACCATGGTGGGATTGAGACCTACAATATTATAATATTGTAATCATTAGTATAATAATATTACAAGGGGAATGCACATGCATTCATGCACACTGCCTAGAGCTCACTACTCAATTACAAAGAAGAGGGATACAACCCCCGGAGGACTAACTGCCCTACAAATGTTTACAAATGATAGCTAATTGTATGAATTGATGAATAGCATCTACAAATTCTGAAATACACTTCCAGATAAGAACAAATAGTCTTCTTCCATTGTTCTGACACACAACTCTGTTTTTCTTTGTTGTCATATACCAGAGCATAAATCTCTCAACCACGCAAGTGAAATTATGCACAATCGCTCATACACACTTACTACATCACCATTAACCTACCAAATGATCATATCAATCGGACTAATATATCTGCATCGTCAATTTAAGTCAATTCCATGCCGGCCTAAAAACCGCATAACACACAACATGAAACATGTTACCTAAGTCGGCTTAATCTGATCCAAAAACAACTAAGAAGACGAAAACAAGATATCCACATGCTTCCCATATGTCAAATCATCGACCTCAAACACACAAAAAACCATCAAAATGACTTTGTATGATTCCCACAGCTAATCTTCTCATGTTACTGCACCAAAACATTGTTCTACCAGAAAAACCGGTCTACCGAATCTTCCAACCAAAACCAAACTTAACATTGGAGGGCACAAACCTAGAATAAGGTAAATTGCATATTCACAATACATCTCTGAGATCCGCAAGGAAAAATACTCAACCAAAATAATCTATTGATAACCAAACTATACACTATGTCGGATACATTGTTCTTTGTACCGGACCTCACTAGACCTCAATCAATCTTCCAGAATGAATGAGTCATGAACTGCAGATTGGATATCTAACTCAAGTTGCCATCAATGACAACATTTGATCATCAATGCAGTGTCTCTTGCCAACATCTTATTCATAAAGTTCTTTTTCTATTATTTGTAATATTGTAAGTTGTTGTGTTGTACTTAGCATCAGGTTTGCAAGTCATTTTTTTTGTATCTTGCCCCAAGTGCAGTTAGTCTTGGACTGCAAGTCTAGAATAGGTAGTTACCTTTTTGTAAAATATTTCTATAGAGTGGATCATTTTTGTGAGTTATCGGTCACTGCGATTTTTCCGAGTTTGGGCTTTCCATGCATAAAATATTGGTGTTCATGTGTGTTTAGTGTGAATGATTTTATGATCACTTCATTCAATTCTCTTTGAAGTTTATGCCTAGATAAATCTATTAGATGCAAGTTTGAAGTCTAAAATTTTAGTTAATGTTGATTCACCCCCCCTCTCAGCATCCGATGTATGTTCATCATTAAATTCTAGAATATGGAGTGAGATCTTTTCATTTTAGATTTTTTTCTTTATAGTTATTGATAAAATCATTTTTTAGACTGATAATGTAACTTTGAGGGAATGATTAGTTAATATAGAACATAGAGGAGTTAGCTTATCTCCTACTTTCTTAGGGTGGAAAAACCATCTTGTTGGGTTAATTTTAGTTTCTAACCTTGTGGTATACCATCGATATTTGGGTAAGTGAATGGAAATGGAGCAAAAATGGGTAGCACACAAAATGTTCCTATTTAAATAAAAAAACATAACATAGCAAATGGTGTGTAACCAATAAAATTTTCAATTTTTTTAGTATTTCAAAAATTGCGTTTATGATAAATTAGCTAACATTTATTTTATGTTCACTTTTTTACTAATTTTATAATAAATATATTATTTTTTACTAATTTTGAAATTGGATGCACCCTAAAAAATAGAAAATTGAGTGTGGCCCCCCTAAAGTTTTTGGAAACTAATCAAAAATTAATTTTTTCAATGTGTAAAATAGATTCTAGTTTCCAAAAATGTGATTCATTTCAAATTTTGATGAGTAGGTTAAAAATGAGTCCAAAATATCATTTGTCAGTTTTTGATGAAAATGGAGATACTAGAAAAATAAATTAAAGATCAAAACCTTAACATAATTGAAATGCAAAAAAAAAACTAGTATAAAAAAATAAGAAAGAGCGAGCAAAATTACTATGTCGTTTTTGACTTGACATTGAAACATGTTCAAACCTGATGGAGAGAACCCTCAATATTGTGTCGATCCATTTACAAATTGAAAAACACATTTTTGGACATTGAAATGTTAGTTCAAACCTTTGGTTTGGATGCCCAAGGAAGAAACTGTAAAGATCTGATGCCAATAGCTAACAAGATGAGAGCGGGGGGGGGTGAATCATACAAACTTAATCTTCCATGAAATCAACAGATTCAACCTCGGTAACTTATACTTCAGCAATATAACCAAAAACTACTTAACATGCAAATTCATAAACACATAATCATCATAACACATATAACACCAGATTTAACGTGGAAACCCAAATAAGGAAAAACCACTGTGGGATTTCGGACCCACTAAGAAATATACTCTTCTAGAGTATGCTCAGTTAAAAGCAAATCCTATTAAAGATTACAAACACATTACTAGACGTGACCCGGTTAAGGGATTTTCCTCAGATCTGTTAGGATCTTCACTTTGTTAGAAGTGACCTTGTCAAAGGATTTCAAACACTCATTTAGAATGTTACCTTGCTAAAGGGTTTACAAATAAGACTGTTAAGTCCACTCGGTTAAGAGATTTTCTGTCACTTACAAAATAAACAATAGTAATAAATATATCTGCAGCTTCATATCTAAAATGCTAAAGCAGATTCTTATTTGCTCAAAACAATCTTGGCATAGGACTTATCTTGTCCCTCTGCTAGGCTCCCTACTCTGTTATTCAAACAGTTCTTCAAGCTTCTGTGCTCGGTAATCACTATGTAGCATCCTTGTGCTTACACTTGCCCGCATGCATTGTTTATCAACAATTTCTTATTTATAAACAATTAGCTAACCGTCGAATCTCCTTGATCACATTTCCCATGATCAACCTTAGCCATCAGATCTTCAATATTGACTAGGTTCAATGCATCCTTCGATCTGAAAATGTTTTACCTCACCTTGGGACTTGCATTCCTTTCTTGGAACTTGCACAAGGTTATTGCGGTTCAATCTGCGCTATAGATCTTCTTGCTGATCTTCTATTGACATAGATCCTTAACAAACTTCATGCACAACATACCAATCATTTATACATCTCCAGCTCACCATTGTCCTTCATTAAATAATGCTTTTATCCATCCAATGTGATCTGTCATAACTCGGTTGCAACTCGGTAAATACTAAACTTTACTCGGTAGACATTAACCGATATTGATAACCTTAGGGTTTACTGACTAGGTTCTTTAGGGTTTACCGACTAGGTTCTTTGCTCGGTGACATAGTATAGTACTAACCTTACAATCAACAACATATGTAGGATATCAAAACAATCTAAACATCATGATCTCATCATTGTCTAACTCGGTAATAGTTGCCCATTGAATATCTTATTTCTCCCCTTTCTTATCACATTCTTTCTGTGTCTTTTACCAACCACTTAATTCTCTTCAAATCAATCTTCTCAAGATATGGCAACATCATACTGAATCAGAAAATCAATTTCTTGACATCAATGACAAAATAATGTTATAAAGATAGTTATCATCCTTTTTCAGTTATATCAAATAATCTTCAACAACCTTCTCAATATCCTTAATGAATATCAACAATCTCCTTCAATTGAAATGCCAACAATCTCCCCCTTTGGCATTGATGGCAAAACCAACTTTTTAAATGGTAATAACAACAAGATATTCAAATTGATTCGGATTCAGATTGTTGTTAGACTTCTCATGTTATCCTTGAGCTGTTAAAATCTCCTGAAGTCTTCTCCCTTTTGTAATCTTCTCCCCCTGTCATTAGTCTTTAGTTATCTTCTTCATTTAGGACTTTACCATTTAGTCTTCTCCCCCTTTGACAACAGTGCCAAAAAGTAAAAGAACTAAATCATGTTTTCTTCCTCTATGAAGTGATTTGCCTTGTTGTGTATCATCTCAGTCTTGGTCAAAGCAACCTTGTCTCAATTCACTATTTCCTGCACACCTTTAGAAAACCTTCTAAAATGCGTAAATCAACATCAATCCACACATAATATTCTGTAGATTCATCGAATTGATGCTTTCACCAAACTCTATCAGTGAGTAGAAGATAGGGGTATGACCCCTAACTTGCTTCTGAGATATTCAAAAGTGTCCCTTGGCAGTGGCTTTGTGAAGATGTCTGCTAATTGCTCCTTTGAACTGATATATTCCAGCACAACTTTCTTCTCTTGAACTTCTTCTCTGAGATAATGATACTTTATAGAGATATGTTTTGTCTTAGAGTGCATTACCAGATTCTTTGAAATGTTAATGGCACTCGTATTATCATAGAATATAGTTCCTGGCTCGATAACTTTCTCATTTATACCTTCCAACATTTGTTTGATCCATGCTATATTGGTAAAATTCAATGTTGCAGCAACATATTGAGCTTCTGCTGTTGACTGTGAGATACATCCTTGTTTCTTACTAAGCCAACTCACTAGTCTTTCTCCTAAAAAGAAAGTTCCACCACTTGTGCTTTTCCTGTCATCTATGTTTCCCGCCCAATCAACATCAATATAAACTTTTAAATCAAAATCATTTCTCTTTTCATATACTAAGCCATAATCTTCAGTGCCTCTCAGGTATCTGAAAATTCTCTTGATTGTTGTCATATGGGTTTCCTTGGGATCTGCAAAAAATCTTGCAACAATACCTACTGCATGTGCTATATCTGGTCTACTATGCACAACATATTGCAACTTTCCAATCATAGATCGGTCAAGTGTCTCATCAATAGATGTAGATTCATCATTCTTTGATAGTTTACAATTAGTAGTCATAGGAGTACTTACTGGTTTAGAATCCTCCATTCCAAGTTTCTTCAAGATTTCCTTTATGTACTTGGATTGAGTAATGAAAACCTCATCTTTCATTTGCAGTATCTGTAAACTTGTAAAATATTTTATCTCACCGATTAATGACATCTCAAATTCTTTGCACATTTCATTTCCAAAGTTCTTGCATAAGGAGTCATTACCACAAAAAATAATATCATCAACAAATATGGTTGAGATCAATATACCATTGTTCTCATCATTCTTCATGTACATATTGTTGTTTTCACTTGTCCATAAAACCAATCTTGATTAAATAAGAGTGCAGTCTTTCATACCATGCTCTAGGTGCTTGTTTCAGACCATATAAAGCTTTGTTCAATTTGCATACCTGATCTTTACTCTTGTCTTCAACAAATCCTTCAAGTTGTTCAATATAGACTTCTTCTCCTAGTATACCATTCAAAAATACAGATTTAACATCCATTTGATATACCTTAAAATTTTTGAAAGCAACATATGCCAACAATGTTCTTACTCCCTCAAGTCTAGCCACAGGTGCAAAAGTCTCACCATAATCTATTCCTTCTTCTTGAGCATAACCTTTACAAACTAGTCTTGCCTTGTTCCGAATGACCTCACCTTTTTCATTTATCTTGTTTCTGAAAATCCACTTTGTACCGATTACATTTTTGTCCTTTGGTCTTGGGATTAGTGTCCATGTGTCATACTTCTTGATTTGATCAATCTCTTTTGTCATAGCATTTACCCAACTTCACTGTTAAATGCCTCTTTTACTATTCTCGGTTCAAATTCAGATATCAGACATGTGTTCTGTCTCAGTTTGTTCCTTGTCATTACTGGATCATCCTTATCTCCTATAATCTGATTTGATGCATGATTTCTTCTGACATATTTGGCTAATATAGGCTCGGTAGGTTCTGTATGATCTTCTTCATCACTCGGTAACTAGACATTATCTTCATTTTCTTCAGCAGCTTTCTCGGTAGGACTTCTCGGGTGAACATAAACAAATTCTTCATAATCTTCTGGTTCTTTGGAATTTCCTTCATCATTTCTTTCTGCAAATTCTTCAATTTTCACATTTGCACTTTCTACTATTTTGTTAGATGATTTGATCAGACATTTAAATGCTTTACTTCTAGAAGAATAACCAAGAAATGTTCCTTTCTCACTTTTCTGATCAAACTTTTTATTTCTGTCATCTTTGTGAACATAGCATCTACTTCCAAAGATTTTAAAATAACTTACATTAGGTTTCTTATCATACCAGATCTCATATGGTGTCTTCATAGTTCCTTTCTTCAGTCGTACTCGGTTTAGGGTGTAAACTGTAGTGCTGATTGCTTCTCTCCAAAATGTTTGAGGTACCCTTTTTTCTATCATCAGGGTTTTGGCATAATCTACAATTGAGTTGTTTCTTCTCTCGACTATCCCATTTTGTTGAGGTGTTCTCGGTGCAGATACTTGTCTTTTTATACCATGATCATTGCAGAATAAGTTAAATTCATCAGAAGTGAACTCTCCTCCTCTATCAGATCTAAGACATTTCAGCTGTCTTCCTATTTCATTTTCAACTCTTGCCTTGTACCATTTAAACTTGTGAAAAGCTTCTGATTTTTCTTTTTAAAACATAGCTGACATCATCCTTGAGTAATCATTCACAAATAATATGAAATATTTATCACCATAATAACTTTGAACTTTCATGGGACCACAAAGATTAGTGTGTACTAGATCTAAAATTCCTTTAGAAGTGTAGGACTTACTTGTAAAGCTTGATCTTGTCATCTTACCCATCTGGCATCCTTGGCATATAGCATTCTCAGGTTTTTCAATACTTGGTAGACCTCTTACTCAGTGCTTCTTGCTTATTTTGATCAGATTATCAAAATTTACATGACAAAACCTTTTATGCCATAACCAGGTGTAGACACCTAAAAATGTCATGTTTAATTAAATAAATATTTTATTTATTTAATTATCTAAGCCTAATTCTTCTATTAATTAAATAAATCTTTATTTATTTAATTAATTCATTTATCCTCTTCTAGCCTTATTTCTCATTTAAATAAATACATTTATTTATTTAAATTATCCTTTTCCTAAATTAAATAAATAGTCTTATTTATTTAATTATCCTACTTCTTCTATTAATTAAATAAATCTTTATTTATTTAATTAATTCATTATCCTTTTCTACACATGACACATGTCATTCATCTCTTAATTCATACACTACCTACCCCTTTAATTATTTTATTATTTCTTCTACCTACCCTCTAATCATAGCCGACCTCCTTTTACACCTCTCAATCTTATCCCTACATTTCATATAGTGTCTTCTATATAAGGAGATGCTTCCTTCATTATCAACCCTAATCAAGCATTCTAATGACTTAATCGACAATTTGGAGGACTCGACTACACTTACGATCCTACTTGCAACCACATTCCGTTCTTTGTTGAGCTCTTGTGCACATAAAATCTGAGAGCAAATATATCAAGCAAGATCAATGGAGATAGGAAGAATGGAGATCAAAACCCTATTGGATATGTGATGGTATAATCTTTGTGATTTCATTTGATTTGCATTGTCTTAGGTAATCTTCATATGTTATGGTGGATCTTTGTTGATTATTAGGCTAGGGTTTGGTGGTTGAATTCATTTAGCCTTTCAATATTGTTGTTATTGTTATCGATTTTCACCATATACATTTTGGCACGCCCGGTGGGACTCTTGTCCCTTTGCATTTGACCCCCTTGTTGCAGGTCTTGTGTTTTTGAAGTTGCAGATCGGACATTTTTGGTAGCATTTTTGGTATTTTCGCGTCTGCGCACTTTCGGATCGCGTTTTTGATTTTCTGGCACGTCTAAGACAGCTGGATCCGCATCTGTGTTTTGGTCAAATTTCATTTTGCAGGTTCCAGGGAGGCGCGTCTGTGTTATTGAAACGCGTCTGTGTCATTTTCACCCGCATCTACGTACAGAAAGCACGTCTGTGGTTTTTAATCGCGTCTGTGTCTCACAGAACCACGTTTCTGTTGCGGAGTCGCGTTTGCGTAGGCGGTAATCGCGTCTGTGTATTGCCTGTTTCAAAATTTTGGAAATTGTATTGATTCGGTTTTCGGATTTTGCATTTAGGGTTTCAGATCTAGTTTATTTTTGGACTAACATTTGCAGATCTAGCTAACACAATTGGTGCAGCTTGCCTTGGAAGCTAAATCGTTTGGTTGAAGGCCCCTATTTTCACAAAGTCTTTTGGGTTTTAAAATTTACCTAACTTGTGTGTTTGCAGGAAGGGGTGATTATTTCAAACAACCCAAACTACTAACAACTCTTTGTTGTAGGTCCTTGGCAAGAGTTTTTGATTTTTATTGTGTGCCTTGTTTTTAGAGACTGGCAAACACTTCCATTGGTGCACTAAAATTGAATCATTGTCTTTTGTGTCTTGAGCAATAGGCTCTTTTTGTTTAATCTTTAGAGGGCCTATCTTCCCATGTGGTCATTAGGACTACTAGTGAGAAGAGGACGACCCAAGTGGTAGCAAGGAAAACCCACCTCATCCGAACCACTATAATCAAATGTATTCATGGTGAAAACTATGAATAATGTGTGCTGATTAGTTCATACCGACACTATGTCTCCCCATAAACTCGTTTGATCAAATTTATTTGATCAGTTGTAGGGCGTAACCCCTACCGGCTGGCAGCCTTCTATATTTACAGAGCTGAAAGTGCCGCATGTATGGCCACACGAGCGGATGCCCTTACTAGCACCATTTTGTTTTAGAGGCCCAAATCCTTCTAGTTGTTGGGGCAAGAGGTCGGACCTTTGGTAGCGGCCCACACACATACGGTTCTTAGTAGAGATACAAAGTTCACCATGGGGAGTTTTCATGGGGACTGATGCTTGGCTGACCTGAGAAGTGAATGCCGAGGGTGGAGCCAGTGAGGTCAAGCATCTAAGTATCCGCTCTGAATAGCGTAGCCTCGGGGGTAAAACCCATGTGGGATCAACAACTATTGTCTTGGCCAGCCATAAGAATTGTGCTTGACTTATTTTAAACATTCAAACATTCAAGACCAAAGAGCAAAACATTGTGTCTTTTGTGTCTTCAAGTGTATGCAAAACATTTTTACATCAAACAACACACTTTTCTTGGAGTCATTTTGGAGTCTAAACACTTGCAAACATTGAGTCCTCATCAACATTGTGTTCTCTTGTCACGAAAAACAGTCAAACAGTCAGATTTGGTCACAACAAAATGACTTCACAGATTGAAAAAAAAATTGCACAAATTTTACAGAAACGCGTCTGTGTCTATTTAAACCGCGTCTGAGTCATATAAACGCGTCTATGAAGGGCAGAATAGCGTTTGTGTTTATAACAGCGTCTGTGCAGTATACAGTCGCGTCTGTGTCTAGAATTGCAAAAAATTTTACAGTCCAGCAAACATAAACAAGAAAATCTCAGAAGCGCATCTGTGTTAAACAGAGTAGCGTCTGCGTCGGATAACCGCGTCTGTGTAGTATATAGGCACGTCTGTGTTCAAAATTGCAAGAAAATTTCACAGTCCAGTAACAAAAGAAATTAGTTTCAGAATACTTGAGCTTCCTAGGTTGTTTCTTCAGGTTTCATCTAGCATTCAACCTGTATTTGGGTCTCACAAAGTCCATCATTGCTTCACATCTCATTTTACATTCACACTTGTCTAAACTTGAGTCAAAAGGTCACTTGCTTGTCCTCATCATACTTTGTCAACACACTACATACAACAACACTTTGCTAAGAGGTCCCTCATCAAGGTTTCTTACCTTTGGGTCTCATTTGGTCTTACTTAGGGTCAAGGTCAGCTTACCTCATCAAGAGAAACTATCCTCTCTTTGGAAGTCACACCTACTCTACTACATACATACTTGGTCTTACACTTTGGACAATTGCAAGTACACCTCAGATTCATTTACACTCCATACAACTCTTGGTCTTCCATACTTTTTACATTTTCATCTAGTCTCACACATCTTGGTCAATACCTAGTTCATGGTTGAAACCCGTCTTCAAAAATCTAGGAGAGAAACTAAAGAGGCTCAAGAGTCCGCAAACATGAGTTCTTATGAGTATGACAATGATTTATTTTTCAATACTGATCACACTACATTGCCGGACATGGATGTCTATAGAAACGTTCCAAATGTTGAAAACACAGGCACTACAAACAACAATGCTACACACAATGACAATTTGGACAACTTATCAATACATTCAGCAGATGTGGAAGAATCCATTATGATTCCCCATTTCAATAGATTGGTTGAGGAAATAATGAGGAGAGATAGACAATACTTCTGACACATGATGGCACAAAGTGGAACCAAGATACCTCATGATTTTGACATGTCTCAAATAATGGAAAACCGACCTTTGCAACAAACTCACTCCAACATAGATCAAAGGAGACCTAATAGTGGAGGAAATAGAGGACCATATATGGTGCCTGAATCACCATCGTCTTTGCTTCAAAAACCAGAGGTCCCACATACACATGGTCAAGCATATGATACTTACCTTCGTAGACCAGTATGGAAGTCTTATGTAGACAGATATGCTAATTCTAAGGATCAACCAAAGCAATTGGATGTTCAAAGGCATGCTCAAAATTTGGACACAAGGAAACCTCATGTCAAATTTGGGGCCAACACAATAGAACATGACATGCCTGTAGAATATGGTATACATGCGCAAAATAGATATGGGGTTCCTCAACATGAATCTATACCAAGTGGTCCATATACGCAGTGTCATTACAGACCTCCTCCATATGAACATGTGTATGATCAATATCATCCATATATGCAACATGCTCCTCCTCCAATTGGTGCCTCAAGCATGGGGTATGGTCCAAGAAGTCGATCTCCACCTAAGAGCAATTTGGAGCAACAAATCAAGGACTTACAAAAGAAAATGGAGGACATAAATACACCGAAGCCAACATACACAATGAGAGACATATGTCCTTATCTATTTGACAAGAGCATTCCAATGCCTCCTTTTCCTACACACTTTGTGATGCCTACATTTGATAAGTATAGAGGAAAAGGGGATCCTAAGGCACACATAAGACAATTTTTCACAACTTGCATTGAGGTAGCAGCAGAAGAGACATATTTGATGAGATTATTCCCACAAAGCTTAGGTGATCAAGCTATGGAATGGTTTTCCCAACTTCCACCTGGAATTAAGTCATGGGGTGACTTAGCAGAGGCATTTATTCAACATTTCTCCTACAACATAGAGACAGACATATCGGTCACTACTTTGTGCAATAATAAGCAAAAAGAGGGAGAATCTTTTGCCTCATTCTTACAAAGATGGAGAAATCTAGCCAACAGATGCTCTTGTGAAATTCCACAAAAACAAGTGGTAGAGATGTTCACCCAAAATGTTAACAAAGACATTGGCTATGATCTAAGGAAAGCTTGTTTGTCCACCTTCAAGGACGTCATTGAAAAAGGCTTAGCGACAGAAAAATTCCTAATTGAACAAGGAGTCATTAAAATATTCAAGGAAAACAAAGATGACTTTAAAGGAAAAGACAAGCCAAGATTTTGGAATAAAAACAAGAATACAGTCAATGATGGTGTTGTTGATGCCAACACAGTGCGACCCAAAGTCATCTTTTTGGGATCAAGTTCTACAAACAATCAAGTGAATACTCAAACAACTTCTAGATCACAAAGGAAGTATACCCCGTTGGGAGAACCACTTGAGTCAGTTTTCAAGAAGTTAGTGGCAAACAAGGTGATCACAATTCCAGATTTCCTGCCATATGAACCAAAGGTCAAACCAAATTGGTGGAATGATGATGAGTACTGTGAATTTCATAAGAGCAAGGGTCATAAGACAGGAAATTGTCATCGATTGAAGAACATCATACAAGATCTCATTGATAGAGGTGATATTGAGATTGAGGGACATTCATCCAATCAAGAACATGAGATGTTTAAGGAACCATTCCCAAAACATGACAAGGGAAAAGCTAAAGCCACAGATGACCAAACCAACTATACCAGAGCATCCTATAACTATGATTCAACTATCAATAACATCTCGATGGACAATTACGTCTCTACTATTATCATCAAAGACAAAGCGTCCGAGAATTCTACTCAGAGACCCAAGATTGTCCTAAAAGGTGTTGGATCTTCTTCTGAACCTACCTCTGAATGTCATGTTACAACCTGTCAGGGTAAAATCACTTTGCAAGGTGCTCCACCTAAACACACCGCTTCTTCATCAACCAAACCTGAGTATGACCTTGTAGAACAATTAGGGAAGACACCCGCGCTCATTTCAATCCTCGAACTATTACGCATATCTCCCGCACATAAAACCATTCTTGATAAAATCTTGAGAGATACTGCTGTTCCTACTGATCTAAACGTAGACCAATTTCAAGCCATGGTGGGATACCTTTCCATTCCACATTCACTTACTTTCACGAAAGCCGATGACGCCTCCGTAAGTCAGCCACATAATGCACCATTACACATTGAAGCCTTCATACACAAACATCGAATAAAACGAGTCCTGATAGATGGAGGAGCAGGTCTAAACATTTGCACATTAAGCACTATCACACAATTGGGATATTCTGATAAAGCTGTAAATTCTACAAACAAGATCACCATTAAGGCATATGATGATGAAGAGCGTTCATCCAAGGGTATAGTCATCTTACCTCTCAGAGTTGGGCTAGTTACAAAGGATGTGGTCTGTCAAGTCCTAGATTTAAATCTCACTTATAACATATTACTAGGACGTCCTTGGATCCATGAAATGAGGGCAGTCCCATCCACATATCACCAATGCATTAAGTTTCCTCATAATGGAGTGGAAGTAACAGTTAACGGTGATCCTAATCCATTCATATATTGCAATAACCTGAAATCAAAGACTGAGACCATCATTCCTAGTAATCGGGAAGTTGTTCCTTCGTCAACATATATTGATCCCGAGTCATTAAAACCTTCGACATCCAAACAAGGTGAGCTTAAAGGCAAGTTTCAGGACAAAGGCATGGGGGAATATACTTTCAAATCAGACCATGTATTTACGACAAGTCATGAGCTCTCCAAAAGACTATGGAAGGCCACATCCTAACAAGCAAATATCCATCATAGTATTCAAATGGGATCCTACTACCTTTCAAAGATGGGGCGAACTGGAAGAGGAAGTTTTATACAAAATTCTCTACAAAGACATTGAAGATGATACACAAGATCAGATCAATATACCCTGTGAGAAATATGGCAAAGGCTTCAAGATTCTACAAAAATTTGGGTATGATGGAAAAAGCCCTCTTGGGTTACGAAAAGAAGGCGTTATGGAGCCCTTACAACCTGAATTGACTGTAAAAAGGGAATGCTCGAAGGGACTTGGTTTTCTGACTTCCAAGATCCACACTAAAAGGACAGAAGAGGCATCACGAATCAAAATTGCCAAAATTCAACAAGAGAATTGCTATTCCACAGATTCCAACGAATGGGAATGGGGTTCAGACAAATCCTCCAGTGACTATGAGCTCACCGAGACATTCAGAGAGCCAGATGAACCCACAGAAGAGGAGGAGTTTTATAAAAAATTCAGAGTTGGTCAAGAAACAACCCATGAGGAGTCTACACAGTCCTTGTCCCAAGGTTCTAGGTTGAAATCACATAGGATGAGAACACCTGTTCCGGAATGCACTACTAGTGATGACAATTTGGATTCGTTCGCGATCAAGACTGATGAGGAGAGTGCCATTGATGACCTCGATAATTACCTTGACATACCCGAATATAACCACATCTTCACTCTTAACCCCGCAAACTCCGAAAACATTAAAGGCCTTCCCCTTTTTCACCACCAACTCATTGACTGGGATTATGAAGGACCAGCACAGTTTAACACATTCCAAAATGATGAAGCTGTTATTGACTATTTGGGCATACAAGATGATCTTCCTCCTGGAGACCATAAAGCAGGATACACCATAGAACTCAATAGCGTGGCATATTTTGGTGAGGGTGTCGGACCTTCCAGTCGCAAAAATGTGAAAATAAGAACAAATCAAGGGTCTTATGGCGAAAACCACACTATGGCGCTATCTGATCCCAAAAAAGTAAAAAGAAAGGACGTATCTGAGGGCGAAAACCTCTCTGAGGCACCCGAAGATGGAAGGCTCGACATTCTCCCAACCTCGTATGAGGAAAAGTCATCCATGCTGGTAGAGGAGACTATCAAAACAAACATTGGTATGGAATAGGTTCCACACAACATATCCCTGGCTAAATCATTGACAGAGTCCGAAAGGTCACAGTTCATAAGTTTCTTCAAGGAATGACAAATCAACTTTGCATGGTCATACGCTGATATGCCTGGACTAGATCCGGATTTGGTAATGCATCATTTGACAGTCAAACCGGGGGCAAAGCCAGTAAAACGGAAATTAAGAAAAATGCATCCACAAGTGGCATTACTAGTCAAAACAGAGCTGGAGAAGTTATTGGATGTCGGATTCATACGCCCAATTGATTATCCTGAATGGATCTCCAATTTAGTACCTATCAGTAAACCAGATCGCAGTATCATAATATGTACAGATTTCAGAGACATTAACAAAGCTTGTCCAAAAGATGACTTCCCATTACCAAATATTGACTTGATTGTTGATCTCACAACAGGTCACAAAATGTTATCATTAATGGATGGATTTTCTGATTATAATCAAATAAGGATCGCACACAAAGATCAACACAAAACATCATTCACTTGTCCTTGGGGAACTTTCTGTTGGAATGTCATGCCCTTTGGGCTAAAAAATGCAGGTGCTACATATCAAAGAGCAATGACTACTATCTTCCATGATCTCATGCACGTAACTGTGGAAGATTATGTTGATGATCTCTTGGGTAAATCAGTAGACAGAGATACACATTTGGACATACTTTCAGTCGTCTTTGATCAGTTGGAAAAATACAAAGTAAGATTAAACCACAAGAAATGTGTCTTTGGAGTAACCTCTGGGAAGCTCCTAGGATTCATTGTGTCCAAAAGAGGAATCGAAGCCGATCTAGCAAAAGTCAAGGCTATCTTGGACATGCCACCACCTAGAAATATCAGTCAACTTCGATCCTTACAAAGGAGACTCCAGTCTATACGAAGATTCATAGCACAACTGGCAGATAAGTGCAATCCTTTTCAACACTTGCTACATAAAAATATCAAATTCACATGGGATGATAACTGTCAATAGGCTTTCCAGATGCTCAAAGATTATCTTCTAAATCCGCCAGTTCTGATGCCACCAGTTCCAGATCAACCACTGTTATTATACATTTCAGCTACTCCAATAGCATTGGGGGCACTCTTAGCGCAACAAATTGCTGAAGGCAAGGAAAAAGCAGTATATTATATCAGTCGCACATTGGTGGGATATGAGCTAAACTACACACCAATTGAGCGCGCATGCCTCGCTGTGGTCTTTGCTTCACAGAAATTACGACATTACATGCTTACTCATAAGACAAAGCTAGTTGCAAGGATAGACCCATTGAAATACCTTCTCAATAAGGCAACACTTACTGGGCGACTGGCCAAATGGGTAATGATACTGAGTGAATTTGACATTGAGTATGTGGACAAAAAAGCAATAAAAGGACAAGCCATCGCAGATCAATTAGCAGATGCTCCCATGATAGATGATGTTCCTCTAAGTTCAGAATTTCCAGATGAATCCATTTTGACAATGTCACATGCAAAGCCATGGCAACTATACTTTGACGGCTCATACACACAGCATGGGGCAGGAGTTGGTATTCTCTTTATAACTCCTCAAGGAGATTCTATACCAAAATCATACCGCTTATCATTTCCTTGCACTAACAATATAGCAGAATATGAGGCATTAACAACTAGATTACGGATTGCAGTTCAGTGGAAGATCCAAGAACTTCATGTTTTGGGGGATTCTCAACTTGTCATCCATCAAGCAACTGATGATTACCAAACAAAATATGAAAAACTAATGCCTTACAAACAAATGGTGGATGATCTGAAACAACACTTCACAAAGATAGATTTTGAGCAGATACCAAGAGAGCAGAATCGTGCTGCAGATGCCATGGCTACAATTGCTTCACTGATTGATCTACCTCAAAATGAGACCTGCTATGAGTTATTGGTGGACAACCTGTTGGTTCCTTCATATGAGATCACTCCTACTGAAATGATATGCGTTGTTGGTCCTGAATCCCAGTTATATGGTTCCATCTTCACATACCTTCACGACAATACCCTACCTCCTGATCTATCAAATAACCAACGCCACACCTTCATTCGCCAATCCTCTTGATATGTCATTTTAGCTGATGTCCTATACTGGTGAGGTCTAGATGGCACTCTTCTTAGATGTCTAGAAAGCGACGAAGCTCAGATTGCGTTACGTGAAATGCATGAAGGGATATGTGGTCCACATGCTAGTGGTCCTACCTTGGCCAAGAAACTTATCAGGACTGGATATTACTGGCCCAATATGGAAAAAGACTCATATCAGTTTGTCAAGAAATGTAAGCAATGTCAAATTCATGGAGACCTCATACATGCGCCAACACAAGAACTACAACCACTTGCGTCTCCTTGGCCCTTTTGTCAGTGGGGACTCGATCTGATAGGAAAGATTCACCCTCCTTCCTCTAATGGTTATAAATTCATTATCACAGCCACAGAGTATTTCACAAAATGGATTGAAGCCGTGCCTCTCACACAAGTTACTGGAAAACAGATTGCTACATTCATCCTCAACTATATCATTTGCCGATACGGTATTCCTGTTTCCATTATCACTGATAATGGGCGTCCCTTAAAAAATTAGGATGTTTGTGAACTCTGTGACCGCTTCCATATCGCCCACCGTTTCTCCACACCATACTACCCCCAAGGTAATGGCCAAGCTGAGGTGTCTAACAAAACAATCCTTAAAATCCTAAAGAAGACAGTCGACGATGCTGGTCGTAATTGGCATATTCAGCTTAATCCTGCACTTTGGGCCTACCGCACAAGTGTCCGTACACCCACAGGAGCTACACCCTATTCACTAGTCTATGGTTCTGAAACCATCTTGCCTATTGAGGTCGAGCTACCCTCTTTACGGGTCTCTTTGCAAAACATCATCACTGATGAAGACTACAGGGTCTCTCGCTTACAAGAACTAGAACTGCTAGATGAACAGAGACAAACTGCTTTTAATCATCTCAAGGCTTACCAACAACGAATGAGTCGCAGCTACAATCACAAAGTCAAGCCTCGCACATTTGAGGTAGGTGACTTGGTTCTCCGAGAAAATCCCAAGAATCAGCAAGACAGAGAGAAGAAGGGCAAGTTCGAACCAAACTGGCTTGGTCCTTACATTATTACACCAGCATATGGATCTGGTGCATATCAGCTCTCAACTACAGAAGGTGAACCTTTGGAGGATCCTATCAATAACATGCACCTTCGCAAGTTCTACACATAGCTCTTCGGAATATCCTAATTCAAAAAATACAAAAAAATCAAAAAATTCAAAAATACAAAAAAAAAAATTATAAAATAAAAAAAATTGTTACTTGGTGAAAACCTGGCAAACAGGCGCCTTGTGACACAAAAAAATTTGAAAAATCGAAAAAAGTAAAGAGAAATAATTTCGTCCAATGATGAAAACCACTTCAGTGGCACCCTGGGCAAGTACCATGGTGAAAACTGGGTCACCAATGCCATGCGTAGAGACATTGCTCCTCCCTCCTTCAGGTTTCTCTTTCATCATTGCACTTTGCACACACTCACAACCTATTCATCCATAATAAACTTACCCATTCCCATCATGGCTTGTTATTGATCTACCCAAGATTGGTTAGCCATTCATAATAAACCATCCCTTTACACCCCTTCTCCATCCATAATAAATCAAATCGTATCTGTGGCTAAGGCAAAATCCTACGTCTAGTAATGGGTGTGGAACTACGAACATCACATGTTTCGAGGAGTACAGTTTCTTCCAGCTTCCTTTAGTCTATCCGAGCACAGATCCGCAATAAAGTTTCATCTTCTCCACAATAAAGTATCAGTTTCATGGATTCAGTTAGTTTCAGATAAGACACAACAGCAATAATGGGCTTCAACAAATCAAATCTTTCAATAGACTCAGACAACACATGGTTCAGTGCTATCTATCCTTTTTGTGAAAGTAAACATTGTGACCACAATCGAATAAGACTTATACAAGTGACAAGAGACACTAAACTTGAGGACTACAGTGGATGTTGGTGTCGAGTCTTGGTTTTCTTTTGATTTTATCTTTTGGTGACATGTCTTTTAGCTTTTCCGGGATGTCTCTGACTAGAGATTCTATCTCTAGGATGTCTTTGACTAGAAAGGCGAGGATGGGGTATCGTCACCTATTTGTATTTGTTGTCTGTGGATTGTCTCTTAGTAATGCTATGACTTGTCCAATGATATGAGGACACTGTGAGTCTAGTATGAATTGGGGCATTCCTTGTTTGTGACTGTCTTATCTCCATGCAAATAGGTACAATGACTTTCTGGGTCGAACATATGCCTCGATTGTCATAACCTACTTGCCATAATAAAGCTCAATGATGATAATGCACAAGAAGCTCTTTCACTTTCATATCTTCTGTCTTTCATCCCCCTTTCTTGATTGACTTCCATCGTCCTTCTCGAGTCCTCGTAGCCTGCTATCACATGACTGAGTATAATGACACACCAAAAACATTTGCATTTCATGTAGTTGCACCTGCATTACCACATATAAGCATTTCATACATACATATAGATATCACAATTGCATCTCATCCTGCACACAACACCTGTTAGCACAATTTACATTTGCATTATCATATTCATTTGCATTTCATACATTCACATTTGCATCATGCATACGCATATAAAACATAAAAGAACAAATATATTGCATTGCATCATATACGTATTTGTATCCATATTATAAGCATCACACAAAACATACATCATAAGAACATCTCATCACATAGGTACACATGCATATAGCTACTGCAAAAATGAATCCTCTCATATATATAATCATAAGTGTTATGATACAATGATGTCAAAAATACATATGGCTACAATCACCCGCAGGTGTCTACAATACAAAAAGAATGGTACAACACTGATACAATGGGAGCCCTCTATGGCTATGATGAACTCCCTCCCTCGGAGCCGCCTGGCCTCGGTGGAATCTGAGCCCTTGAGGGACCCACCCCAAGATCACCCTGCCTATCTCCTCTATCTGGTGGTGGTGGTGGACCCATGACTCCACCACTAGATGCTTGCCTCCTCCGACTCCCTCCCGTAGTTGTCGCTGTACGCGACGGTCTATGGAAGCTCCTTGCCCACTGACCTACTAGCACTGCACCGTAGTAGAGGTCCCTCCACTACCCTATCTCCTCTCCAGCCCGTAGGACATATGCAAATCTTGCCCTTGTGTCCTCCGCTGCCTGTCTCCCTGCCCTCAGCGCTGTCTCAGCCTCTGTATAGCGCTGGATAGCCTGATATCTCTCCCGCTCAGTATCTCTGAGCCTCGTCCTAAGCCGATCTCTCTCCCTCTCCAGCTCCTGTATCTCATCTACCTAGCCCTGGCAGATCTCCCTGAGCTCAATCAGCTCATCCTCCTCTAGGTCAGCCCCCTCTGCCTCTGCCTGTGGCTCCTCCTCTGCGGGTGCCTGCCCCTGTACCTGTCCCTGTACCTGTCCCTATCTCTATACCTGCCTGGGACCCTGTGCTGCTGGTACCTGTAGGGGCAATCCGCCGTGACCCCTCACCACCCGAGCCTGCCTCTCCTCCCCACCCTCCCTCCGAGGTGCAACTCGCCTCTCTCCCACTACTCCTCTCCTCCTCCGTCGGCCTCTGTCCCCATCGCCTCCTCCATCATCATCCTCCTCACCACCACCATCTCCCTCCAGTGCCTCTCCTGGATCTATCAACCGTGGGAATGGATGCTCTGCCCAATATGCTGTATACTCTGCATCCATCCCGGCGTCCTCAATCTCAGGCCACATGTCCCAAGGAAGAGGTATCATCTCCACCAGCTGAGTCACTGCCTGATCATACGACAGTAGCGGCCCAAACTATGCCTGATCTCTGACGGTGCAGGCATACATGCCTGATCCCCGGGGCATCCTCTGAATCCAGCCAAACTGTCGGCCAACCCTGTCCACCAGCTGCCTCTCCAGCACATAGGGCGTCCGCCCAATCAGGTACCTGCTCCGGAAGGTGTAGGGCAGCTCCAATGCGTCATCCTCCCACTCCTCGCAACCTAGATATGGTCTCCATATGACCACATCGATGTCATCAATCACTCACCGCCAATGCTCCAACCTGCCAATCCATGGCTGCGAGGTGATCATATCATACAGGTGCACAAAACTGCGTCCATGTCCCCTACCTCTAAAGTGTATCGGCCTCGTCACTGGCAGATGCTTGTAAGCCCAAACCTGCAATAGTGTCACCCCGCAGCCCAATCCCACTGATCCATGATACACAAACTGATGCAGCTCATAATACAAGTGTGCCAGCACACACAGTCCCCAGGCATATCTGGTATGTTGTGTCATCAGCGTCTCCAGTGCTCCCCCCCAGCCCACAGCCAAACCCCGTGTCGCCTTGTCTGGACACAGGAAACCACTGATAGCTCCTCCGATCACCGCCGGCAATGCTAAACCTGTGGCTGTCATGGTATCCCAGGCCACGTGTCCTACCCTCATCTCTAATCCAGGGTCCTGAAACACCCGTCTCAATGCCTCTCTGTCACCATCTCGATCGTATGGGATCAGCTCCCCATCGATCGACACCCGCAGAATCCTGTATACATCCTCCAGGGTGACTGTCATCTTACCCATCGGCAAATGAAACGTGCACGTCTCAGAGTGCCATCTCTCAGCAAGCGCAGTCAGTAGTCCCATGTTTGCCCGAAACTCAGGCACATACAGCACATGTCTCAAACCCATCTCCTCGATAGTAGCTCTGTCCTTGAGCAACAACTCAGATCGCAACCTCTGCGTCGACGGGAATCTCTCCCGTGACTCTAGCATCGACAAATACTCCTGCAGTCAAGCAAATCAATCATGTCAGTCATCGTGGCATTCACTATTCATCACAAAATGCTACTTTTTATCTAAGTGCATATGACATTCTATCCTAGTGACACTCACTGTTCATCACAAAGTGTTTCTTTTATCCTAGTGGTACTCCCTATTCATCACAGAGTACTACGTGGGTGACACTCCCTGTTCATCACAAAGTGTTACTCACATTTGCACTCCCTGTTTATCACAAAGTGCTGCTCATATTTCAGTACTCCCTGTTCATCACAAATTACTCTATCTTGGTACTCACTGTTCATCACAAAGTGCCTTGATCTATCCTAGTCTTTCTAGAGGACCTGCTTGAGTGTACCCTCTCAGCAGCTTATCCAATCGACAGCATATGTTCATCACAAAACTACCGATTTGACCTAGAAGATGCAAATTCATACTTTTCCAACGCAAACGCGCTTACATGACATAAACACGCTCAAAGACTGCATAGACGCGCCTAGACAACACAGACGCGCCTGCTTGACACAGACGTGCCTATGCTCTGCACAGACGCGCCTGCTTGACATAGACGTGCCTTCTTGGTACAAACGCACCTGAATATCACAGACGTGGCCGCATTTGACACAGACGCGCGTCCAGACATAGACGCTCCTGGCACAAACACAGACGCGCCTATCGAACACAGATGCACCTGGCACCAACGCAGACGCGCCTAAACATTTTTTGACACTTTTTGGACCCTAGTCTAAGCGCATTTATTTCCCTATTCGACATGCATTAATGACAAAATTAAATGCGTCAAAGTACAAGGAGGTTTGGTGGTACTTACCGACTCTCCTGCCTCTGCTGGCCTCTGGAATCGACGAACGCGGTCGAATCTATGCACGAAAGCCATCGCTGCTGACTACTCCTGCTCTATTTTCGCTCTACAATATGCTCTTGTGGATGCGTGGATGACAATGACGATTTATTTTCCCCCGTGGCCTATCTTATAGCCTACCCTAGCCCTCGCCTTCATTTTCCGAGTCAATCTTCATTATCCCGTGACTTTGTCACTTTATCTGGTCAATCCCGTCTTTCTTATCGAGAGATTGTCTGCAATCTTTTCAGACATTTTCATCCAATCTCTCGAGGGGGCATATCATTCCCATCTTGGGGCAACTCTGTATCAGTTCATCTTATCTTCTTTGAAACAACGCGACAAGCCGCATTGTCTCAAAGAGGGGCAAAATGTAGACACCTAAAAATGTCATGTTTAATTAAATAAATATTTTATTTATTTAATTATCTAAGCCTAATTCTTCTATTAATTAAATATATCTTTATTTATTTAATTAATTCATTTATCCTCTTCTAGCCTTATTTCTCATTTAAATAAATACATTTATTTATTTAAATTATCCTTTTCCTAAATTAAATAAATAGTCTTATTTATTTAATTATCCTACTTCTTCTATTAATTAAATAAATCTTTATTTATTTAATTAATTCATTATCCTTTTCTACACATGACACATGTCATTCATCTCTTAATTCATACACTACCTACCCCTTTCATTATTTTATTATTTCTTCTACCTACCCTCTAATCATAGTCGATCTCCTTTTACACCTCTCAATCTTATCCCTTCATTTCATATAGTGTCTTCTATATAAGGAGATGCTTCCTTCATTATCAACCCTAATCAAGCATTCTAATGACCTAATCGACAATTTGGAGGACTCGACTACACTTATGATCCTACTTGCAACCACATTCCGTTCTTTGTTGAGCTCTTGTGCACATAAAATCTGAGAGCAAATATATCAAGCAAGATCAATGGAGATAGGAAGAATGGAGATCAAAACCCTATTGGACATGTGATGGTATAATCTTTGTGATTTCATTTGATTTGCATTGTCTTAGGTAATCTTCATATGTTATGGTGGATCTTTGTTGATTGTTAGGCTAGGGTTTGGTGGTTGAATTCATTTAGCCTTTCAATATTGTTGTTATTGTTATCCATTTTCACCATATACACCAGGTATCATCTATCTTAGCATAAAGACATTTGTCCTGAGTTGAGTCAAAATGAAATGTATTACCTTTTGTTTGTCTCCCGGTAGCAGCTAACTTTCCATGCTTGTCATGAACTTTGGCAATTCCTTTCTGAAATTCTATTCAGTATCCTGTATTGTTTAGCTGTGCTACACTCAACAAATTGTATTTCAAACCTTCAACCCAGTATACATCATCACATTTAGCATTGTCAAGAAGTGTTATAGATACTTTACCTTTCATCGAACATGGTGCATCATTACCAAACCTTACATAGCCTCCATCATAGTCTTTTAATTTAACAAACTTGTGTTTATCACCTGTCATGTGATGTGAACATCCACTGTCTATGATCCAAGAATCATTATTATTTATGTGAGATATTAGGGATTTTTCTTCATACCTTTCTTCATTTGATCCATCTTTAATAGCCACATAAACAACTTCCTCTGTATCTATTTCATCAGATTTGTCATCATTGGATTCCTCATCAGCTACTAAGCATGTCTTTCTATCTCTCCTTCTGAAGTCTCGATGTCCTCTATATTGGTTGTCATTCTGCCTATTATCTCGGTATTCTTTCTTTTCACTAGATTCTTTGTCAGGATAGTTAGAAGCCATATGTCCTATTTTATTACAATTGAAACATTTTAAAGGTAGCTTCCCTTTATACTTACCTTTTCCTCTCGGTAACCTTCTGGCTAATAATGCTTCAAACTCTTCTTGCTTCTTGATTTCCTCATATAGTTTGTGCACTTCTTCCATGTTCTTGCGAAATCTTTCACTTTCTCCAATGTGATTCCCTTTTGAGTACTTACTCATTCTATCATTGTAATCAACAGATTCACCAATATGAAAAGAACTGAATGCAGATTCTACTTTATTTACCGAAGACCCACTGTTATCAAAATTACTTAACTCAAATGCATGTAGCTTACCAATAGTAGAATCCAAAGAAACTGGCATGTTAGGTACAGAGCTTAGTTCATTGATTGCAAAGACTCGAATGGCATAAGCAGGTAGAAGAGTTCTCAACAACTTACTTGTTACATCCTTTTCTTCAATAGTTCCTCCTGCTCCTTTAATTTGATTGACAATCTCCTTTAACCTTGTACTATATTGGGTTATGTTCTCACCTTCATTCATTCTCATGGATTCAAGTTGTCCTCTTAGACTATCTACTTTTGCTCTTTGGACATGTTCATCACCGCCATATATAGATATGAGCTTGGTCCACATTGCTTTTGCATCATTGCAACCTTCTAGATCATTAAACTCTGAGTCAGTCAATGCTGATGTTATTTCAATCATAGCTTGAATATGTTCTTGTTTTGCCTTTATCTCTTCCAAGGTCATCGGGTTGGTGCTTGGTGGTATATAATTATTCTCCAAATAATATGTTGCATATTCTATGATTCCTGATAAATGCAGCTTCATCCTTTTCTGCCATCTGGAGAAAGTTGACTTGTTCAGCTTTGGTGCATCTCTTTTATACATCTTCGGATCTTTGCCTCAAGTAACTTTAAACTTTTCTTCCAGAGTCCAATGATCTGATACCAATTGTAAAGATCTGATGCCAATAACTAACAAGATGAGAGGGGGGGGGGTGAATCATACAAACTTAATCTTTCATGAAATCAACAGATTCAACCTCGGTAACTTATACTTCAGCAATATAACCAAAAACTGCTAAACATGCAAACTCATAAACACATAATCATCATAACACATATAACACCAGATTTAATGTGGAGACCCAAATAGGGAAAAAACACTGTTGGATTTCCGACCCACTAAGAAATATACTCTTCTAGAGTATGCTCGGTTAAAAGCAAATCTTGTTAAAGATTACAAACACATTGCTAGATGTGACCCGGTTAAGGGATTTCCCTCAGATCTGTTAGGATCTTCACTTTGTTAGAAGTGACCTTGTCAAAGGATTTCAAACACTCATTTAGAATGTTACCTTGCAAGAGGGTTTACAAATAAGACTGTTAAGTCCACTCGGTTAAGAGATTTTCTGTCACTTACAAAATAAACAACAGTAATAAATATATTTGCAACTTCACATCTAAAATACTAAAGCAGATTCTTATTTTCTCAAAACAATCTTGTCATAAGACTTATCTTGTCCCTGTGCTAGGCTCCCTACTCTGTTATTCAAACAAATCTTCAAGCTTTTGTGCTCGGTAATCACTATGTACATCCCTGTGCTGACACTCACCCGCATGCATTGTTTATCAACAATTTCTTATTTATAAACAATTAGCTAAACGTTGAATCTCCTTGATCACATTTCCCATAATCAATCTTAGCCATCAGATCTTCAATCTTGACTAGGTTCAATGCATCCTTCGATCTGAAAATGTTTTACCTCGCCTTGGGACTTGCATTCCTTTCTTGGAACTTGCACAAGGTTATTGCGGTTCAATTTGTGATGTAGATCTTCCTGCCGATCTTCCATTGCCATAGATCCTTAACAAACTTCACGCACGACATACCAATCATTTATACATCTCCAGCTCACCATTGTCCTTCATTAAATAATTTTTTTATCCATCCAATGCGATCTGTCATAACTCGGTTGCAACTCGGTAAATACTAAACTTTAGTCGGTAGACATTCCGCCTTCATTAACCGATATCAATAACCTTAGGGTTTACCGACTAGGTTCCTTAGGGTTTACCGACTAGTTTCTTTGCTTGGTGACATAGTATAGTATTAACCTTACAATCAACAACATATGTAGGATATCAAAACAATCTAAACATCATGATCTCATCATTGTCTAACTCGGTAATAGTTGCCCATTGAATATCTTATTTCACCCCTTTATTATCACATTCTTTCTGTGTCTTTTACCGACCACTTGATTCTCTTCAAATCAATCTTCTCAAGATATGGCAACATCATACTGAATCAGAAAATCAATTTCTTGACATCAATGACAAAATAATGTTATAAAGATAGTTATCATCCTTTTTCAATTATATCAAATAATCTTCAACAACCTTCTCAATATCCTTAATGAATATCAACAATCTCCTTCAATTGAAATGCCAACAGATACAACCATAAGGATTGGAAATTCCCAAGGCAAACAATAATGTTTGTGCACTATAATGCACTTGCATTGTAACATGTTTGTGTTAGAACACACTTGGTTTAGTGTCTAGCTTAGGATTCCCATAATGTGCTGCTGATTTTGTTCATAGGAAAAATCATCTTCTCTCCTCCACCTTCTCTCTCTTTTTATCCCACTCTCTAGGTCTTCTCCCCCCTTCCCTCCCTTAAGCTCTCTCTCTCTCTCTCTCTCTCTCTCTCTCTCTCTCTCTCTCTCTCTCTCTCTCTCTCTCTCTCTCTCTCTCTTCTTTATCCCTATCTAGATATCCATATCTCTTTAGACCTATCTCTCTACCTCTCTCTCCTTCTCTTTGTATTTTTGTCTATCTCACCTCTTTCTCTCCCCCATCCCTTTATATATATCTCTTTCCCTCCCCCTCACTCCTTCTTCCCTTCTCTACTTCTATATCCCCCCCTCTCTCTCTAGGTTAGGTTTGAGTATTAAGGGTTTAGGGATTGAATTTAATTTTTAGGTTTTAATGTTATATTAGTAGTGTTAGGTTTTAGGGTTTATGGTTGATGATGTAGGGTTGATCATTGCTTGTGTTTAGGATTAAATTAAATTTTTATGTTTTAGTGTTAAATTATTAATGTCAAAATGTAGGTTCAATGTATAAGGTTTAGGATTTAAGGTATAGGGTTTAGGGTTTATGATTGATCTTGGGAGGGCTTAACATTAAGGGTTTAGGGATTTAATTTAATTCTGTAGGTTTTGGTGCTATATTATTAATGTCAAGTTTTAGGGTTTAGGGTTCAAGGCCTAGGGTTTATGGTTTATAATTGATGATGGGGGTTTGAGGGACTACCTACTTCTCTCTCTCGCCTCTCTCTCCCCCCTCTATCTCTCTCACACATCTCTCTCTCCCATTTCTAACTCTCCTCCCTTCCTCCATACCGCATCTCTTATTTTTTTATGTTTTAGGATCTAGGACTTAGAGCCTATAGTTTAGGGGTTAGGGTTGATGGTTTATGATGAAGGGTTGAACATTGAGGATTTAGGGATTAAATTTTATTTTTAGACATGTTTTATTGTTAAATCATTGAGATGGAGATAGAAATGGAGAGGGAGAGATAAACAAAGAGAGGAGAGATAGATAAAGATGGATGGAAGAGATAAATATAGAGAGGGAGAGAATAAGAAAGGGGGAGATGGATAGATATAGAGAAAAATAGAGATATAGATATAAATCTCTAGAAAAAGAGAGCGAGAAAGATGGAAAGAGAAGGATGGATAGAAAGAGGGAGATATAGAGAGGAAAACATAGAGATGTGCAGAGGAAAAAGAATATGTGTGTGATAAAATAGAGTGATAAATATAGGAATAGAAATAGAGAGGGAGAGATAGATAGGGAGAGAAAAAGAGGGGTAGATAGAGAGATGAAGAGGGGGTATAGAGGAGGGAGGGATAGATGGGGTAGATAGAGAGATAGAGGTAGATAAATGACAAGAGATAGGGAGAGAGATAAGAGAGGAGTGGGAGAGGATATAGTTTTAGATAAAGTTATAAAGAGAGAGAGAGAGAGAGAGAGAGTTGAAGATGATAAGATATAAATAGAGATAAAGAGATATAGATAGAGGGGAAAGAGAGAGAGAAAGGAGGTGATAGAGATAAGTAGTAGAAAGAGGCATAAAGAGCTAAGGAGAGAGAGATGGATAGAGGGGGAGAGATAAAGAGATAAATATGGAGGGAGAGCCAAGGACTTTTTATGTATATACGTGAGAGAGATATGGAGATAACTTGATAGAGAGGGATATGTAGATTGATGCAGGAGGATCCCCGATCTATGAGCAATCTTGCATCGACCAAAAATAGTTCCTTTCAATTTAGTTCTTGTTTAGTTCAATGTACAATTTTCTATGTTGCTATCGGTAGGTGTTGATCGTTGCTTTCTTTTAATTGTAGATCCTATATTCGGTCTCTAGGCTGGTTCATGTGCTTAATTCCAGATTTTCAATCCATTTGGATTCTTTTCTGGCTAGTTATTGCTCCCGATTTGACTGTTTCTGGGTTTTGAGACAATTATGGTGCTTACCGGTTGGGTTTCCTTATTTTCTGGAGCGGTTTCTTGGCGTGTGGATCTATTTGGGGTCTTGTCCAATGTTCTTTGGCATGTGGCCAACCTTCCTATTGATCCACACTTCTTGGTTGTTAAGTTCTGGAGGAATCTCTTCCATTTTTAGGGCCGACCTAGTTACACGTTTCATTTTCCTTCATTGGTAAATGTAATCTTTTGTGGCTGACCCGAATATGTTCTGGAGGGTATATATTGGGTATTATGTAATAATTTGTAGGACAAAAGAAGTAGAGATCAGAATAAGGATTTAGATTTGTGATTAGAGATCTGGTTGATTTTGAGATTCCAGGATGGATTGCATTTGGCATGTGGCCTGCATGAAACCGGTTAACTACCAGATGTTCTATGATGAGTGTATGATGATAATCGGTTGGTTGCCGAAGGTTCTAAAACAATAATATGATTTGTTTCTGTAATCTTGCTATGTTCTCTTGTTTCTTTTGTTGTGTTACTCTTGTTGCATAAGTTGGTCAGTTCTCTTTTGAGGGTTTACCAGTTATGGCTACATCAATTGGTATTAGAGCTGGTTATGAAACGGTTGGTGGAAGAGTTGTTTGTGAACCTTGAGGCATTCCTTTGGGTGGATAGATCGATGATTGGAGGTAGGCTGCGCGTGTGTTCAATAGATCGTCGAGTGAGAGGCAATTGAAACTGGTAGTCAGATTGCCGAGTTGAGGCAGTTCACCGGAGCAGAAGAGGAGATGCCGCCTAGAAGGACGAACCCCCGGAGGGTAGAGAAAATGATGGAGAATTTCAAGAATGAGGTGAGGAACAAGATCCGGAACGCATTGGCTGGTTTGTGAAGGAACATGGAGTCTAAGGATGAGTATGAAGAAGTTGGTGAAGAGCTTGAAGAAGAAGAGGTTGAAGGGCTAGAAGACAAAAGAGAGGAAAGATTCCTGAGAGCAGTGGCACAAGTGAGTAAAGTTCATAAAGTGGAAGTTTCAAACTTTTCTGGAATGCTGAACCTAGAGAATTTGATCTATTGGATCAGAGAGTTGGAGGATTACTTTGAGTATGAGGATGTCAAGGACCCGTAGAGAGTCTGATTGGCACAGAGTGAGTTTAAAGGGCATGCTGCCTTATGGTGGAAAGAATTGTAGAAATACATAGTAGAGAATGGTGAACTGAATATCACCCGATGGAGACAGATGGTTGCAAGATTGAAGGCCAAGTTCATACCGAGAGACTATGAGTTGGAATTGTTCAAGAAGTTGCAGAACCTGAAACAAAGAATCGTGACTGTGAAAGAGTATACAGAGGAATTCTACAAGGTGATGATTAGATCTGGACATAGAGAGATGGATAGAGAAAAGGTGGTGTGGTACATAAATGGACTTGCATTTAATGTTCAGGATGAGATGAGTATGTTGAGGGTTTCCACAGTTGAAGAAGCTTACCATTATGCTTTGAAGGCTGAGGAGAAGATGAGAAGAAGACAGTCGAATAATCCTAGAGGGAAGGAGAGATTCAAGGGGAAGATGAGTACAAAGAAGCAGAATGTTGAAGAAGAATCAAAACCTAAGTGGAGTAAAGAACCAAAACATAAAACACAAAGGAAAGGCAGTGACAGTACCAACAGAGAATTTCCCAGTAAATGTTTCAAGTGTGGAGAAACTGGACATAGATTTTATGAATGTAAGCAGGGAATAGCAAGAAGTTGTGTGGAAAATGAAGAACTGGAAGGTGAAGCTACCGGAACTAACTGTGCACTAGAGCAAGGAGAATCCCTTATGTTCAGAAGAGTCATGATGGAGCAGAGCAGTGAAGATACCGGATCTACTCAGAGAAAGAGTCTTTTTCGGACTATGTGTAAATCAGGTGGTAAGTGTTGCAAGATTATTGTGGATAGTGGAAGTACTGATAATTTGGTATCTGAGCAGATGGTAGTGAAGCTTGGATTGAAGGGGCTTGAGCACCCTTGTCCTTACAAGGTAAGTTGGTTACAAGATGATCAAAAGTTAGAAGTAAAGGAACAATGTTTGGTGAATTTTAATATTGGGCCTTTTAGGGATGCGGTCTTGTGTGATGTTGTATCTATGAGTGCTTGTCATGTCTTGTTGGGAAGACATTGGCAGCTTGATGAGCTATTTATGACTGTAGAAGAAACTTAATCACCATTAAAAAGGATGGGCAGAAGTTCAAATTGACTTCTTTAAAGGAGAAAGAGAGGGAGGTGAAGAACCCGAATCTTGAGAAAAGTTGCAGTACTAAGAAACCAATTGCATAGGTTATAATGGAAGATGGCATGAGTCTACAAAAGGACCTGAAAGATAAGCCTGATGGATAGATAGAACAAGATGCCATAAAGCTTATGGTGACAAACCGAATGAAGTCTTGTGGCAGAAACAAATAAGAGTTGCAGAAGAAAGAGAGTAGTAAGAAGAAACAATGTGCAAATCTAAAGCAAAGGAAGAGAAACAAAGGGAGTCGGGGGCTAGAGAATCCGGTTGAGGTCCCGGAGGAGCTAAAGAAGAGGTTTGCAGATAAGGAAGATGTTTGGATCGGAAATGAGCATGGGGTCTTTATCCCGAATCCTTTTCGATGTTCATGATTTGTCTCTCATAGAACATCTCTTTCTACCTAGGGTGTCTGATGCAGGAGCATCCCCGATCTATAAGCAATCTTGCATCGACCAAAAATATTTCCTTTTAGTTTAGTTCTTGTTCAGTTCAATGTGCAATTTTCTATGTTCCTACCGGTAGGTACCGGTCGTTTCTTGCTTTTCATTGCAGATCCTATTTTTGGTTTCGAGGATGGTTCATGTGCTTAATTCCATATTTTCAGTCCATTTGGATTCTTTTCTGGCTATTTATCGCTCCTAGTTTGACTATTTCTGGGTTCTGGGACAGTTCTTGTGCTTACTGGTTGGTTTTCCTTCTTTTTTAGAGCAGTTTATTGGTGTATGGATCTATTTGGGTTATTGTTCAATGTTCTTTGGTATGTGGTCGACCTTCCCGAGGATCCACACTTCTTGGTTGTTATTTTTCAGAGGTATCTCTTCCATTTTTAGGGCCGACCTAGTTACATGTTTCATTTTCCTGCATTGGTAAAAGTAATCTTTTGTGGCCGGCCCAAATATGTTCAGAAGGGTATATATTGGGTATTCTATAATTATTTGTAGGATAGAAGAAGTAGAGATCAGAATAAGGATTTAGATTCATGATTAGACATCTGGTTGATTCTGAGAGTCCCAGATGGATTGTATCTATCATGTGGCCTGCATGTAACCGATTAACTATTGGATGTTCTATGATGACTGTACGATGATAACCGGTTGGTTGTCGGAGGTTCTAAGACAATAATATGATTTTTTTCTATAATCTTTCTATGTTTTCTTGTTGCTTTCGTTGTGTTACTCTTGCTGCATAAGTCGATCAGTTCTATTTTGAGGGTTTACCGGTTATGGCTTCATCATAGATAGAGGGAGATAAAGGGATGGAGAGAAATAGAGACAGGAGAGATAAGTAGAGGTATATAGAAAGAGGGAGTGATAGGGATATCAAGAGAGGGAGAGATAGGGATAGACATAGGGAGAGAGAGAGAGAGAGAGAGAGAGAGAGAGAGAGAGAGAGAGAGAGAGAGAGAGAGAGAGAGAGAGAGAGAGAGAGAGAGAGAGAGAGAGAGAGAGAGGGGGGGGGAAGGGAGAGATAGAGAATATAGATAGATAGAGAGAGGGAGAGAGGTATAGAAAGAGACATGTTCTCCTAGGTTAATTTGGGCAAAGATGTACATAAGATTAAAGACAACAAGGAAGCCTTCTATGATGATTTTTGAAAAAAATTACTTTAATTAGTACATAAAATATAAATGTTTCATTATTTATTACTTCTCTAATGATTCATCTTTTGGAATGATTTTTGCACAAAATTCACAAAAAAAAGACTGTATACAAAATTTGTGAGCATTTAAAGTTATAAAAAAATGAGGGATGAAATTCAAATGATTATGATTAGTTTTTAGTGAATAATCTATAAAAAATACCTTATTTGTTGCATAGAGATTGGATAACCTTTCCAACACCTATAAAAAATCAAAATTTCATTAAGAAGCACAAAAGTTATGGCCATTTTACTGATTGAAATTTTTATTTTATAGTAAAAGTGATACAATATTTAAAAAAATAACTCAATAAAAATTAAAATTATTGAAAAAAAATAAAAAAATAAAAATGATAGAATTTATTCTATAATAAAAATTTAATAAATGTAGAAAATGTCACAACTCATTGGTTTACATCATCCTAGAGTCTTGATTGTTTATTTGCTACAACTAACTTTTAAAATGCTAAAAAATTTTAAATTTTGAGTTCCTATTTTATATGGTATTGCTACATGTTTTGTGCTTACATAATTGTGTTTGCCTATACTTACATGTTTCTTATCTAGAACCTTGGCTATTATAATATGATTATTGTCATAATATTGGGATCAACAATGGGAGAAGCTTCATTGATTTCTATGAATGCCCTTTCATATTTACATTATATGGGATATGATTTTACATTTGTGCTTACATTATTGTAACTCTTATGACAATTGTACTTATATGATTTATTTATCTATTACTTTGTCCTCACCATTAGACTTTACTATACTAGTGGCATTTTATACACGTTCTTTCACACTTCTATTCTCTAATATTATCTTATGATTTCTATGTGATACTATTTAATATGGTTCACTTATTCCATTATTTTTGTGTTTTATGTATGATCATTTCTTTTACATATCACTTTTTTCCTCTCCTTCATTTCCTTCCATACTACATATACAACAAATTGGAAGAGAACTAGAAAAATTAGTTGGCAACTTTTTGAATTCCTGCAATGCCTAGAGTTTCTGCTCGGGAGGGCCAGTCCTCCCTAGACCCTGACCCCCCTCCGGTTGACCTACAAATTTGTCTGGATCTGGCTCTTGTGTTGCGTGCCCAAGGAGATGGGTGGGCTCCCTCTGTTGTTGCTTGCAACGAGATTCTGCATGAGGTCCCCTGCCTTGCGAAGCTTCCTCTGGTGTCCCCCAATTTGGATTCTTCCAAAACGGACCCGAAGACTCAGGAGGTGGGTCCTTTGTCTGGGGAAGCTCAAGTGAACTCCTGGAAAGGTGCTCTTTTGGGGAAATCCAAGGCAGAAAGTCCGACGTTGCAGCCAAAAGTCACTAATGGTGAGGAGGGCCCCGAGATTTGCCTCCCCGATGGTATCATGGATAATATTGCTTCATCCCTCCACCTTTGCCTGGTTGGAAGGTTCCTAGCCTTTTGACCCTCTATAGATATGGTTAGAAGATGGGCATTCTCTAGATGGAAAATCAAAGGTAGTGTCTCTATCTCTGCCATGCCTGACAGACTCTTCCTTTTTAGATTTACTACAGATGAAGACTTCATCTATGTTATGTCTAGAACATGGTCTTATGGTAATCACTACCTTACTCTCTCCAAGTGGAAGTCAGGGTTTGACCCAAGTGTAGACCTCCTTAGACTGGCGTTGGTTTGGATCAAACTCCTTGGCCTCCCCCTGGAATTTTGGGACGATACCATTTTCAGGTGGATTGGTAACTCATTCGGCCAGTTTGTTGTTGTCGACAATGTGACAATGCAGAAGTCCAAACTTGTGTATGCTTGCCTTTGTGTGAATGTGGCTACCAACAACCCCCTCCCTAACTTCATTGCCCTCAAATCCAAATGGGGTAAATGGACACACGTAATAGTCTATGAGAATGCCTCTTTGTATTGTCAAAGATGTGGTAAACATGGCCATGTTATTGCGAACTGCCCGACCCCTCAACCTCCTAAGGAAAAGTTGAAGGAGAAGTTGTCGTCCCTGGGTATTGTTATTGGGGAGACAACTGAGAATGGTAACCCCCCTAGCCCCCGACCTCCAAAAACTCTATGGGTCAGATCGAGGATCTGATAGAAAAGACGAACCCTCAAGATACCTCTAAGGAGGGCTACCCCTTCTTGGCTGGTATTCTTAACATGATAGTTACCCCCGACTCCAATAAGGCTCCTACTCTCTTGAGGAGATACTTGGGGCCAGAGCTGGAAGAAGGAGAGATCCCCAAAGCAAAGGTTGATCAAGAAGGTCCCAATGTGGAGGCGACTAGCACAGAGAAGATAGGACTTATTACCTCCACTCTGCCAGCAATTGTGAATCTCCTACCCAACCCAATGGGAAGTTGTGGGAGAAATATCTGGAGCACTTGCGCTGGGGCCTCGCCCACATTTGGGCTTGGGTTGGACCTGACCTCCTCCTCATCTGCTACAAGATCCTCTGGGGATATCACTACTCTTTCTTTTACTAGTCATTCAGCCCAGTCCTTGCTGGCGGACAAAGATAAGGGGGAATGGCAGGAACCAAAAAGAAAAACTAGGGGAAATAAGAAGGCGGATGTGGGAAATGACTCTAAATCAAGCAGACCCTCTGAGAGGACCCTCATAACTAAGGTAATGGCCAGGGAAATTGCTAGTGGAAGGCAATTAACCCTGGAGACAACACAGAAGAGTAAGAAATGAAGTTCCTCTCATGGAACTTAAGGGGCTTAAACAACCCCCAAAAGCAGTATGCTCTTAAGCGATGAATACTCACCAATAGAGTTGATATAATCCTTATCTAGGAGGTGAAAATGAATTACCAAAATTTTTCTATGCTTGTCGATAGTTTATGGTCGGGTGCTACCTTTCATTATGGAGAGGCGGATGGTGCTTCAGGAGAAATTGTTACCCTTTGGAATAAGAGCAAGCTGGACGGTTTTGCAGTTGGCTCTTCTCACAACTTTCTTTGCACCAGGTTCACTATGAATAACTTATCTTGGTTCTTTTTTAAGATTTATGCTCCTAATACTAGACACAGAAGGGTTCTAATGTGGGAGGAAATCACTACCTTCTTGACTAACAATAAGGAGGAGTTGTTTACTCTAGCTGGGGATTTCAACACCCCCCTCTATCCTTCAAAGAAGATAGGAGGTCTAACAGACTACAGTGAGAGCATGCTGGACTTAGCTAACTTCATCAGAAATAATGAGTTACTTTATCTTAACCTTCAAGGGAACCAACTCACCTGGTATAACAATAGAAAAGGCTCTAATCTGATTCAGGTTAGGCTAGACAGGTTTCCGATCTTTGCCAAATGAAACTTTGGAACTAATTCCTCGCTCTTATCTCTCCCGCGCACTATCTCTGACCACTCCCTGATCCTCTTCTCTTGGTTTGACAAGCTTACCTCCAGTCCCTCACCCTTTAGGTATGAGATTATGTGGCACTCCCACCCAGATTTCAAGCAATGCATACAAAACTGGTGGAACTCCCCTGTTCAAGGGATGACTATGTTCAAAATTTCTAAAAAGTTGGAAATTATCAAAAGGGGGGTGAAAGCTTGGAGCCTCTCTTCCTTTGAGGATATCTTCAAGAGAAAAAAGAAGGCAAAAACCAATTTGGACTGCCTCCAAAGGACCATTGTGGAGGGGACTTCCTCTAAGATCACTCATATGAAGGAAGAGGGATGGAGACACAAATGGAAAGAAATCATGAACCTAGAAGAAATCTACTGGAAGCAAAGATCCAGGATCCAATGGTTAGATGAGGGGGACAGAAACACCTCTTTCTTTCACAGATTGGCCTCAAAGCATAAAAGGAGGAACACTATCCGGTCTATCCTTAATGACAAAAATGAGGAAGTGGTGGGGAATAATGAAATTGGTCAATGGGCTTCCCTTCACTTTGCTAATGCCTACTTGAATGATAGGATCGGGGAACCTAATAAAATCAGTGATAAACTCCTCAGTCTCATTCCTCAAGTCCTAGATGATGTTGATAATGAGTTGCTGATAAGCCGTGTGTCTGATGAGGAAGTCAAAGAAACAGTTTTTGCTATGGCTGCCTTTAAGGCCCTTGGTCCTGACGGCTTCCCCCTGACTTTTTTCCAAACTTTTTGGGAAACTGTGAAGTATGATCTCACTAATGCTACCAGAGACTTCATTCGCACTAGTAAAATCCTGAAGAAGTTGAATAACACCTTCATTATTTTGGTGCCCAAAGTTCCTGATCCGAAAATAATTTCAAACTATCGACCCATCAGCCTATGTAACTCAGTTTACAAAATTTTCTCTAAAGTTATTGTCAACAAAATCAAACCCCTCCTTGATAAATACATTAGTCCCTCTCAAAGAGGTTTTATTCCGGGCAAGTAGATGCTTGATGTTGTCATTACTACTCATGAGGTCATTCACTCCATGGAGAAAAGTCGCAACCCAGGTATGGCTCTCAAACTTGACATCTCTAAGGCTTATGACAAGGTTAATTGGAAATTCCTATATGCGGTCCTTTCTAAGATGGGATTCCAGGAAAGATTTATCAATATTATCAGGGTGGCGGTGGAAAGTGTTCACTATTCGGTGATTGTCAATGGCACCCCCTGGGGCTTCTTCAAGGCCGTGAAGGGGCTTTGTCAGGGAGAACCTCTCTCACCTTATTTGTTCATTATGGTAGCTGAAGTCTTAAGTAAGAACTTCTCCAATCTAATCAGAACCAATAGAATCTTGGGGGTACAAGCTGCTTCCACTCTCCCCCCTATGGTGATGCAATAATTTATGGACAACACCTTCCTTTTCGGCCTTTCATCTGTAATAGAGGCTAAAGAGTGGAAGCAGCTCCTGGGAGAGTACACTCATGCCTCTGGTCAACTTATTAACTATTGCAAGAGCAAGGTTTACTTCTTTAACATAAACAGATTTCTCCAGGGTAAACTTACCCAAATCTTGGGTTGTAGTGCTGTTGATCTCCCTGATTCCTACCTGGGTCTCCCCCTCACTACCAAGGAGGTCACCCCCCACTTTTGGGAATCAATCCTAGAAAGAATGCAAAAGAAACTCGCGAGCTAGACTGGAAAAACTCTAAGTAGTGTGGGTAAACTCCAGCTTCTAGCGACCTCCCTTCAAGGTGTCCCTGTCTACTTTCTCTCTCTTTTCAAGATTTCCAATTCTATGGCTGAGAAAATTGAGAGAATCCAAAGAATCTTTTTGTGGACGGGTTCGGAGGAGAAGACCAGAATCAACTTAGTCAACTGGGAAAAGGTATGCAAACCAAAGAGCATGGGTGGCCTTGGGATTAGAAAAATCTTTGATCTGAATAAAGCCTAGTTGACAAAACTCAGATGGATCCTTATGAAGGGCAAAATGGACTAGAGCATGATTATGAGGGCCAAGTACTTCAACCACACCCCCTTTCCCTCCCTCCTCTCTTCCAATGAGCTCCCTCCTGGGTCTAAAATTTGGAACAACTTTGTTAAGAACAGAAAACTACTCAAGCAGGGTCTAAAGTGGCAAGTTGGAAGTGGTCAAAAAATTAGATTTTGGGAGGACAATTGGATTGGGGATATACCCCTTGCCTCCTCCCGGTTCAATTGTCTCATGATCCCTCTGAAGGGTTCGATTGGCTCCCTTGTGAACAACTACATCTCTCCCTCCTGTTGTTGGTTAAGGCTTGTTGATAGTCTGGGAAATACCCCCCAATGGATTCATCTAGCTGAAGAGTTGCAATTCGTTCTGCAGGGGATTAGGATCCCCTGTTTCACTCATACTGATAAACTTGTTTGGACCGCGAATCCCTCACGATCTTTCAGTGTTAAATCGGCCTACAATATCTTGGTTGCCTCCTTCAATGACCGTTGTAGTTGGAAATAAGTTTGGAACTCTTAGCTCATCCCTAAAATTAACTTCTTCTGGTGGACGACCCTTCATGGGAAGGTTCTTACTATTGATAATCTGAAGAGGAGGGGATTTATGCTTGCCAACAAATGTGTTATGTGTAGTGGTGTAGAGGAAAGCATAAATCACCTCTTTATCCATTGCCCTTTTGCTTCAGGGGTTTGGCACAAAGTTCTTCAGAAATTCAACTTGGCTTGGATTTTCTTGGAAGACTTGCAGCAGTTTATCAGCAATTGGAAGTGCCCTTCTGCTCACCTGCCAGTCACTCTTTTTTGGAGACTCATTCCTCCCCATGTCTGTTGGCATATCTGGAAGGAAAGAAATAATAGGATTTTCTGTGACACCAGCAGCTCAGTTGACAGGGTGACTGACTTAGTTGAGAATTACCTCAGGGAGAATGCCATCATCAGCAAGTGGAGAACCTTGAAAGCCAGCCCTATGGTCCTAGATCGGAGGTGGATTAAAAATTGGAAGTTTCTAGATAGCTTCCTCCAATATGACAATTCAAAAAGGATGGAGAGGCTCAATACCAGATGGTCATCACCCCCCCCCCCCTTGGCTCAAGCTCAATTTTGATGGTGCTGCTCATAGTGGTTCAGCGGCAGGGGGAGGAATTATTAGGGATAGCCTGGGCAACCTGGTTTTGGCTTATGTAGGAAATTTTGACTCTGCTTCGAGCAACATGGCGGAAGCCCTTGCTCTTTTGGGGGGGCTTAAACTGGCCCTTGGCACCAATATCAAAAAACTGATCATTGAAGGGGACTCTAAATTGATTATTGAGGCCACTAAAGGCACTTCAGGGATCTACTGGAGAATCAAAAATGTCATCAAGGACATCTGGTCCATGATTGTCTGGCTAGAAGATTTTCAAATTCAACATATATACAGAGAGGGGAATGAGGTGACAGAATCTCTGGCTGCGACGGGACTGGAGATAAAAGGAATGAGGTGCTGGAGGCACCTAGATTCTCTCACTGACAAGCAGAAGGACCTTATTGGGAATGAACAAATCGCCTCTATCAAGCAATGAAGTGTCACTTTCCTTTAATCAATAGGTTGCTTTGGGTCGGCTGCTATGCTATAATGTTGGCGGGATTTTCAAATTCAAATTGGGCGGGCTTTGCCTTGCTGGCTTCTAGTGGTCCCCACCTTCTCTGCCAGATGCTGACATGGCTGGCCACCTATTTCTATGTCGTCGATGAGTTGGAGTGCCAACTTTTGATCATTAATAATAGCAAGGACCCTAATTATTATAATAAATGGAACCTTAGAACTTGCCATAATGACAATATTTGCAAGTTGGCAGATATCTCAAGAGGTGTCCCTTCGCATGCTTCCCGGAGCTGGTGGATGTAGGCCTTGGGAAACAACACCAAAAATCATTATTACATCTTGCACATTATTTTGGCTAATTACCGTTTGTTTTCTCTTAACTCCAGCTCTGGTTTTCCTCTCTACATTTTTCCTTTTAGGTTTGCATTGTATCTCAACTTCACTATGGAAGAAGCTAGCATGGGAGGGTATTTAGTTCGGGTTGAACCGAACATAATTGAGGATTGTTTTTGCAATGACCCGTGCATCTAGATGTATGCTAAGGAAGGAGGTATCATCCCGTTCATGGAAGCCATGAAGGGATTCGACGAAAACCTCTCCATGCAGTTTGTCAACAGTTGGAAGGATAGGAGGGTGGTCATGGAGGACATTTCGTTTGAAATCAATGAAGAAGTTATCGCACAGGCTATGGGGCTCTCCACTGAAGGAAGGAAATGGAAGAAAACCAACAGGGTTGCGAACGAAAAACAACATGAACCGCTTCTTCAAAAAGTGCGAGGAATTGACCAGAATGCGTGGGGGTTTCAGCAGGGAATGTTTACCCTACCCGTGGGATCAAGTTTGCAAAATCATAATGAAATACTTCATCCTCGAGGGAAGGTATGGTGTGTTCTACTATTATCACTTCCCACTGCTAAACCACTTTCGCAACCATGACACCATTTCTTTTCCTTTTTTTCTGTTGCATGCTCTTGAGTCTACTGTCAAAGATGCCCACAATTGTATGAGCCAAGAGGGTAATTTTACCATCCTCCACTAGGGGTTGATGTTTAGGCTTTACAACTTTCATAAGGCCCTTTGCCCACCTAAAACTATCTCGGTTCAACCCGCCCCCTCCATTCTGAGTCTCCTGAAGGCTCTAAAAAGGGCTCCAAGAAGTCTTCGAAAAATACGATGACTCCTTGTCAATCCCCTGACCAAGGCCCCTCCTACCCCCATAAAATTGGGGAAAAAATAAATGAAACCCTTCTGTTGCAAAACCCACCTCCAAGAAACCTAGAAAGGAGCCCAAAATCCTCCTTGTAGTCCTATGCTGAGGAGGGTATCACCTTGCGTAGATCCCACAAAAACAAATCCAGGATGAAGCAAATGGTCGTGAGAAAGCATTATGCCGATGAAGATGAGGAGGATTATGAGAAACCGAAAAGTGAGAAGGGAGAGGAGGATCTGGAGCCCACGAAGGGCTCAGATTCCTCCAATTTAGGAACTAATGTCCCTGACTTAGAGACCATCAAGGAGGATATCAAGAACACCTCCCCTCGTTCCAACACTCCCCTGCCCCACACCTCGGAGCAGGATGGTAGACACTCTGACGGCGGGAAGGCTGTTGTTGATGAAGGGGAGAAGAAAGAGGCGGAGCAGTGTTCGGGTTGCAAGACTATCTCTGAAGATCTAAATGGTGTTAAGAAAAAGATGGAACACCTTGAGTCCTATGTCAACAAGATTGGGAAATTCATTGTCAAAGTGATGCACTCGTCAGCTCCTCTCTGTGCCTACTCCACTTGGATAAGGTGGATTCGGAAGGGCTGGGAAGCGACACCACTAAGGAACTGTTCCAGTTCCTGGCTGATGACTGGACAGGGCTCATGCTCTATAAGCACACGGGTGCTGATAATTAGGTTTTATGGTTGGTTTCCTACCTTTTTGCTTTAGTTTTTGTTGCTGGAACGCTTGTTTCCATGGTAATATTGCTACTTTTAACAACTGTTATAGTAATGACATTATGATGGTTTACTGTTGGTTATGCCACTTGTTGGACGAGATTGGTTTCAATCTCGGGTTATCCAATAGTGGTAGACAATTTTTGTTTTTGATTACTAGAGTAGGGATTGGTTGACTGCTGCGTGTCTGCGGTGCATGTGCTGGTAATAGTTTTTCTGCTTCTTTCGGGTCAGCCCCCGGTTTTGGCTGCTTTTTAACCAAAAACAAATTGGAAGAGAGAATATAGTATCACTAATTATCTTTGATGATCATGCTTGTAGTTATTAGCTCACAATAATGATGGTTCACATTATGCTCAACACATGTCAATTTCTTTTGCAAGCTACCGTCATACCCAATAGATATCAAGTTTTTGTAAGATGCCACTATGCCCAACAAATATTTATTTCTTTCTACAAGATTTCACCATATGCCCACCATATATTAATTTCTTATTGTAAGATTCTACGATGACCAACAAATATTAATTTCTCTTTGAACCTACCCCTATGCCAAATAGATATAAAGTTTTATTTATAGGAAAATGTTATACTCATAAATGGTACTTTCTTTTTGCAAGATCCTTTTGAACCCAACAAATTTAACTTATTTGTGTAGGCTCCTTTGTAGCCATACTTTTGGCAAGTCCTGTTGCATCTCCTATATATTTTTATTTTTTATTTTTTATTCATTCAAATTTTCAAGTAATTGTCATTTGTTCCTATTTTAAGTGAATTTATATGCTACTCATTAGAATTTTTTTTGTAACTCATAGATATCTAGATGGAACACTCATTGCAAAGAGCATATGTAGACTTGTTGGCCTTATCTATATCCTTCTTTAAATTGCCTACTATTTACTTTCCAATTGATTAATTGTTTAATTCAGCATGCATATTGAAAGTATTTCATCCATGCAAGTCAAAGTGGAGGGCAAAATGTAAGGGGAAAAAGTGCATATCTTGCATTTTTCCATATTTTATACCCACTTTAACCAAATTACCTTTAGTATAGTGACTAGTGTTGTAATGTTGTATTTGTATGTAAAAGTTGGCAATTAATCCAAACCTAAATTGATCCTACCTTCACACCTCCCTAGGGACCAATTTGACCCATAGATTGCTCATTCATTTACCTAGGTCAAATTAGTGACTTGAAATGAGCTTGATTCAAATCTATAGCATGAAAGTGATCCCTTGATCGTGAAATTCAATTCAAATTTAGGTCATTAAGACGAGTCCCTTCCCATTAGTAATTGCCCACTAACTTAAGCATGAAAACATTCAAATTAAATATGCTATGGTGTTGTATAAAATACTAAAACCCTAATTCATGATGATCATCAAAGATGTACATCTAGCACATCTAGATTTTATGTCAAGAAACATTAACAATAACCTTATGACATAAGAATTTGCACATTTGCATCAACATGACATTAACATTATAGGGATACTACATGAATATTTTCAAAGTTGTCAAAAGTACTAATTTGCTTTCATATGCTTAATTAAGGAGTAGATCTTTGTATAGCAAATTTCCAAAGGTGTTTATCAATACCAGGATTTTTTCACACATGTTTAGACTCCCAAGTCCCAAGGCAAGCAAATCTTCCAAGTGACAAGTGGCACACAAATCATTTATGAATACAAAGGTTGACTATTCTCACATATGTCAAAATATGTGAACATAAAGATCATTTTATTTCTCCTAGAACTAGGGAGAAAGGTACAAGAGACTAGCAAAGAGTGTGGCTCTTTTTGATGTATATATACAAGAGACTAGCAAAGAGTGTGGCTACGACCTGTTTTGATATACACATGGAAAACATATTGTACAAAACAGAATACAAGTAAAACACATGGCACCCGATAATATGATGTATATGTTTTAAACTATTTTAATATTAAAAAAATAATAGAAAATACAATAAAATTTTCAAATTGATTAATATGATCTAATGAAGATTTGAATGCAAATTATCTATCCACCACCGAAGATTCTATATCAAATCTCAAAACTAAATACCTCTAATTCATTTCATATATTCAGGCCCCAATGCTTATCTATTTTGCCAAAACAAGCTCGAACCATACATTTCATTACTAGTGAATGAAGGAGACCAAAAAAAAATGATGAACTAAGGAAGATTCTCCTATCATTTTATCAGCAAGTTGAAGACACCAAAATAATTTTGTTTTAAGTTAACCGTGCTTTATAAATGGCATAAGTGGCTACCGAAGTTTGTAGTCATGAAAATATGTAATTCTTTCACACCAACTAAATTGCTTGATAAATTAAACAATACAGATTTAAAACAAGTGAGCTGACAACTAATTCAAACCTAACTGTGTATTATGATTTAAAATAAAATGAGGAATATGGACATGAATATGGCATGTCTTGGTCCTCCAAACACTGATTATGAAAAGGATTGTCAGTTGAAGTTAGTTTCATTACCCAGGAGAGAAACTAAACCCTAAAAAAGTTGGGACAAAGTACTATCATCTTCATGCTTTTTATGCTGATTTGCCTCTCCATTTGCACAGCTATATACTTTTATATCTTGTTTATCTACTCTTAAACTATTCTCTCCAATCCTGCAGGGCTATTTGTTAATTAGCTATTATTAACATTAGTTGGTACATTTCTGTCACTAGAAGGCAAATTTACTGGATCTAAGGTGAATGTTTTTTTTGCCAATGATAGTTGTAAGTATTTGCAATGTTATCACAGGCATAAGTTGCCCTTGAAAGGTCAGATTCTGAAATACCATTTTATCACAGGCATTAGGCAATATATATGATTCAACCTATCTACAGACTCTTTTGTAATTGGTGGGTATCCAAGAAGAGCTAGGCCTAGAACCATGGACATGGTATCCTTATTTATATATATGGTCTGATTATCTTATAGCTATACTTGCTTTGCAATGTTTAGTAGTTTGGGCCTATGAATTGAAATGATTATTTCAGCTGTCACTGGTTTTGGATTTAGTATGGGTTTCAGTTGGAGAAGATAAAATTGGACATATTGATAAAGATCACAAGCCACCTCATTGAATACAGTTGGTTTTTGCACGGAATATAGGTTATAATGGGGAGGACTCCTTGCTGTGACAAGAATAATGTGAAGAAAGGCCCATGGACTGCAGAGGAAGATGCCAAGCTCCTCGCATACATTACCATCAATGGCACTGGTAATTGGACATCAATACCCAATAAAGCTGGTAATCTCAATATCCTTCTAACCCAACGTTTTGCTTCAAGTTTTTAAAACTTCAATCTAGACTGAGCATATTACCCAATGCTCTTGTTACCTTATTTTTTCCTCCAAAGTTCAGCTTACTGCATACTGAAATGGCACTTGTCCCATTAATGCATTGAACTGTACTTAGAAGTTGCTGCTTGTTTGAAGCAGAGTTTGTCTGTGGTCTTTTCAGTAAAAGGCTTGCCATAAATGTTTATGAAATCTATAGTAAACACATTTGATCACAGTAGAAAATGTTTTCAGGGTTGAGGAGATGTGGGAAGAGTTGTAGATTGAGATGGACGAATTATCTGCGACCTGATTTGAAGCACGAGAGCTTTACAAGTGAAGAGGAGCAGCTTATTCTCAACCTGCATGCCGCCATTGGAAGCAGGTCTGCACTCTAATCAAAATTCTTTGGAATAACAGGGAAAGAACAAGAAAAGCACTTTGGGTTTTCTCATGTCAAAGGACTTCAGACATATTGTGTGTCAAACCTCATAATTAAGCATAAAAGAATATATACCAACTCTAAAAAGCATGACTGGATGATATTCTTGCCTGCCAGCCAGCTGTTTTGGACAACATAAAAGTGTGACTCTTGTGGGACGATATAATTTGGTCTGTTGTACATGGCGGCGAGCTTTATAGTTTTGGGTTTTATATTTTTATTCAGGCTTTAATGAATAAATCAAATTTGTGTGCACTGAGCTAAAATAAAACTCCTGATTTAAGATCACTGAGAACTTGAAATTGGTGGGTGTTCAGAATATAATAGACATTTAACTTTGCATTCCATGCTTTGTACTGTGATGTGATGCATGCAGATGGTCTCTGATAGCTGCACAGTTGCCCGGACGAACAGACAATGATGTGAAAAACCACTGGAATACTCGGTTAAGAAAGAAATTGTGCGAGATGGGAATCGATCCTGTGACTCATCGGCCCATTTCACAGATTTTGGCTGATTATGCAGGCAACGTCAGGCTCTCTGGTGGAAACGAAGATCAGGTGGGCAAGGCAAGAATAAGCTGCCTGACCAAAGACTTGCGAAATGCGCATTCTGCAGCCAATTTTAATTATAGAAACAATCCTCATCATCAGAATACAGCTCCTCCTCTGGACACCATGAACAATGCTCACATCAGTCCTGATTACAACAGTAATTTATGGGATGTTCTTGCTCAATTGAATGAAATTAGGAGCAATGTGGCCTCTGCATCTGCACAGCCAAACCAAAGCAGTATGACCAACAAATTTTCATGTCCTAAGCAACTTCCTATCAATGGAGGAGAAGAACCCAATTTGCTTCCTGTTTTTGCAAATGATCACAGTACCCAGCAGCCACTCAGCTGGAGTGAATTTCTCATGCAAGAAGAAGAACAAGAGGAAATGGCACCTCCTGCTCACTATGATGATTGTGAATTGGATACTACAGAGATGATCTTCCCTCCTCATGTCATGGACACCAAGTCTTACTATTGTCATCCAGAAGAGCTGCAGATGCCACACAACCTGGAGAATAATACAATAACAAGACAAAACAACATGAAAATGCAAACTGAAGATACCCCTGCCTACATTTATACTGGGAGCAGCACAAACAGATTCAATGACAATGTATGGAACCCTGCAGTCTCGGAGATGTCTCCTATGGATTCTCTTCTACTGAACTGTGAATATCCCTTGTCTTGGGACTTCTCTGAACTTGAGAATGTAGCTTGATCAGCACTCTATACAATACATGTATACTGTATGAACCTTAGAGACCATGCCATCTACCATATATACATAAAGACAATCTTTATATCTACAAGAATTCTAATGATGTATGCAGATTATAAAATTCAAAGATATATGAAGTCATATTTCATCTTACCAAAAATGGAGATGGCGGAAATTAAGCTTCCATGTCTAAGATAAACAATTGGTGCTGGACTTTTTTATAAATTAGTGTTCAAATCCTTCCAAATTCTTATCAACGTTGAAAAGCTAAAAGATATTAAAACAGAAGATTAGTGATGTCGGAGCATTTCATCATTTGGGCAATCTTGCATCCCTTAAAATAGTATTTTTTTTATATTTTTCTTATTTTATCTTAAGCTTCTGCAGATTTTTGAAGTTCCAATTAGAATTTGAGCTTATGGTTCTGGCAGTGTATTTGTCAACCTATGGTAACACAAAGCCAGATGAATGATGAATTGTTACCGCATGAAGTTTAGAGAGCCCAGAGTAGTTTGGAACTATCACGGTATTGCCCGAGAGTGCCCTCAACATTACGTGGTAGCACATAAGCACATAAAGCTTTGGAGTATATAATACTTCAGTCTACTTGAATTTTCTCCTTAAGCCTTTACACATTTCAAGTGTTTTACCAGCCTGCAAGTTGATTATTGAGACCGCCACTTCTAAAGATGAGGAGGGGCACAACACATTGAAATGCTCATTAGGGTAACTAGGGCAAAGGTCCTCAGTCCCCCACACATTCTCTTCCACATTCAAATCGTCCTCCTCAGTGATCTTGCCCTTGCCCTTTTATCCTTCTTTCTGCAATCTCCTTTCTGATATAAATCTTCTAATTTAGGAACCTGATCCTTCTGCTTTCTTTTGGCCACATTACAATTCCTAGAATGGTCACAAGTAGCAGGGGCCAAAATAGGAGAAGGGGGATCTAGAGAAGTTGGATCAAGGGAAAAGGAAAGGACCATATCCAAAGAGGGGGAGGACATGTATTTTTTCTTGGTGTGAAGGGTGATAGAGGCAAAGAATGCTTGCAGGACTGAACAAGATTGGGGTTCTAAAATGGGAGCATGCTTGATCAATAATAAGATGAGGAACTCGTAGCAGAATTGGCTAAGCAAAGTGAAATGGTAGGTGTAGATGGCCTTGAATCAACCTTCCAGTGTCATTGTATCCCAAAGAGCACCAAAAGGATATAATATTGGATTGAAAAGAGTTTTTGAAAGGGATAACAAAAAAACAATTATAAGAACATAGTAATAGCAAGTCTACAATATATAGATATAATAGAAATGAAATAAGAAAATAATTATGAGTCAAGCAAACAAAGAAACAATGAACAAGGTGTTGAGCATTGATTTTGAAATCAATAGAATCCCATAGTTTCAACTGAAGCTACAGAAGTTTTCTTAAAAAAATATATATATCAAAGTCAGCCATGCCCTTAGAAATTTTGATATAACCTTTAGCACTTTCACCGACCTCAAACTTCACAAAAAAAAAGGGTATCGCTTAAGCTGAAGTCATCAGATGCGCACATTAATCCTTACCTAAGTATTCTATCCGATCGAAATGATATCGATGAAACCCATCAATGTTTCATCGATAATTAACTCATCCAACAAACTTGAGCCTCGATGCTCTCCGAAAGCAGTTCACCGAAAGCATGATTTCCATCGATAAGTAATATATCGAGCAGACCATGGAAAGGCTTCATCGAAAGTAATTTTCGATGAAAAGAACGTGTCGAAGAACCACCGAAAATGCTGACCGAAGATGTTTTCACCCAAAGAAAAGACATCGATAAAACACAAGAGGCTCCCATCGAAGACCCGTTATCGGCCAAACATAGAGAGTTGAAGGAGACCATTTGTCTCTCACCGAAAGAGAATATTTCATCGACATCAGCGCAAATGTGGCATGTGAGATAAAACTTTTCGATGAAAGTGCAAAAGTCGATGAAGTTACAAATCCCTTTGACGATGGTGATAGTTCCATCGAAATTGATGCAACATCAATGAAAGATGGTGTTTCGAGGAAAGATAAAGTCAGGATACCGAAGTGCATAATTTCATCGAGAAAGGGTACATCCATAAAATTGATGAGCATCAACGGGCAGCATGAAATGTTGCTAGATGAATAATTATCTTCTGCCGCGAGAATCAATACGAATCTTAATAAAGTCACTTCATCATGAATTCAAATAAATGACTCGGTGACCGTTGTCAATTGGTAAAGCTAACCGATAGAACCACCATGAATGTATGATAAATTGGCAAAAGAGGGACACTTTTGAGCAAAAGGAATTCACAGCAAGTTTCAAAAAGCTGAGACGATTCGAGAGCTAATTCACCAGTGGTCTACCTTGAAATCAAGTCTTTCACTCTCAAAACTTTGTAGTGGTAATGGAGGAATCATCTTCTAGAAAGAGTAGAGCTAGGAAAGCTAAAGAAACCCAGCCCCCTGAAGATAAACCTAAGAGATAGAAAAAGGAAGGGCGTTCTTTGGCCCAAGACCTGATTGACCAATGTCCTGTATCAAGCCTTAGGTCCAAGAAAATTAGAACGGATGAGGAAGGACTGGAAGATAGATTTGAAGGCCTGGGGGATACATGGACAAAGATAAGGGGTCATGAGTTATTTATTTTTGGGTATATACGAAAGAATGCGCCTGAACCTGTGAATAATTTGTGGAGGTTAAATTTGGGGAAATTGGCAGTGGCTAATATCTTTGTGAATGTTGAACTCATGAAATCCCTAGCCAATAATTACGAACCCAAGACCAGGACCATATGCGACTATATGGGGAGACCAATACTGCCAATTACCAAGGAAATAATCGACATTATGTTTGATTTGGATTGGGGGTTCAAAGAACAAATTGATACTAAAAAATTGATGCAGGAGTATTTCAATTTAGAGGAAGTCTACAAGAGGTGGAGACTCCCTATCCATAGACCCAGAGTTGCAAGATCAATAGTACCATTTGATAAAGATGATAAAGCTCCATATGATGCTAATCTGTTTCATCCCTATCTTAAAAATACATACTACTGTGCTGCTCAAGTTTTGGGAGTAGAGGCTCACCCATTGGTGGATATCGCGACTATGGTCATTTGTGCGGACCTGCAATCCAAAGATCCTCGGTTGTTTGATTTTTCTACTTATCTTGTTGATGCTATCAATCATGGTCTGGAGAAGTTGAAAGGTGATGTGATTAATGTGCATTTCAAGTATTATTCTGTACTTATGCACATGCTATTATATGTCGGACAAGACAAAGGATTATGGTCAGACGAGTTATGTATCAAGGCATATGATAAAGCCGGGGTAAGAAAACCTGTGTAGTTGTGGGTATCTTCATGGGACCAAAGGTACAGTAACTGCCAGTATTGGCATTTCGAAGAATACTTCGTTAAAACATTACACAGATTATTAGGGCACCCGTGTGGTCATGCATTGTCCCATGAAATTCAGAGGTTCTTGAGGCCAAAGGACTATGGTGAAGATACTGCAATTGAACATAACTGGGGGGATTTTTATTGTTATTCGGATTACACTCAGATAAGAGTGTGTGGATTTGAAGGAAAGCCATATGTGTTGCCTATCACTGTGCCTAATAGAGTGGCCTGTTTAGAAATTGTCAGGCAGTTGTCAACAATAAGTGCCCAACATCTGACTGATCACGAGAAACAATCCATCATACCTGGATTGCTTTTTTTTTCAGACTTTATTGTCAAAAGTTCCAAAAGTTATGGTTTGATACAGAATAAATTGGACTACTACAAAATGGCAGAAGGAGACCCTAGGCTGAACTTTGATCCGGAAGGATACGTAGGAGCCGCAAGGTCATCCCAGAAACTCAAGGCTGGAGAGCACATGCCACTCACGATCGATAATTTTATCAGAAATATAAAAAGGGAAGAAGCTAATGAAAAGAGAGCCAAGTATGAGCAAGTGTTCCAGGCTTACAAATGGAAGCTCTTCCGAGGGAGAATAAATGAGGATATGCTCCAACATATCAAAGACCCCTTAGAGCAAGCAAATAAACTTATGGAGCATGAGTTAGAATTGTTTGAGGGAGTGCCTTCTTATGTCTATGGCAAGCACATCAGAACTATTAGGGATACAAAGCCTTTAGCCCATTTGTCTCCACAATTTGTTTCAAATGTTTTTCCAATTGACTCTCCAAGAGAAGAATATCCACCTGGATTTGAGGATGATGTGCAGATGGATATAACCACACAGCAATATAATATCCAAAACATTGGGGATATAAGGATGTTTGAACACGAGGGTTTCATTGCCGATGATGATTTCATTTTTTCCAAATAATTTGACACATTTATGTACCAACACAAAAGAATACTGGTTAGGGATGCTATGAAAGACAAGACAGAGGATGAACAAGCCCAAAGGTTACAAGAGGAAGTGGATCTTGCCAAACGAGAGATGACACCTGAGAAAGGGAGACAGTTGCTTAAAGATGCTGGTGTGTTGATTTATTCAGGGTGGGATATGAAATCAACATTGTTATTTGATGGTTTTCTCAAGAAACAAGAACCTAACAAACGGATTATACCGGAAGAGATAGATAAAATCTTTATGGGGTCAGGGTATGATCCAAATCAAAAGGCTCTCATAATATGGGCATTATATCCAAAAGGAAAGAGACCTATTCTGGTTGATACAGATAAGGTTTTTGGCCATTTAATAGTCCATGAGGTTGGGAAAATTGATCCTAGGATCACAGCCAAGTTAAATGTGGATGTAGCAAAGTTGAACCAAGAACAAACAGAGTTTCTGGTCAAAGAGAATAGTGTTTACAAAGGCTTATATGAGAAAGCCACTGAAGAAATCCAGAGGTTATAGGGACAATTATCACAAAAGACTCCTGTCTTAGGGGATCATGAACCAGATATGGGATACCAACTTGATTTGAGGGTCCTAGATGTTGTATCTGATGCTATTTACTAGAGGATAAAGGCCGAGAAGTTAGCTAAGCAGGTAACCAATGCTCAACAAAAGATGAACAAGTTGGCGAATGATTTGATTGAGCACAAGTTCAAAGCTACGTTGCCATACGCCAACTTGTATTGGAAGGAATACACTGGAACCGTAAAGGCTCTAAAAGAGCATGAAAGATTAAAGGAGAGATTGTACGATGTACTAAAGAACAATGAGGCCATGATTGCAGAAGAGAAAGCCCAAGGGGATCAATATCTGGCAGAACATGACAGGTACACAAACAGATTGAATGAAGATCTCTGGATGCTGGACAAAGACTGCATTACACCAATACTAACTATCTACAAAGATGGTGAATTGACTCCATTAGAGCAGTGGCGAGAAGAATTTGCATTGATTAAAAAGAAGGTGGTGACCAAACTCGACCAGAATGAGGATATGGCCCTGCATATCAACCAGACGGTATTCAATCTTTTCTCACTGGAGATAGATATGAAGCAAAGGAATGCAGTCGTTAAGTGTCATAAGAGCGATACTTACATTAATCATCTGGGCATGATCAATCTTTTCATCTTTTACTTTGTTAAACAATTGTAATCTAGTTGTTAGCGATGAAGGGACACAACTCTTCGTAGAATAGGTGTTGCTCACTTATTTACATGAGCAAGTTTTGTAAAAGAAAAGGACATTATTAGGAGAAACAGATACAAAATATATGTTACAGCCTCTGGAATACTACTGTACCTTTTGAAACCTTAATAGAATCAGTTGTTTTTCTTTGTTTACATGTTATGAGTTTTATTTCATTTCTTATAGGCAGTTGTTTGTGATATTATCTAAAGGAGAGAAGGTTATTTGTGTTCTTACAGTGAATTTTATGTTTTAATATTATAAACTTGGATTAATGAGATCTACTTGTGGATTGTAACTGTTCCCTGTAGTTCTTCCTTGAATGGTCCTTTAAGGTAAAGGTTAAATTCATTCAAGTAGTTTTATGATATGAATATTTATCAAACCTCATGAGAAACAGTAACTGACAGACTTGCCAAAGGGGGTAGGTTTAAAAACTGTCTCACAAAGCATACATTTAGTCCTATGGAAATATAAGACTTTGTAGCCTAAATAATTGGAAAGACACTGGTCACTCACAAATCACAACTTTTTTCATACAAATCACTTATACATTAAAGCAATAGGAGTAGTTGAGTAGGATATATAGAACCAATTAGCGGTAGTGTATTCATACAAATTTCAAGCACAAAGATCGAACAACTTTCACAACAACAATCTTGAACTCATCTAAAAGACATCTCTTCCAAGAAACTTTGCCATTCTGAAATAGGGGTCAACTAGATCAAAATAGTAAATCTGCTATAAAAAGCATTAGTTATCAAGAGCCACTAGTGAATAGGTATTGTTGATGGGTGTTTTGACACACTCACCAACAGTCAGGTAGTTTATGCAAACACTCACCACCTCTCCTGAAAAGTAGCGAGTCTGGAAGAACTCACTACTACAAGGTCTCTATAGTCAGGTCTCGATAGTGATGGACAGCTCAATGGTTGATGTGGTTATACCTGTAAAGGGGCCTGCTGGTTAGAACTAAATCTCGCTGATCATGGATAACTGCACTTCCTCTCTTTTTGTATTTTTATGGTTTAAGATTTTCTGGGAAATAAAATGTGAAGCGTAAAGGGAAACAAGAAAATAACAATAAAGACCAATACAATGACAACTTAATGAACTACTCAATTAGTTCCCTGCAATCCAAGCAATTATCAAATATTATCCAAGTTAGCATTCAACAACGGACCTCCATAAAACCTGCAAAATCATCAATTTCACAAATCTATGGAAATAAAATCATCAACAATATAGCCTATCACAATAGTTCTCATACACCACTGACGTGCGCAATATGATTCATAGAGTGATAGACAAAAAGATTTAAACCACATTTCTAACTCAAAATAATAGACAATACTAGATTACACAGAACAATTTGGTAGAATATAAGCGTAGATCGGGCAATCTACAAGCTGCTTTTCACATTAATCTCCATGAATGTATAAAAAATAACTCAAACTTCTTAATCAATCTGCAAAATCTTCTAAAATCTCTAAGTAGGCCACAAATCATCAATTTGGGACCCTTACAAATGAATCTAACTTCTCAATTTATAGAAGTTCTTTACCCTAATATCTAGGAAATAACCCTATCCTAAATTAAGAACTGAAACTAGGAGTCGCAGTTAACTTGCAAGTTTCTGCCTTGACACTCCACTTAACAACTACAAAATGGGGATTGCATGAGCACTACGAAGACCCTGTTGAGTAAGCCACGTTTTTCGTAATCATGCAGAATTTCTCTCAAAATTGGAACTCGAGTAGGAACTGCAAATCAAAATACAAAATTAAAGCTTTGCCTTATTTCTTGGTAAAAGCTTTATAATTTTCAATTATACATGCAACTGCTTGGACTAGAGGATTAGCTACATGCTTAATTCTAAATTTATACTTCTTCAAAACCTCATCCGCATGTGTTCCCTGTTCCTCTAACTCCTTCACTGTGTCTGCCACCTCCTGACATTGAGTAATCAGATATGTGTATCTGTCCATAAGGGCGACATCGAACTGGGTCGCGGGCCCAAGGTGTTGTCCCTCATATGCATCCTACTGATTCAAAACTTGTTGCCGGTCCATTATTCTCGTATTAGTTATTCTGAGGCCAAAAGGTCCTAGCATATTCGTTACAAAATTCTCGTATGACAAAATTTCCATGAGGAGAGGATCCCGAATCTCAATCATATTCTTGATATTTTGTTGAAACATTTCAATCTTCAGCTCCAGAATGTATACATAGGACTGTAAGTTTTTATAGTTCTCACCTCCTAAGAGGTCTTCTTTTATTACCATCTCTTCTCCTAGCCACAATATCCTTTTCAAAACTCGGAACTATTTATTGAAAGTCTTTGCCTTCCACTCCCATTGTGTGGAGTAGGTTGCCAAAGCTCCACCTACCTATACTGCCTTACGATATATTTCTACTGTGTTTTGCAAGAACAACCTAATCTTAGCCGCATTTACCTGGATCCAAGATTTGGCGGCAGCAGCCACTTGTCTCACCTCTACTAGTGCCTTTACTTCTCCCTCTATCATTGATGAGGTTGAAAGTAGGTCATCAGCTCTATAAGAGTCTATAGGTTTACTCATTTCGATCAAGAGCTGTTTATATTGCCCAAGTTGCGCCTTAAGCTCCATATTTGAGGTGTGCTCCTTTTCAACGTGCCCTCTGACAACACTTGTGGCTAGCTCCAAAGTATCTAGCTCTCCCCACTTGGTTTGCTTACCCAAATTTACCTAGGATATTTGATACTCGGGGGAAACCTGTCCTTCCACTTCATGTGGAATTGCCACATCTGCAATCACCTCACTGGAATCTGCTCTTGACAAATGATGGATGATTTTTAGCTTTTTATCCTTTGGTGGTTCCTCAGTGATTACTTGTTGTAGAGTGACCTTTGGGAGTACTGCTTTTCTCTTTTTCTTCCCAAAGGTAAACTCTAGCCATTGTAGTATATCTACATCTTTATCACCCTAATGTGACACTACATCTGCAGTTATGACACGAACCTCTGCCTTCTCCTCTGCTTCTGTTTGCCTAGGGTCTTGAGGTGGTATAACTTGACGAGCTAAATTGGCTTGGAGAGTTTGTTGTTTGTGCAACTCTCCTAGTTTTCCACTGACCTCCTCGTTAAATGCCATTTCTTCATCACCTAGCTCTGTTTCCCCTTGCCTGGGTGCTATATCTTAAAGAAGGTCCTCTTGATCTTGAGGAGTTAGAATCAATCTCTCATTAAATATGTCTTCTACCTCACCCCCTTCTTATTTGCCTTCTAGCGGTCATTGTTATTCAAGATCCTCTTCTTCCTAATTGGAATCAGACTTGATGTTTCTAACTTTCATTCCTTCATGGGTAGATGTGACGCCTTGCACTCTGGGTTGTCTTGCAAATATATTGACTAATGGTGGTGTAGGAGCAGTGGTGCCTAGAGCATTTGTGGCATCTGTCTAAGGTGGTTGAGCTGGTATCTCCCCAGTAGCTTCTACATTCTCTTCTTGTTGTTGGGTACCCTCTCCTTTAGTTCTCCCTATGGTCGTCGTTGGTGGAAGAACTTTGGGTAGTGGTACTGCTCCTAATCCGTCGGTCACTCCTAGGTCTGTAGCCTTTTTCAATAGTTCAGACTCCCTCATCTTCTCTTGGAGTTTCTTCAATAAGTCCTCAATGCTTTCTTGAGGCTTGTCTTCTTCACCTGGGTCAGTGGACGTATTTTGCCTCGAGGCTGACCTTGTCTTTCGAGTATACTCCTTATGGCCTCTTCACTGTGGTACCCCTGAGGTGGATTCCTTCTGTTTTGTCTTCGAGACACTGGGCCTTACCCTCTGGTTTAACCATTGTTTAGTCCTATTGATGACCACCTGGGAGACCTTCTCCATATTTGTATCTTCATTTGCAGACCATTTTATTGGGGAGAGGGGCCTCTTATCTATCCCTGATTCCCTATAAACTGAGTCAAGTAACTCTCCATCATCCCTTAGGTCTTTAGGAAGGTTAGTCTCAATCCCGAAATCTCTCACCTGTGGGACATGTAACCTGTTAAAGTTCTTCTCCCTAACCTCAAAACTATCTTGTAAGTTGGCCCAAAAGTCCTCCAAGCTAGGCCTGTGCCCCTCATATGCCTTCAGCATAGCTTGTTTAAGTTTCCCATAGGGATCATAGAACTCCCTAGCATGGTCATACTCCTTCAAGTTCAAATCTTGGAGCTCTTGTTCTGCTAACTTTGCCACCTGTATTTTAGAACATGCAAAGTATCCAGTAGATACCAAGAAATCAATGCTTGTTTTATGTTTTGAGGACAACAGTGATTGGAGGCCCACAAGCTGTCTCACATACTCCAGTAAGATTATCTGATCATTACGATACCAGGGCAGGAGCATTGGGTTACCTATGAATCTGCTAACCCTGATGTAAGTAGAGCCTGGGTTTTGGATAAACCAACATGCCCACTCTCGGATGATAGCCATGGCCTCCGGGCTAATCTGATATCCTACATCTCCTGTCAATTTGATTATTATCAGAAAGATGAAAGCATCATTAACTCTCTTGAAGTGAGTCTTAGCATTGGCTAGAGTGAGTTGAGGATAATACCCCCATATCTTCTTTTGTCCTTCCTCCTCTCCCAATTGTCCTTCTACCTACAGCCCTAGAAACTTTCCAGCCCTAGTAGCTACCCAGATGACATATGAAGTGAAAAAGAACTTCTGGTATGTTGAACTTCCTTCATCTGTTTACAGATATTGTCTGAAAGGATCTGCGGCCAGTCAAAGTATTGTTTCCCTATTAAAATGGTGGTCATGAATTGGAACATCCACGGCTGAAAATGCTTACAATCTAGTTTGCCAAAGGCCCTGCTAAGCATAATTATTAAATCTCTTTGAGGCTCTTTGAAATCTGCCCTCAGGATCTCCGTTGCCTTAAGACCTGTCTTTCTTTCTTCTTCTAGCCAGTTTGTATTCATGTGCCTCTTGATCGCTGATATTTTGTCATTCCATGATTTTAAGGCCTCTTCTTCAGTTAATAGAAATACTTCCTCCCTGGTTGGGATTCCAAAGACAAATCCCAGCATATCTGGAGACAAGTCTATGACTGTCTTTCCTTGTGCATCTGTGCACTTTCTAGTTTTTGGGTTATAGAATGGGGCAATGGCCATTATGAACTCTAGTGCCTGTAACAACTGTGGGAAGATAGTAGCCTCCACTAAGTCAGATCTCTTGATTCTCCTATGGAGGGCCTCCAGACTAGGTTTGTCCAATTGAGTCTTGATATCCTCAATTTCTATGTGGCCTATTTCTGTATCGGTCACCCATCTGACTTGATCTTCCAGCTTTGAAACATAGACCTGTCCTTGATAATGATACTTCATGGTGGCTGGAAGTCTATCAATTTCTTTGCCTCTTTTGTTGGAGGATGAGTCCATCTAACCACTCGAACCTACAAGCAAAAACACAAATCTTCAGTCTTCAATATCAGGGATAAACTTTGATTTACTTCTGGAATTCAAGGTCCCAGGGTCCCGAGTTAAGCACAGGTGGAAAAGGCTCGGGACTTTGAGGTTCCGAGGTTAGGTATATGTAAAAGTCACCCGAAACTCTGGGGTTCTGAGGTTTCGAGGTCATGGAATGGGGCCGCCTGGAACTCCGGGGTTCCGAGGTCATGGAATGGTAAGACCCGGAACTCTGGGGTCATGGAATGGAAAGGCCCAGAACTTTGGGGATTCAGGGTCATGTAAATGGAAAGACCCGAAAGTCTGGGGATCCAGGGTCATGGAATGGAAACGACCACTTGGAACTCTGGAGATTCGAGGTTCCAGGGTCAAAAATAGAAAGACCCGAAACTCTGGGGATCCGGGATATTAGGGTCAAAAACTAGGGCACGCAACGAAAAAAGCACGCGGAAAAAAAAGGGAAACAAAAACAAAACAAAAAGAAAAACTAAACTAGAAATCACAAAAAAGTCAAGAAAATTCACCAACTTGGTGAATCGAAATGCCTGAAAAATGCCAAGGAAAGCTCGGAGGTCCGGAAGTTCACAACTTGGAGCTAGGAAAGAGGAGCTCTGAATGCAGAAATGAACTTTAAAAATTCCATCAACCTTATTTATAGCTCATCACAAACTTGTCCGTACAAAACCTTAAACACGACCTTGGGACTCTGGGGTCCCAAGGTTCTGAGCTCAAAAGCAAACACCCTACCCCGGAACTCCGGGGGTATGGGGTTCTGAAGCAGGCAAGCAAAAGACGACCTCGGGACTCCTGGACTCCGGAGTTCCGAGGTAAAAACAAAAACGACCTCGGGACTCCGGGACTTTGGAGTTCCGAGGTAAAAATAAAAATGACCTCGGGACTCCGGGACTTCAGAGTTCTGAGGTAAAAACAAAAAAAGACCTCAGGACTCTAGAGTTCCGAGGTAAAAAAAAAAGGGACCTTGGGACTCCGAGGATCCGAAGTTCCAAGGTAAAAACCAAAAAAAAAGGGGCCCTCATTTTGACTCAAGGAGACTAATGGGGAAATAGATATGCTAGGCATAACAGGTATACTTGCCTAGGTCTTGCAGAGCCTAAAGTGAGAGAGTTAGTAACCATATAGATTCACTCTATAAGTTGGCCAAGTCAAATTGGAGGGTTTGATCATAGGAGTTGGCATTCCCTTAGAACTTATCCAATCTGTTGATTTGAGATCCAACACAAGGACCAAACAAATCAATGTTCATTACGAGCTATAATAGTCTCCCATTCATTTATGAGGGCTTTTGGATGTTTGCTTCTACATAAAATAAATAAGGTTGTAACAATAACAAATCTACAATATAGATATAATAGAGATGAGATAAGAAAACAACCCTAAGCCAAGAAATCAAAGAAAGAACAAACAAGGACCAAAAAAATCCAAGCTCATTAAGAGATATAACAGCCTCCCACTCATTTTGGAGGGCTTTGAGATGTTTGGTTCCATGTGAAATAAATAAGGTTGTAGCAATATCAAGACTACAATATAGATATGATAGAGATGCGATAAGAATACAACCCTAAGCCAAACAAACAAGCACCAAACAAATCAAAGCTCATTAAGAGCTATAACAACCTCCCGCTCATTTTGAAGGGCTTTCAAATGTGTCATTCCACATGTAATAAATAAGATAGTAGCAATAGCAAGACTGCAATATAGATACAATAGAGATAGGATAAGAAAACAACCCTAAGCCAAGCAAACAAAGAAAGAACAAACAAGGACCAAACAAATCAAAGCTCATTTTGGAGGGCTTTCGAATGTTTTGTTCCACATGAAATAAATAAGGCTGAGTGAAGTTGTGTCACATTTTTATAAAAGAAATAACTAATACAATTTTTAAATTAAATCATTAGAAAGTGATATATATGTTTTAAATTTCGAAATGATGTAACTAATGATATTAAGCTTCCACAAACCATAATGAATTATTGCAAATGCTTTTGGATTAGATTTAACTAATGATGTAAATAATGAAATGTAAAATTTTAAGTTAGTGGTTGATAAAATATTTAAAAATAATATTAAGTGGTACGTGCTCTTTATATAATAAGTTTTTTTTTCTTTTAATAAATATATTTTTAAATAAGTTATAAATTTGATCTATTAAAAATTATGTTTTGTTACATATTATTTCAAATTATAAAAATATATTATGTTGACCTAAATAATGCATCATATTTTTTATCTTTAAATAAACTCACTTGAATTTATATAACAAATAAATAGTGAAAAGGTTGCATGATATAATATTTATTTATATTATAAAAATATGAAAATGATACATATGTATGCAATATTAATTTATTAATATAAAAATTATTATAAGAATACTATTGATAATAATATATTAATATTATAAATGTTTAATATATCAATCTAGTGTATATGTATATATAATATTGATCAATATTGATATTTATCACATTATATAATATTTATGTATTAAATAAAGAAAAAATATACTTAAAAATTAATATGTTAAAAAATTATAAAACTAAACACTTAATCTATTTATCAATATGTGCATATGCACCAAAGATGTGTATAAATGTAAATTTGTCAAATTATATACATAATGATATATCATCTTGTAAGTCAGAAAGAACAATGCAAATATGTATATATGCACTAGAGAATATATATGAACAAATTAAAATAAATAAATATCATATATATAATATTATATTTTGATATACAATAACGATTCATGTGTGTATGTTCAATCTATTTAATTATTAAGATCAAGCTATTTAATTATTAAGACTTCTCATCTTCTAAGTTTTTATTTTTGATTTTTTTAAATAAGATCTTGAAACTAGACTAATTTTGTCTCATTTTTACATATAAAAAGATAAATTTTGATTTGCTCACATGGTTTTAGATATTATATTTTCAAATTTTAGACCAACATTGCTTCAAAAAACATTAAAAGTGAGCTAGCTTCCTCCACAAAGTCTTGGATAATTCCTGTTTTTCCATAGGACAAATAATCTTTCATGGTAGGTGGTTGATTTCTAAGGATTTCAATAAGGTGAAACATTTTTATTTGTTTTTTACTTGAAATAAAAAAAATTATCTAATTTTTTGTATGATTCTTTTTATACCTCTCTTCACACCTCTCCAAGCCTTTACCATGCATTTCCATCACCATTTTGATTTACTTTTCCATCTCTCCATCTCCTCATTTTTATTGTTGAATTCTTAGCCTTTACATATTGCCATTTATTGTTGATTATTCTCAATTCTATCATCAACCCAATGTCGTATCTTAGATTTTTATACATTGTCACATTCTCCTCCATTTCCATTAAACCCTCATGGATTTGTTTTGTCATTTTATTGTGCTTTTCATCACCTCTTTATGAATGTTTAAGTCATTATTTTACATCTTTAGGAGTTGTGATCCATTACCATATAAAACCATAACTTTAATACTTCATTCTTATGGTTTCTAATTTCTATATTATTTCTCCTTGAAGCCCTCAAACCCTTATGTACTAAATGATAAATATGTCCCCAAAACCATTCTCACAACTTGACTGCTTTGTTAAGTTTCTATGCACCTTTTTCCATCATCCTACATATTCATGTTTATTCTTTGATATTGAATAATTTAATTGCATAGATTACATGTTTTATCAATAAAAATATCATAAGGGATCAATACCCCTGTATATTAATCAAAATTAAAAATAACATCATTTGTTCTTGACTCCATAGCATACCCATAATTATAACATCATATTTTAAGTCATAAACATACAACTTTTAATAGACAAATTCTAATAGATCTTACAATGATTTGTTTTCCTAACCTAGTCCCACCGGTGGAGTTAGGTTATACCGGTAAGGTGAGTTGAACCGGTAGTCAATCTTGGTCAATGAATAATGTCAAACCGATATAGCAAACCAAGTAGAGGTGGATGTCGACAAAGATGACAGCTGGAAGCCAGGTGGTGATAATACACAGGTCAGTGAAGTGTGCATCGATGTAACAGTCAGCAAGCAGGTCGACTTTTATGAAGAACCTGCAAGTCATGGGAGGATGCCAAAAGATTGTGGCTCAAGGAAGACAAGCTGGCCAGTGATTGAACTTATCCTGCAAGAAGATCTGATCTGCGTACCTATTTACTGAAGGAAACATCTGAGCCATTAATGGCGTGTGACAAAGAAACGCATAAAAGCATGGTGCAGACCTCCAGATATAGAAAATGCACATTGGAATATGAGGCGTTGATGGTGTTGATCGATGAAATGAAGATCATCTCTTTGGAAAAGAAGATCGAATCAAATCCAATACAGTTCGAGTTGGTGAAGGCAAAACCTAACACGGCATTTTTTAATGTTGTTTTGGCGGGAACCCTAGATGATAAATATGTGAGATTGAGACTGAAATCGATTGATGCTTGATGCAAAGAGTGAGAGAAGAAATATTGAGCAAGGAGAAAGATCATCTTTGTTAGTTTATTCTAAGAAATTTGCATAGTGAGTTAGTAGGCGAACCGGTGAGAGGGTCTAACCGGTAGAGACAGAGTAACCAGTAAATTGTTGCAGGTCTAATAGTTAAGCTAACCAATGAGGTGTGATTGATCAAGAAGGCATCCAAGAGTGACATATTGTGGTGTGAGGCTAAGGGAGAAAAAATAGAGGCTAAGAGTAACCGATGAGTGATCAAAGAGAGTAATTTGATAACTGATAGTGTGAGAACCAGTGAAGAAGAGGAGGTTGTTAACCAACAAAAATCCATTGTTCAAGTGTTGCAGAACTCATTTGCAACTAGGTGTTATAACTGTATCTAATTGTATTTCATTATACAACATCAAGTTGGAGCTTGGTGCAAGGGTTGGTGCTCCTTGGGTTGGTTCCCTAAATCATTGCAATCCATTGTTTCACTTGTGAATCTGGATTGGAGCAGTAGACTCCAGCAACATTTCTCGTTGAGGTTTTTCCCATATTGGGTTTTCCTCGTACATTTGGTGTTGTGGGTTGCATTTGTGTGTTTTCCTCTTTTGATATCCATATTTGTCTTACCGGTTTGATTGTTTAGTACTTAGGGTGATAACCGGTATTCCAAGGTTGTTTAAAAAGAAAATAATTTAGGAACCACTTATTCACCCCCTCTCAGTGGTACATTGTGTTCAACAATCATAACCTACCCACCCTTTAAAATGACCTTCTAGATATCTCCATTTGCTTCCAACCTATGTGCGTTTGTCTCTTCAATAAGCTTGGGAATATTCCACCCTCTAGCTTTTGTTTCTATAATTGAGATGTTGATCTTAGTAACAAAGGGCTTTCTTTCTTAATGTTTTTGTCTTAAGTGGGAGAAATTTCCTTGCTAAGCTCCATATCAAATTTTAGTTTCTTTCTCCCTCTGAAAAAATCCTCCATCAAATGTCCAACTAAATGATAGTGTTGACATTTTATTAGATCTTTTTAATATCAAATTTTCCCTCCATATCTCGAACTCTAAAATTATCTCTTGTGTCGTAAAATGAGAAGAATTGAGATGATGGATTCACATATTATTGCACACATTATGAAATCACTTTTTCCCAACTAATCATCCACTTTTAAGACTATTCCTATATTCTCACCTATCAATCTTAGAATGATTTGATCCTAGTATTCTAATGGGAGGTTTTAGAGTATGACCCACATTGGCACATTTAACAATTCATTTGTGCTTAAGTTAATATTTTATTCTCAATCCTTTATGTAAAATTCAACTCCATCCATAAAGTATAAGTCATGTCTTGAAAATTTCCTCCCATCGGCAGCCCTTCTTGCTTTTAACGCAATTAACTCTTGTACCTTTTTGGAAATGGTATCTTCTTTCCTATCAAACTATTTTAACAATTTTTCAATTGACAATTTAAATTTGGTTGGCAATTTGGTCTATGTGTCATAAACTTGTTTAAATGGACTTCTCCCAATATCCTCTTCTAGTTATAATATCTAACCAAATTAAAAAAAATTAGCTTATCATCCCACTTTTTCTAGTTTACATCTATAGTCTTATTAATTATATTCATGGTAGATTTTTTTGTCAAAACTCAACCTATCCATTTCTTTATGGATAAAAGGGAAAAATGTGCTAGAAAAAAAGGCTAATGTTCAGTTGGAGGGTCATAAACACATCAGAGTATTGGAAACAATACTTGATGGCATACTAAAATGGTGAGAATGTGATCCTAGACTAAGATGTGTAAGGAAGTTGAGTAAAAGAACAACTTCCTAGATTAACTTTGAGAGGAGAGTAATGCAAAAAACTTTTACAGATTCTTAAAATACTTATAGAAGCTTAATAGAAATAAACATAAATAGCACACATACCATAATACAGTTATTTACGTGGGGAAAACCTTTTGGGGAGAAAACCCCCACACTAAAATCGACCCAATATATTATTCAAAAATCAATAATAAATTATAATATACATGTAAAGAAATATTTTCATAGGAGTATCACCAACTAGAGATTCAGAGTTAACTCAATAGCTATAAGACTGTTACACACAACCTCCATCTCAGACACCTCATATATAGGAGATACAAGACATGAAACTGTGAAACAATACTACAAAACCATGGGCTAAAACTACCCAATAAAATGACACGCATCCTATCTCCAATCCTAGATGCCCTATGATGTGTTGAAACACACATCAACATGTTTACCTCCCTTTTACAACTCATTTACGTGTCTATCATGTTTTTAATATTTCCTATTTCAAGAGGCCAAACTTTTGGAGGCCATAAATTTTTAATCAGGTGTCTGATTGACAAATTCTTTAAAGTGTCAAAATGCTCACAAAGTTCTCTATCAAGCTATAACCTACTACACTATTTGCAAACACTTTTGAGCCATTTTAGAGGCACTAAAGCCCTCAAAATTGACACTGAAACTTTCATTTGCAACTTTAAAAATTAGAAATTGTAATGGGTGAAAAATTAGTGTTTCCACCCTTAGAGGGATGAAAACTACTAATTTTCTATTACATTCAAAACGGGGGAAATCCAATAGATTCAGTCACAAATAAGAAATGATAAGGATTGAATATTGTTTGGATTTAAGTGTGTGTAGATTTGCTTGCCCTTTTTTTGTGAGTTGAAATGTTGAATTAAGATAAAGTACTAAAAAATGAAGGTAAATATGCAGAAAGAGTTAGCTATAGATGCGGGACTGAGACACACACCTAGATCTAAGTAGTATATGCAAATTATATCTAATCCTCAAAAAATCTCCAAAAATGTCAGGATTAGAATTCTCGTCGTTGGTCCTCCTAACTTTTCGCACACCAAAGAGGGTTGATTCATCTCTGCAAATAATATCTATTCTGAAGATCCCAGCTCCATACCTATTTCCTACACACAGAAAGAAAGGGAAATAGGCTAGGAATAGGGGTTTGCCTTAGTTCAAACCCCTGTTTTGGAATTAACCATGAAATTGAGATAAAGATAATTGAAATTGTTGTAATGGATGGTTATCCTTTTGAGGGAGATTCTGAATAATGGCTGGAAATTAAGTGATATAGCTCCTTGTGAATATTTGTTTGTCTCCACATGGTATTAGGGCTTGATGAAGTCTTCAACAAAATAGAATGAAATATTTCTACTTCAATGCTTGAACATGACTTTATTGTCCTTCCAAAGCTTGGAGGAAGACTGATTGATGCCCAATTGCTCTTGAATGCTTGAATGCTTGATCTCACGTGTGCTTGATTTCATCTATGGTAATTCAAATGAGAGGGGAAATCCTCCTTTTATACTTTCCCATCGGATAAATTGCTAATTTCCAGACATGAGCCGACACGGAGAGAGGAATCCCACCCAAATTTGAAATAGGGAAAAGGGTTCAAAGGGGACCCAAATCAAGGGGCCTAGAGAGTGGCGCCCTAGTCCTACCCCTATTTAAGGCTAGGATAAGATTCTAGGTGCATAGAAAAATTAAAAAATGATGCAATTCATGAGGGGAATGAGAATATTTGGGTCTTAATCATGCCAAGGTGTGCAAATACTAAGGTAGGGACCCAATGTGGTCAAAATTGTACAAGGTTGCAATTTTAGGATGCTACATTTGGCCCCCATTTTAGCGGGAGTATGAAGTCGATCATAGTCTCGGTAAAGTACAAAGGGTTCACATTGAAAACTTTCACCAAGTCATCAAGAAGGAAAGATACACCAAGCCCCTAGTGGAATTTAGGATCTTACAACTTTGATAACAAGATAAAAGGGACATCATGAAAGAAAGAGAAAGAGAGAACCATGACTACAAGCCTAGTAAGGTTCCCTTGCCATGAGTCATGAAAAGAAAAATACTAAAATTACAAAGCAAAAGACAAAGTTCGCTAAGTAACTTTAAGTATCAAGGTATGAAAGAGAGAATCATTGAGCAGAGTGTATGCTCCCACGTTAAAGCGATTGCATACACCTTTTCAGGAGAAATTTCTTTAAGGTAGGATACACCCAAAAAGACAAGTGTGTTATCACAATGTAGTGTCAAAAATTGCATACCCCTTTGTAATTTGACCTACATCTTTTGTAACCACTTTAATGTCCATTCCCCTAGCATTTGAGTAGGCACATTTCAGCCCTTGCATCAACTTTTTCCCTCTCAGGATGCTCAATACACCTTTTAGCAACTATCCTTCAACTTTTGTTTCATGTTAGCCACGTGTTTCTCTTGCCACTTGTCACTTTTCATCATGACTCATTTGGACATTATCATGTTGTGCGGATGTCTGCATGATACACATTCGTCCTATGAAATCGCAACATTTGAATGTTGGTTCTGAGCGCACCTTTCCACTTGTCACCTATCTTGGTCGGTGGAAACGGCTCATGGCCCTCTCTTTAATCCCTCCTCTCCTCTCATTTTAAATCCATCTTTTCTCGTCTTTCAAGATCTCTAGTTCCTCCATAGAATCTCTCTCATTCTCTTGGCTCTCACAACTTTCTCTTGCTCTCTCTTGCTTGCTACAATAGTCTCTAGCTTCCTACAGTAGGGTATGTGCAAGATCATGGGGGGCCAAAAAGTGGCAATGGAAAAAAAAAAGCCTTTAAACCTTTCCAAACATGCCAAAATCCGCTTTGACTTTTTGTTTGGGTCGGCCAAAATGTGAATTTGGTTTGGTAATACCAAACCAAATCGGATATCCGTTAATATCGGATATTTGTTAATATCGGATATCTGATTTCTGATGTCACCACTGTGATCTCACAATTGTGATGTCATACTTTTTTCAAATCGGATATCCGATTTTCTCAACATAAAAAACATAGTTTAGTAAAATGGGCATAATGTTTGCGTTTCTTATCAAAATTTTGATTTTTTACAGGTGTTGGAAAGGTAATTCAGAGACCTATCAAATGGATGTGGTAGTGTGATGATATTATAGAGAAAAAATTAATTATAATCATTTGAAGTTAGTCCTTCAATTTTAAAACTTTAAATACTCACAAATTTTGCATACAAAGTCTCATTTTTTTCCTATCACCTGCTTTATCTATCACTTGTCTATCTATACTTATATAATAGATTTTATCTATCTCTTTCTTCTCTACTTATGTCACTTATTTTCTCATCCCATCTAGATTAAAAAATTCCCAAGTTACATGCACCTCTGCATATATCTCCATCTTTCTATTCCTATCTCTCCCTCTCCCAATCCATTATTGTCACTCCTTATTTCTATATTTATCTCTAATAATCTCTCTTCTCTCTATTTATCTCCCTCCTCTACCTTATCCTACCTATACTTGTATATTACTTGTCTCTATCACCTCCTTTCTCTCCCTATCATTTCCCCTCTATCTCTATATCCCTATAGATCTATCTTCATATATATTTATATCTCATTATCTCTAAATCTCACTTATTCACTCCATCTCTCCCTCCATTTGTCTTACTCTCTCTATCACTTTCTATCCATATCTATCTCTATCTCCATCTTCACATCTCTATCTTTTTCCCTATCAATCTCTCTTTTTATATGTTCCTCTATCTTTATATATCTTCCTCTACACATGATTAATCTACTTCTCTATCTCTTCCTCTATCGCCCTCTTGAAGTATCTTTCCCTTTCTCTACCTTTATCTCTTTATTTGCTCCATCTTTATATATCTCTGGCTCTCTCCCCACATCCTTCTCTATAGTGCCTTTATATATCTCTATATCTTCCTCTTTCTCTCTCTCCCTCTCTATAATCTCTATCTCTCTTTCTCACTCTCTTTCACTATCTATATCTCTCTATCTATTGATATTTCTCTTCCTTTATATCTCTCTATCTCTTCCTTTTTTTTATCTCTCTCTTTACCCCTCTCTATCCTTTTTTCTCCATCTCTTCATATATTTATCTTTGTCTTTACCTCTCTCTTTCTGTATATCTATCCATCTACCTCTCCCTTTATCTTCATTTTTTATCTCTATCGTCTTCTCTCCTTTTTAATATCTAGATATGTCTACCTCTTTCTATCCATCCTTGTCCTTTAGTTTTTCTCCCTCTCACTTCATACTCCTTAATATCTATATCTCCATTTATGTCCTTGTCCTTTAGTTATTTTCCCTCTCTTTAGTTCTTCATCTCTCTTCACCCTTATATCTAACCTTATTTGAAACATAGTATATATGGTCTCCTAATGGGTTATATCGTGTCCTAAGGGGTCATAGAACATCATATGACCCCTTAGGACACAATATGACCCCTAACGACACCATATTGTCTCCTAAGGGGTCATATGGTGTCCTAAAGGGTCATAAAACACCATATGACCCCTTAAGACACAATAAGACCCCTAATGACACCATATGGTATCCTAAGGGGTCCTAAGACACCAAGTGACCCCTTAGGACACCATATGACCCCTAATAACACAATGTGGCATCCTAAAGGTCATATGGTGTGCTAAGGGGTCATAGGACATCATATGACCCCTTAGGACACCATACGACCCATAACATCATATAGTGTCCCAAGGGGTCATATGGTGTCCTAAGGGGTCATAGAATGCCATATGACCCATTAGGACACAATACAACCCATGACGACACCTAAGGGGTCATATAGTGTCCTAAGGGGTCATATCATATCCTAAGGGGTCATATAACACCATATGACCCCTTATAACACAAGAAGACCCATAACAACATGATATGGTGTCCTAAGGGGTCATATGGTGTCAGGAGACACCATATGACCCCTTAGGACACAATATGACCCCTAACGATACCTAAGGGGTCATATGGTGTCCTAAGGGGTTATATGATGTCCTAGGAACCTTTAGGACACAATATGACCCCTTAGCACACCATACAACCCCTAACAACACCATATGGTGTCCTAAGGGGTCGTAGGACACCATATGACCTGTTAGGACACAATATGACCCCTAACAACACCTAAGGGGTCATATTGTGTTGTAAGGGGTCATAGGACACCATATGACCCCTAACGACACTATATGGTGTCTTAAGGAGTCATATTGTGTCCTAAGGGGTCATAGGACACCGTATGACCTCTAACAACACAAAATGACACCTAAAGATACCTAAGGGGTCATATGGTGTTCTAAGGGGTCATAGGACACCATTTGACCCCTTAGCACACCATATGACCCCTAATGACACCATATGGTGTCCTAAGGAGTCATATGGTGTCCTAAGGGGTCATAGAACACCATATGACCCCTTAGGACACCATAGATGCATAATGACACTATATGGTGTCCTAAGGGGTCATCGGACACCATATGACCCCTTAGAGGACCATACAACCCATAATAACATAATATGGTGTCTTAGAGGGTCATAGAACACCATATGACCCCTTAGAACACCATACAACCCATAACGACACCATGTGGTGTCTTAAGGGGTCATAAGACACAATATTACCCCTTAGGACATAATATGACCCCTATAACACCATATAGTCTCCTAAGGGGTCATAGGACACCATATGACCCCTTAGGACACCATACGACCCATAACACCATATAGTGTCCCAAGGGGTCATATGGTGTCCGAAGGGGTCATAGAATGCCATATGACCCATTAGGACACAATACGACCCATGATGACACCTAAGGGGTCATATAGTGTCCTAAGGGGTCATAAGACAACATATGACCCCTTAGAACACCATACGACCCCTTAGACACCATATCATGTCGTTATGGGTCTTCTTGTGTTATAAGGGGTCATATAACACCATATGACCCCTTATAACACAAGAAGACCCATAACGACATGATATGGTGTCTAAGGGGTCATATGGTGTCAGGAGACACCATGTGACCCCTAACGATACCTAAGGGGTCATATGGTGTCCTAAGGGGTTATATGATGTCCTAGGAACCTTTAGGACACAATATGACCCCTTAGCACACCATATAACCCCTAACGACACCATATGATGTCCTAAGGGGTCGTAGGACACCATATGACCCGTTAGGACACAATATGACTCCTAAAAACACCTAAGGGATCATAGGACACCATATAACCCCTAACGACACTATATGGTGTCTTAAGGGGTCATATTGTGTCCTAAGGGGTCATAGGACACCATATGACCCCTAACGACACAAGATTACACCTAATCATACCTAAGGGATCATATGGTGTTCTAAGGGGTCATAAGACACCATTTGACCCCTTAGCACACCATATGACCCCTATTGACACCATATGGTGTCCTAAGGAGTCATATAGTGTCCTAAGGGGTCATAGAATACCATATGACCCCTTAGGACACCATACGATGCATAATGACACTATATAGTGTCCTAACGGGTCATAGGACACCATATGACCCCTTAGAGGACTGTACAACCCATAACAAAATAATATGGTGTCTTAGAGGGTCATAGAACACCATATGACCCCTTAGAACACCATACGACCCATAATGACACCATGTGGTGTCTTAAGGGGTCATAAGACACAATATTACCCCTTAGGACATAATATGACCCCTAACAATGTCATATAGTGTCCTAAGGGGTCATAGGGCACCATATGACCCCTTAGGACACCATACAACCCCTTGCAACACCATACCACCCTTTACGACACCATACAGTTTCCTAAGGGGTCATATGGTATCCTAACAAGTCATATAACATCATATGACCCCTTAGAATGCAAGAAGACCCAAAACCACATGATATGGTGTCCTAAGGAGCCATATGGTGTCATGAGACACCATATGACTCCTTAGGACACAATATGACCCCTAACAATACCTAAGGGGTCATATGGTGTCATAAGGGGTTATATGATGTCCTAGCAACCTTTAGAACACAATATGACCCCTTAGCACACCATACAACCCCAAACGACACCATATGGTGTCCTAAGGGGTTGTAGGACACCATATAACCCGTAAGGACACAATATGACCCCTAACAACACCTAAGGGGTCATATTATGTCCTAAGGGGTCATAGGACACCATATGACCCCTTGGCACTCCATACGACCCCTAACGACACCATATGGTGTCCTAAGGGATCATATGGTGTCCTAAGGGGTCATATAACACCATATAACCCCTTAGGACACCATACGACACATAATGACACCATATGGTGTCCTAAGGGGTCATATGGTGTCCTAAGGGGTCATAGGACACTATATGACCCCTTAGGAGACCATATGACCCATAACAATATAATATGATGTCCTAGAGGGTCATAGAACACCATATAACCCCTTAGAACTCTATACGACCCATAACGACACCATGTGGTGTCCTAAGGGGTCATAAGACACAATATGACCCCCTAGGACATAATATGACCTCTAACAATGTTATATAGTGTCCTAAGGGGTCATACAAAACTATATGACCCCATAGAACACCATATGACCCCTTAGAACACCATACGACCCTTTACACCACCATATGGTGTCCTAAGGGCTCATATGGCATCCTAAGGGGTCATATAAAACCATATGACCCCTTAGAACATCATATGACCCCTTAGAACACAAGAAGACCCATAACAACATGATATGGTGTCCTAAGGGGTCATATGGTGTCATGAGACACCATATGACCCCTTAGGACACAATATGACCCCTAACAATATCTAAGGGGTCATATGGTGTCCTGAGAGGTTAAATGATGTCCTAGGAATCTTTAGGGCACAATATGACCCCTTAGAACACCATACAACCCCAAACGACACCATATGGTACCCTAAGGGGTCGTAGGACACTATATGACCCGTTAGGACACAATATGACCCCTAACAACACCTAAGGGGTCATATTGTGTCCTAAGGGTCATAGGACATCATATGACCCCTAACGACACAAAATGATGCCTAACGATACCTAAGGGGTCATATGGTGTTCTAAAGGGTCATAGGACACCATATGACCCCTTAACACACCATACGCACCATATGACCCCTTAGGAAACCATACAATGCATAATGAAACCATATGGTGTCCTAAGGGGTCATAGGACACCATATGACCCCTTAGGAGACCATACGACCCATAACAACATAAAAATGGTGTCCTAAGGGGTTATAGAACACCATATGACCCCTTAGACCACCATACGACCCATAATGACACCATGTGGTGTCCTAAGGGGTCATAAGACACAATATGACCCCTTAGAACATAATATGACCCCTAATGACATCATATAGTGTCCCAAGGGGTCATAGGACACCGTATGACCCCTTAGGACACAATATGACCCCTTAGGACATAAAATAAACCCTAATGACACCTAAGGGGTCATAGGACACCATACGACACATAAAAACACCAAATGGTATCCTAAGGGGTCATATGGTGTCCTAAGGTGTCATAGGACACCATACGACCCATAGCACCATATAGTCTCCCAAGCATATGGTGTCCTAAGGGGTCATACGACACCATATGACCCATTAGGACACAATAAGACCCCTGATGACACCTAATGGGTCATATAGTGTCCATAGGACACCATATGACCCCTTGGGACACCATACGACTCCTTGCAACACCATATGGTGTCCCAAGGTATCGTATGGTATCCTAAGGGGTCATATAATGTCCTAAGGGGTCACATGGTGTCCTAAGGGGTTATAGAACACCATATGACCCCTCAGGACACCATAAGACCCATAACGACACCATATGATGTCCTAAGGGGTCATATGGTGTCCTAAAGGGTCATGGCACACCATATGAACTATTAGGACATAGTATGAGCCCTAACAAAACCTAATGGATCATATGGTGTCTAAGGGGTTATACAATGTCTTGTGACCCATTAGGACACAATATGATCCCTTAGCACACCATACAACCCCCAACGACACCATATGACCCGTTCAGACACAATATGACCCCTAATAATACCTAAGGGGTCATCATAGGATACCATATGACCCCTTAACACACCATACGACCCCTAATGACACCATATGGTGTTCTAAAGGCTCATAGAACACCATATCACCCCTTAGGACGCCATAAGACTTATAACAACATCATATGGTGTCCTAAGGTGTCATATGGTGTCCTAAAGGTTCATGAGACACCATATGACCCTTTAGGACACCATATTCTCTCTCACATTATTTCTTTCCCTCAATTACCCTTGATCACCTCTCTCCTACTATGGGTTTATAGATACTTCCATCTCCCCCTCTACCCACCCCCTAATTACTCTATGTCTCTCTTCACCTCTTTCCCCATCTCTCTTCTCTCTTTGTTGATACTTTCCCCTCTCCCCCTCTCCTCCTACCCCCTAATAATCTCAAACTCTCTCCCTCTCATTCTCTCTTCACCCCAATCACCCCCTCCCTCTCTCTCTTCACCTTCCACCTATTTATCTATAGCTCTCTCTCTCACACTCTCTCTTCCCCCTAATTAATCTCTCCTTCTCACCTCTCTCCCCCTCTCCTTTTTTTGATACTTCCCCGCGCTTCTCCTTGTCCCCTCTGAATTTTGTTGCTAGAGATGAGAAGGAAATGCAGAGAGACTAGTCTAGGTCTTAGGGAAGAGAGAGTGACATAGAGGAGGAAATAATGAAGAGGTAGAAATATAAGCACCTTGTAGAGCTTGAGAGATTTAATGAGGTATTCATTGATAGTTAGAGATATAGGTCTAGAGAGAGATGTATAAATATGGACAAAAGAGAGGGAGGAAGAAACAAATAGGTGGAGTGATAGGTTAAGGAGAGAGAGGTGGAGAAAGGAACAAACGTAGATAACATGGTTTATCAAAATTTATCGTACTCAATAAAATTCATAAATTTTCTATTATTAATTAATTACTTATTTAGTTTTATTTTGAGATGATTGTTACAAAAATTCATGCAATAGGGAAATCATATGAAAAAGTCATGAGTTTTTTATGTTTTAAAAATGAAGGATGAATTTAAATGAATTATAATTATTTTTTAAAATAAATAATTGAAAACATACCTATTCCATATCATAGAGCTCTTAATTACCTTTCCAATGCCTGTAAAAAATCAAAATTTTGATATAAAACGCAAAAGTTATGCCCAATTTACTAAAATATATTTTTTTATTTTTTCAGAAATTGGATATCCGATTTTAAAACATAAATTTTTCCCTCCATATTTTGGTTCAGGTTTGCTTTGGAATTTGGCTTGGAAGTGACAAGCCAGGAAAGTCAGCTGAAAAAACGTGTTTTTCAGTATTCCTTGATTTTCCAGACTTGACACCGGTGGCTGATGACTTTTTTTATAGCCAAAATTGATAAAACGAAAAAGGTTTTTAAAGGACGTTCTCAGCTTTCCAACAATATAAGGCTTGTCTTATTTCGACTTTAATAAATAATTATTATTTATTTTCTAATTGAATTCTGACAAAAGTCCCGATTGATAGACTGATTGAAAAATACTCATAAATTTTAAACCGCATAACATTTTTTGAATCTGAAACATGCGTCACATCCTATGCTTTGTCTACTATAGGGAAAAATTTTAAAAAAGAGAATTTCATAAGGTTTTGACCAAGTTAAGGTGGTCAAACGTAGGAGTTTTTGAATTTCTGAAAAGTTGTAGTAAAAAAATCATAAATAATTATTTACTTTATAAAAAATTATCAAAAAATACATGTCACATCCGGACATGAGTCTAATACTTATATTATAAATCTTATTAAAAAACATTATGATTTGATTGTGATTAGGGTGGTTAGACATACACCTACTTTTTATCTTTTTCTTGAAATTTTTGTACCACTACATTGAAATTTGAAATTTTCATCAAATAGGATTTTTTTTTCAAAAAGAAAACTAGTAGCTTAGAAACTACATTCAATTTTTTATAGATTCTCTTCTAACATATTTTAAAAATAATGTTCATAACTTATTCAATTTTTCATGTTAAGTTGCATAACTCTGATTTTTTGAAATTTCATTGCCACTTAAGGGCTTGTTTTGGCACACCACGATCCTGCACATACCCAGTACTCTCAAGCTCTCACCGTATTCTTTTGCAACTCTCTTGGCTTTCTCAAGCCTCTTTGGTAATATCTATCTATTTATCCTATTTTTGGGCATCTTGGGATTTATCACATCCCTCTTGTATCATTTATCGTTTATCATTTATCATTTATCTTATCTTGCATTTATCTTTTATTATATCAATCTATCTGGTTGTCTGTGGAGGTGGAAACACCAAAACAAGGATTTGACTAAGGCAAGTCCCCAAGTAGCCCCAAACATTTTTCCTTTCTAGTTTGTGTGCAGGTTACATTAGAAAATATTTATTTGGTAGGAGGCTTCATATTGTGGACTAGTTGTGGACTTCCTTTCCTTTGAGGCTTTCATTCCATTTATATAATCGTTTAACCTTCTTTTGTATACATGTATCACATTTAAATTAATCTAGAACACATATCTATCACATTGTGTCTGTGTGTGCGAACTCTGCATTTTGTTCGTATGGGACACTAGCGCGTCTCTCTGTTGTCCATAATCTATGTGCGTCCTTGTGTAGAGAGCTATCAAAGGATGTACAAAGACATACTACATCTTGAGTGGAGAGGTCGGTTAGTGAATCTTCAAGAGGTTGTTATCCACTTGTCAAAGAGGTTCATTTTCCTCCCTCTACATTTTTGGTGAACCCGACGTGAACACTTCTTCTGCATTATTTTCAAATCATTATTTATCATTTCTTCAAGAATTTAGCATCCCCCCCAAAATTTTTTTTAAAAAAAGGACAATTCTAAATCTTTCCCCTTCAAAAAAAAAAATTTGAGGTGTTGCCCTGAACCCCATTTAATGGTCCGTTGGCCTTCGGCCAACTTATTTATGTTTTCTCTCTTAAGTTTAAGTTTATTAATTTTAAAATGCACATGTTATCTTCTTTTATTAACTTAGTTTCTAACTTTATTCAAAGTGCTAATGATGTTCCTTTTCATGCTTGTGATGGTGACTTAGCTCTGCTTATGTCACTCTATGCCCTTGATCCCTCTCGTAATATATCTTCTATTTCAGAGGATATTTTGTTACAAGAGGATGAAATTATTGACACCTTTCTTAATGTTACTCTACCATCTCTTCATTCTAGTGCCTTCTCTTCTCAAGATGATGCATTAGTGAATGACGTGTCTTGACTCATATCTGATTTTCCAAAGGTCGATGTTGAGCAAATTCCTTCATCTAAATCTTCTACATATCACAATGAGTCTATGAATGTCATTTATGTCTCTACTGCCCCTAAAAGGCCTAAGAGAGCAATCATTCATGTGATTGCAGCTAGTCCTTCTCCAAAGAAGGTAAAGTCTATTCATGGTGTTCCTTTTGAAAATGAGTCACCAGATATTTTTACAAGATATGTACAATCTAAGGCTCCTTATAGAAAGGTAGCCCATACTCATAATACTCAAAGAAATAAGCAACATCTTGATCATCCACAAGCTTCTTTACCACCTTCTCAACCAGATCTTGCTCAAGCACCTAAGCCTTCAATTAAGCAATCCAATGATTACGATCTTATTGAACAACTTCATGTTACTCCCTCTAAGATCTCACTTTGGGATTTGCTTCAAACTGCTACATTTTATCAAAGTTGTTGGAAATCTGCAAGAATTTATTATGTGTTGCATTGATGTTTGTCATTGATGTCAACACTAGTTGTTTTGCTGTCTACCGACTTCCGGTAGAGTGGTTTGATTATCATGTTGACCTTGAGATTTGTCTTCGGTTTTAGTCCAGTAGTTAGAATTGGTTTGGATTGGTTATTCACGTGTTCCTGAAGTGCATCACATTCAATTGGTTCATAATTTGATGATCTGGATGCTATCATATGTTCTAGTAAGCCTTTTTGTTACCGGTAAGGGTTTTATCGACAGCGGTTTGATGAAGATCTTTTGGTGAATTGGATAAGTGGTGTTGGTGCAACTTCTAGAAGGTTATTAGGATGCTAATAGTTATCATGTTCATGTTCCAGTTGATCATGGTGTTTCATTTGGCATATGGCGACCTATTTTGGGTCCGGTATTATTCTGTTAGGTTATGGGCCGGTTTATGTAACGTCTTGGTTGATGCTCCCTGTTATACCCTGCATAACACACCCCAACTTTTCACTTCCCAAGCTGGGTCCCCCCTTTTGCTTCGCTTTGTCTTTGCCTTGTTTTCTTTTCTTTCGCACTTGGGAACCCCGGATTCCCGGGATCTCGAAGTGCGTTTTGTTCCTTTTGTTTCTTTTTCTTTTTCTGACTTCGGAATTTCGAACTCTCGAAACTCCAAAGTCTTCGTTGTTTTCCGTTTCGACACTTCGGAACTCCAGAATCCCAAAATCCCGAAGTGTCGCTTCGTTGTTTGATTTCGGAACCCCGGAGTCCCAAAGTCCTATGCTTGTTTTTTGGAACCTTGGGATCTCGGAACCCCAAGGTCATTTTTGTGTCGTTGCGTGTTGTCGCGCGTGTGTTTCGATTTTCATGTTGTTGTGTGTTGTCATCTGTGCGTCCTCTTGTTGATCGTTGTCATCGCATTAGTCGTTGTTGTCGTCGGTTGTCTCCGTCTTTTGTAGGTTTAGGTTAGCATAGGCATAAAAGATCTGCAAAATCAAAAAAAAAAAAAAAAAACCCAAAAACTCTAAAAAGTGAAAAAGCACAAAATTCCTAAAAATCGTAAAATAATAAATAATTCAAAAAACATTTAAAAAATTGAAAAATAAATAAAAAATTGAAAAATCCTTTGAAAATAACAAAAAATCAAATATCTGTGAAAAATACAAAATTAAAAATTAAAAAATCACAAAATGAAAAAAAAAATTAAAAATTTAGATTTATTTAAAATAAAATGATATTTTAAAGTTTAAAATAAAATTTAGTTAAAATTTAAATTTATTAAAGTTTGAACTTTATTTAAATTTTATATATCTGTTTTTTTTTTAAATTATCTTTTAAATGGTGGGCAAATAAAATACTCCACAGTCCTGAACTTCCGGAATCAAAAGAATTAACAATCCAAAGTTCGAAACCCTGCACTTCCGGAATTCTAGAATTTTGAAATAAAGGCAAAAGAAAATCCTAAATCCCGAAGCCAGAAATGTGTAAATTGCCCGAAACCCTGGGAGCCCGAAACCCCGGAGTCAAAGGAAGAGCGTAGTATCTCAACATTGAAGATTGCAAAATACACGATCCTTGAACCCTTGAGGGATGCAAAGCACGACGTAATAAGTGAGGCACATGAAGGCAATTTTAGCGCCTTCCCTGAGCAGAAAACATGCCATTTGGTGCGATGAACACAACAAACAACAAGCACCAAAATTTGCACATCAAGAAAGTGAGAAGCCCATCCACCGGAGTCCAAAGCAATTCAAAGCATAAGGTATGGACTCCGGAATCCTAGACTTCCGGGGTCCAAAAGAGCCAAAATTTTCATGAACTACACACCTCGTAAATCTGAAGCCCCAGAGCCCAAATAGCTTGCTGACTGAGGAGAGCAGTGATGGTAAGCTCTTGATGCACGAAGATGTCACTGAAAATCTTGAGAAATGAGAAATGTGTAGCTATGCGCAGTAAAGAGTCGTGGAGGGGTCTGAGATTATGTGGTGCAATGATCTAACCACAAACAAAATGCATGATTCACAATACACAACGTGAGCAGCACAGAGAGACTTGAAGGCGATTGGAAGACATCGATGCTGTAATACGCAGTCATATGGAAAAAAAAAAAAAATCAGCGAAAGTCATTCACGGAAATATGGAGGCTCCCCGGGATTTCAGACCTCCGGGGTATGGAGGAATCAACTTCCCAAAGCTCGGAACTTCATGGTTCCGAAATCCCGAAAAAAAAAAGAGCAGTGCATCAAATTGCAGGCTATAACGGGATGGTCCCATGTAAAGAAGAACCCTAATTAAGGCAAACAAAGATAAGAGGCGACGCATCAATGGAGAGTCTGCAGAATACTTGAACAATGTCCAGGAAGAATTAAATTATGAATCAAAACTATTGATTGAGTCTCAATCTGAAACATGAGAAGCGGCATGACTCCCGAATTATGAAATTGAAGATCGCTGAACTGGAAAGAGGAAAAATGAATAAGGTTCTTGTAAATCTATTCAAAATCCCTCCAAGAAAACATATCACAGCTGAATTTGCAAATCGAATAGAGCGGATTGGACAGATGTTGAATGCCCGAAACAAAAAAAAAATGGAATTACAAATAATGCAGCCAAGGGTGGGAAAGGATTCCTTGGATACCAAAAAGGGGCTCGAATTAGGGCAAACTCAATACAGGAACGTAAATCATTAATTATAAGTAGTGAGGCTTTAGGGTTGAGATGCACCAATGAACTTATTGATTACGCTCCATTAATAAATCTCACTTGATATAAAGTGGAATTATCTTCTTGCATAGGGAAAGGTAAACCTAAGCAAACCACAGGTGAATAAGACAAAGCAAATATCAAAAGGTTTTGGGTAAAGCTTTTCATGAGCCCATAATTTCTTTTTATTTATTTTGAAATGTCTTTTTAGAAGAAGTGTTTTAAATACTTTGTTGCTTAGTATGGGATATTGTTGTGGTTTAAATTCTATTTAGATCATAACAATCACTCTACCTTTTTTTTTTTTTTTTTAAAGTATTTAAAATGATCATTGGGCATAATGAATTATTTTATAAAAGTATTTATAAATTAATTACTTTGTTTTGTGTCTTGCGGAGAAGTGGAAAGTTGGACCCACCATGCCAAAAATAAGGGAATTATTAAATTTTAATTTATTTTAAAATTTAATGAAATTTTTTTATTTCTAATAATTTAAATCTTTATGCATTATTATTTAATTTAAGAGATTTAAATTATTTTATTTTAAAATTTACAATGAAATTAGTTTTTACGTTAAATTGTGAGTTTATAAATTGGCACATTTTAGGAAACGAGTTAATTATTTTATTGTTTTGATGTGTAGGTTCTTAATGAATTAGATTTGCAAATCATGGAGATAAAGGTGGAATGAAGTGGAGATAAGTTGGAACAAATGTCGAAGTGGAGTTTATTTGAAGGACAAACATGCAATTAGAAAAATCAAAATGCATGTTGGAGCAATGCCACCAACGCAACCACTCAAGCTTCAACTGATAATGGATGTCACACTTACTTTTTTAGCAAATTTTGCATGATTACGAAGTGTTGGTTCATGTAGCACCGTTTTCATAATGGTCACCTAGTACTAGTTTCGTAATAGTTAACTGGAGTCCAAGGCATAGACTTGCAAGTCAACTGTGACTCCTTGCCTTTTTAGTTCTTAATTTAGATTAGGTTTATTTCCTAGAAAATAGGACAAGAAACTCTATAAATTGGAGATTTTGATTCATTGTTGGGGGTCCGCGAATTGATGATTTGAGGTCCAATTAGAGATCCCATTTAGAGGGTCCACAAATTGATGATTTGAGGTCCACTTAGAGATTTTAGATTATTATTATGAATTTGAGTAATTTTGTGATACATTCTTTGGAGTCAATACAAGAAGCAACTTATAGATTGTCTGATCTATGCGTATGTGCTATGAATTTGTTATTTGTAATCTGGTAATGTCTATTGTTTGAAATCATCAACTTATTTTGGTCTTATGTTTTATTGCTTTATGAATCATATTGCGCACCTAAGTGGTGTATGAGAATTAATGTGATAGAACGATATTCTGGTGGTATTCTTTCCATGAATTTGTGAGGTTGCGTGACTTTGCATGTTTATTGGAGGTTGGATTACAGGGTGCTAATTGCGTAGTTCATTAAGTTGTTATTGAATTGGTTTCATTGTTATTTTCTTGTTTCCCTGATCTATCTTTTGCAGTTTATTTCGAAAGAGAAACTAAATCTGAAAATACAAAAAAAAGAAGTAGGTAATTCGAAGTTGTTTCAACCAGTAGGCCCCTTGACAGGTACAATCACATCAGCCACTGAGCTGCCCATCACCATCGAGACCCAACTATAGAGACCTTGGAGTAGTTAGTTTCTCAAAACTTACTGCTTTTTAGGAGAGGTGGTGAGTGTGTCAAAACACCCGTCAACACTCCTGATGCGTCACTAATTGGATTTATTGTTTGGTTTATATTGTTTTGGTCTTAATACGACTTAGTTTATCATCGGTTTGCAGGATTATGTAACAGATCTATTGTATTATCTTTTAGGTGGCCGACCTAATTGTTTAGGTCTCAGGTTGGTATAAATATGATGTAAGATCTCTTTGTAGATCATATATGTGGTAGGAAAAGGTTATGGGACTATTTGCGTGTGAATAAAGTTGTAATCATATGTAAAGGTTTTGGTTGATCATAGGTGATCGAATTAGGTTTGTAAAAGAGGTTTCAGACCTCTCGTATTGAGCTTAACCGGAATTATACTCAGGCATAGGAGATGTTATTCTTGCAGTTCATTCATCTTTCTAGATTGCAGTCTAGGTTTATTTTGTAGTCAGTGAGGCTCCTTTTGTGATGAGTAGTGCGCTCTAGGCTATTGGTCTTCCTGCATGTGTAGGCCTCTCTTATTATAATCACATACTTGCTACAAAAGTATTATCTGACTATGGGTAGGCTTCCCTCTGTGGTTTTTCCCTTTACCGGGTTTTCCATGTACAAATCATGGTGTTATGTGTTATGGATTGTTGGTAATTGTTCCGTAATTTATATTTGTGCTTAATTGTTATATATGTTATTCTAGTATTTGGTTTATGAATTCAAGTAAAAGGTTTTGTGTGCTTAAAGTTTTATAATCTATTGACAACTGATTCACCCCCCCCTCAGTTGTCCACCGGTTATCCTAACAATTGGTATCAGAGCTTGGTCCTCTCTGCAGAAGCTTAACCGCTTGAGGAAGATCCTATGACAACTAATACTTCAACTGCATTTGTTTTCCGGAGGGAAACCCCTAAGCTTGATTCGACAAATTACAGGGTATGGAAGATTCAGATGGAAGCTCATTTAAGATGTATTGGGAAAGAGATTTGGGAGGTCGTGGAGAAAGGCTATACTCCTCATAATCCGGCATTTCGTAATCCTCCTCCGACAACCTTGGATAAGGACATTGAGAATGATTATAGAGCTAGAGAAGCACTCTTAAGCACACTTTCTGATAAACAAATTATGGGATTAACTGACCAATCATCTGCGAATGATATATGGGATAAGTTGGAGGCTCTGAATGAAGGTGACTCTACTGTTAAAATTGCTAAACTTGATGGTTATCGGGTACGGTATGAGAATTTGAAGATGGAAGAAGATGAAAGGATTACTTCTTTTATGGAAAGAGTTAATAAAATTGTCATGACAATTTAACTTGTTGTGGTGGATCTCTAAGCGAAGATGAGATTGTTTCTAAAGTATTTAGAGCTTTGCCATCCACTTACAAGATGAAGGCTACTGTAATTAATGAGCTAAGAACAATGGCTAACACTTTTATTAATAGGGATACTTTGGTTGGAAAATTATCTGCTTTTGAGCTTGAAGAATTTGGTCCTCAAGGAGCTGCAAAGACTGAATATGCTTTTCACACATCTACATCGTCAACCGGCAAGAGTGATTGGAAAGCTTTATATGTGAAGGATTTGGAGGAAATGAACAAAGAAGATGATGAGTTTGAGAAACTTGAAGCCCTATTCGCTAGAAGAGTACTCAAAGGTCCTGCAGGAAGTAAGTATGAAGGAAAATCATCTTTTAAATGTTTTGCATGTAATAAGATAGGTCATTTTGCATCTAGATGTCCTGAAAGGAATTCAAGATTTGAAGAGAAAGCTAGAAGATCTTTTAGGCCTAACCATGATTATCAAAAGAAGCATAAGTACAGGAGAAACAAAGACAAATCATGTTACTATGCAGATGAGGAAGGTGTGATTGATTCTGATGATGAACCAGTACAAGATTCAGCTAGTGGATCCAACAGTGGAAAGGAATGGGTATTTTGGGCTATCAAGGAAGATGCATCATCACTTGTTGTTCAAAATGAGGAAAAGGCCCTTGCTGCTAAAATTGAAGACAAGGATGAATGGGTGATAGACAATGGATGTTCACATCATATGATTGGAGATAAACAAAAGTTTCTATCTTTGCAAGAATTTAATGGTGGACTGGTTAGATTTGGAGATGACAAATCATGTATGATCAGAGGAAGAGGAACTATATCATTGGATGGTAAGCGTAACACTGATAATATTTATTATGTTGAAGGTTTAAGGCATAATCTTTTGAGTGTAGGACAGTTGGTGGATAAGGGATTTCAATTACAGTTCAAGGATGGAAAATGCAAAATCATTAACAGATCTGGATTGGAGATTGCAACCGATACACAAACTAAAGGTAATATCTTTCATTTGAACTCTGGTGGGAAGAAATGTTTGATTGCACAAGTTGATGAGACTTGGCTATGGCATAAGATGTTGTGTCATGTGAATTTTGATTGCATTGTAAAGATCAGTTCAACTAAGGCTATTAGAGATATACCTAAGATTGTGAAGCCCTATAATCTGGTATGTAAGGAATGTCAAATGGGAAAGCAAGTCAGAACTTCTTTTAAGAGTATACAAGACAAATCTAATTATGTTCTTGATCTTATTAATACTGATTTGTGTGGTCCTGCTAGAATAAAGAGTTTCCAAGGTGATAGATATTTCATGCTAATCATTGATGACTATTCTAGAATGATGTGGGTTACTTTTCTAAGGGAGAAATCTGAAGCTTTTGAAAAGTTTAAGATTTTTAAAGCTAAAGTTGAGACAGAGACATGGTTGAAGATTAAATGCTTAAGGATAGATGAAGGTGGTGAATTCAAATCCGGTGAATTTAACAGTTATTGTGAGAAGCATGGGATAAGGAGACAGTTCTGTACACCCTGGACACCTCAACAAAATGGTGTTGTGGAAAGAAAGAACAAAACTATCTTGGATGTGGCCAGAACTATGATGATGGAAGCTAATTTGCCTCATATCTATTGGAGAAAATCTATGAGCACGACGGTATACACATTTAATAGAGTTCATATCAAAGGAGACACCGGTAGGACACCTTATGAGTTATGGTTTGGCCATACACCTATAGTTAAGTATTTCAGAATCTTTGGTAGTAAATGCTATATCAAAAGAGATGATACCATTGGAAAGTTTGATCCTAGATGTGATGAAGGGATATTTCTTGGTTATTCTAATAAAAGAAAAGCATATAGATGTTATAAAAATAGGTTGCAGAGAATTGTGGAAAGTGTTAGTGTCAAGGTGGATGAGCTATACAAAGGTCAAATCAAAACTTATGAGAGAGAACCAGAAGTGGAGATGATCATAACTGAATCGGTAGCACCTGTACCGGAACATAATAATGAACTAGTTACCACGACAGTATCATAAAATTCCACTGTAATCGAAGATCAGAGCTGAGGAATAAAAAGTTAGAAGACTCCTAAGTATGTAAGGTTAAATCATTAAGAAGATCAGACCATTGGAGACAAGAACAAAGGAGTAATGACAAGAAGAAGGTTGGCAACTGATGAGGTATGTTTAATTTCTCAAGTTTAACCAACATTAGTTATTGAATCTTGTAAAGATGAATTTTGGATGAAAGCTATGGAAGAGGGATTAGATCAGATTGAAAAGAACAACACATGGACTTTAGTTCCCCATCCTACAAGTAAGAATGTTATTGGAACTAAATGGGTTTTTAGGAATAAATTGAATGAGGATGGACAAGTTGTCAGGAATAAGGATCGATTGGTATGTAAAGGATATTCTCAGAAGGAAGGAATTGATTATGATGACATATTCATTCTCGAAGTCTTTGTTGATGATATCATATTTTGAGGTGAGGATAAGTTATGTATAGAATTCTCTAAAAATATGAAGAATGAATTTGAGATGTCTGTGATTGGGGAGATGAAATATTTCTTAGGTTTGCAGATTACTCATAATGATAAAGGTATTTTCATCTATCAAACTAAGTATGCTAGAGAGTCGTTGAATAAATTTGGTATGGAAAATTCCAAACTGGTTGGTAACCCTATGGTTAGAAGTGAGAAATTGACAAAGAATGATGCATCTGCTTCACTAAATCCTACAAGCTATAAATCAATGATTGGAGGTTTGTTATATCTGACTCAGACTAAACCGGATATAATGAATGCAGTTTGTATTGTATCAATATATCAGAGTGATCCTAGAGAGAATCATGAGAGTGTGGTGAAAAGGATTTTCAGGTATTTGCAAGGAACAACTGAGTATGGTTTGTGGTATCCTAAAAATGATGACTTTACACTATGTGCATATACAGATGTTTACTGGGCTAGAGATGTTGATGACTGGAAAAGCACATCCGGTGGAGATTTCTTTCTTTGAAAGAAATAGTCACGTACTTCTTTATCTACTAATGAGGTTGAGTATGTTGTTGTTGCTATTTCTATGGATGAAGCAAATGTTGAAGGATATAAAGGTAGTTTGCAATGAACCGGTAGTTATTCACTGTGATAACTCTATTGCTATTGACATATCAAAGAATCTAGTATTTCATTCTAAGACAAAGCACATTTCTATCAGGTATAATTTTCTGAAGGATAAGGTGGAAGCAAATGAAGTCAGACTGGTTTACGTGAACACGAAAGAACAAATTGCAGATATCTTCACTAAACCTTTTCCTAAGAAATCATTTGAGTACTTTAGAGACAGATTGGGAGTTTTTGCCCCTCCAATAGAAACTTGAGTGATGTTGACTGGCATCAGTTTGATATGCATTTATCAGTGTTATTATTCATTTCAGGATCGATGTGGTGGTGCTACTACTTAGGGGGAGTAGTTAGTTGTGCGGTTCATAGGTTTTATGACTTTTCTTTGATGTTTATGTTAGATTTCTGGCATTGATGTCAAAGGGGGAGAGATATATATGTGAAAAACATAAATTAACAGGGATATCATTCATAGGGCGAGTTTGGTATGGTGGTTCAAAACTTCATTGTCATATTATCTTGGAGAGTTTCTTGGATCTCTTCCTTTAGGGGAGACTTGTTTGGCACTTCTTGGCACTTGGATGTTTTTCACATCTAGTGTTGCCATCAATGCCAAAGGGGGAGATTGTTGGCAATTTGGAGGAATTTATTATGTGTTGCATTGATGTTTGTCATCGATGTCAACACTAGTTGTTTTGTTGTCTACCGACTTCTGGTAGAGTGGTTGGATCATCATGTTGGTCTGGAGATTTGTCTCTGGTTTTGGTTTGGTTGTTAGAATTGGTTTGGATTGGTTATTCATTCATTCTTGATGTGTATCAGATTTAGTTGGTTTGGGATTCGATGATCTGGATGCTATCATATGTTCTAGTAAGCATTTTTGTTACCGATAAGGGTTTTACCGAAAGTGCTTTGATTAAGATATTTTGGTGAATTAGATAAGTGGTGTTGGTGTGACTTCTAGAAGGTTATTAGGATGCTGATGGTTATCATGTTTGTGTTAGAGTTGATCATGGTGTTTTATTTGGCTTATGGCCACCTATTTTGGGTCCAGTATTATTCTATTAGGTTATGGACCGGTTTATGTAACATGTTGGTTAATACTCCCGATGCGTCACCAGTTGGATTTATTGTTTGGTTTACGTTGTTTCAGTCTTAGGCCAACTTGGTTTATCATTGGTTTACGAGATTATGTAACGGGTCTATTGTATTATCTTTTAGGTGGCCGACCTAATTGTTTAGGTCCCAGGCTGGTATAAATATGATGTAAGATCACTTTGTAGATCATATATGTGGTAGGTGTTGGCATTATGTGAACCGGTATGAGGACATGATGACATTGTATGTTGTCATTGATGTCAATATGCTGAAGAAGAGAGAACCAGTATATGTGAGAATTAGTATAACATTGTGAACCGGTATATGTGCCAAAGTGAAGAGGTGTGTTTGTTCAAGGTGAACCGACATGTTGATATGGGAACCAGTACATGGAAGCTTTGTATGACTACTGGTTGGTAGTCTCAACTTCAAGGTTTTCAGTTGAAGTGCTTCAAGCCTGTGTGACTCAACCAGTGACTTTGTGTGATGAGTTAGCATTATAATGAAGAACAGATCGTGTTGCCACGTTAGCCTTGTGTGCGTGAAGGATCTTGCATGAAGGAGATTGTTCCTATCTACCTCGAGAATGTGCGAAGTCTGTAAACGGTGAAAACGCATGATGGGTTATCAGCTGCCATGAAAGCGGTGGAAAACAAATGATGGAGAATGTCTTGAGATTGGTTCAAGACTATTGCATTTAATGCAATGCGCTCAATGGTCAGGATTGAACCGTTTGAATTACTTAACCTAATAGGTTTAGGGTTTAGGGTTTATGCTATCGACCTATCTGTGAAGAGATACATGATTCTTGCCAGACCAGAGGAGAGAAGTGATACTTGCAGAGTGTAAGTGCAGAAGGTGAAGAGGAGCTAAAGCACATCTGCATTGGCATTGAGTGTTGTTATCAGATCATTGTAATACATGTTGATCTCTAACCACTTCAACAGTTGGGAAATCCCTTAACAGGGTAGCTTTAACTGGCTTATTGTAAATCCTTTGACAGGGTGACTCAAAACCATTGTGTTCTTGAAATCCTCTAACAAGGTAACCTTTAACAGGGTTTAACCCTTAACCAGGTATCCTAGCCATCCCTTAACCGGGTGATCCCTAACAGGATTGGTTCCTAACATAACCTATTGTATCAGTCTTTAACCGAACAAGGCTCCTAACAGAGCGGACTTCTAAAGAGTTAAAAAATAGCTTGTGGGTATTCATCCCCACCGTGGTTTTTCCCAGTTGGGTTTCCACGTGAAAAATTTGTGTGTCATGTGTGGTGTTATTCATGTGATGGTTTAAGTGATTTGTGTCTGAACGTAAATCATGTCGATCTAGCTGTTTATATTTTTGATGATAGATTACCTGTTTATGCACTAGGGTGAAATGGAAATGAAGTATTAGAGTGTATGAAAAGATAAGTGTCAACCGGTTTATGCTTGTCTTAGTTATTCTGGGTTTTGCTGGTTGTACTCTGTTTAAGACCGATGTTACTATTTGTCTGCCAAAGTACAATGTCTGCTGACAAACCAGGTTTTAGGAATGTGTTTTTGCCTGTACTGATTCACCCCCCCTCTTAGTACTGGTTTCTGATTCACCCCCTCTCTTAGTACCGGTTTGGTACTATCCGTTCATCATTGAGTTATCAGTAGGAAAAGGTTATGGGACTATATGTGTGTGAATAAAGTTATAATCATATGCAAAGTTTTTGGTCAATCATAGGTGATCGAATTGGGTTTGTAAAAGAGGTTTAAGACCTCTGGTATTGAGCTTAACCAAAACTGTACTCAGGAATAGGAGATGTTATTCTTGCAGTTCATTCATCTTTTTGGATTATAGTCTGGATTTATTTTGTAGTCAGTGAGGCTCTTTTTGTGATGAGCAGTATGCTCTAGTCTATTGGCCTTCCTACATGTGCAGGCCCCTCTTATTTTAATCACATAGTTGTTGCAGAAGTATTATCTGACTATGGGTAGGCTTCCCACCATGGTTTTTCCCTTTACCGGGTTTTCCATGTACAAATCATGGTGTTATGTGTTATGGATGGTTGGTAACTGTTATGTGATTTATGTTTGTGGTTAATTGTTATATCTTCTAGTTTGATATTTGGTTTATGCTTTCTGGTAAAAGGTTTTGTATGCTTAAAGTTTTATAATATGTTGACAACCGATTCACCCCCCCTCCCAGTTGTCCACTGGTTACCCTAACAAAGGTATGCTGGAGGAATCTCTTCAGAAGGTCTAATTCCCTTCTTCTTCTAGGCATTCAGATGTAAATGCATTGATGGATCATATTCGTGTATATTCATTGAATATTACATTCTATCCACATGAACTCCTGCCTTTGGAAGTAATAAATCAAGAAAATTCATTAATGATAATCGTTTATGTTAATAGTGTCGACATTAGATGGACTTTCATTGATACTAGTTCAACACTCAATGTTTGTAGTATAGACTTATTGCCCAAAATCAAAGTGGATTCTAAGTTACTTGTTGCATCTTCTATGTTCATCTGTGGTTTTGATAATAATGGCAAAATTGCATTGGGCACTATTATTTTACCTATAAAGGTTGGACTAGTTACTATTCCAACCCTGGTGCATGTTATGCCAGGACCTTTATCATATAATCTTCTCTTGGGTAGACCTTGGATTCATTCTTTAGGAGCGATTAGTTCTACCCTTCATGGTTCTATTAATTTTATTGCTAACAATCAGGTAGTTACAATCAAGGCCTATCCTGAAGATATGCACTTATGTCAAATTGTAGCAGTTGGTCATGCCTCGGTTATACCTACCTTTTAAAACTATATTACATATTTATCTTCTAATATGCCAACAACTATTCCCATGGACCCTCTGAAAGAGGAAACCCATGAGAAGGTTGTCCCTAAATAAAGTCCTCCTAAAGTAGAAAGTCCTAAGCCTACTCCTTCTCCATCAAATGCATTTCTTGGTGATGATTGGAGCTCCTTAGACTTTACGAGCTCCTTCATTGGAGAATATAAAGTCAACCCTATCCATCTTAATATTCCAAAAATATCATTCACGCCCACTACCAAAGATGATTATTCTTCTATAGCGCAAGATCATGTGAACACCATTGGCTATACCATTAAAGGTGATCCTCCCCCTTTGGAGGAGTTACAATCGCGTTATGGTCCAGGGTTCAATATTGCTTCCAAGCATGGATATAAAGGAAATGGTCTTGGATGCATGGGTCAAGGTGTTAAGGTGCCTTTAGAGCCAAAATCACATTCATTTAGGATGGGTTTAGGTTACAAGCCTAATCCATCTTCATCTCACCCTCCATCATCTATTATCTTTGTATCTCCTTATGAGTGGTCAAGATCTTCTCCACAAGAGAAAGGGTTACTTCCTACTCCTCATCCTTTATCTAAGCAAGAACATTTCTTGTTGTGGCTTCTCAAAGCTTGCTTGATTACTCTTCCTCCTCCTACAATTAATGTTTCCTAATAATTATTCTTTCTATGCATACCATCAAGTGGTTGGACATTCCACTACTGAATGCAAGGCCTTGAATGACAAGATTCAACTACTTCATCAATCAGGTGTCATCGATCTTGCATGTATTAATATTCCTCCTTGTTATTCTTTGCATGGAAAGTGACATTGAGGAGTATCTCTATCTTGCTCTTTATCATATTTCAATCTTCTTTACATTCTTATCATGTCTCTATTTCTCACCCGTCGTGGTGACTATCTATGTCTAGCCTCTCATGGTGAGTATCTTCTTATTGTTTTTTCATGTTTGCCTAGATGGGTGCTAAACCATTTGATCTATCACTTTTTCTCGCCTTTGTAGGGGCCAATCTACTACTTACCAAATCTATCTCTAATCACCTAATCACATGGCTATCTAGCATAACGGTACCCATGTTGCAAAAATCTATCTACTCGCCCTATAATATGGTTATCTAGCATAACGGTACCCATGTTGCAAAAATCTATCTACTCGCCCTATAATATGGTTATCTAGCATAACGGTACCCATGTTGCAAAAATCTATCTACTCGCCCTATAATATGGTTATCTAGCATAACACACCTTGCTATCCATATGGGCGTATCTCATACCAACGAATGTCACTTATATTATATCTTTTCGTAACAAGGGGATTTCCTCCAAAGCGAGGCTTAATTCTGTTACGTTGTCTTATCTATCCTTTATTTAATCATCCAACATGTTAGTTTGCAACTAGCATGATTGTGATGTATTGAATAAATCTATTCCAAGTCTTTGCTTCATCTCCCTAGGGGAAATCTTGTCTAATCAATGAAAATCTGCCTCCTGATCACGACTATCTTCTTTATCTTATCTTTTGGTAGTGGCATTCCTTTAGAGCGAGGTTGGTGCTACCTATCTTTGATCATCCGACACAACACAACTTGTTAGATCTATCATATTTATTGTTATCATGTCTACATGACTGCTAGTGATGCATCAAGTTAGTGTCTGGGTCATGCATTATCTCTTCGACATTGATTGCTTCTCTGACGTATGGGTGCATTCTTCCTTGAAGTGATCAATCCTTGCATTCTTCTCTTTGTTTTAGAATTCCTCTATTTGTTGTTTATTTTTATAATGCAGATGACATATTGGTACTGAGACAACCTTTTACATTAAGGTCTCTTTCACTTTGTTTACTCAAGATCATAGTTTCTTTGTTGTATGCTTTCGTGTGTGTATGTTATCTTTTTCTTTATCATATTCTAACCCCATTGTCTTGGAATTCTCTTATTCTCTAACTGTGTTCTCTTGTGCAGGTTTCTCTATCTAAAGCATCATTTTTGTAGGTCTTTAGCTAAGGGGCATGCTTCCATGGCTTGGAGATTTATCTGCTTCCTCTATAGTATCCTTTCAGTATTATGATGTTATTTCTTGTTCTGTAGATTTCCTTTAGCATGCATATTTTTGTTGATACATAAGCCCATTAAAGTGGGGGAAAAATGCAATGTCAAAAATTGCATACCCCTTTGTAATTTGACCTACATCTTTTATAACCACTGTATTGTCCATTCCCCTAGCATTTGAGTAGGCTCATTTTAGCCCTTGCATCAACTTTTTCCCTCTCAGGATGCTCAATACACCTTTCAACAGCTATCCTTAAGATTTTGTTTCATGTTAGTTATGTGTTTCTCCTACCATTTATCACTTTTGATCGTGATTCATTTGGACACTAGCGCATCGCACAGACGTTTGTGTGTTGCGCATACGTCCTATGAAATCTCAACATTCGAATGTCGGTTCTGAGTGAACCTTTCCACTTGTAACCTATCTTGGTCAGTAGAAATAACTCAGAATCTTCTGAAATGGCTCGTGACCCTCTCTTTCCCTCCTCTTCTCTCATTTAAAATCTATACTTTCTCTTCTTTCAATCTCTATAGTTCCTTCATACAATCTCTCTCGTTCTCTTGGCTCTCACAACTTTCTATCATTCTCTCTCGCTCGCTACAACAGTCTCTAGCTTTCTACAACACTCTCAAGCTCTCATAGTATTCTTTTGAAACTCTCTTGGCTTTCTCAATCCTCTTTGGTAATATCTATCTATTTATTTTGTCTTTGGGCATCTTGGGATTTATCATATCCCTCTTCTATCAGTTATCATTTATCTTATCTTGCACTTATTATTTATTCTATCAATCTATCTGGTTGTCTGTGGAGGTGGAAACACCAAAACGAGGATTTGATTGAGGCAACTCCCCAAGTAGCCCCAAATATTTTTCCTTTCTGGTTTGTGTGCAAGTTGCATTAGAGAAAATTTATTTGGTTGGAGGCTTCATATTGTGGACCAGTTGTGAGATTATCTTCTTCCTTTCCTTCGCAAATTTCATTCCATTTATATAATTGTTTTACCTTCTTTTATATACATGTATCACATTTAAATTAATCTAGAACACATATCTATTACATTGTGCCCTTTATGTGTGAACTTTGCATTATGTCCATACAAGACGCTAGCACGTTGTGTTGTTGTCCATAATCTATGTGCATCCTTGTGCAGAGAGATATCAAAGGACATGCAGAGACATACTAAATATTGAGTGGAGAGGTTAGTTAGTGAATCTTCGAGAGGTTGTTATCCACCTGTCGAAGAGGTTCATGTTTCCTCCTCTACAGACAACAATATTACCCCAAGGGAGGACAAATAAAAGGATAATGAACACAAAACACAAAGCACGGTGTGGTTTCCCTTAACTCTTGCATCAATCTGATTGTTATGATATATATATATATATATATATATATATATATATATATAGAGAGAGAGAGAGAGAGAGAGAGAGAGAGAGAGAGAGAATCATCCTCACCTCCCAAAGAAAGAAAAACCACCATGGAAGAAGGGCACATGTGTCTTTTGAGTCAACATGGGAGAGAACAAAAGAGATATCAACACTTTGCATTGTAGTCAAGTAGATAACACTAGGGCCAATAAATAGAAGAAGAGACAAATAGAAGAAGGTCACAAGAAAGCAAGAGATGAGAGAGAGAGAGAGAGAGAGAATATACGACACGAATGAAACTAATCAATCCAAGTTATATGCCCTCTCAATCTTGCTCAACATTGTTTTGGGTAGGTGGAAAACATGCAAGAGGAGAAACTTTGAGCATAGTAGATGGAGCTATCACAAGTTCCAAACAAGGACCATGCTCTAATAATGATTCACTAGGAACTAGGATTAATGTTTTTTAAAAATCATTGTCTACATCAATATACTCATATTCATCATCTGAATTATTAGGATCAACATTTCAATCATGAACAACATTCTCACTTATTTCTTCATCGAGATTAACAAAAATAGGAGCTTAAATAGGAATAAAACTTGAACCATCATTTGTCTTAATCATTTTGCATCTTGGATATTTAGGTTGAACTTTTTCATTAGGAGAAGGTTGAGTAAATGGTATTATGTGATGGTATGATGAAAGAACAGGTATCCGGTCAACTATTGAGAGGGGGGGTGAATCAGTAGATAAAAAAAACTGATACAAACTTCACCAATCTCAAAAATATTCTCTCAAAGTAAACTTAGAACTATCAATGTAATATCACTATCAAGATAAAAACTCATAAGATAAACCGGTTGACTGTAACAACAAATTAACAGTAAACAACTTCAAACTCATCAACATCAAAATGCTTATTTATATGTCAACAGACTTCATTTCTCAATGCTTCCGGTTATCATAACTTATCAAAGTAGTTAAGTGGTTAAGTAAATCAACCATAAGAAACATAACCACAAAACATTCACCACTTGACACGAATATTTTTGACGTGGAAACCCAAATGGGAAAAACCACTGTGAGATGAGACTCATAAGATAACTATCTGAACTCTTCTGAAGTTCACTCTATTAGGAGCCTATCCTATTAAAGCTTTACAAAAGTCTTGTTAAGAACCGATCCTGTTAGGAATCACCCGATTAAGGGATTGACTACAATTTCTTGTTGGAAGAAATACCCTGTAAGGAGTAACCTTGGTAAAGGATTTGAAAATCCAAGCTAATGTATCACCTTGTTAGAGGATTTGAATAACACCAATCTTGTTAGAGCTTACGGGGTTGAGGGATTTCAATTCTATTGTAATTGTTAGAAAACAATAGGAGTTTGCTGATTTGTCTGAATAGCCCTACACTTGCTTGATCAGATCCATTTCATGATCCTATTTGCCTTTGCTCAAACTGTAGATACATTATCCAGTTTGGCAACCACACACTCAACTAATCTTTTCCAACTCTTTGCCAACTCATTAAACTAAATTACTTCATCGACCTTATAAACAAATCAATTAGGTTGGTAACACACCAAAAACCTAATTCTCATAGAGATTACAAACAAGTCGGTTCAAGTATGACTGTTAGATTACATAGCAATCTATGTACATCAATCAAGAAAACCTTGATCGCTCCTTGATCACCGCTTTGCATTATATCCAATACATTTTCTCATTCCCTAGACAAAAACCGTTACAACAACTTGCCAAAATCTCTTTAAATTGTCTTCATACAATAATCATACGTGTCATAATCATTTCCACTCATCATCAGATCATAAACCAATATAACCAATTCACCAAACTTAATCGGTTAGGGTTTATAAAAAACAACAGGTAGGGTTTACCGGTTAGAGTTCCCGTCACTTCTTCATCCTACCGGTTACAAAACAATATTACAACAATATCATTACCGGTTAATTGACATCAATGATAATATAACATATCATTACTGCAATCTTCATGCAAATGCCAACATTATGTCGAGAGTTGGTGTCTTTGGTGAGGAATTATTTTGGGAAGCAATTTCATGAGCTCTCGCATGACGTCTCTATCAGTGTTCTCTTGCATAACGGTTTCTTTTAGTTTTAGCTGAAGGTTGTGAAGGTTTAGGTTCATCAGGTGTAGGATTATTTTCTTATTTGAAGGAAGTATGCATAGGGGAAGTTTGATGCTTCCCTTTGTAAGACGTAGGAGGTGGAACCACACCATATAAAGGAGGAAAAGAAGGTGTGGGAAGGAGACTAGGTCCATCATGAGGAGGAGGAATAGGTCTATCCTTAGGAGGAATACCTTAGAAGGAGGAATAGATTGATTCTTAGGAGGAAATATTTTGTATCCTTGGGAGGAAGAATAGACTCATCCTTAAGAGAAGGAATATATTCTTCCTTAGGATAAAGAAAATTTTGATCCTTAGGAGGAATAATAGACTTATTCATAAGAAGAGGCATATGATCATTAGTTGGAGGAATACTAAGTGTTGGATTTAAAGATTTTTTCAAAGATAAGATCATCTCATTATTCCATTTTTTATAAGATTGAAAAGAGAATCACTTCATGTTTTAAGAGGTTGGAATTGCTTGAACCAAAAATAATCAAGACAAACATCTCTTTTCCCAATAATGAGTTGGTACATATTATGATTAATAGTTATGATCTTGTCATCAAGAGGGAATTTCAAGCATTTATTAATAGTAGAAGGGATCTCTTTCATGGAAGAGATCCAAGGATGTCCCAACTTCACATGAAATTGTTTCAATGTAGGAATTATAGAAGTTAACATCTAAATCTCCAGTACCAACCTCAACGGTAAGAGAAATAAAACCAATGGCAGGACAAGTGAAACCATGAAACATTTTAATCATCACATCAAATTTCTCATATGTCACTTGATGCAATTTTACAGTATAAAGAAATTCTTCGGTTATCACATTAACCATAAAAGACTGATCAATAAGCACCCCTCAAGAGGGTATGCCTTTGATTCTCATAGTGATATATAATGGTCCATCAAGTGCTTCAGTAGTCTCACTAGGATCAAATGCATAAGTCTGTAGGAGGCTCATTTAAATCAATAAGGTTCACCACATTATTAGACTCAACGCCAACATCATTGGGAGAGAAGGAAAGACAATCAGCCTCAATCACATTAGTGGAATGAGAAGGTAAAGGATCAGTGAAAATTTCAAGATTCTGAATAGGAGGAGCTATGAATTTGTTTCTTGTATCATTCACATCAGCCACATATATGACATTACTATCAATCAAGTCCTAAATCTTACTTCTCAAGGAATAACACTTTTTAGTTTCATGACCACATTGACAATGATATTAGCAAAAAGCTTTTGATTCAAAGGCAGGTGACAAAGGCTTACTTGTATCAATTGGTTTAATAGGGAGAAACTTCAACACATTCCTTTGTAACAATTGCGACATAATACTATGCAAATATTCATTAGGAGGAGTGAATTCTTTTCTAAAGTATTTGGACAAAGGAGGCACACCCATTGTTGCGACTACTACTTGAGTGTTGTTGTTGTCATTGAATTTCATGAATCCATTTTTTGGTTTGAGCTTCACAAAAGGTTGTTGAGCACTTTCACTTTTATCATTTAGAGCCATTGAAGATTATTGTTCCAATTGACCCACGACAAGGTGATAATTGTGGAGTACTACGCACAACTGTGTAAAGGAAGTAAACTCTAAAAAGAGAAGTTTATTCCTAATATATTTTTGCAAATTAGAAATGAAAATTCTTTGAATATCTTGATCAGTCATATGAAAAGAAATTTGAGAGTACAAATGCTTATATCTACCAATAAAATCGGTCACTTTTTCTTTAACACCTTGCTTGCAATGCATCAAATCAGGCAAAGTAATCTTAGGACCAATACTATTGTGAAATTGTTGAATGAAAGCATTAGCCATTTTTTGAAAAGAAGTAATAGAATAAGGAGACAAAGAACAATACCATTGCAAATCTTTATCCCTTAGTGTTCTATTAAATAATTTAACCAACAATCTTTGGTCATGATCAAAGTCACTACACAAAGTTTGAAATGTTTTCACATCAGTCAAAGGATCACCTTTTCCATTATAAAGCTCCAACTTAGGGACTTCCACATGTTTAGGAGGGGTAACATGAACAATTTCATTGTATAATGGGCTCGCTACATCAAATGTGGGCACATTACACTTAGATTTAGTAATAGAAGCTATTTTTTGTTGTGAGGAAGACATTGTTTGGGCTAAATTATTGATGGTAGCTTCGGTGGATGAAATTAAATTGGACATGTTCGATTAAGGAGGGGTAACATTGCTTTTTATTTTATTGGTAATAGTATATTTTATTAGTTTAAAAAAAGTTTACATAATAATTGTCAAAGAGTATGAAAACCATCTTCAATAACCCCAAAGCATCATCCAGACCACCCTGCATTTCCAAACCACTAACCCAACTAACCATGCAAACCCGCCCTTCAAAAATAATTTGAGCACTCAAAATTGGCTTGTTATAGTAGCCAAGATGTACAGGGAATATACATTTTAATAACAGTTTTTTCAAAAAAGGACTAAATAGGGATTAACCCCACAAACCAAATTTAGAGAAAATGACCTTAATACAGGACTTGGACGCTACTTGGAGGAACTAAGGTTCACACACTTCCTCTTCCTCGTTTGCAGACCTGCATATTCCCTTGCTCCAACTTCTTCCAGTGCTCTAACCTCCTCAATGGCTCGCTACAGTTCTGCTTCAACCTCCATTAAATCTAAATAAACCTTCAAAGCTTCCCACCCAATATGAGCCTCCCCAGTGAAGCTTGCCCTTGTTTGGTTATCTTGTCACCTCAAGAAGGGTATTTAATTCTCCTCTATGTAATGATAGTGATTCAAAATCCCTTTTCACAAATCAAACCCCTCGCCAGAAACTGCCCACTCCAAAATTGATTTCATTCCCAACCAATACTCCTTTGGGACAATGGCGTGCATTAGTTTCTTCACCAGCTCCGCAAAATTCTCCAATTGCAGCCCCCATGCCAAAATAAGCAAGTATACATCCATGTTCATCTTGTAGCGGTGATCCACCACCCCAATGGATGCACCCAACACTCTCTATACATACTTCACCAACCTTTCATCTCGATACAAAAACATGTCATTCAATCTCCTCTCTAAAATTGGCTCAAGGAATAGACAAAGTTGTTTCTTTGTGTTTAGTGTAAAATTAGCTTCGATTTCTAGTTGGCTTGGCTCTATCTTTACTTCAATCAACTTTGAGAAAGAGTTTTAATTACTCCAACTGTTCAGAAACAAAGAATAAAATTGGAAACCACACAAAGCACTAAATTCAAGCTAATTTAATCATCATTAATGTGTTCTCCTTAGTCCATTATCTCTCAACCACGATGAGAGGGCTCACATTATTACCAAGGTGGTGAAGAATATCTGCACTAAAGACTCATACATGCACATGGGATTTAAACATTCCAATGAATAAGATCACTTCAACCATTAATGCAACTTCCCTTACAAGTCATTGTTCACACTTCCCTACGCAAAACTCGGTGTCCAATATCGTCGACGTCACCTCAGCACATTAAAACCAACTCCATTGGATGCCAAATAGGCAGTCCAATGTACCTACTCATCTGCATTTCCCCACCACCTAGTTGGAAAGGGGTCCAACTCACACGCCACATTAGACAGATAATTTGCAACCCCATTGCCTGTTGCTCTAATGTGTGAAATTCTAAAATCTTGGAAAGTTTGTAATTTTGAACAAATGATTGAAATAAACTTACTGATATTCCAACTTGGGGAAGAACCCTAATAAATTGCATCAACAACAACTTTTGAGTCTCCTTCTAAGCGGACCTTCAAAACTTTTAAATTGCTAGCCAGCTCTACCGCAAGCAAAGCTACGTGAACTTGCCCTTCATTATTTGTATCATCTTGAAAATGTTGTGCCCCTTTAAATAAGACTTTTCCATCCTCATCTCAAGAAACACAATGTGCACATGATATTCCTGGGTTGCCTCTTGAAGGTAAATCAATGTTAACTTTGATCAACCCTTGCTTTGGTCTAGCCCAAACACAATTTGAGCCCCCACCACCACTAAGATTAACCTTAGACTACCCATGAACGAGCCTAAATATCAACAAAGGCCAATTGGCCTGGATTAGCTTATCTACCATATTAACAGGATACTTTGCAAAATTATTGAAGCCTGTTGAAGCAGAGACAACTTCTGAAATTGCCCTTTCTCCTCTGTCACACAACTTCTTTGTTGGCTTTTCCTTGTCCTAAAAATTTTGTCTATTTCTCTCTTTCCAAATCTCCCACACAACCACGAAGGGAGAAATAGACCAAATACAAGAGTACACTACTTTTATCTTTTCTTCAAACTAACTCTTAAACAAGTCAATCAGCTTAGTTGATAACAATATTTCCCAATAATTTTTTTGCAATATTTATTTCCAGACACTCTGCACCATTTTACAGTTGAGCATCAGATGATCTAAAGTTTTTCTCTCTTCTTTACACATTACACACTAAAATGGGCCATTAAAACCCAATCCTCTAAGTCTATCTCAAGTTAAAATCCTCTCTTTCATAACCAACCAAGCAAAAACCCCATCTTTTGAGAGACATTTCAAGTCCCAACACAATCTAGATGGCCAATCCTCAATGCTCACTTCTTCCTCTACCAACTTGTAGACTAGCTTTACCAAGTACATCCTTGAATTTGAATTGCATCATCTTAAATCATCCTCCCTGGTTGAAAGATATGGTCTGTAATCTTTTAAAATACTTTTAAACAAAGCTAGTTGATTAGAAGACAAAGGAAGTGTCCTAAAATCCTTCCACCTCCATTCCTTCACTCCATTACTTCTCCAATTCTCCATATAATCACAAACCTTTGATCCTGAATGTTTCTCTACCACCTTCTTAATGACCTCAAATTCATCCCACAAGAAAAGAGTTGGCCTACCCTCCCACAAATCTTTCAAAAAATCAGCTTTCTCCCCTTCCCCCAATTGCCATGTCAGATTATTTGTGATCACTTTCCTGCAAGAGACAAGGAAGATCCAAATGGCTAATCCTTTAGGTGGATCATGAATAGATAGAATTATCTCCCCGTGTTGAGAATTCAGATACTTATGGGCTAGAATTCAGACCCACTTTTGTTCAGGTTGCAGGTACATTTTCCAAATGATTTTTGCTCCCATTGCTTCATTCAATAGACTCAAATCTCACAAACCTACACCCCCAGACTCCTTGGGTTGGCATAAATTATCCCAAGCCACTAGTGGGATTTTATCTTGATCACTTTTACCATTTCAAAAAAAAATTCTCATTCGTTTATTTATAACTCTTACAACTTTCTCAACAATTTTCAAATACATCATAGAATACATTGGAATAGTAGATAAAACCGACTTTAACATCAATAACCTGCTAGTCGATAAAATCCATTTACTCTTTTCTATCCCTCCAGCTTGTTTATACAACAATCTACCAATCTATGCCACAATTCTACTTTGTTAATACCCCAAAAAGAGGGTACCTAGAATCGTCCCGATAAACTCACTGCCTTAACCCCAAGGATCCATATCTCTGTGTCGGTCCAAAGGGATGTTGAAGAGAAAGATATTTGATTTGGACCAATTAACCTACTGACTCGAAGCCTCACAAAAAGAGAAATGTACATCTTGATAACTTAAGCTTCTCTAAGCGAGTCTTCCCCAAAAAAGGATGGTATCATCAACAAACTGTTGGTGCATTGAAGGTGTCATGCCAGCTGTAATATTAATGCCCTTCCACTTTCAACTAATACTCAAGCTCTGGATAAGTCTCCCTAAGGCCTCATCTAGGATTATAAAGAGAAAAGGAGATAGGGGATCCCCTTGCCTAAGTCCTCTTGAAGACTAGAAAAAACCTTGTGGACTACCATGAACGAAAACTGAAAATGAAGGCCCACCAATATAATCATTCACCCAATTAAACCAAGGTTCAACAAACCCAAAGCCTTTCATAGATCAGAGCATGAAAGACCGGTCCACCATATCATAATCTTTCATGATATCCAACTTAATCAACTTTCGGTCCACCTTTTCTTTCCTCACTGTACAGATGGCTTCATGATCAATGATTATGCCTTTAATGATAGACCTACCAATTACAAAACCACTATGTTCTTCCAAGATGATACACTGCAAGTTTAGTTACATTATGTTCATAATGACCTTAGTAATCACTTTGTATAGAGTATTACATAAGGAGATAGGCTGAAAATCACTAAAAGTCTCAACCTTCTCAACTTTAGGTATCAAAGCAATGAAAGTGCAATTTAACTCCTTGGCCACACAAGCACTCTCTCTAGATTCCTCCACCATGATCCATGCCTCTTGTCCATCAACCTCCCAAAAGTGATGAAAAAAGAAAGCAAGAAACCCGTCAAGACCTAGAGATTTTCCCCCAAGCATCAAAAACACAACCTTCTTAACTTCCTACAAGGTGATGGGTCTACACAGGGACAATTTTGACTATTACTGATAATCTGGGGGATATTAATCAGCAACAAATTCTACATTTGACCATTAAACTCCTCATTCTACTTCAGTTGTCTTGAAAAAACATCACCACCTCTTTATTAATGGCTTCTGCACTAACCAAGGTTGTGTTATCCTTTCCTCTAATTGGGGTAATCTTATTCCAACATCTTTGAACTTTGACAGAGTTATAGAAAAAAATTGTGTTGCGATCCCCTTCTTTTAACTAGCACTCCTGAGACTTCTGCCTCCAAAGCATCTCTTCTCTGGCTAAAATTTCACCATATTTACTTTTCAGGATCTTCTCCTTATTAAATATTTCTACTGTCATTCCTTGATTCATAATAATCTCCTAGATCACACTTAATTTGGTTTCCTAGGCACCTTTGTCAGAAAAAATATTTCCAAATTTAATCATATTCCATTCCTTCCACTTCTCTTTTAAAAACTACACTTTTTAAAAAAATATAAAGGCACGAGTTCCCACAGTTAAAGGAGCCTCAGCCACCATTGTTTCACTAAATTTAGGAGGCCACTATCCCATAACCATATCTTTTCAAACTTAAAAGGGCACCTGATACGGGCATTGTCAAGCACAACTGACAACTCAATTGGAAAATGATCGGAGGCAACAATTGGCTTAATGGCAGCTTCGAACAATAACAGTTTGATATCCTATTTACCTCCTAGAAAAAACTTTTCCAGTTTCTCTACTATATGCCATAAACCCCACCTTCTATTAGTCCAAGTAAAGGAACCACCACAGGTTTTAATCTCCTTCAAACCATTAGTAGCAACAAATTTTGGAATTCCACCTACGAACTACTAAAATCTACTCTCCCCCCTTTCTTATCTGACATTTCCATGGTTGCATTAAAATCTACCCGCAAAATAAACAAGTCATCCGCTAAATTTTGAAGTATCAAGGATAACTATTGCCAAACTTATGGTTGGAGATAGGTCTTGGCAGGTCCATAAACATTTAAAACAAAGAAGTCACAATTTAACTTGAAAGAGTGAACCTTACAAAGTTGCCAAAATTAAGAATTCACCTATTCTTCCACATTTAAGGATGATGGGTTCCAAAGAATAACAAGATTTCCTACTGACCCATTGGCCTCCAAAAAAATCCCTGACCATGACCTCTAGTATCTCATCCAATTTCCTACATCTTCCAAGCTCAACTTTGTTTCTTGTAAACATACCAACTCTGTCTTCATTTGATCAAACCCGCGCTTGATCAAATGCCTCTTATCAGAGGCATTGCATCCCCTGACATTCCAACTTATTATTTTCATTTCCCTTTAGGAAGGGATACCCCCTTCCCTACTAATAACTTACATAGGCCCATAGAATTGTCTTCCATTACCAAATGAACTCTATTGGGTTTCTGCCCTCTTGATTTCTTTTTCCCAAAACAAGCTTTTAGAACCTGTGAATCCATTTGATTAATAGTTCGAACCTTCACTATGCCTTCCTCATCTAACAAAACCCATACAACCTCTTCCTCCTCTCGAGACATACCATTATAATCATTGTTTGTATCACTTGACACCCCCTCTCCTTTTCTTGCATCCCAACATCAGCACCCTGGTAACCACCACCACCAACTTGGTCCTTTTGCTGATCTTTCTCCATCGCTTCCAAGGCTTCCATAACTTTTTCTACCCTATCTATGGCCTCTTCCACTAAATGGGTCGTTTCAGCGTTACTAACAACCAGACTAGATCCGTGTGTTAAATGCTCCTCCCCATTTGGGTCTGGCAACCTCTCCCCATAAAACTCATTACCTTGAGAAAAACTTAAGGGAGCCAAGGCCCCATCACCCATATGTTTCTCCTGATGAGTATCTTCCTTCTCTTGCATAGTCTGATCTTTATCAAACCCCTCATTATCTTCCACTTCCTTACCATTTTGGCCAGCTAGACACACCTAATTTGAGTGGCCATCATTTTTGCAGATTTCGCAATGCTCCATCTTTTACTCAATCTCGATCTGTTGGATCCAACAACCCTCATTAGTGTTGATCTCAATAATGGATGGTAAGGGAAAATTTGGCTTCCACCCAATGAAAATCCTTGCATACATACTAAAGTCCTATTCTATTGTCTCATCCGATTTAATATAGAAATCCGGTTTGTTGCCAATGGTCCTAAAAGTCTCTTCATTCCAATACTCCTGGTGAAGGTTATAAAGTCTCAGCCAAACCGGAACCTCTTCTAAATGGGATTTCAAAGGGTTAAATTTTGGCTCCTATTCTTTCACAAATAAACCCTTTCCCCCATAAAACAGGGGCCTTGATTGAAAACCTAGTTTTTACTGCCATTGTCCTCTGTAATCCCTAACAAAAAACCATTCGACATGGATTTAATCTCTACTTTGAAAGGTCGGTTCTCTGCACACCACTTCTTGACTTAGCTAATCGTGGGCCACTCCCCGAACCATTTCATGAAAAATCCTCTTGCCCTCAAAAAGGAAATGGAATCATTCCAATTGCTATTGTTGAAGAAAAAAGACATTTTTTTTTACTTCTGGGTAGGATTGCCCTTCCTTCTCATTTTCCACCCTTGGGATATTTTTTGGTCGCTACTCCTTGTCACAAGCCCATTTCTAGTCTACCTTTGAGCAATTTGGAAAGCCATTAAAGCCCTTAAAATCCCTTGACAGATCATTTCCAATTTGTCATTTACTATCATTGCAATGGTATTGGTCATTGGAGTTATTAATGTAGGAGAAATGTATCTCTCTCCTACAATGGTTTTTCAAATTCATCATTCAATGTAAATTTGAAATGCTATCATTGTCAAAACTTGGGCCACATTGCAAAACATTGTAAGCTTAGAGCTTCCAAACAAAAGAAGAAAATGACACCTTTGGAACCAAAGATAGAATCATATTAGAATGTGACAGTAGAAAATAAGCAAGAATAAAAACAAGTTTGGGTTGAAAAAGAAAAGGACAAAGCTGAATCAAGTTTGATTGTTCAAACTGCCCTACATGCAGAAAGGAAGAATTTATGGGTAGTAGACAGTGGCTGCTAAAATCACATGACTGGTGATAAGAATAAATTTATCAAATTAGAAGACTAAAATGGTGGTTCAGTAAGGTTTGGAGACAATTCCTCAATCAAGATAAAAGACAAGGGTACACTAAACAATTATGGAAAATTAAAAGCTTGAGATGTATATCATGTGGAAGGTCTAAAACACAATTTTCTTAGTGTAAGTCAAATTTGTGACAAAGGATACATGTTCACTTTTGACTCAAGAGGGTGTGAAATCAGAAAGGAAAGCACTAGCAAACTTATTATTGAAGGCAAAAGGATACATGGAAATGTGTACAACTTGGAAGAATTCTTTGAGTCCCAATGCATGATGGATGAAAGTTGGATGTGGCATAGAAAGATTGGTCACATAAATTTTGATAATCTTGTTAAGGTGAGCAAAAGAGGGTATGTTAGGCCCATACCTCAGATTATCAAACCAGCAAGCACTTTTTGTGATGAGTGTCAAATAGTAAAACAAACTAAAGAGATCCACAAGACTAAAGAATACTCAACTACAAGGTCACTAGAGCTTGTACATACATACTTGTGTGGGCCTACAAGAACAAGAGCCCTAAATGGAGAAAGATATTTCATACTACTCATAGATGATTTTTCAAGAATGACATGGGTCACCTTCCTGCAAGACAAGTCTCAAGCCTTTCAAAGATTCAAAATCTTTAGGAAGATGGCTGAAAAGGAAAGTGGTTACAAACTGAAATGTCTGCGATCAAACCATGGAGGAGAGTTCACATCTAATGAGCTTGAAGAATGATGTGAGAGACATGGAATAAGAAGATAATACTCTGCCCCTAGGACACCGCACCAAAATGGTGTTGTTGAAAGGAAAAATAGGATAGTCAAAGAGATGGAAAGAACAATGTTAAATGAAACAAATCTGTCTGATGTGTATTGGAAATAGGTAGTCCATACTTCTGTATACACATTAAATAGAGTACAACTAAGAGTAAACAACATAATGACACCTTATGATTTATGGTATGATAGAAAACCTTCAGTCAAGTACTTCAAGGTGTTTGGTAGCAAATGTTTTATCAAAAGAGATGAGGATGAATTGGGGAGTTTTGAGTCAATATGTGATGAAGGCATCTTCTTGGGGTACTCCACTCATAGTAAGGCTTATAAATGTTACAACAAAAGAATGAGGAGTGTAGTTGAGAGTGTGAATGTTAGAATTGATGAGGATATGCTCAAAGGAAGGCAAAATATTGTAAATCAGATTTAGGAACCATATGTGGAAGAGGAAGCACAATCTGAAAGTGAACAAGAGTAAGAGACACCAAGCAAAGCTCCAAATAAATATGTTCAAAAAAACCACCCTGAGGATCAGATTATAGGCAACAAGAATGATGGTGTGCAAACAAGAAGGAGAACAAGGAACAATGAACAAGTAAATTCCCACCTTATGACCGAGATGGAGCCTAAGATATGTGATGAAGCCAACAAGAGTGAGAAGTGAATGAAGTCCATGGAAGAAGAGTTGCAGAAAATAGAGAACAACAAAACTTAGGATTTGAATCCCAGGCCAACAGACAAGAATTTTATTGGCACCAAATGGGTCTACAGGAACAAGATGAACGAAGAAGGCAAGGTAATAAGGAACAAGGCAAGGCTTGTGTGCAAGGGATATTCTCAAGTAGAGGGCATAGATTTTGAAGAAACATTTGCACCAGTTGCAAGGCTTGAAGTTATAAGGATGTTCTTTTTAGTCCCAACCGATGCTGAGAGGGGAGGGATGAATCAACACTTTACCAATTTTACAAAATTAAACCTTTTAACTCAAGACTATACTAACTTAATATTCATCAATATAAATAGTTATTGCAGAAGAACATGCGTGCATGAAAAGATACACAGTAACACCAAGATTTATCTCGTGGAAACCCAAATGGGAGAAAAACCATGGTGTGAGTAGAAACTCACAAAATTTGCACTCTTCTGGAGTACGCCCAGTGAGGAGCCATCCCTATTAGGAGATTAAAAAGACACTATTAGGTGCCACCTGGTTAAGGGATTTTGTTTAAGGCCTATTAGTGCCTTTACCCTATTAGAGGTAGACTTGTTAAAGGTCTTAGGATCATCAATTAAGACGACACCCAGTTAAGGGATTTTACAAAGGGACCTGTTAAAGTCTACCTGATTAAGGGATTTTGAGCTACAATGGTTAGAAAGCAACAGGAAGATGATCTGTTGGAATAGCTACTGATAACTTGATCAGATCACAATGAAAATCATACTCTATCTCCACCGGTTGTGTCTATTCTGCACTCCATCGGTCCTCTGCTCATACCCTCGGCTCTACACTCTGTCGGTCTACTTCACACACTCTCTGCTCTGCTAAATCATTTATCACTTCCTCACTCTTCACTCTACACTTTAGATCACCTCTCACAGGATTTGTACTTTACAAATTTTACGATCAAGAATATTTTGAATGAACTCAAAATAAATTATACATTCTTTGTCATCACCTTCAGGTGTTTCCTTAATTAATGCAATCACAGATTTTGGTAGATTTAAAATTCAAATATTAACGCTCTTTCTCTACATGCCTTGCAACAATTCCGCCAACTACTCAACCAATTCTGCCACCGCATCCCCCAAAAATAGTGACTTCTAGGTCGAGTTTAGTCTTTTAAATGCAAACCAGAAAATCTGCAAGTAGTCATGGCTTAACTGCATGATGACTGAAGTTGACTTCACCAACCTTTAGTTTTGCATAGACACAAGCTCACCAACTCACTTTTTGTCATCGCAACTATGTAACCAATCACTGCTCTAAGATTTATGGTGACCGCCTATCTTCCTTCTGCTTCACTGGTATGTCATTGCGCTCTTCATTACCGGTTCATCCTTTGATGTTGATTTGTAGTGCTTTCATCAAGCCTCTTCTCATGTTTGCTAATGAGGCTCTGGTTTGCATATAACCTCAATCCTTCTTTCCTAAGTCACCTTTTGTGACTTCATCATCTTCAGAATGACCAATTTGAAGATCTGACCTCAACATTGATCTTCTTGAGTGACAGACCAGTTAGCTTAGTCTGTCTTCCCTTGAGCTGATTAAACCTTGATAATCTATCTCTTATGTTGCTTTCATGTTGTTTACAAGTCATCACCTTTTCTACTGAGATACACCACTCCACTGGTACCACTCCACTGGTCAGTGTTAGACATCAATGACAGATCTCAACAAATATATTGGTTCTCTGGATTAATCGGTTTTGTCATTCCCAACAATCTCCCCCTTTGGCATTGATGGAAACACTTCAAAATCTATCTTATCAGTTTCTCTTCCATTTACTTTCTTGATTTCTTTCTTTATCATTACTCTTCTCTAAGTAATGAATATCTCCCCTAACACTAGCATCACTCTGTTTCATCAACTTCAGCTCAACACTACTTACCAATACTCAAATAATTGGTATCATCTCCCCCTTTGTCAATAATGCCAAAGATGTATTTCAGTACACTTACATGACTGCTCCCCCTAACAGGAGTAGTACACACTTATCAATCTAGTCTTAGAGATTTTTCATAACGAATATGACATTCTTTAGCTGAGATACTTGCAGGCCAATGAAGAATTTTATCTCACTGATCATGGACATTTCAAATTTTTGCTTCATTTGTTTTGCAAAACCTTTGCTCATCTCATCATCTCCTCCAAAGATGATGTCATCTACAAAGATTTCAGCAATCAGATGTTTTCTTTCTTCTCTGGTCTTCAGATATAGGTTAGTGTTATAATTGGTTCTCTTGAACCCTATGCTTAATAGATATGAGTACAAACTCTCATACAAATCTGTTGGTGCTTGGTTTAGCCAATATAGAGCCTTCTTCAGCCTGCATACCATATCTCTTCCATCTTCTGATGAAAACCCTTCCGGATGCTCTATGTATACTTCTTCCTCTAAAACACCGTTCAAGAAAGCCGATTTGACATCCATTTGGTAAACTTTGATTTTTTTGTAAGCAGCATAAGCAAGCAAAATTCTTACCCCTTCCAGCCTGGCCATTTGTGCAAAGTTCTTCTTGAGCATAGCCTTTGCAAGCTAGCCTTTCTTTGTTTCTTACTATTTGATCGGTTTCATCCATTTTGTTTCTAAACACCCATTTGGTGCCTATCACATTTTTGTTTTCCGGTCTGGGCACTAGAGTCCAAGTTTCATTTTTCTCAATTTGCTCCAGTTCCTCCTCCATGGCTTTAACCTAGTCTTCATCTTTTAAATCCTCCTTTGTTTTTTTGGGCTCAATTTTGGAGAGCAGATAGGCATTCTCTCTTTCTCTTCTTCTAGTCAATACTCCTGCATCTTTGTCACCAATGATATTTTCAGTGGAGTGATTGTTTCTGACATACCTTGCTAGTACCGGTTCATTTCTTGGAGTTTCTTCTACCAATTGTGCAGGTTATACTTCACATGCTTCCTCATTTGCCACTACAATAGAATTCTCTTCAGCAGGTCCAACTGGTACATTGTACTTGAATCCTTGATAATCCTCTGGTTCACTCTTGCTATCCTATTCATTTTTCTCAAAGAACTCATCTACTGGACATTGGCACTTTCCACAATATTACTGATCCTTTTCTTCAAACATCGATATGCTTGACTCTTTGTGGAGTAACCTAAGAAGGTTCCTTCATCACTCTTGGGATTTAACTTTCCAGAGTACTCATCCCTCTTGATATGGCACTTGCTTCCAAATACTTCGAAATAGCTCACACTGGGTGAGTATCCACACCATAATTCATAGGGAGTTTTATTTGCCCCTTTCTTCACCTGTATCCAGTTCAAGGTATACATAGCAGTGCTTACTTCTTCTCTCCAAAAGATATGTGGAATATCCTTCTGTATTATCAGAGTCCTTGCACAATCAATTAGAGTTATATTCCTTCTTTCAGCAACCCCATTCTGCTGAGGTATTCTGGGTGCAAACATTTGTCTCATAATCCCCTATTCTTCATAGCAATTCATGAACTCTTGATAGGTGAACTCTCCTCCTGTATCTGACCTAATACATTTCAAATTCTTACCGGTTCCTCTCTCTACTCGAGCCTTGAAGACTTTAAACATGTGAAAGGCTTTATATTTTTGTTTTAAGAATACAACCCACATCATTCTTGAGAAGTCATCTACAAACAACATGAAATATCGGTCTCCATAGAAACTCTTGGTCCTCATAGGACCACACAAGTCTGTATGAACTAAGTCCAACACATTCTCAGATGAATAAGATTTTCTGCTGAAACTAGACCTGGTTAACTTTCCTAGTTGGCATTCTTTACACATTGCATTTTCAAGTTTCATAATATCAGGCATACCTCTAACAGACTTCATTTTACTGAATTTTTCTATGCTGTCAAAGTTAACATGACATGGTCTTTTCTACCACAACCAACTATCTTCTACCTTTGCCAATAGACAACTACCTACGATGGTGTCTTGGTGAAACATATTACCTCTAGATTGTTTACCGGTAGCAATCAGACTTCCTGATTTGTCATTTATTTTGCATATTCCTTCATTGAATTCTAACTAGTAACCCTTATTGTTAAGTTGTGTAACACTTAACAGACTATATTTTAGCCCTTCTACCCAATAAACATCTTCACAATTTGTTTTATCATTTAGGGCTATAGACCCCTTACCTTTTACTACACAAGGGGCATCATTGCTGAATCTCACCGTTCCTCCATTGCAGTCCTCCATGCTAAGGATTTTTTTTCTAGTCACCAGTCATGTGGTGAGTGCAACCACTATCAATTACCCAGTCTCCACACTAGTTTGAAGTAGAGATTAGTGCCATGTCACTTTCCTCTGAGTTAACTTCCTTTACCACTACAAATGCAATTCCATCTCCATCAAATCCTTCTGACTCTTCATCGATAACTCCTCCTTCTACAAGATACCACTCCTTATTACTCTTGTCCTTGTAGCTTCTAAAATTATCATTCCTATCTCTATCATTGTCAGGATATCTGGATGCAATATGACCTATTCTATTACAAGAGAAGCACTTCAAGGGAAGTTTACCTTTATACTTTCCTTTTCCTCTTGGTAGTCTTCTTGCTAATAGAGCTTCAATCTCATCTTGATCTTGTTCTTTAGATAACAGGTTGTCACTGATGCTCTGCAAAAAGGATTAGAAAATCTATTTGATGGCAACACACATAAGAGCACAAGAAACAAATGTTAGTGTTAGCAACAAAAGATTATCCTAAACAGGCATATCAAGAGAGATATTAAGAATGAAATAGAAAGCATATAAACATAGAATAAAATAGCTAATCAAGATGCTCATAGTTGCTCCTCCCTTGTTCCTCTCCTCTCCAAGTCCCAAATGAGGGTAGCTCTCAGCTTTTAGCACTAGCCATGGATGCCATATGGAGATTCAAGATAGTTGAATATGATAAGCAAATGCTATGCAAGTGTAGATAGTGATGCTATGAGAAAGCTCTATGTTAATGCCAGTATAACAACAATACTCTAATGCTTCTCTTTTTGCTTGAGGAGAAGGGTTCTATTTATAGAAGAAATGGGGAAATGAAGGGTTAAGATTGAGTAATCTTAACAAGGGTTAGGAATGAAAGATATTCAATCCATGTGAGACTTTCAACCCAATCCCATGTTGACAAGTGTCACCATGAGGAGGCTTGAGAGGAGTGATAAGGAGCATTAAATGCTTGAGGGGACATGATGGTTACCCTAGTCAAAGAAATAAATGCTTTGAAGAGACACATGGGTTACATGAGGGTTAAGTTAGGGGTCAAAGTCCTTAACCATGGGTGCAAGTGGAATTAACCATTAATGGTCATGTAAGAGCCATAAGTGGTTTGGAAGACTTTAGAGGTTAATTTGTTGAACACACAAAGCATTAATTGCTTTTCAAAGACTTTGGAGTCTTTGAGAAGTGACTCCAATTTGCTTAGGAATGTGACAATATTTAGGGGATGGATTAGCTTAATTAGGAAGGGTTTAGAAGAATCTAGAAGGGGTTTAGACATGCAAGTGGATTTTGTAGGAAAATGCAAGTGGGAGAAATTTTGGTATTTTCAATTAAAATAAAATCATTTATTTCAATTCAATGGTGTAATTTGCATTTGGATAAATATTCAAATAAATATTAATTTATTTAAATGAGAAAAAAGAAGATAAAGCATTAAAATGCTTGAAGACTTTGAGGGAAACCATTAAAGGCTTGAAGACTTTAAGGAAAACCATTAAAGTCTTAAGAAGAGTTTAAGGGAAGCCATTAAGTTTGAAGACTTTAAAGCCATCAAGTTTGAAGACTTTAAGGGAAACCATTAAAGGCTTAAGAAGACTATAGAAGGAAGCCATCAAGTTTGAAGACTTTAAAGCCATCAAGTTTGAAGACTTTAAGGGAAACCATTAAAGGTTTCAAGTGGGTGAGGATAAATAGGATTTTAAATAAATAATTTATTTAAAATAGTTGTACAACTTGCTTTTGTAGGAAAATACAAGTGGGTGGAGGATAAAGGTGATTTAAATAAATTATTTATTTAAAATAATTGTGCAACTTGCATTTGTAGGAAAATGCAAGTGGGTAGAGGATAAAGGTGATTTAAATAAATGTTAATTTATTTAAATGTGAGAGGTGGGCTTTTGGGGGATTTAAATAAATATTAATTTATTTAAATGTGAGAGAATATTTAATTAAATAAATATGAGTTATTTATTTAATTAATGGTCTGAATTTGGTTAAGTGAATTAAATCAAATAAATTGAATAATTTATTTAATTAATAGGAGAAGAGGGTTAAGATGAATTAATTAAATATTAATTTAATTAATTATTAATTGATGGTTAAATAATCAAATAAATACTAAGTATTCATTTAATTAAGTGGACAGATTTATGTGACTACATTTGCCCCTCTTTGAGACGGTGCAGTTTATCGCATCGTTTCAAAGAAAGAAAAATAGGTATGAGAAATATGCCCCAGAAAATGTAAATTTAATGAGTGGTATGCCCCCTCGAGAGATGGGCCGAATTTGATTTTTTTTGAAAAATCGGGCGGTCTCTCGAAAAAGAATGAAAAGTGGAGGGGATGTAGAATAGAAGAAATTAGAACTAATGATGAAAGAATGGGAGAAAATGGAGTGAATATGAAGAAACAACAAGCCAGCGAGTACCCTGAGGTCATGGAAGAGATACATAGCAGATGTAGTGTGGGGTTTGGATTGATGCTATACAATTGATCAAAATTGGTTGGACAATCTGGTGCAATCGGTTTAATTGCCCCAGTCAAGTCAAAGCGTGACAGTTGATGTCAGTTGGTCGCTTGGACATGATAAAGTCTGAGTAAGTGAATCAAAGTGACCTGATGTGACTTAGACAATTGATATAATTGCCTGATGAAGTCAAGGTATATGAAGCAAAATACTCATTGAGACGTAGACAATTGATGTAATTGTCTGTTGGATTGTGTTTGATTGGTTGATCAATTGATAGTGTGTGCGTGTGATGGATGGTTGTGGGGAATCATGGCAGCCCCGTTGAGACTAGGTCATTATGATAAATGCCTGATGTAGTCTAGGATTACCATAATCAATTACCTGTTGAGACTCGAAGATACTTGATCAGAGTATCTGTTGATAGTCTAGGTGTGTGTGAGTCGAGGTACCTGTGCAGAGAGAGTAACTTGCTTGGCTTATTGGATGACTTAGCATAGGAAACACAATCCCTCCTGTTTAGAGATGGATGGTGATGAACGTGGCTTGATTGGGTTGATTGAGAAACGATGTAGGGTATGTGATGTTGATTATCAAGATGGGGAGGGTGAGCGGGGGGGGGGGGGGTTCGATGTTAGATAGAAGAAATGGAGAACCTATGACTCATTCCTATGGAAGAAGAGGAAAATAGAGTATGCATTATTATGACTATGTATGCATGATATGCAGCTATTATGAATGTATGGATGGGTGGAATGCAATGAAATGCACTATATACAGATGAGATGAGATGACGATCCATAGTGCTCTATTTTCATCATTGAGCTTTAAAATGTTAGAAGAGAATACAAGCATCTTGACATAATGATTCAAGATGACCTGAGTATTCCTTACATGGATTTTATATAGCAAGTTAATACAAACGACTTGATATAATGGATCAAGTTGACCTGAGTATTGCTTGCGGAACAGACAAGGATTATCTCCTTTCATGCATAACTTGGATCATCCTCCTTGATCTTAGGCTGATCATATCCTGAGACAAGTGCAAACCGTAATAAGAGATAAAACCTTTATCCAATTTGGATGAAGTAGGAGGAACCAAAGAAAGAAAATTGTACCTGCAAACAAATAATATATACATAAAGAATAAAGAATATGGATCCTTGGTAATGGTTCATGCTCATATGGTCGAGGTATACGCTGTAGTCAGCAAGCCGTAGTGATCTATGACTGTATTTTTGCCTATGACCACATAGCTTAGTGAACTTCCCACATAGACACCATTAGTACATGCCCCAGAACTTCATCGAAATAATGTGTCGAAGATACACAAACAATGCCATAAGAACCTGATATAAATTACTAGACCATAAATCAACCAAGTATTTGATAGCATAAACAGAATTTTCTTGTCAAAGAAAATGTCATCTTGTCTTTGTTTTGGTAAGGAAGGATGCATCCTTGTTGAAGACAGTTTTGAGTGTTGATGTTGATTGTGTGGTCGATTGATAAGTGGTCATTTTGTGGAGTATATCACAATGTTTGTTTGGTATCTGTGCGGATGAGTATGTACAATGTGTTGCCATGTTTTTGTTTCATTTTTGATGTTTTTGGATTTTGTGAGACGTTTTTGAATGTTTTTGTCAATGAATCACCAGTAATGTAGAATCCACTTCCATCATCTAGATTTTTTAAGGGTATTGCCCCCAAGTGTAGACATGACTATGAAAAAGTGGGATGCAAGACGCATGAAGTACTATCTTTGATTACAGATCAAATAACAAGCCATGGTTTGGATGGATGGATGTGTGTATGTATGAATGTGATCACAACGAGCTTGAAAGATACTGGAGCCATTGTCTTTATGAGTGGCGCCTGTTTGCCAGGTTTTCACCATCGCACTTACCCAAGGTGCCACCGGAGTGGTTGTTCACCATTTGGATGTATGATTTTTCTTTACTTTTTGAATGTTTTTGGTATTTTCTGATATGCAGGGGAGCCTGATGCTCTGTACAGCTTAGATATAAAACCGTTTGAGGTGCATGTTGTTAATTGGATCTATGAGTGGTTCTCCTTCTGAAGTAGCCAACTGATATGCCTCGGACCCGAATACAGTAGTGACAACATATGGGCCCAGCCAGTTTGATTCAAACTTGCCCTGATGTTCTCTGTTTGGTTGGTTGCGAGGATTCTCTCGAAGAACAAGATCACCTACCTCAAATGTACGAGGTCTAACTCGGTGATTGTAGCTTCTGCTCATGCACTGCTGATAGGCTTTGAGATGATTGTATGCAGCTTGTCGCTTCTCATCAAGTAATTCTAAGTCTTGGAGGCGTGAGACTCTGTACGCTTCATCATCTATTAGATTATGCAAGGAAACCCGTAGTGATGGTATCTCAACCTCAATAGGTAAGATAGCTTTGGTGCCATAGACCAATGAGTAGGGAGTTGCGCCTGTAGGGGTTCGAATGCTAGTTCGATATGCCCATAGTGCTGGATTCAATTGAACATGCCAATCACAGCCACAATCATTGACTGTCTTCTTTAGGATCCTCAATATGTTTTTATTGGATGCTTCGGCCTGACCATTGCCTTGTGGGTAGTAGGGAGTGGAAAAGCGGTGTTGGATATGAAATTTCTCACAAAGTTCACGGACATCCTGATTTTTGAAAGGAAGACCGTTATCTATGATGATGGACATGGGTACACCATATCGGCAGATGATGTAATTAAGGATGAATGAGGCGATCTACTTGCCGGTGACTTGGGTAAGTGGAACAGCTTCGATCCACTTTGTGAAATATTCGGTGGCGGTAATAATGAATTTATGGCCATTGGATGAAGATGGATGAATCTTACCTACAAGGTCAAGGCCCCATTGACAGAAAGGCCATGGTTTCGTGATTGGTTGTAGTTCCTGGGCCGGTGCATGTATCAGGTCGCCATGAACTTGACATTTCTTGCATTTTCTAACAAAGTAATAGGAATCCTTTTCCATAGATGGCCAATAATATCCAGCTCGCATGAGTTTCTTGGCTAGTGACGGACCACTTGAGTGAATCCCGCAAATTCCTTCATGTACCTCTTCCAAAGCCTTTGTTATCTCATCCTATTCTAGACATCGAAGGAGAGTGCCATCAAGACTGCGTCGGTATAGGGTCTCAACAATAATGGTATATCGAGCAGTTTGGCGAATGAAGGTTTTACGTTGGTTATTTGATTGGTTGGGAGGAAGGGTGTGATCGCGGAGATAGGTGTAGAACTCACTGTACCATGGGGATTCAGAACCGACAAGGTGACATATCATCTCAGATTCAGGGATATCATAAGCGGGGATCCAAAGCTGTTCTACCAAGAACTCGTAGCGTGTTGAATTTTGTGGAAGATCTAGGAGAGATGCGATGGTAGCCATAGCGTCAGCAGCTCAATTCTGATCTCTTGGTATCTGCTCAAAAGTGATAGTAGTAAATGATGTCTTTAGAGTGTCCACCATTTGCTTATATGGCATGAGTTTATCATCTTTGGTCTGATATTCATCTATTGCTTGTCGAATGACTAGTTGGGAATCGCCATATACTTGCAGTTCTTGTAATTTCCATTGTATGGCTAACCCGAGTCCTATGATCAAGGCCTCATACTCTGCTATGTTGTTTGTGCATGGAAATGTGAGCCTGTAAGACTTCGGGATGCTATCACCCTAAGGTGTGATAAACAGAATGCCTGCCCTCGAGTCGTGCCTAGTGTATGAACCATCAAAATATAGTTTCCATGGTTGTGCTGTTGTGATCATGAATATCTCCTCATCTAGAAAATTGGAAATGAGAGGATGATCGCCTATGAGTGGTGCATCGACCAACTGATCTACAATAACTTGACCTTTGATAGCTTTACGGTCCACGTACTCAATGTCAAATTCACTTAGAATCATCACCCATTTGGCCAAGCGGCCTATCAATGCTGCTTTGTTAAGCAAATACTTGAGTGGATCAATCTTTGCAATGAGTTGTACTTTGTGTGCTAAGATTACTGCTAGGCAAGCTCGCTCAATAGGCATGTAATTGAGTTCATAGCTCACCAGTGTGCGAGAGATGTAGTAAACAGCACACTCTTTTCCTTCTGCATTATGTTGTGCCAGTAGTACACCCAATGTTGTACTGGTTGCTGAGATATAGAGTAACAACGGTCTACTTGGATCTGGTGGGATCAGCAATGGTGGTTTCATGAGATAGTCTTTAAGTGTCTGAAATGCTTGCTGGCATCGAGCATCCCACTGAAAGCGGATATTCTTGTGTAGCAGGTGTGTGAATGGGTGACACTTATCAGCCAATTATGCAATGAATCTTCGGATGGATTGAAGTCATCCTTGTAATGTCCTTAGCTAACTGATATTCTTTGGAGGTGGCATGTCCATGATTGCTTTTACCTTTGCTGGGTTGACGTCAATACCTTTGCTTGAGACAATGTATCCTAGAAGCTTCCCGGAGGTCACTCCAAAGACACATTTCTTTGGGTTGAGTCGAACATGGTATTGTTCCAGTCTATCAAAGATTTTATCTAAGATGTGGAGATGCCCTTCTCTGGTGAGTGATTTTGCTAGTAAGTCATCCACATAATCTTCCATCATAGTATGCATCATGTCATGGAAGATGGTGGTCATTGCTCTTTGATAGGTCGCTCCTGCATTCTTTAGACCGAAAGGCATTACATTCCAGCAATATGTGCCCCATGGACATGTGAAGGCTGTCTTATGTTGATCTTCTGGTGCGATCTTTATCTGATTGTATCCTGAAAAGCCATCCATGAGTGAAAGCATGGCATGTCCTGCTGTCAGATCCACTATGATGTCGATATTTGGAAGGGGGAAGTCATCCTTAGGACAGGCCTTATTTAGATCTCTAAAGTCAGTACAAATGCGGATGCCCCCTTTTGGTTTGCCGACAGGCACAATATTGGAGATCCATTCTGCATAATCAATTGGTCTAATGATACCAACATCTAGGAGTTTCTTGAGTTTTGTTTTGACTAGTACTGCAATCTGAGGATGCATCTTACGAAGTTTTTGCTTGACAGGTTTAGCTCCTTTTGCTACAGTAAGGTGATGCATGACTAAATCAGGATCAAGCCCAGGCATGTCTACACATGACCATGCAAAGTTGATCTGATGTTTCTGGAAGAACTCTATAAACTTAGGTTGTTCCTCTGGAGTGAGAAGAGATGCCAGATGTATGAGATGAGGATTTTCAGGAGTCCCCACATTGTATTCTTTGGTTTCCTCGATGAGAATCGTTGATCGTTCCTGTTGTACATTCGCAGGGAGAATGTCAAACCCTTCATCCTCAGGTGCCTCAGAGAGGTTTTCACCATTGGATACGCTCTTTCTTTTTACTTTTGTCGGATCAAACAGTGCCACAGTGTGGTTTTCACTGGAAGATCCATGTTTTATTGTTATATTTTTGCAGCTGAAAGGTTTGGCATCCGCCCCGAAGTATGCTGCGCTATTAAGTTCAATGGCGAATCCAGCTTTGTGATCCCCGCTTGGTAGGTTATCCCTTAATTCCAAAAAGTCAATGATGGCCTCATCGTTTTGGAAGAAGTCAAGACATGGAGGATTTGGTTGGTTCCATTCAATGAGTTCAGGGTGGATAATGGGTATTACTTCATCGATTAGGTTAAGTGTGTTAGATGTATCAGTGAGGGTCAAGACGTTATGGTGAAGGTCGTTAATGGTACTCTCCCTGTCAGAATTAGGCGTAGGATGAGACATAGGGTTTGTGGAAGATGTTTCCAGTTAAGGAACCCAAGTGGTCTTTATCTATGCTTCTCTGTAAACAGGGATGTCTTTGCGTGGTGGAGGTGGTGATGTGTCTTCCTCATCTTAAGTATTAAGTTGTACCAAATCAAATTCCCACTCATGTGAGTCAGTCTCTGAGTCACTTTCCAGCATCTGATTACTATACCATACTGGGATGTCTTTTGAATTAAATACTGCAGGTGTGATTGGTTGATGTACCTTTGTAGTGATCGGTGCTGCAGGAAGGTTGATGGGGATTAAAGGATATGGTACAGGGAGTATCGGTAATGTTGACTCAGTGGCTTCTGCAGGAACTGCTGGTGCCATAGATGCTACTGCGGGTTCTGATACAGTTGCTGCTGCTAATGGTGGGATGAGTGTCATTGGTGATGGTTGTGTTGGGGTTTTGAGCCTCGGTGGGGCAGTTGGGATGGTGCTTGATGCTGCTTTGATAATGAAAGGGGTCCTTTTTGTAATAGATTTACATAATGGTTTGCTAGGTTTTCCTTTGAATTTGAGTTTAGGAAAGATCTCTTTTTCAAAGCCTAGGCCTGTATTACCTTTGGGCTTTAATTCCGGTAGTAGAGGTTCATGTCATCCTTGTTTGCAATATCCCAAAGCACTCTGACCATCATACCCCATTCTTTGCATAATGAGGAGACCTTTGCCATACTGCTCGGTAGGAAGTCTAACTTGTGGTATATCGGTGGTGATGGGATCTTTATAGATCCAGCCCGCTAAGTCCTCATCTTGGGTTTCTTCTTCTTGACTCTTCCCAAGGATGAAAGGCATCAAAGCACATGCCGGCGTGACTAGTGGTTGCTGGAGTAACTGCGGTGGTTTACCATGTGTTCTAGGAGAAGTGGGCATGTGTCCCACACAAAAGAGTTGACTTAAGTTGTATTCCCCAGGACCTTCCTCTGCTATATTCATTTTAAGCTTTTCTTGCTTGGGTATAGTGGTGTTTGAACTGGCAAGAGAGGCAGGACTTATATATGATGTGGAAGAAATGGCTTCTCTATTATTAGGAACAGTAATTTCTGGTTGATGGTTGATATTATGGCAATACGCAAAGGGATTTGCATCACCCAGGATTGTGATCTCTACCCCATTATGTGGAAACTTGATACATTGATGGTAGGTAGATGGAACGACTTGCATGGCATGTATCCAAGGTCTCCCTAATAATAGATTGTATGGTAGAGGAAGGTCCAGAACCTGACAAATGATGTGCTTTACCACAGGGCCCACGCGGATTGGTAGTACCACAACTCCTTTGGATGAACACTCTGCATCGTCATAAGCTTTGATTGTGATCTTCTTACGAGGATCCACTGATTCTACCACATAGCCCAATGCTGTGACCAATTGTAGTGTACAAATGTTCAGGCCTGCTCCATTATCGATCAAGACTCGCTTGATCCTATGTTGGTTGATAAAGCCTTCAATGTGTAGCGAAGCATTATGAGGTTGCTGGAAGGAAGAGTTGTCACTTTCGGAAAAAGTGAGACAAGGTGATGACTTTAGACTTCCAACCATTGGTTGAAATTGGTCTGTATTCTGGTTTGCAGGGACTGACGCCTCTTGGAGTGCTTGATCCAAGATAGTTTTATGAGATGGCGATAGACGCAAAAGCTCTAAAATGGATATAAGCGCAGGGGTTTTGTCTAATTGTTCCACAAGATTGTACTACTTTGGGATGGAGGTGGTGCCTTGTGGAGCTGCCTTTATGGTAACTTTGCCGCGATGCGTAACAACATTGCAATTTGAGTTGGGATTTTTGAAGGTTATAGTTGCAACTTGTTCATTGGCATCATACAGATGATTTACAGTGTAATTATACGCAGCCTGTGTATAATCAGTGGTATCAGTGCCTCGCCTAGAAGTGGAAGGACCCTTTGATCTTGTCATGGAAGTGGATTTTTGAACATCAGATGATCATTATTTGTTGTTTTTGGGTCATGTCCTTCAATTTCAATTTCTGCTCGATCAATAAGATCCTGAATGAGATCTTTCAATCGGTGACAATTACTTGTCTTGTGCCCTCTTCCTTGATGGAATTCACAGTGTTCAGTATCTCTCCACCATGCCGGTTTGACCTGAGGCTCATAGTTTGATAGTTTAGGTAGAGTGACCAAATTTTGAAAAATGAGTTGTCGCAATACTGTTTCAACGGGTTCCCCTAAGGGAGTGTATGTGCGTTTCTATTTTTGTTGACGAGGTCTAGGTTCATCGTGAGATGTGATGCGACCTTGATTTGAAGGAACATTTGTGTTATTCTGAGGTGGAGGATTTTGTCCTGCAAACCGAACCATAGGTTGTGCGTTTTGGATAGTCCGGGCATCCACAACCCCATCGTTGACGATATTCTTGTTTTTATTCCACAAGCTTGGTTTATCACTATTGAAGCGCGGGCAAGGACCATCTTTTGGTTCATTAAAGATTTTGATGAGTCCTTTCTTGATGAGTGCCCGTTCACATTTTAAACCCTTGGTGATCATATCATTAAAAGAGTCTATGTCTTTGACATCCAGGTGAAATTCCATTTCTTCGTTTAAGTTGGAAATGAATATTTCCACTAGTTCTCATTTAGGTAACTGAAGAGAACATCTGCTAGACATTTGGCGCCATCGTTGCAGGAATACTAAGAATAGTTCACCTAGTTTTTGTTTGGTGTTGCACAGATCAGCCATGGTGATGTCGCGTTCAATGTTATGAGAGTAATGAGCGAGGAATTTTTGGATAAGTTCCTCAAATGTTCTAATGCCACCTGGTAGTCGGGAAAACCATGATGTGGTTGTTCCTCCCAAGCTTTGGGGAAAAAGGCGCATTAGGTATGTGTCTTCATATGCTACTTCGAGACAAGCGGAATGAAATTCTCGGACATGATCGCAGGGATCCCCCTTTCCTCTATATTTTTCAAATTTGGGTGTTTTGAATCCTCGTGGAAAGGGTGGCATATAAAGATTCCTATCAAAAGGATAGGGATAGATGTCATTGAGTGAGAATTGGTTAGTCCTGACACCACTATGAAGTTGTTGGGTGAGATTCTCGACTTGTTGCCGCAACATCTCCATTTCATTTGGAAGAGGAGGTGGTGGGTTACCTCGAGGAATGTTATATCTGATGGGATCTCTACCTCTTTCCTCTTCATGGCGACTTTGTCTTTTTGATGCTTGTCTTAATTGGGCAAGATCAAAGTTAGAGGGGAGTTTTGCTCCTTCTTGAGCGAGTTTTAAGAAGTGAGCATTCGCATTACTCTTGAGTATTTCGTCAAACAGTCTGTTAAAGAGAGGGTTATGCTAAGCCCTTTCTATTGTTGCAGGAGTAGGAGTACTTGGGTTTTCGTCATTTGCATTTCCTCCAAGTGCTTCTTGAAATTCATTGAGATTTTCTTCTTCTTCTTCTTCTATTTCTATTTCTCGTTGCCTTGATTGTGATCGGGTTTGAGCCATTTTGTTTATGAGTCTTTGTTGAAGTTGAGTGAAAATGATGATGAGTTTTTGATGAAATGAGAGATTGATGATTGGTGAATTGTATTGCATGTGGATCTCTAGCACTTTTAAGGTAGATGTAACCGAAATTGTTTTTTTGAATTGCTTGTTTGTTTTGATAAGTTTGGATGTGATAAGGTGTAGAGCAATCTGAGATGTGTTACAGATTGAACTACCTAGTAATGAGAGGATTCACTCATGAACTAGTTTTAACCTGCATAGATGTGTCTCTTAGGATGAGCTTATCCTAGATGTAGAAACAATATAAAAAGTGATGTGATGCGTTGGATTTCAAGCAATATCTAAAAGAGAACTTGGGACAAGAACCTCTTAATGTTTTGAGAATTGGAACGGATTGATGATGAAGTGATGGTGTATGAAAAAGATGATGGATGAAAGTGCTTTCAACTTTAATAAAAACTTTGTGTCACAAATGGGACAAACTCTACCTCTTCCCTTTCAGGTGTTGATGGTATTTCTCGAGCTGTGTTGTAGGTGATACAGACGTTTGGGAAAAAGTTGGGATTAATCTTACCTCCTTGGTTTTTGTGATAACTTAGAGCTCTATATTGCATAAAAGCTCTGTGGTTCAATGATTCTGAATCAAATTCATTTTTTTTGCCATGAAGGTAGAGACGCATGTGATGCAGAAAAACTCTATGGGAGACAAAGATTTGTCTATTGATATAGAAGAATTTCCTCCTTTTGATCAAAGCCTTTGAGCTTAATGGTCTTCTTTTCAAGTTGATATTCTGATGATGATTATTCTTTCACAAGATGTGAAGAATGGTCATAAAATTTGACTCTTTGTTGTTTGTACCTTGTTTTTGATATTTTTGGTTGTTTTGAGAAATGTTTGGTTGGATGAATACTTTGTTTTTGGAAGTGATTTTTCTGATTTTTCTTTGACAAGAAAACAAAGCAAGCTCATAAACACAAGAATGTTACCTGAAAAAGGCACAAATGAGTATGGGTCTAGATCAACCCAATCCTTGGACTTGTATATGACCCTTCCTTTAGATGTATTTTAAGGTGTATTTCCAAAGCTTGAAGTCGGCTCAATTTGCACTTGGTCTTTAAAATGAACACACTTCAAACACTTTTTATCCCTAAGGTCAAATGGCCAGTTGTGATAAATTTAGCCCACATCTTGATATTTCTTCGACTTTGGTACTACATACCTTATGAATCCCGTCGTGGTAGGTAAGGATATGATATACTAAGTCTTGCACGAGCATAACAAATAGATGATCCCTATGATGGGGGAGTCACCACTTTTATCAAGCCACAAGTGACTTTTCAAAAAACTATGTTTCTACTCAAGGAAATATGTATGGTGAGTATCTTGGGAGCAAAACCATCTATGCTCTTGCACTAAATTATATCGCAAATATTCTCAATCAATAGAACGGGTGGGCTACTACTAAAAGGTGTTTAGTTATGTTCGATGTTTTTAGACATAAGTTCATTCTGCAGTGACTCACTTAAGAGCCTTGTAACTGGTGGTGGGGCCCATTTGTGCTTTCGGCCAGTTACACTGTAGGAACAACTATACCCAAGGCTACAGCTTTCGCTCACACCTGATTTCTATAGCGGCTCGAAGGATTTACCGCTCGAGGTCGTTCCCAAGAGTATCGATCCCTTGGCAGGCCTCTCTTAAAAAGATAAAATTTGAGTGTTACTAACACTTTTCTCTTGCACCTAGGACCACGAAAGCCAAGGGAGAGGATAGTGTGTGTTAGAGGTAGGACCACTCGACTGACTTTTTGCACAAGTGTGCCAAGCACGAAAGACACTTGTTCTTTTTAATCCACCATTTCAAATGTGGTCTAACTATTTGGAGATGTTGCTCCAACAGCCATGGTGTTCTTTTTAACTTCAAAGGCAATGTGTTTTGTAATCTAGAATTTGGAAATCCTAGTCAACTTAATGAAATACACGTTTGCTTGAAGTAAAATTTGTTTGTAAAAATCAAAACAAATGGATTGTGTATTTTATGTGCACCAAAATTGGAAGTGTGGATTGTGAATCTTTTTAGTTTGATGCAAGGAAATTAAATTTGCTTGTTGATTTTAAGCACCAAAAGACAAATGATCCTAACTAGAAAGCATGAAAATTTTCTTTGTTTCAAGTTTTTAATGCACCAAAGGAAAATTTGTGATTTTTAGTGGTGAGTTTTAAAACCTGCACAAACAATAACTAGTTAGTAAAATCTATGTCCAAGGGGGGGCTTCCACAAGCCTAAGATTTTCATTTTTTCGGTTACAAGGTGGGTTTTACAACATTCTGTTGCAATAGCGTTAGTCTGCGTTTAAACAGAAGCGCTATTTAACACAAAAGCGCTGAAAGAAGGGGAAAAATAGAAGAGTCAAAAGCACTGAAAGAGGGTCAATAGCGCCAAAACAAAGCCAAAAGCGCAAAAACAGCTCCAAAAGCGCTTAAACTTGGACAATAGCGCTATTGTAAGAACAATAGCGCTAAAAGAATAAGTGTCGGTAGCGCTAAAACGTGTTCAATAGCGCCAAAACGCAACCTGTGTGACATTTTCAACATTCAGACATGTTAGTTTGCTAAAAAAAAAGATGATATTTTTGGTGTTCGATTCACGTCGGGTTCACCAAATGATGCTCTGCAAAAAGGATTAGAAAAACTATTTGATGGCAACACACACAAGAGCACAAGAAACAAACGTTAGTGTTAGCAACAAAAGATTATCCTAAACAGGCATATCAAGAGAGATATTAAGCATGAAATAGAAAGCATATAAACATAGAATAAAATAGCTAATCAAGATGCTCATAGTTGCTCCTCCCTTGTTCCTCTCCTCTCCAAGTCCCAAATGAGGGTAGCTCTCAGCTTTTAGCACTAGCCATGGATGCCATATGGAGATTCAAGATAGTTGAATATGATAAGCAAATGCTATGCAAGTGTAGATAGTGATGCTATGAGAAAGCTCTATGCTAATGCCAGTATAACAACAATACTCTAATGCTTCTCTTTTTGCTTGAGGAGAAGGGTTCTATTTATAGAAGAAATGGGGAAATGAAGGGTTAAGATTGAGTAATCTTAACAAGGGTTAGGAATGAAAGATATTCAATCCATGTGAGACTTTCAACCCAATCCCATGTTGACAAGTGTCACCATGAGGAGGCTTGAGAGGAGTGATAAGGAGCATTAAATGCTTGAGGGGACATGATGGTTACCCTAGTCAAAGAAATAAATGCTTTGAAGAGACACATAGGTTACATGAGGGTTAAGTTAGGGGTCAAAGTCCTTAACCATGGGTGCAAGTGGAATTAACCATTAATGGTCATGTAAGAGCCATAAGTGGTTTGGAAGACTTTAGAGGTTAATTTGTTGAACACACAAAGCATTAATTGCTTTTCAAAGACTTTGGAGTCTTTGAGAAGTGACTCCAATTTGCTTAGGAATGTGACAATATTTAGGGGATGGATTAGGTTAATTAGGAAGGGTTTAGAAGAATCTAGAAGGGGTTTAGGCATGCAAGTGGGAGAAATTTTGGTATTTTCAATTAAAATAAAATCATTTATTTCAATTAAATGGTGTAATTTGCATTTGGATAAATATTCAAATAAATATTAATTTATTTAAATGAGAAAAAGGAAGATAAAGCATTAAAATGCTTGAAGACTTTGAGGGAAACCATTAAAGGCTTGAAGACTTTAAGGAAAACCATTAAAGTCTTAAGAAGAGTTTAAGGGAAGCCATTAAGTTTGAAGACTTTAAAGCCATCAAGTTTGAAGACTTTAAGGGAAACCATTAAAGGCTTAAGAAGACTATAGAATGAAGCCATCAAGTTTGAAGACTTTAAAGCCATCAAGTTTGAAGACTTTAAGGGAAACCATTAAAGGTTTCAAGTGGGTGAGGATAAATAGGATTTTAAATAAATAATTTATTTAAAATAGTTGTGCAACTTGCTTTTGTAGGAAAATACAAGTGGGTGGAGGATAAAGGTGATTTAAATAAATTATTTATTTAAAATAATTGTGCAACTTGCATTTGTAGGAAAATGCAAGTGGGTAGAGGATAAAGGTGATTTAAATAAATGTTAATTTATTTAAATGTGAGAGGTGGGCTTTTGGGGGATTTAAATAAATATTAATTTATTTAAATGTGAGAGAATATTTAATTAAATAAATATGAGTTATTTATTTAATTAATGGTCTGAATTTGGTTAAGTGAATTAAATCAAATAAATTGAATAATTTATTTAATTAATAGGAGAAGAGGGTTAAGATGAATTAATTAAATATTAATTTAATTAATTATTAATTGATGGTTAAATAATCAAATAAATACTAAGTATTCATTTAATTAAGTGGACAGATTTATGTGACTACAGTCACTTTCATGAGAATGACCAGATCTTGTGGTAGAATTGTTTCCAGTTTCTTTTCTTCTTGTTGTTGGTGCATAAATCATGGAAGCTTTGAAGGCAACATCAATCTTTGGTACACTATTATCATAGTTGCTCAGTTCAAAGGTAGTCAACTTACCGATCAGTGAGTCAAGTGAAACATTAACTATTCCCAAGGATCTGAGTTCTTGAATTGCAGAAACCCTTATGGCATATTGTGGTAGCAAACTTCTCAATATTTTGCTAACCACATCATCTTTTTCAAGCTTTCCTCCAGCACTTCTAATGGAAATTACTACATCCTTTATTCTTTTACTATATTGTTCAATATTTATCCTTCTTGCATCATCATCTCATCAAATTTTCCTCTCAAGTTGTCCACTTTACCTTTTGAACATGAGGATCTCCTCGATAAATAGTCTTCAGCTTGTTCCACATCTAATAGGCTATTTTCAAATCTTGAACCTTAACATACTCATTATCAGATAGAGTACTAGCAATTAGATCCATAGTAGCAGTGTTTTCTTGCCTTTCTTTGATCTAATCTACAGTGAGAACATGTGTAGGTTCATTGTACTCTATGATCACATGATTCAGTATTGATCTCCTAGGTTTCTTAGGTAGAGTGTCATTCTACCATACCATAAGGTGTAATTCTCCATAGAGAACTTAGGACCCTCCTTTCGCATCATCTTGGATCTTTCCTTAAGCTCTCCTGAATATAAGGACCAAAGCTCTGATACCAATTATTAGTCCCAACCGGTGCTAAGAGGGGATGGGTGAATCAACACTTTACCAGTTTTACAAAATTAAAACCTTTTAACTCAAGACTGCACTAACTTAATATTCATCAATATAAACAGTTATTGCAAAAGAACATGCATGCATGAAAAGATACACAGTAACACCAATATTTATCTTGTGGAAACCCAAATGGGAGAAAAACCATGGTGTGAGTAGAAACTCACAAAATTTGCACTCTTCTGGAGTACACTTGGTGAGGAGCCATCCCTGTTTGAAGATTACAAAGACATTGTTAGGTGCCACCCGATTAAGGGATTTTGTTTAAGGCCTGTTAGTGCCTTTACCCTGTTAGAGGTAGCCTTGTTAAAGGTCTTAGGATCATCAATTAAGATTACACTGGGTTAAGGGATTTTACAAAGGGACCTATTAAAGTCCACCCGGTTAAGGGATTTTGAGTTGCAATGGTTAGAAAGCAACAAGACGATGATCTGCTGGAATAGCTACTGATAGATTGATCATATCACATTGAAAATCATACTTTGTCTCCACCAGTTGTGTTTGTTCTGCACTCCACCGGTCCTCTGCTCATACCCTCGGCTCTGCACTCTACCAGTCTACTTCACACACACTCTGCTATACTAAATCATTTAGCACTTCCTCACTCTTCACTCTGTACTTTGGATCACCTCTCACAGGATTTGCACTTTGTAAATTTTACGATCAAGAATATTTTGAATGAACTCAAAATACTTTATACATACTCTATCATCACCTTCAGGTGTTTCCTTAATCAATGCAATCACATATTTTGGTAGATTTAGAATTCAAATCTTCACGTTCTTGCTCTACATGCCCTGCAACAATTCTGCCAACTACTCAACCAATTCTACCACCGCATCCCCCAAAAATAGTGGCTTCTAGGTCGAGTTCAATCTTTTAAATGTGAACCAGAAAATCCACAAGTAATCATGGCTTAACTGCATGATGACTAAAGTTGACTTCCCCAACCTTTAGTTTTGCATAGACACAATCTCACCAACTCACCTTTTGCCATCGCAACTATGTAACCGATCACCGCTTTGAGATTTATGGTGACCCCGTATCTTCCTTCTACCTCACTAGTGTACCGGTATGCCACTCCGCTCTTCATTACCGATTCATCCTTTGATGCTGGTTTGTAGTGCTTCCATCAAGCCTCTTCTCCTATTTGTCAATGAGGTTCCAGTTTGCATATAACCTCAATCCTTCTTGCCTAAGTCAATTTTTGTGACTTCATCATCATTAGAATGACCAGTTTGAAGATCTGAGCTCAACACCGATCGTCTTGAGTGACATACCAATTAGCTTAGTCTGTCTTCCCTTGAGCTGATTAAACCATGATCATTTGTCTCTTATGTTTCTTCCATGTTGTTTACAAGTCGTCACTTTTTCTACTGAGATAAACCACTCCATCGGTCAGTGTTAGACATCAATGACAAATCTCAGCAAATATACCGATTCTCTGGATTAATCTGTTTTGTCAATGCCAACAGTTCTTAGCATTCTCAGCCTATAAAGAATACAAAGTATATCAAATGGACATCAAATATGCATTCTTAAATGGCGATCTTAAAGAAGAGGTCTATATTGAGCAACCTGAATAACTTTAGCTACATGAAGATGAGAAATTTGTATGTAAATTGAGAAAATCTACGTATGGTCTAAAGCAGGCTCTTAGAGCATGATATTCTAGTTTGTATAAGTACTTACATTAGCAAGGATTTAAAAATGGATGTGCTGATAGCAACTTGTATATCAAGGTAGATGGTAATCTTATGATCATTGTGGTGTTATATGTAGATGGTATCATTTTGCAGGCAATAAAGATGTCCTATGTAAGGAATTTGTTGATCAAATGCAATCCGAGTTTGAGATGTCTTTACTGGGAGAGCTGTCATATTTTATTGGTTTGCAGATTTCTCAATTAGATAAAGGTATATTTATATCTCAAACTAAGTATGCCAAAGATATGTTAAATAAATTTTAGATGGAGAACAACAAGATGGTTAGTACTCCCATCGTGATAGGATGCAAACTAAGTAAGGATGTTGAGTCACCCAATGTAGATCAGACTTTGTATAGATCAATGATTGGGAGTTTGTTATATCTAACAACATCAAGGCCAGATATAGTTCAAGCAATGTGCATGGTGGCAAGATTTCAAGAAGCTCCTAAGAAATCATATGTCAATGTAGTTCGGAGGATATTCAAGTATTTGCGGGGAACACTCAATTTTGGCTTATGGTATCCAACGAAAGGTGATTTCACTTTCCAAGCCTATACTGATGCTAATTGGGTAGGTTGTGTAGATGACATGAAGATCACTAGTTGTGGAGCTTTCTTCCTAGGAGATAAATTGGTTTCATGGCACAGCAAGAAACAAGAGTCAATCTCATTATCAACTACTAAAGTTGAATACATTGCAGCTGCCACATGTTGCTCACTTGTATTATGGATGAAGCAAACGCTCAAAGACATTCGGGTAGAGTTTTCAGATCCCATCTCTATCATGTGCAACAATTTAAGTGATATAAATATATCAAAGAACCCTGTCATGCATTCTAAGACAAAGCACATTGCAATCAAGTATCATTTTCTCAGGGAAAAGGTTGCAAAGAAAGAGGTAAAAGTTGAATATGTGTGCACTAGTGAACAAGTAGCCAACATTTTCACTAAGCCACTACCAAAAGAAAACTATGAATATTTGAGACAAAAATTGGGTGTTGTTCCACCTTCCTTCAGCACTTAAACCATTTTTATGTAGTCTTTGGTTTAGGGGGAGTATATTGCTTTACACTTCTTGTCCTTGAACCTCATGCTTGTCTCCAGGGGAGTTTTTAAATTTTTGTAAGCAGCATTGGTATTGCCTACTATATTGTAATAATGGTTCATCTAGCTTTCAAACGGTACTAGCAGTCCCGATCTATGCATGCAGAGATGGTCATAGGGGGAGAACAATAAGTCTGAATGTGTTATCTGTCAGACCCTTTGCCATTGTTCTCAAGGGGGAAGAGAAGAAGGTGTGTTGATATCAATTCTAAATGGGGAGATTGTTAGCAATTGATTTTCATTGATGTCAACAATTGAAAAGATGCAGTGGAAAGATCAAACAAGTTATAGTGGAGAGATCATATTAACAGGTTGGAAAAGTATTGTTGCAACATCATATCGTGTTATACGCACAAGGAGATACAAAAGGAATGCATGGAATGTGTCATTGAGGCATGAAAATGGACAAGGAGGACATAGGAAATTGTGTTGGAAATGTCGTGAAATCTAGTTTGAGTTAGCTGCAATTTTCAATAACACACTATGTTAGTCGCATGCAGTTACAAGGAGTATCGGTCACAATTGTCAATGACACGTAGGTTATCGCTATCTACAAAGTTGCAAAATGTGACTGCAAATGTCAATAACACAATAGGTTAGTCATGTTGGTTTATCGGGATGTCAATAACATGACGGTTATGTGGCCCTCGCTATCCCACAGTAAGAAACATTTAAGGCAAAAAACTTTGTGGGCTAGTCACTAGTGTGACGAAGATGTCAATAACACATAGGTTATGCTACTCAGCCTATCCCGTGACATGTTTTTCATTTTTAGATAAAATTGCGGGATAACACTTAAGTGAAGAAAATAGTGAACCTTGATATCACGCGGCGTGGTATTCGCTATAAGATAACCTTGAGGGGTAACAATAAACAAAGGTAAATAAGGCACCTTGTTATCTCGTGTCATACAAATTTGGAGAGAGATGGTCATGCGGTGTAAAAATACCAAAGGGAATAGATGGATCTTATTAGCCCATGTGGTAAGAAGGCTTGAGAGGAAATGATGCGAGATAAGGAAATTGGTAGAATGCATGTTATTCGGATAGCTCGCATGAAGGAAGAGTTGTTGATTCACGACACGTATAACATGCATGTTATATGACCTGTGAAACACATTTGCAAATCCCACAAATCCAATGTAGATTTTATTCCACACATGGACCCTTTGTGAGATGAGGTTTTTGTTAATGGGTCCCACCATTTACCAAGTGGTTGAGTGAAAGGTAAAAGTTAGGTGGACAATAAAAACTTTTTGAATGGTTAATGAAGCAAGAGCATACCTATCAAATAAGATTTTCCATTCTGAGCAGCACCCAGAAACATAAATTAATGCTTAGTAGAGCAGTAACTAAAGATATGATTTTGAAAAGGGGGCGGGGGGGCTGATTGCAGAATCAAATCTGATTGCAAAGATTATGGTACTCCCAAATATAGATGAAGAGATTGAGGCATTTAATGTAGACATATACTGCAGAAGGTAGATTATCTCTAGAATCACCTGGAAATCTTCGAATGGATTGCAAAATTCAAGATTACTAAAATATAGTAATCCATGCTCAAAGATACAATTTGATTTCTGAAGGATTCCAAGGGGATCATTTATTGTCGATGGCTAGTTGTCTGGAGAGAATGTTCAGAGAATCAAATCAATTGGGAGATTGGATTTCTCAGATGTTGAGAAGATTAATTCATTCTTGGAGGGAAATTCTTGTTGTATGTAGATTGCTTCTAAGTAAAGTAAGTGAGGAGTTGAAGATATGATGGAGTAAGAGTGTTGGAGGTGCGTAGATAGTGGAGCTCTACAAAAATAGAGAAGGTGAGAATAGAGAGTAAAAAGAAGGTAGTAGAAAGGTGTTTTCCGCAGGTGTCAATAATAAGACGCCCAAGAAGTCAATAACATTGCAGAAAATATTGCTAGTAGAATACTCAAAAGGTAAAGAGAAGATAAGTGGTAGAAAAAGGTCTATGCAGAGACCAAAAATAGAGGATTAGAAAGGTAGAATAGGAAAGGTAGAAAGGTATACCAAAGAGGTGAAGAAGTTAGAACCAGAAAAGGAAAAAGGTATCAGAGTAGCAACATAACAAAGTAGCAGAATGTGCATAACATTATGTGAGCAAGCAACTCAAAATTTGTAAGGTGTTACAAAACTCATTTGTAACAAGGTCTCTATAGAATCAAATTCTTTATTGAATCATTGTAAATCTTTGAGTGGGTGCTCAGAGTAGGGGTAGGTGCTCCTTTGAGTAGGTGCTCATAAAATTAGGGGCATAACAAAGTAGCAGAACGTGCATAACATTATGTGAGCAAGCAACTGGATATTTTTAAGGTGTTACAAAACTCATTTGTAACAAGGTCTCTATAGAATCAAATTCTTTATTGAATCATTGTAAATATCTGAGTGGGTGCTTAGAGTAGGGGTAGGTGCTCCTTTGAGTAGGTGCTCATAAAATTAGGGGTTGGTGCTCCTTTGAGTAGGTGCACATAAAATCAGGGGTTGGTGCTCCTTGGGTTGGTGCCCTAAAATATATTGTAATCAATTTTCAGTTTCCCATTGTGAGGCTGGATTGGAGCAGTAGTCTCCAACAATATTTCTCACTGAGGTCCCCCCCCTATGGTTTTTCCTTGTATATCTATGTGTTATGTGTATGCCTCTTATTTGCAAGTGCTTTGATTAGTTCATTATTTGTGATAGCACAATCTATTTTAAAGTTTCAAATTTCTGATTATTACTTATTCACCCCCCCTCCCACTCTAAATGGTCATTTGTGTTCTTTAGACTAACATTTATAGGTGTGACATTTTGTGTAGAGGTATCCATGATGCTTGATGTAAAGGTGGGAACACTAGCCATAGGGGTAATCAAAGGAATAGAATGACTAGCTTGACTAGGAGGTTGTGTATAACCAAGGACTTCAACACAAATCTTCATAGGCATAATATTAGCATCAATAATATGAGCGATACCACGCAATACATCAACACCAAGTTTATCACTTCGAACCAATCTTTTTAATCCTTCAATCAATGGTAGAGCTTCACTTTTTGGGTATTGTTGACTCATCCATTGTTGAATATTTTCAAATTTATTGTCAATCTTCGTCAATTGGTCAACAGTAGCCCTAGTTAGTGATTCATCCACATCATGAGAATTGTGTAAAGGATGAGGATAAATGACATCATTACTAATTGGAAGAACCGCCAACATCCTCATGGAATAAGTTATCCAAATTAAGCTCCATCTCCTCAGTAATCAAACCTTGGGAATCCTTAATTCCACAATTTCTTCTCACGGGGATATTATAGGTTGGACTAATAGTGGTAAAATTAATGCACTAAGGGAGGAAAATTTGAAATTTGAAATTTGCAAAATAATTGAATAATGTAAAATTTTAGAAAAACTATTATTAAATTAAATAAGCAAATTGATTGAAAAGATAAAGAATAATTGTGAAAATTAATGCAACCCCCTAGGAAATTTAAATTTAAAATTAGGGCTTTGCTAAAATAACCTCTTAATTTAAATTTAAAATTACCCACTAGGAGATTTGTATTTAAAAAATTTAAATTTCCCGATATAAATTTCAATTTAAATTTAGGACTTTGTGAAAATAACCTCTTAATTTTAAAATTTAAATTTAAATTAGATCTAAGGTTGAAATTTGTAAATTGGAATAATTAATCCAAAATAGAGTAACCTACAAGGTTAATTTAAATTTAAAAATTAAGGCTCTTTTAATTAACCACTTAATTTTAAAACTTAAAGTTGAATTTTGGATCAAAGATTGCAATTTTGAATTTGCATTAGCTCTAAAATGATAAATTCAAAATCTAAACAACCCACAAGCTCAATTTTAAAATTTTTTAAAAGTTAGGGTTTTTGAAATTAACCACTTAATTTTTAAAATTTAAATTTGAAATTTAAATTGTAGGTGAAAATTTGAATTTTGAAAATGAAAAACACTCAGATCTGAAATAATTAATTCAAATTAAACAATTAACAAGCTCAATTTTGAATTTAAAAATTAGGGTTTTAGTGAAATTAACCACTAAATTTTTAAATTTGTAGGGAAATCAAACTTGTTAATGAAAACTTGAATTTTAAATTGCATAAACACTCAGATCTAAGAACATAAATCAGAAGTAAAGATGTAAGGAGTCAAGTTCAGAAAAATGTAATGGGTGAAAACTTAGGGTTTCCATAATTAGAGGGATGAAAACCACTAATTTGCCATTACATTCAAAAGAGGGGGAAATCCAATAGATTTAGTCACATGAAATAAAAAATGATAAGGACTGAATACTAATTGGATCTAAGGGTGGTGAATTTGTTTGCCCTCTTTTGTGAGTTGAAATGATGAATTAGGATAAAGTGCTAAAAATGAAGGTAAATATGTGAAAACAGTGAGCTACAGATGTGAGAATGAGACACACAACTGGATCTAAGTAGTATATGTATATTTAGATCTGATCTTTAAAAAAGATCCAAAAATATCGGGATTGAAGTGCTCGTCACTCTAGTCCTCCTAACTTTTTGCACACCTAAGAGGGTTGATTTGTCTCTACAAATAATACCTATTATGAATATCGTAGTTCCATACCTGTTTCCTACAAATAGAAAGAAAGGAAAACAGGTTGGGAATAGGAGCGTGCCCTAGGTCAAAACCCTATTTTTGAATTAACAATGAAATTGAGATAAAGATAATTGAAATTGTTGTAATGGAAGGTTCTCCTTTTGAGGGTGATGTTGAGTAGTGACTGAAAAATTAAGTAATAAGACCTTGCAAAGAAACTCTCAAAGAAGGTATTTCCACCTCAATATGCAAGACTGCTTCAGATCTATACACCAAAGAAAAAGGTGTAGCCCCAGTACGTGTTTTGATACTTGTTCTATAATCCCATAGTGTAGGATTGAGTTGCAGATGCCAATCCTTTCTAGATTTGTTTACCGTTCTCTGCAAAATAGTTAGCAGATTTTTGTTAGATGCTTCAGCTTGTCCATTACCTTGAGGGTTGTATATGGATGACCAGTGTTGATGACCAGTGTTGTTTAATTTTAAACTTTTCACAGAGCTCATCTAGATCTTTGGTTTTGAACTTCCCTCCATCATCAGTCACAATTGAAGAAGGTATCCCATACCTGCAGATGATATAGTTAAGGATGAATAGTGCCACTTCTTTACCAATTGCTTTGATTAGTAAAACCACTTCAACTCACTTAGTGAAGTACTCAGTGGCAGTTATGTTAAACTTGTGTCCATTAGATTATGCAGGATAGATTTGGCCAATGAGGTCAAACGCCCATTGTTGAAAAGGCCAATGTGTGATAAAAGGTATTGGATCCCTTGCTAGAGCATGTATGAGATTCCCATGTAGCTGACAATTCTCACAAGTTTTAGCAAATTTATAGCATATTTTTTCCATATCTAGCCACTAGTAGCCAACCCTTAGCAGTTTCTGAGCCAGAGTAAGACCATTTGAATGAGATCCACAAATACCTTCATGGAATTTAGATAACATGCATTGGGACTCTTCGGTTTCTAGACACCTAAGCAAGGTACTATCCAAACCTCCCCTATATAGATTGTTAGTGATGATGACATATCACGAAGCATTTTGAATTAGGTTTCTTTTCTCATTATGGGTAAGATTAGCAGGGAAAATTTGATCACATAAGTAAGAGTAGATATGACTATAGCAAGATGATTCATGTCCAATAATAGAATAGACCATTTGGGACTCAGGAGAGTCATAAGCAGGATAATGCAACTCTTCCACCTGAAATTCATAGCAGAACTCAAATTCTTGTAGCTGTGGTACAGATGCCAAGGTAGCCATATCATCTGTTGCTCTGTTTGCCGATCTAGAAATCTACTGAAATGATACAAAGGTAAAGTATTTCTTGAGGTCATCAACCATTCTTTTATAGGGCATAATTTTTTCATCTCGAGTCTGATATATATTATTAATTTGATTGATAATCAGTTGAGAGTCTCCATAGATGTATAACTCAACAACCTTCCATTCGCTAGCCACCTTGATTCCATTTACCAAGGCTTCATATTCTGCAATATTGTTGGTACAAGGAAAGAGAATCATGTATGCCTTTGGGATTGAATATCTCTGAGGAGTGATAAAAAGTATTTCGGCACCAAAACCTTTTTGAGTGAAAGACCCATTAAAGAACATTTTCCAAGATCATTGAGTAAGGTGCATGATGGATTCATCCAGAAATTCTATGTGCAAAGGTTGATTGTCTTTAAGCAAAGAATCAACAAGTTGATCTGCAATGACCTATCCTTTGATAGCTTTGTGTTCTATATAGTCAATATCAAATTCTGCAAGAACCATGACCCATTTAGCCAATCTCCTTGTAAGCATTCCTTTGCTGAGAAGGTATTTGAGCGGATCAATCTTAGACACTATTTTTATAGAATATGCCAGCATGTAGTGTCTTAATTTATGTGATGCAAAGACCAATGCCAAACAAGCTTTCTCTATGATAGTATAGTTCATCTCATAGGACACCAAGGTCTTGTTGATATAGTATATAAATCTTTCTCTTTTGTTCTCGTCATGTTGTGTTAGAAGTGCCCTCACTGATGTATCAGTAGCTGATATGTAGAGAATCAAGGGTTTGCCTTGAATTGGGGGCATCAATATAGGTGGATTAGAAAGATATTCCTTGATTTGCTTCAGGTGATGTTCATAATCTTCATCCCAGTTGTATGTAACTCTTTTCTATAATGCCTTTGTGAATGGTTGAGCCTTATTTTCTAGCTGAGAGATGAAGCGTCTTATTGATTGGAGCCGCCCTTGTAAACTTCTCATTTGACTGACATTCTTTGGAGGTGGAATTTTCATGATAGCTTTAACTTTTTCTGGATCCACTTCAATTCCTTTCACTGAAACAATATATCCTACGAGCTTTCCAGATGTGACCCCAAATGCACATTTCTTGGGATTTAATCTGAGTTTGAATTTTTCCATCCTGTCTAATATTGGACCTAGTTCTGATAGATGTGTTGATCTTTTCATAGATTTGACTAGAGTATCATCAATATAGTCCTTCATGTTTTTGTGTATCATATCATGAAAAATTATTGTTACAGCTCTTTGATAAGTAGCACCTGCATTCTTTAAGCCGAAGGGCATTACATTCCAGCAGAAACTTCCCCATGCACAGGTGAATGTTATTTTCTCTTGATCCTCGAGTGCAATTTTGATCTGATTGTATCCAGAAAAAACCATCCATTAAAGAGTACATTTCATAACCAACAATCATGTATACTATCATGTCTATGTTGGGCAATGAAAAATCATCTTTTGGACAAGATTTGTTTAAATCTCTGAAATCTATGCAAACACGTATTGATTTTTCATGTTTGGAAATAGGTACAATATTAGATATCCACTCGGCATAATCAATTGCTCTGATGAATCCAACTTTTACTAATTTTTCTAGATCAGCTTTAACAAGTAATGTAACATGAGGATGCATTTTTTTGGATTTTTTGCTTAACAGGTTTAACTCCGGGAGTGATAGAAAGATGATGCAAAATTGATCTTCTTTTCCATGAAGAAATAAGCAAATTCGTTTAGTTCTTTGGCTGACAAGGATTGAGCTACATGTATGGTTTGTTGATCTTCTTCTATCCCAATGTTTACTGGCTGTGTAGGTTCAACTAGCACTAATGATCGCTCTTGAAAATGATCAGGCAAAATGTCAAGTATCTCACCTTTAGGTTCCTCATAGAGGTTTTCACCATTAGGTACGTCCTTTATTTTTACTATTTTCTATTCTGAGAGCGCCACAGTGTGGTTTTCGCCATCGGAACTTTTTTTTCTTTTTTTTCTTTTTGTGACTAAGATACTTGACATCTGTTGCTGTCATGTTCTCACTTTGTTCACTGGTGGACGAGCCCATTTGTTCAACTACATTAAGATAACAGGCTAATGTATAGTCATTGGAAAAGGTAAGTATATTCAAAGGTTGATCTTGGAGAGTACAATCAATAAGCTCAGGATGTATAGTCATTGGAAAAGGTAAGTATATTCACGATATTGTCATCACAACCTTGGACTGGCAAGTCGATTTCTAGAAGACTACCTTGAGTAAGCGTCTCGAGACCAGGAAGAGTTAGAACATGATTATCAAATTTTACATTAGTATTTAGGGAACCTAACCCAACAAACCTACCACTAGCACCGTCCTCTACTTCGGACTGGACTACATATCATGGTTCAACAGTAACAGGTTCATTAGACAGAGTTTCAACATTCATGACAAAGTAGTCATAGTTTGGTGTCGAATATGTAATGTCATAAATAGATCTTATTTCAAAGTGATTAGAGTTAGAAGATGAAGCCTCTGACTCTTCTTCAAGTGGCTTAGTGAAAGCATGTATAGTATCAATATCTACATCTTTGATGTTGCAAGTTCCTTCATGATTTGGTTCAATGATCACTTGCAATTGACATGCTTGTTGACATAACTTTGATGACTTTGTTAGTCTCTATAATCTTTTCCATTCAGCTTCATCTGGACTAATGACCGGCCCTACTTCTGTAGCCTCTAATTCTTAATTTGTAGTCCCATACCTAATTTTGTCTATCTCATTAGAGAGAGATATAGTAGGTGAATAATTTTCTTGTGCTCTTCCTTCTTTCATCTACTGTTCATATTCTTCTTGTATTTTTAGTCTGATTTCCTGTATTTCCTTTTGTAGTTTTAAGTGCACCATCTCTTGTGCTTCATCTATGATATCACTAGGTTCTTCAAGAGTTTCTTCAGTAGATGCATCTGATAGAGGCTTTGGACCCCAATCATACTCATTCAAGTTAGTTTCTGAATCATCTACTTGCATTCTTCCTGTATATGTGACCGGAATGTTCAGTGGTGCAAACAATTCTTTAATTCCTTCTATCTCTTCTCTCATATCTTTTGGGATTTCTACTCCTTGCAGTGTTATTGTTGATATAGTTGGAACTTGGTTACAAGCTGCTTCTTCTCTCTTAATTTCCAGTTCTTCTTGTTCTTTCTCATACTCTTCCTGAGTTTGCTAAGTATTTTATTCCTGTGATGTTTGATGTAGTATCTTTTTCCTCCACTTAGACTGATGATGAGAAGTATGTTTTTGATCTGATGACTCCTCTAAATGGTATCCAAGCCCAGCTTTATCATTTGTAGACTTAGTTTTTAGCTTAATAGGTTCAACAATCCCTTCTTGACGCTTGCCCAAGGGACCGGTACCTGAATATCCCATGCGTTGAATCATCTTATAGCCTGGACTATATTGTTCAGGGGAGATCTCACAGTATTGCACTTCTTCGTTTTCACTATCTTCTTTGAAAATCCATTTGAGAACAACCTCCTCTTATGTTTCATCTACAAGGGAAGTAGAGGACTATACAAAATAACCATCATAAATGACATTTCGAGTTGAAGTTTGTGGATTCATAGCCTCAAATGGTTTTCCAGACTATCTCGACGATGGAGGAAGAGGCATTAGTGAAAGTATAGGTTCTATCTTGTATCCATCCATGCCAATCCCTATGATTTTCAATTTCTTTTCTAAGTCTTTCATCAAAGTTTCTAAACTTTCAACTGTAGAGGTTTCTCTATTATGAGGAACAAAGGTATCAGCACATTATTTCAATGCATTATAGGTGTATCTTGTATGAGTAGGCATATTGACTTCAACTCCATTATAAGAAAATTTCAAGTACTGATGATATGTAGATGGTACTGCTTGCATTCTATGAATCCATGGTCTATCCAGCAAGATGTTGTATGAAAGAGGAAGGTCAAGCACCTGAAAAAATAACATCTCTTTCCACAGGTCCTACCCCGATTGGCAATAGTACCAGACCTTTAGAGGTTCTCTCTTCTTCATTATAAGATTTTATATTTATTTTCTTTGTTGGATCAATGACATGTTCAGAAAATCCCAACTATATTAGTAAATTATAGGTACAAATATTCAACCCAGCACCTCCATCTATCAAAATACTTTTAACTCGGTGTTTATAGATCATAGCTTTGATGTATAATGGTTGGTTATGTGGATGATTCAATAAATTGTCATCTTCTTTAGAGAAGGTGAGGTAATGAGGTGAAGTCAGGTGACCCATCATAGATTGAAAATTATCTACATCTAAATATTTAGGGATGTTAGTAGTGAGCAAATCTTTGTCCAAGATCTCTCTATGAGCAGAAGAGATCTTAAGCAATTCAAAAATGGAGATTTGAGTAGTGGTTCGCTTTGATTGTTCGACAATGTTGTAACTAGGAGAAGATGATGAAGCCAGCTGATTAGATTTAGTTGTGATCGTATCTGGTTGTCTGTTTGAATAAGTTAGTAGGTTTGATGTTATTTGATCAGGAGTTGAGAAACTAGCTCCTTTGAGAGTAACCTTCTTTTGATCACAGGTTCCAGCATTTACAGTTTGCATTTTATTTTGTTTATCTTTGACTATGATCACGTTGCAATACTCAAATTGGGAAGATTCAATCATGTTGATCACACTGTCATTGTTGGCGTAGGTGTAATTGACTTTGGCACCTCCCTTGGATTTTGAGGAATCACCTTGTTCATAAGCAGGTAAAGGATCTTTGAAGGCTTTGTGATCAACATTAGTCATGTGGTTTCCAACAATAATTTTTCAAGCATCGATGAGCTCTTGAATCTCATGTTTGACTTTCATGTAGTTGTTTGTTGTATAACCCTTGTTTCGATGATATTCACAGTACTTGTTTTCCCTCCACCATTTGGGTTTAACTTCTGGATCATATGGTCTAGAGTTGTCAGGCAATGTGATCATATCATTTGCCAATAAAGTCTTAAGAGCTGATTCATACGATTCTTCCAAAAGAGTGAAATCACGTTTAGGATTTGAAAGCCAAGGCTTCTCTTTAAACCACTCTTTTGATTTCTTAGGAGGGTTTTTCGCAAAAATTTCAGCTGCTTTGAGGGCTTGTGTACCGCTAGCCAGACTAAATATTGTGGGTTTTGATTTTGGTTTAACAGTATCCACCACTCCATCATTAACAACATTTCTGTTGTTATCTTTACCGTATTTTAGTATTTGTTCTTGTGTTTGGAACTAGGGACTTGTTGTGTTTCTTTATAAAGTGATATATCTCCTTTCCTTATAAGCACATCTTCCATTTTGAGGGCACTATCTACCATTTTTTTGAATGAAAGGCATACTTGTATTTGGATATTGTATTTCAATTTAGGGATCATGTTATTGACAAAGATATCCATCTTCTCAGAATCTGGAATAGGCTATAAATATCTAGAGAACATCTTTCTCCAACGTTGAAGAAAAGTGAGAAAAGGTTCTCTTGTTTACTGTTTGGTATTGCAAAGCTCGATCATAGTGACTAGATGACAAATGTTATAGGAGTATTGTTGGAGAAGCAATTCGAATAATTCCTCAAAATGTTTAATTCCTATGGTGGGTGCCAAAAATGTGTGTGTGAAAAGTGGATAAGGTCTACAAGTTGTAAGACACAACACTTCAATTAAGTCATTACATGCATGATTAGATAGATATAATCATAAATATAAAAAAACATAACAAAACGACCTATTGCCTTCTAAAAGATGCGAGTATAGAATTTCTCTTAGATTTGTCTAAGCAATAGCAGTGACTAGACTACATCAAGATGAAGGATTTAATCTATATGAGCACAAAAATAAGCTAAATGTATGCAAGATTAAGCTAAATATGCAAGATTAAGCTAGACGAATAAATATTAAGCTAGATGAATGAATATTAAGCTAGATGAATTCAAGCAATCATGATTAAACTAAATATGAAAAAAGCTAAACTAAGACGCAATAATCTCAAAGCACAGTATCTTCAATGACTCCAAAGCAAAAACTACACAATAACAATAAATCTCCAAGGTGTCTTGAATGAGAGATGAAGGCTGAATTTATAGAGACTCAAAAGAGAGACCAATAGTCAAGATCGATTAACAATGAGTAGTTGAGATTCGTCAAGAAAAAGCACAATCCAGGTTAATTGAAATAATTGAGAGATCAGATTAATTTAATCTTGAGATAGATTCCAATTATAGCTTGATTGAATGCATTCAGATCATAAGTTTGAGTTTGCATTGGAGATAAAACTAGTTGATTCCATGCACATAAGATAAAATTTAGTTGATTCCATGCATATGAGATAAAATTAGCTCAAGATTTTTATTTAGAAAAAGCATTTTCAATGTAATTGAACCTCTTTCCTCAAGAAAAGCTTTGAGTTTTAATTTTAGAGAAAATGATTAATTCAATTTAATTGCTTTTTCTAAAATTTCTCAAGTTATCTCAATTTTAGAAAAAGAAATATCTTAAGTTTGATTTATTCTCTACATTTAATTATTTTCTTTTGCAGATTAATTTAACTCTTTCTTTTCCACTTTAATTCCTTTTTTGTGTGATTAATCTCTTTTTGTAAATTAATTCCTCTTTTTCTTTAAATTAATTGTTTTTTTGTGATTTAAATGGCAAAATGATTTATTAATTAATATGCTAGGATATTTAATTAAATAAATAGAATAATTGATCAACATGATTTACTTGGAATGACTAATTAATTAAATAAATATTTAATTAATATAAAGTGATTTATTTGCCATGTAACATTAATGATTGAAAAATTAATTAATTTGGCGCTCAAGGTTGATTTAATTGCCTTTGGTTAGGACCTTGGTGATATTGTCAAGATTAGGGACCCATGATTTAGGTGACCATTTTTATAAGAGGTCAGTTTGACATCTTCATACTATGTAAAGTTGATTTGCAGATATTACCTTTTTATATAGATTTCCCAAACAACTTATTCAACCATGGATATGCAGAATCAACATAGATAGAAAAGTAAGTTTCATTTTGTATTATAATTGTCTATGGTTGTACACTCCAGTAGCTCTTCTCAGAATTCCATCTAGGATTTTCCAAGCCCTATTAATAGAATTAGAATTGTAATAGCAATTGTTAGTATCTTAACAACAATGAAAAAGGTTTACAAACAAAAAAACTTACAACAGAACATACAAAATATTCTTAGTGAGCTTTGAAATTTGTAAGGTAGTGGCATGTGCAAATTGGCCCACCTAAAAATGCCATCTGTTTCATCTTTGTCCAGAAGTGTTGGATGGTCACATAACACTAGCACCTGTACAAATAATATAGATAAAATGAAGTTTACAGAACATGAGGTTAAATCTTCCACAAATCATGCCAATTTACAGATACACAAATAACAAAAAGAAATAAACCTCTCAGAAAAATGTAATTGGTTGCTGACCCAACGAATGTGGATTTCCAATATTGCAATAAATAATTTGTAATTACAAAGCATGGTTCAATTCAATGAATAATTTACTATCTCTACAAATATCTATGAATAAAAAAAGTTAAAAGAATGCCTTAACATGTTACTATCAGCAATTAAATAAGTTAAAATGTAGAAATGTGTTCCCTAATTTATAATAAAAACAATTAACAAGTGTTCACATAGAAAAACAACTTACCTAGCATGAAAACAAAATATAAAAAAATATGTTACTAGGAATTTATGTGATTAAACTACCATATATATGATTATTTTATAAAAAAATGACTTAATGTCGTAGGATAGACCATAACTGTAATGCCAATAATTTAATACGTTAACTGATTTAGCACAAAGTTTTGTGCTTGCCAAATTCAAAATAATCTAAGGAAAATGCCACCAATGAAGAAAGGGTGAATTTTGTGAGGCTAATCACAAACTAAGATTCATTTCATCTTCATAAATTGACTCGAACTCAGGTGATATTCAGGACATATCTAAATAATCTCTCAATTGGAAATATTGTGCCAATTGGAATCCCCTGCAAAAGCTGTCATCCAGGGTAACATATGAGATGTGTTAAAAAGTAAAATAAGTACAAAGGGTGACATACTGAAGCAAAGAGAACTAATGAAAATCACATAAGCTTAAAAGTGCAGCATAATGAAATATTGAAAAGTGCATTACCTTATTGAGCTTCTCTTTGTTTCGAGAATAGTTTAATATTCTCTACTTAACAGGGCCAACCACGTGAAGGTGGAATCTCATTTGGCCCCTCACCCCCCACCCCCTAACATCACTCTCAATTCCCCATACCCGATCATATAACATTAATCATTCATTCATCCATTAATAACATATAGCACTCATTCATTAACATATAACATTCATTGTTTCAGTTTTTACATATTATAAAAAATATGGTTGTCATAATACAATTACAATCACTTTTTTTTTGTTTCTTTTTTGCAGCTAAATAAAGATGATGTGGAGCATCATTTTCTAAATCATTTGTTCTGCCCTCTGCTCATGATCTTAATGTATGCCTAGTCATGTACTCACGGCGTGGAGGCCACTGCAAGGGGGGGTTTACTGCAATAACAAAGAAATGTTAAATTGATATGTTTTATTATTATTGTTACAAGTATTTCATTAATTAAAAGAACATTAGAGTGGTGCTCTTTACTTGATGGGGCCACATCATGTTGATCTTTTCTTATAGCCTCATGCTCAACATGTTGAACACCCTTTAAATCCTCTAGAGTTGAAACACAAAAGGTTACATCTATTAATACACCAATTGCAATTAAATATATTTAAAATAACATTAGAGTGGTCATCTTTACCTGATGGGGCCACATCATGTTTTTGATCTTGTCTAGCCTGATCATTCTCAACACGTTGATCATGCTCTACATTCTCTAAAGTTGAAACATGAAAGGTTACATTAATTAATACACCAATTGTAATTAAAGTTGTTTAATTGTATTAATCCATTGTGTGTTTTTAATAGCACATGAATACATCCATTACATACATGAGCTCAAAAGATATCTTATGAGGTCAAAGTAATTTTTTTTTCTTATCTATAATTTTCATACATGATTTGTAAGGTCATAAAGTTCATTGATATCAAAAACAACTCAATTGTAAGGCTTGAAGAGCCATTTTGTACTGAGAGACCTAATAGGTCTTGATAGAGTCAACTAAGGTCAAAATGTTCATAAAAGGATTTAAAATGTTGTAACTGATTATATTGAATCCATTTTTTTCAAGTTGGAAACATCCAAGAAGGATATGGTCAAAGTTGGCAAAGTTGTGTCAAAAATGCAAAAGTTGCAAAGTTGCAACATTGCCAAAAAGTGCAAAAGAGATGTAAAATGTCATCCATCGGTCATGAGTTGATTGGAGCAGTTAGAATGAGTGGAAATTAGTTTTTAATGGTTTATAAAACCATGTTTGGTCGAGGTAAAGAGGGGGGGAGAAGTTTGGAGGGTATTTGACAAAGTTTACCCATCAAACCCTCAATTGTCATCAAAATTTAAAGGGTTTGTGACTGTCACAGAGCCAAGAAGGGTCAGAAATATTGTATTTTTAATTTCCAAGTATTTTAGAATGATTTTATCATGAAATATATTTCCAATGAATCCTTTCTTATGCATATTCATGGAGTATTTGAAGATATATACTAGTTTTTTTCTAAAAACTGTTAAAATCCTCTATTAGGGTAATCATAGGCTTTCAAAATTATGTCTATGTATGTACTTCATTGTTGCAAATGGGAAGGTTATTTGGTGAAGGTTTGGAAATGTTTATGGGAGGCCCTAGTAACACTGTTATATTAATGGACAGGTGATTAATGCGAATCAGTAAGTTTTTGGCATCTTACTGTTGAATGCAATAACCACTCATGCTAAGGAAGTGATAATATGTTTTACTAGATATATGAGAGTTCATCTCATTAAGGGTTTGTTTTAAATAAATATTTTTGTAGTCCTTTATACTGTGATTAATTGGTTCCTTCATGATTAGATTTGAAACACTGATGTAATGAATATTTAATTCTTATCATTGAGTGTGGATTGAGTTGTAGTATGAAAGCCTTGAAGGCTCCAAGACAATAGGATTCAGTCCCAACTGTGTTTTCTTTATGAAAGATTATGATCAAAATTAAAATATGATCAGGTAATGAAAGTAAGGAATTGACAGTCCTAATTGGAGATAGTAACATGAAACAATGAGGTAAACCTGTCGGGTAGAAGCGCCTAAAGATGCATTGTGATCTGTGCTCTGGGTCTGAGCCTTCCCCGTATGATCAATGTCCCGTTGTGACAAAAATTAAATATAAAAAAACATTAGCTAAATGAAACCAATAGAATTACGAAAAAAAACATAATAATAAAATGATATGTTGGAGTCATTTATTGGAGATTGGCTAAAATGGTATATAGTATGTCCCATCCCCATAGTAACTGTGTTTGTATTTATGTGATTCAAATTGTAATCAATTAGAAACTCTTCCCCTACAGTTATTGATTTTATTGCACATATGAATACATAGTTTCCCTCACGCACCTCGAATATGCAATTGGGTTGCTTATTTGTTGACCAAGGTCGTGTACTATTTATAAAACCTGCAATATTCCCTAATGCTTTTGCCTTTCATCAATGTACATAGTGTTGGCATTTTTTATGATTATGTTGTGATTTTCATTGATGGACACACACTTGCTATGAGATCACCTCTTGAATGTGTGAATTATGCTCAACTGGTATTTGTTCCAAACCGGTATTATGTTGTAGTCTTTAGACTATTGGTGTTTTGTAGAAAGTGTTTACCGATCTCAAACGACATGATGACCTCAAGCGGTTCAAGGATCTCAAACGGAACGAAGCAAATGAACTAGAAGTGGTAGTTATCATTTCCCTAGTCTTCATTTTTGTCAAACCAATAATCTGTTTAATAGTTAAACCAATATTACTCTAAGTTACCAACCGGTAATCGGCAAAGTTGTATAAACCGGTAATACTCTGTGATGAGTTACCAATCGGTATATTTTTGTGATGAGTTACCATCCAACGACACTTTTGTTAGGTCCTAGAGACAACTGAGAGGGGGGGGTGAATCAGTTGTCAACAAATTTCAAACCAAAAACAACTTAACCAACTTAATGCTTAATACCAGTAAACTAGTTAAGTATGCCAGTAGACAGTGTTAACAGTTAATTGCTATACCGGTAAACATTAATGCATGAAACATAAACACAAAGTCATCCACAACACATAACACCAATATTTGTATGTGGAAACCCTGTAAGGGGAAAAACCATGGTGGGAAACCTTACCCACAATCAGATGATACTACTGTAGATAGTAAGTGTACATAAATGGGGTCTGCACATGCAAAAAGGCCAATAGCCTAGAGCTCACTGCTCAATCACAAAAAGGGAGTCACACTGACTACAGTTGGATGGTTAAATCCAATAAGAATGTACTGCACAAAATAGCATCTTCATATGCTGGATTCAGTACCTGTGTAATGTTGATATGCTTTCACAAAAACCTACCTTCACCTTCAAATGATGTCTTTGTGTATAGCTCTGCTTGATCTCGCATATACCTTCTCACAATTATTTTTTTCGCATTCCACACTCGATCTTACAATAAGATCTTACATTTATACCATAACCTAAGACCAATTTTAGTAGGTCGGCTCTACAAGATATTACAATAAAAGCATTTTACAAATAATATAATATCTGATGCAATAATCAATTAAACATGTCGGCTTAAAGCATTTAGAACAATAATTAGTCATCTCCATAGCGTGCCATGCTAATCTGGAAAAGATAAACCTGCCGGTGTAACCCTAGGTAACCCTGGACCTATTTGCCGGTAAAAGCAAATATGCAAATATGAATATACCATTGATTAATTCTTCAAAACAAAGTGTCCACATGATGTCTTCAACATTACCAAGTGTCTTCCATATCATTCCAAGTGTCGGTGATCATTATATCCTGCCGGTGAACCATATACCAGTAACTGTGCAGTAGTTACTTGCTTGCTGGTGAATGTTGTTGGATCTCCAAAGTGCTAGTGTTTTAGTAGGTGTTGACATCAATGACAAAACCATACCAAAATACCAACAATCTCCCCCTTTGGCATTGATGGCAACACAAGATGGAAAAACCATCAAAGTGCCAAAACAAAAATGCCACGAACCAACAATCTCCAAAAAGATCATAACTAGGATACAGAGAGCAATAGTCTCTCCCAAACAACAATCTCTCCCCCTGGGAGCAACATGTATTATCGAAAGTTTTTTTTTTTTAAAGATAATTTGTTTTTCCATAGATGTCTCTTCCCCTTTGACATCAAATGCAAAAGTTACAATAACAAAATTAAGTTCATATACAAAATACCAATCAATTCAATATACCACCTACTCCCCCTGAGAAGTAGCTTCCTCATCAAAGACCAGAGTAAAAGATTTCTCTGTAAATTATACTGGTTGATGACAATCATCAATTGTTTAAGTCTCTACTGGTGGTGGTATGACTCCAAGCTGATCTCTGAGATATTCAAAAGTCTCCTTAGGCAAAGGTTTTGTGAAAATATCTGCAAGCTATTCTTTAGTATTCACATAAACCAGTTTTATCTCTTTTTCTTCAACTTTTTCCCTTAGAAAATTTAGTTTGATAGAAACATGTTTTGTTTTAGAATGTAATACCAGATTCTTAGATATATCAATTGCTGCAATGTTATCACAATATATTGTAATAGGTTCCTTGCATTTTACCTTTATGTCTTTCAACATTTTCTTAAGCCATAGTACCTGTGTACAGTTAGTTATTGCTACAACATATTCTAATTCTGCTGTTGATAAAGATGTACAACTTTGTTTCTTACTCAACCAAGAAACTAATCTCTTTCCAAGAAAGAATGCTCCGCCAGTGGTGCTTTTTCTATCATCCACATCTCCTGCCCAATTTGCATCTGTGTAAGCACATAGATCAAAATTTTCATCTCTAGGATACCATAATCCAAGATTTGCAGTGCCTTGCAAGTACCGGAAAATCCTTTTTACTGCTGATTCATGATTTTCTCTAGGATTACTTTGAAATCTAGAAACAATACATACTGCATTCATAATATCAGGTTTGGTTTGTGTCAAATATAGTAAACCTCCTATCATAGATTTGTATCTAGTTGGACTAATAGGTGTAGATTCATCCCTTTGAGCTAATTTGTCATTTGTAGTCATAGGTGTGCTTACCGGTTTAGAATTCTCCATCCCAAATTTCTTTAGTAACTCTTTCCAGTACTTGGATTGACTTAAAAATATACATTTTTCAGTCTATGAAATCTGCAATCCTAAAAAGAATTTTATTTCTCCAATCATAGACATTTCAAATTCTTGCTGCATTTTAATAAAAAATTCTTTACATAATCCATCTTCTCCTCCAAAGATTATATCATCAACGAATACTTCTATAATCAAGATATTATCATTAGTTATTTTGTAATATAAATTATTGTTTGCATTTCCTTTAGTAAAACCAATCTTTAAAAGATACTTATCCAATCTTGCATACCAAGCTCTTGGGGCTTGTTTCTATCCATACAGAGCTTTTCTTAACTTGCTAACCATATCATTGTCATCTGTCAAAGAAAATCCATCAGGTTGTTCAATGTATACTTCCTCTTCAAGATCTCCATTCAAAAATGCACATTTAATATCCATTTGATAAACTTTGTAGTTCTTGTGTGCTGCAAAAGCCAAGAATAATCTGACTGCCTCAATTCTAGCTACCGGTGCAAAGGTTTCATTGTAATCAACTCCTTCTTTCTGAGAATATCCCTTACACACTAGTCTTGCTTTATTTCTGACAACCTTACCATCTTCATTAAGTTTGTTTCTAAATACCCATTTTGTTCCAATTACATTTTTATCTTTAGGTCAGGGAACTAATGTCCAAGTATTATTTTTCTCAATTTGTTCTAATTCTTCTTCCATAGCTTTAATCCAAAATTTATCTTCACATGCCTCATTAACAGATGATGGTTCAATTTGAGAAATAAGACATACCTCTTCATTTGCCAATCTTCCTCTTGTCATAACTCCTTTAAATTTATTTCCAATTATTTGATCTTGAGAATGATTCAATCTTACATACCGGGGTGTCTTAGTTTGTTGTTGTTCTTCAATTACTATGGAATCCTCTGATGGTACTGGGATAAATGGATCTTCATTCTGTACCGGTGGATTTAGTGTAGGTTCATTTGTCACAATTTCTGTTGCCGATTCAGAGTCTACATACCTTGAAGTTCCTTTTAATTGTTCATCAATTTTTACATTTGTACTCTCAACAATTTTTTGCAATCTCTTGTTAAAACATCTATATGCCTTGCTCTTAGATGAATAACCAAGAAATATTCCTTCATCACTTCTAGGATCAAATTTGCCAATATACTCATCTCTTCTAATATAACATTTACTTCCAGAAATACTTAAGAGTAGGAGTATTACCAAACCATAGTTCATGAGGGGTCTTACCGGTTTCACCTTTGATGTGAACTTTGTTGAATGTATAGACTGCTGTGCTGACTGCTTCTCTCCAATACACATGTGGTAAATTTGCTTCAGATAACATACTTCTTGCTACATCCAAGATAGTTCTATTTTTCCTTTCAACAACTCCATTCTGCTGTGGTGTCTGAGGTGCTGATAGTTGTCTTCTGATTCCATTCACTTCATAGAATGTATTAAAGTCTTTAGATGTGAATTCCCCTCCTTGATCCGATCTTAAACATTTGATTTTCTTACCGGTTTCATTTTCAACCATTGCTTTGAATAGTTTGAACTTTCCAAGTGCTTTTGATTTTTCTCTGAGAAAAGTAACCCAACACATTCTAGAATAATCATCAATAATTAGCATGAAATATCTATCACCTTGTAAGCTTTTAGTCCTAGCTGGACTACATAAATTAGTGTGAATCAAATCAAGAGCATTATTGGATTTTTCTGGAATACTTTTGAAACTAGCTCTAACTTGTTTTCCAAATTGACATTCCTTACAAATTGTATTATGAGGTTTGACAATTTTAGGTTGATCTCTAACTGCCTTAGAAGTACTGATTTTTACCATGTAATCAAAGTTTACATGACAGGGTCTCTTATGCCATAACCAACTTTCATCTATATGTGCAATCAAGCATGCCTTTTCACTGTTATTCAAATGAAAGATATTGCCTCTAGTCTGATTACCGGTTGCAATTTCTAAACTAGTTCTATTCATAATTTTGCAGTTTCCATTCTTAAATTGTAATTGAAATCCCTTCTCAACTAATTGACCAACACTCAAATGATTATGCTTTAATCCTTCAACATAGTAGACATTGTTAGTGTTATGCTTACCATCAAGAGATATTGTATCCTTACTTGTGATTGAATAGGCTTTGTCATCTCCAAATCTTACTAAACCTCCATTGTATTCTTGAAAGTTCAAGAATTTACCTTTGTCTCCTGTCATATGATGTGAACATCCTGAGTCAATGATCCATTCATCCTTTACTTCAACTTTAGCTACTAGGGCTTGTTCTACCAGTTGAGCAGTAGGTGTTGGTTGATCTTCTATTATAGCAACAAAAACCCATCCATTGTCTGTTGGATCCTCATTAGAATGATCAGTCACACCTTCATCAGCAATGTAACAAGATTTGTCTTTGTTCTTCTTAAATCTGTATCTTTGATATTCAGGATTAGGCTTATATGTCCTTCTAGCTTCTTCTCTTAGTCTAGCATGTCTATCAGGGCATCTCGAAGCCATATGACCAATCTTATTGCAGTTAAAACATTTAAAGGGTGCTTTACCTTCATACTTACTTCCAACTGGACCTTTAGGCATTTTCCTTGCAAATATTGCTTCAAGTTCTTCAAGCTCTTCATTCTCTTTCCTAGTTTCTTCAAGCTCTCTTGCATAAAAGGCTTTCCAATCTGATTTGTCAAATGATGGAGTAGATGATGTTGATGCTTTAAAGGCCAAAATTGTCTTTATAGTAGCAACATGACCAAATTCCTCAATTTCAAAAGCTGAAAGTTTTCCAATCAATGTATCCCTAGTTACTGATGTATTAGGCATTGTTCTCAACTCATTTATAGTAGTAACCTTCATTTTATATGCCGGTGGCAATCCTCTTAAGATTTTTGAAATAATTTCATCCTCACTTAAGGTTCCTCCACAACAATTTCATTTACTCTTTCCATAAAAGCAGAAATCCTTTCATCTTCTTCCATTTTCAGATGTTCATACCTGACTCGAAAACTTTCAAGTTTTGCAATCTTGACTATGGAGTCTCCTTCATTCAGTGTTTCCAAATGATCCTAGATAGCTTTAGCACTAGATCTATCTGATAATCCCATGATTTATTGAACTGATAATGCACTCAAAAGTGCTTCTCTTGCTTTGCAATCATTCTCCTCATCTTTAGATAAGGTAGTTGAAGTAGCAGTATAACCTTTCTTTGTAACTTCCCAGATGTCTTTACCAATGCAATTCAGATGTGTCTCCATTCTGATCTTCCATATCCCATAGTTGGTTCCATCAAGTTTAGGACTGTCCTTCCTGAAATAATTAGTAGTCATTGGATCTCCTCAAGTTGTTAAACTTCTGCAAAAGAGCACTAAGTTCTAATACCAATTGTTAGGTCCTGAAGACAACTAAGAGGGGGGGGGGTGGTGAATCAGTTGTCAACAAATTTCAAACCAAAAACAACTTAACCAACTTAATGCTTAATACCGGTAAACCAGTTAAGTATGTCGGTAGGCAGTGTTAACAGTTAATTGCTATACCGGTAAACATTAATGCATGAAACATAAACAAAAAGGCATCCACAACACATAACACCAATATTTGTATGTGGAAACCCTGTAAGGGGTAGAACCACGGTGGGAAACCTTACCCACAATTAGATGATACTACTACAGATAGTAAGTGTACATAAATGGGGTCTGCACATGCAAAAAGGCCAACAGCCTAGAGCTCACTGCTTAATCACAAAAAGGGAGTTACACTGACTACAGTTGGATGGTTAAATCCAATAAGAATGTACTGCACAAAATAGCATCTTCATATGCTAGATTTAGTATCCGTGTAATGCTGATATGCTTTCACAAAAACCTAGCTTCACCTTCAAATGATGTCTTTGTGTATAGCTCTGCTTAATCTCGCATATACCTTCTCACAATTTTTTATTCGCATTCCACACTCGATCTTACAATAAGATCTTACATTTATACCATAACCTAAGACCAATTTTAGTAGGTCGGCTCTACAAGATATTACAATAAAATCATTTTACAAACAATATAATATCTGATGCAATAACCGAATAAACTTGTCGGATTAAAGTATTTACAACAATAATTAGTCATCTCCATAGCATGCCATGCTAATCTGGAAAAGATAAACCTGTCGGTGTAACCCTAGGTAACCCTAGACCTATTTGCCGATAAACGCAAATATGCAAATATGAATATACCATTGATTAATTCTTCAAAAAAAAGTGTCCACATGATGTCTTCGCCATTACCAAGTGTCTTCCATATCATTCCAAGTGTCGGTGATCATTATATCCTGCTGGTGAACCATATACCGGAAACTGTGCAGTAGTTACTTGCTTGCCGGTGAATGTTGCTGGTTCTCCAAAGTGCTGGTGTTTTAGTAGGTGTTGACATCAATGAAAAAACCATACCAAAATACCAACAACTTTTATGGTGATTTTGTATCATGTTACCAAATGCGTCTAGATACATTGAAGCTAGCAACTTGCAATGTAATCCTATTGGACCAACACGAAATAAGATTCCTTTTTAAGGACATCATGTTTAGGGTTTTATAACTGTAGCTGTTAGGGTTTTTGGTGGTTGATGAGTTCTTATATGTGCGATCTTAATACAAAAGATCAAGTCCGTGTGCTGTAACAAAGTGGATTTACTAAAGGCTGAAGTAATGTTGAAATGCATCAGCAATGAGCTACCATGGATCTAATCAAGAAGACTGTTCCATTTTCTATATCATTTACTTGTTGATTACTCGCATCTTTGACAAGTCAGAAACCCTTAACCAGGTAGGCCTAGAAAAGCATTTGTAAATCCTCTAACAAGGTGATTCACATCTATGGGTCTGAAATCCTCTCACAAGGCAGTCTTTAATTGGACTTATCTCCTAACAGAGATTGAGATTCCTAACAGGATCTGTTCTGGTAAAGAACATTGTATGACCTTAACTAGTCTAGTTACTATTCTGTAGATAGTTACTTGTGAGTTTCATCTCACCGTGGTTTTTCCCATTTGGGTTTCCACGAGAAAATCTCTTGTGTTATGGTGATTGTGCTTCTGTGGGTGAATGCCTTACTTGTTGTTTGGTTTGCATTTGTGTTAACCGGTTTGTTAGTTAAACTATTATACCGGTTTGCTTCTAGACTAATAATGTGTTTGAGTTCAGTATTTTTTGGTATATTAATTCACCCCCCCCTCTTAGTATTCATCAATTGGTATAAGAGCCAACCTTTCTATAAGTATAACCACTTGGAAAGAGATATGGGGGAATACAATGTGAGGGAACTTACTCATCGGCTCACTCAGACTGAGCAAGACTATGATGAACTCAAAGTCAAATATAAGGCCTCTCAGGCAAAAAGAAGAGACCATGCTAAAAAACTGATGGAGCTAACTGAAAATAGTTCTTTTGATGAAGCGAACATGGAAGCCCTAGTTCAAGAAGTTGAAAAACTGAATGAGTCCAATGCCAACCTAAGAAGGGAACTTGAAGGACTAACTATCAGAATGTGTCAAGAGCTTGAGAATCGGAGGAAAACTGAAGATATGGTAAAAGACAAAGATCATGAGATCTCCAAGCTGAACCAAGAGATCAGTGCACTTACTGCTCATCTTCATGAAAATAAAATGGAAAAGGAAGAAATGCAAGGTGAACTACACATGGTTGTTTCTTAGAATGCAACCTTAAAGGAATCCAATGCTTCTATTACCAAAGAACTTACCGAGTCAAAGGAAATACTTGCCAAATTCAATAAGAGCACTATCAAGGTAGAGAAGAAGCTTGAATTAGCTAAACTGGTAAAGAATACCAATGGACTTGGTTTCTCTGATTATGAGGAAGGTGAGACCTCTAGAAAAAAAGATGGAGCATCAAAGAAACAACCGGCACCAAAGGATAAAGGTAAGCAAAAGTTCAAACCTGTTTGCTTTAATTGTCTCAAGGAAGGACACACTGCTAATGTATGTAGAAGTAAGGCTTATAATAATTTTCCTTATTTTCTAAACGATAAGCCTAGACCCAATAGATTCAATGGTAATTGTTATGCATGCAAAAAATTTGGGCATAGAGCATTTGAATGCAGGTCTGTCATGCACAACACCGGAAGGTATCCTCAAGGGAGTGAAGGAGATTTTTTTGAACCCTCTAGGAACCAGAACCCAAACCGGTTTAATACCTATAATCATTAGTTAGGAAGCAGTGGCTATCAAGCAGAAATCAGATGGAAAGCAAATTGTTTGATCTATCATGGTAGTGGTCACACTACTGCAACATGCATAAGGAAGAATGGAAACATGAATAATGGACCTTGGAGATCACCTGGAATGATTTGCTATCATTGCAACAAACTGAATCATACAGCAAGATTCTATAGAATGAGAAAGAATATATTAGATGATATATCGGTCACTCCAGAAGGAAAGATAGATGTTGAAACTGTTCAAGCGGATATGAAGAAAACCTGGAAGAAGAAGCTAGAAGAAGTGATTCAAGAAGAACCGGTTTCTGCACCTAGAGTGGAAGACATTGAACCGGTGAACTAATCATCAGAAAAGCTTAGGGGGAGCAAATGGTGAAATGTTTCGAACCCCCGGTTTACACTAGTAAAAGACCTTAACTAGTATGTGATACCTGTCAACTGGAAGAAGACCGGAAATGGTAAAAGGCAAATTAGGGTTTACGCCCTAATAGTGGAGCATTTATTATGGTAGGTGAAGAACTTGTTTAAAAGGATTTTTCAAGTCATTTTTCACTTATTAGTTCTCGAGAGAAGAAGTTTTTAAGCACTGAGCGATGAAAAGCGATTTGGATTGCGATTCGAAGAATTTTCAAAACCTTGAAGAAGAATCAGAAGCTAATATCAATCAGTCAAGTGTAGAACACAAAGCAGCATTTCAGCAACCGAAAGAGTGTGTGGCGAAGTATAATTTGCAAGCCCTAAATTTTGATTTACAAAGGTATTTTTCAAATTTCTCTATTTATCATGGCTTCCACATCACACTCTAGCTCTAGTGCACCTGTTGATTCAGTAGACTTCATTCAACAGAAGGCAAAATACAATGCCCTATCTCAAATGCCCGCTGGTGTTATAGTGGAGGAAGGCATTTCCAATTACATTGACTGAAAAATTGAATACTTAGGATCTCTTGTAATCCATTCTCAGTTGAGTTTGTTCTGCGGGAAGGACAAGAAGATTAAACTAGAATTTAGCATCTTGGAAAAGAAGAAGCTTCACAATGCAGTCTATTTCCTTGAAGAGTTTTCAGATGATCACATCCGCATCATTCTAAGAAAAGTGCACAAGAAGATTAAACCAGAAGGACAAGAAGATTAAACAGGAATTTAGCATCCTGGAAAAGAAGAAGAAGGAAGCAGAGGAGGAAGAAGAAAAGAAACGGGTAGAGGAGAAGAGGAAGCGGGAAGAGGAAAAGAGAAAAGAAGAGGAGAAGAAGAAGAAGGACGAGGACGAAGAGAAGTGGAAAGAAGAAGAAGAGAAAAGAAAAACAAAGGAAGAGGAGAAAAAGAAGGTAGAAGAAGACAAGCTAAGAATGAAAGAGAAGGAGGAAGAGGTGCAGAGCACTTAAGTGGAGACTCCAAAGGCAACCAGTAGTCAAGCCAAACTAACTAACATTACCAGTCCTATTGATCTCCAATCTGCAAATGAATTAGAGCTGCTGCAGAGCATTAAGCTTTCTCAAGAACACCTAGAGGTGATAAGGAGGAAGAAGGAGCAAGACGTGATCCAAGCTGCGATGGACACTCTTACTGGTTTGATACCCGATACCAACCTCCCTCGTATCGATTCCTCTCTGGCCCAACTGAAACTCTTATGCATAGTTGTGGAGGACCAGGTATAAAGGCTGGAAGAGGTTGCTGAAGCGAATGCCAAGAAGGAGAATCAAAAGGCTTTGAACACTGCCTTGGTGAAAAAGTTACATGAGCTCCGGTCCGATTTGCAGAAGGCACAGAAGGACATCAGAGATGCAATGGATGAGGGGAAATTACTGCTCAGTAAGATATGTCAACCCCATCTATTTTGTGATGATGTGCTTGCCCAAAAAGACAAACTGCAAACTGATTTGCAGACATTCATAAGCACCTTCCAAACGCCATATGATTCCTTTACCGCTTATGGGAAAACCGTTTACCGGTTTCAACTTCAGGCTGCAAGAATTGATTTGGAGATCAGCAACCGGACTAGGGATTTGCCGGAACTAGAACTGGTTCTACTACCAAGATTGCAAATACTTCAGAAGTGCTATCTCAATCTGGATGTCTTGACGGTTACTCAAGAGATGAGTACCTTGACAACCATGGAGGAACAAGTATCCCAGATGCAAACAGAGAGTGAGGTTGCTACCTCATTACTTGAGTCATGGTCCTTATCCATGAAGCAATTTATGCAGGACTTTAAATATGTTTTTGACAAGTTTCACTCTTTATTGTCATAAACATTTATCCAGCTAATAGAAATAGGGGATTATTCAGTTGTATTTTGTCATTGTTGGTAAAGGGGGAGAAGTATTTTGGTATTTAAAATTTTGATGCATACTATCTATACTCTCATGTTTATCTCTTTAAGGAAGTAGCATACATTGTATTTTCTGCAAAGGGATAGTGTATATGCTTAGGGGGAGTATTTTTTATTATGGCATTTTTTTTTGTAAAACACTTAGATGTCAAAAATTTTCCTAAGTGTTGCCATCAATGCCAAAGGGGGAGATTGTTGGCATTTTTTATGATTATGTTGTGACTGTCATTGATGGACACACACTTGCTATGAGATCACCTCTTCAATGTATCAATTATGCTCAATCAGTATTATGTTGTAGTCTTTAGACTATCGGTGTTTTCTAGAAAGTGTTTACCGATCTCAAGTGGCATGATGACCTCAACCGGTTTGAGGATCTCAAGCGAAACAGAGCAAAGGAACTAGAAGCGGCAGTTATCATTTTCCCGGTCTTCATTTTTGTCAAACTGGTAATCTATTTAATAGTTAAACCGGTATTACTCTAAGTTACCAACCGGTAACCGGTAAAGTTGTATAAATTGGTAATACTTTGTGATGAGTTACCAACCGGTATATTTTTGTGATGAGTTACCATCCACCGACACTTTGACGGTTATTTTGTGTCGTGTTACCAAATGTGTCTAGATACACTGAACCTAGCAATTTGCATTGTAATCCTATTGGACCAACATGAAATTAGATTCCTTTTTAAGGACATCATGTTTAGGGTTTTATAAGTGTAGCTGTTATGGTTTTTGGTGGTTGATGAGTTCTTGTATGTGCGATCTTAATAGAGAAGATCAAGTTTGTGTACTATAACAGAGTGTGGATTTACTGAAGACTAAAGTAATGCTGAAATGCATCAGCAATGAGCTACCATGGATCTAATCAAGCAGACTGTGCCATTTGCTAGATCATTCACTTGTTGATTACTCACACCTTTGACAAGTCAGAAACCCTTAATCGGGTAGGCCCAGAAAAGCCTTTGTAAATCCTCTAACAAGGTGATTCACATCTGTGTGTCTGAAATCCTCTCACAAGGTAGTCTTTAATCAGACTTATCTCCTAACAAAGATTGAGATTCCTAATAGGATCTGTTCTAGTAAAGAATATTGTATGACCTTAACCGGTCTGACCTTAACTGATTTGAACTTAACCAGTCTGGTTACTATTCTGCAGATAGTTACTTGTGAGTTTCATCTCACCATGGTTTTTCCCATTTGGTCTTCCATGTCAAAATATCTTGTGTTATGGTGATTGTTCTTCTATGGGTGAATGCCTTACTTGTTGTTTGGTTTGCATTTGTGTTAACTGATTTGTTAGTTAAACTGTTATACTAGTTTGCTTCTAGACTAATAAAGTGTTTGAGTTCAATATTTTTTGGTATACTAATTCACCCCCCCCTCTTAGTATTCATCACATAGCCACCCGTTTATTTTGATTCTTATCTTTTAGTTGTATATAATTTCCTGACAGTGCATCCCTACGCATACTTCATGTATATAAAACTAGTTGTATCCAATCTTTGTAACTGTAACAAGGTTCGACATACTCCATCAATTCAGTAACTTTGTCGTAACAAACCTTTATGTCATCCATGCAAAATAGGCCCAAACCATGTAATGATGATGGTGCTATGCGATATATCCTCTCGTTGACATAAAAATTAGTGTTTATTGGAGGAAGTTCCTTGGGTACCCATTGTTTCCATAGATGCTTGTACCTCAAAGGCACCTCGATGTCATCTATCCTCTCATCAACATAAGAACATGACCCCCCTTCAGCAAGAAAAAATTCCACGTGTTTAAAGAATTTTCTTCTAATCTTTTCACCTCTAGTTGATCTCCCTCTTGTAGACCTACTACATGTCTTGCTTTCCTCTTCTCTCCCTAAATTTGCCTCGCTCGAGGAAGATAGATCTGACAAATACCTATTTGGTGGTACTTGCACTCCATCGAATGAGAGAGATAGTTACCAAAAATTCCTTGAGTTTTTTCATGGTCCATCAAGACGTGGGCAAGCATAACTATAAGGTGACAAAGAGAATCTACAAGAGATCATGGACTTAGTAGAGGTAAGATGGACTTAGTTTTCCACACCCTTCAACTTGGCCAATTATTTTTCATCAACTTTTATTTGATTTCAAAAGGATTTGATAAAGCTAAGACGTGTGCCATCTTATGTTGTCTTGTGATAAGAGAATCTTCTTAGGGGGGCCATGATGAGGCCATTTTGTTTCTTTTCATGAGTAAATAAGGTCAATAAAATACAACTTGGGTCCAATTATTTTTCCTTTATTTTAATTATTATGTAATCTTGAAGCATAAAATGTCTACAAAATACTTTATTTGAACACCTCCTAGAAGATATAAAGGGCCTAAAAATAATAATCTAATAATAATGCTACATTAGAAATAGATTTGACATTTCTAGAATAATATGCATATTTTTTTTCTATTGATTATAATTGATAACAACATATACGAAGTAATGTAAGTTCCATCACCACACCCAACTAGTATTCTCCCAAATAGGAGATCAGTATATGAAGATAGTTACATCATAGAGTCTACATTAGATAATCAAAGTGTGTGACTAATTACATCTGTACATAGTCAAAAGGATGAGGACTTAAAAAACACAAGTACTGAAAATAGATCATATCCATGCTATCCACCCTCTTTGCCGCTCAGTCCACTTAAGGACTTTGTCATCATGCTCAATAGGTCTTGGTGGAGGAAGATTGGCCTCAAGAGGGAGACCTGCTACAGGATATGCTTGGACTGCTCCCCTTCCTCTAGTGAAACCTTCTCTAGCATATCATGGAGTTTTTTCTTCAAGTTTTGCATAGCCTGCTCAAAAGGTTGTGTTTTTGACTATTCATTGGATATGGTGTATCCATATGCTATCTTCTCTCATAACACTTTAACAACACCATCATTTAGAAGCTCCAAAAACTTTTTCTCCCCACACACCTTGTTATTATTTTTAATGTCAAGCCTTATAAAAATAGTTTACTCATGAGCTTTCTTAGATTAGCTTCTTCCAGCACAAACTCTTCATTCCTTATATCTATGTGTTAATTTTGGAAGCCCAATAGTTTGGTTCTATGTTCTAGTACACTCTGACCTTTAACCATGTTTAGATTAAACAACTTTATGTCAAAACCCATCATCCAAAATTGATTAAGGTTGATTGCATACATTCTCCTTGTTTTAGGTTTGCCACAAGATCAAGTTATTTAATAGGAGATCAAGCTATTTAATTGATCAGCTAAACAACTCTATAATGAATGGTTCATAAGGTACAACGCTTGTCATAGGTTTTGCAAAAAACACAATTTTCTACCCCAATAAGCCTTACCCACTCAATGTAAAAAAACACACTACCATTTCAAACCTGTTTAGTAAAATGTAAGGAGTTTATAGTTGATTTAAAGATTAATGGGAGTTGACCAAAATATAGAATGCAACACTTACAACGGATTTGCTGACACTTGCACTTGTTCATCCTCTTTCTCCCTCCATTTTTCAATTTCCAATTGGCTAGATGCTTTGTGGGCGGCTTGGTATTTCAATTGATCCTTGTAGTAATTATGCTAATGGGGGTGTCTCACAATGAAATGGTTAGTGCATGATTAGTATTCAATAAACACAAAAACCATTTAAATGAGATATCAAGAAAGATTTGAACAAGAACATCATGAAAACAAAATAAAACATAAATATACTCATGAAGCTCCCATTGCAAGTATCTCTTCCTTGTCCTCCTTGCCTCCACGAACTTTGCTAGCTCCAAAGTTTGACAAATGGAGAGTTGGAGAGAGATGTGGATTGCTCTCCTTGTGCTCAACAAGGTAAGATTGATGGATTATTGGATTGTTGGATTTGAGTGATGGATTATGAATTTGATAGATTTGAGAGAGGATTTAGAAGAGGATGAGAGGAGAATAGAGCATCATGAGGATGCATGAGAAGTGGATCTTTTTGGTGAGGATAATAAGCTCCAATTTATAGATTGGAGAAGGCCAATGAAGGGCCAAGATTGATTTGATTATGAAGGGTTGAGATTGATTTTGGATAGAAGGCATGGATCAAGGGTGCCTTGGTAAAATAAATAGGAATATAAAATTCCTTTGGAAAAAGGGGGTAGAAATTTGAATTTCAAACTTGAGGAATTAAAAATTCCAAAATAAGGATGCATTGAGGGATTCAAATAAATTTGAATTTCTTTGAGAGATTCAAAGTTTGATGTGACATGAGTGGGAATTAAAAAATGGAGAATAATGATAATCATGGTTATGAGATATTCTAGAAGGATTAATTAGGTTGAATGGGATTAGGAAAAGTGATTTGTAGGAATCACATGACTAGGTTAATTAATTAAAATTAATTAACTGAGTGGGTTTAGAGGAAATGATTGTTGAGAGGACTTTAGAAGAATAGGGGAATAATTAATTTATTTGATAAATTAATTATTGGACAATAGTGATAGGATTAATTAAATTAGATTTAATTGATTCTGAGAGGAATAAGGATAACCTAATTAAATTAATTAATTATGTTGATAGGCTTAAATTAATTAAATATTAATTTTAGCTGTCTACATTTTGCCCCTCTTTGATATAGAGTCATGAAATGATGTTATATCAAAGAAGAATAAAACATAGTGGAAGAAAAGGATAAGGACTAGTAGCATGATGCCCCAGTCATGAGATGAAGAAGAAGGATAAGGACTAGTAGCACAATGCCCTAGTCATAAGATGAGGAAGAATGATAAGGAGGAAGGATGATGAGGAAGCAGTGGTATGCTGCCTCGAGAGAATATGCAAGTTTGAAGAACATGGATGTGCTCTCGAAAGGAATTAGAAGAATAAGTGATGAAAGGATGAAGATAATGAAAGAGGGAATTAGGATGAGTTGGAGTGTTGTGAATGAAATGAGACAAAGAAATGATAGATGGATTGGATTTCTTGTTGAGCAAGTATAGAGAGAAAACCTAGATTTGATATTGCCATGGATAGTCTACACCACTGATTATAAGAACCAGGATGATATGAATATTTGAGGCATGGACTGATGCTCGGTTAAACAGGAATGCCTTGCACACAATCATGCAAGTGTTGATAAACACTAATGCAGGATTGTCGGTTCGTAAAAGGAAGACCTTCAAAAACACCATGCCATGAAAACTATGCCCCATTATACACCAGCCAAGACATACCAAGATATAGGATGATCAAGGCAGTCCTGGACAAGTATAGTCCTGGGACACAAGATGAAAACAAAGCGAAAAGCTCAAGCATGCAAACAATATGCACATGAGCAACTGATATCTCTTGCCAAGAGTAGGACATGGATTTGGATAAAATGTCGAACTGGAGAAGGATGCATCCCGATGGGCAAGGTGATGGATTGATTGATAGATGACAAAAGACAAGTTGGATGTGCAAGATTTGCAACTGAGAGGATTGTTGCTTGGATTTGATTAGCGAAGTATGGATCGGTGCTTGGATTAGGTAGAAGTCAGCGCGAGCTCAGGTAGATGGTGAAAGCTCAGTTTGATGGATTGGATAGGATTAGAAGAAGGATAAATGATTAGATAGGATGACAAAGGGGGATGGATGATTGAATAGGATTGGATTGAGGATGGTTTTATTGATTGAATTGGAAGACATGGTGAATATGATTGGATAAGATAGGATTGGATAAGAAATTGGATTGGATGGGGTGGATTGGTGGATGGGATTTAATTGAATGGAACCAATGACAAGGGAGAACCAAGGATTGGTAAGAGGATAGATGGATAGAATGAGGGAGTTATTGTTTGGATAGGAGATAGGTGGATGGAGTGGATGGATATGAATAAGATATGGAGGAATAAAGGATGGGGGGTAGGGTGATGGAGACCCAAGGACTATGTTGCAAAGGAGGCAAATGCCCCACACTAGAGGTAGTGGAATTAAGGATGCAAGGATGGTGGATAAATATGTATGATGTGGGAGGATAATGTGTAATGGATATGGATGGTAGAGGATTAAGGCGATTAAGGCTTGAATGCTCCAAAGCATGCATGCATGATTGTTTTGCCTCTTATATGATCAAGATGAAATATAGGAATGGAGGATTTATTTTGATAGAATGAGGGATATGAGATGGAGGATATGGATAGGATAGTCAAGATCAAAGATAGGATAGGAGAATGGACTTGGATATCATGTTGACGGATGGGAGGATTATGTGGACGAAGCTTGGCCCCAAGTGTAGAGTGCAAGGGGATGAGGGGATTACACATGATGCTTGTTTGCCAAGTTTTCATCATGGTACTTACCCAAAGGGCCACAAGAAGTGGTTTTAACCATTGGATGAAATGATTTTTCTTTACTTTTTTCTGTTTTGATTTTTTGCATTTTTCTTGATTTTTTTGATTTTTTTAGAATTTTTGGAATAGTTTGGATGGAGAAGGTTAAGGATGAGTGGCTATGGAAGATAGTGGATGCATGAAGGAGGAAGGGAGGAATCAAGCATCTAGTTCCATACATGGTATCCCTTAGTATTTCTTTGAACTAGAGGTATGCTCATAGATGTTGGTAATAATAATTGGGGAGATGAAATGGATAGGGGATGGAAGATAAGGATTTGGAAAGGATTGGACTAATGGAATGGGATTGTCAGAAATGGATGGTGGATAATGGATGGGGTTTTGAAGAATTTGTGGAAAATCAACATTGGCACACACCTTGAAGGGTGTTGGAGTAGTGGAGGAGAGGATTTTGGATTATATGTAGATTTTGGGAAATGAGTACCCAAAATAGAGGAAGGGAGTGATGGTGGATTTTGGGACATAAGGACCCAAAATGGATTTTGAAGATGGAGGAGTGTTAGATGGAGGATTGGGAGACTTATGATTAGATGGTGCTTTTGGATTAACAAGTTTGGATGCCAATTTTAATTTTTCTTTGGGAATCCACATAGTTTTTGATTTTTTCTTTTGGGGCCTTTGTGGCCATTTTTATTTTTCTTTCTTTCGGATCATATTTTTCTTTTGAGCATGTCATTTGATGGGACATGCTGATCCTTTGATATTTGGTGGATTTTGAGCTTTATGCTTTTTAGATTGGGCATCCAAATTGCTTCCAATAGCAACGGGATGGGTGCATGAGGATGAAGGATTGATGGATTTTATGGATGGGATGGTGGAGGGAGCGTGTTGGGAGGCATTCAATGATGTGTGCCTTTGTTGATCTTGCTTAGGGATTATTTGAGGTGATGGAATGGTGGATGGAGGGATGTAAGGACCCAATATGGATGGAAGAGATGGAGGATTTAGCTTTGGAATATAGGGTCCCAAAATGGATGGAAGAAATGAAGGGTTTAACTTTAGAACATAGGGTCCTAAAATTGATGCGGAAGATGAGGGATAACGAGATTTTGATTTGTATGGAAATTTGTATTTAGGAGGAATAGAGGATGTACCAACATCTTGATCATTATCTTGAGGGCCCTTATTATTTTGGAAACAAGATGCAAGTCCATTTTGAGGGGGTGAGATGTAGATGAAAGATTAGGATCTTTAGATGGATTGGGATCATGACATGGAGATGAAGGGGTAATTTTATCTTGACTAGGGAGGGTATCATGAGATGGAGTGGGAGGGGTGATTGGATCATGAGATGGAAGAGGATCATGCAATGATAGAGGAATCATATGATCATGAGAGGAAGTGGAAGGGATGGGATCATTAGATGGAGTGGAGGGAGATGCATCATGAGATGGAGTGGAGGGAGATGTATCATGAGATGGAGAGGTTTCTATGATAGCATGCTTTAGAACAAGCTTTTGGCATGTTTAGAGTTGTGGGGATTGTGTGATGGAGGAAGGTGTGGAAGCTTTGATGCGAGTAGATGGGGAAACGGGAGTATCATTAAGTGTGGGGGATTGGGATTTGTTTTGAGGTGGAGGTGATTGGGGTGGATGGAGGATTTGAGGAGACTTAGCCACTTTGCTTTGAGGTGAGGGTTTTGTCTCCTTTGCTAGCATGTCTTGGATAAGATTATGGATGATGGATTTGGAGGATGTGGACAATATGGATTTTGGAGGTTTGGGATTAGATGGAAAATTGGGATTGGATGGGGGACTAGGATTAGATGGAGGATTGGGATTGGATGAGAGATTAGAATTAGATGGAGGATTGGGATTGGAATTGGAATTGCATGGAGGATTAGGATAATGGATTGGGGAATTAGGATTAATGATTGGAGGACTATGGAGTAAACGATTTGGATGGGGAGTAGAGGTTATGAATGCATTATATAAGGATGGGGATTGGGATGTAGATGGGGGGGGACATGGAGGTATACATATTGGATTAGAGGAGTATGTGGATGAGGGATAATATGGAGATATGGACAGGTAATAAGATGGAGATATGGATGGGGGATAAGATAGATTTCCCTTGTCAAAGGTAGAGGAAGGATAAGAAATATGGTATAGATTGGGATTGGGTGTAATGTGTTGAGGTGGGATGGATGAGGTATGATGGGCGAGTGGGAGATTATGGGATTAACTTGGTAGGCAGGTTCGTCAATTTCCGTGAGCATCTTCTCATACCAAGCTTGAAATTTTGGGTAGTCATGTTGAGAGTGAAGGATTAGATTGGAATCGGGAAAGATTATGAAGATGATGTTAAATGAAGATGAGGATTTGGATTTGGCTTGGAATGATGATGGATTAGATTTGATTAGGTTTGGATTCGATTGGATTTGATTTGGATTGGAATTGGTTCAATTGGATTGGTCCTTGGATTAGGACTTGGTTTGATTAGATTGGTCCTTGGATTAGGACTTGATTTGATTGGATTAGTTGATTGATTGAATGGATTGGATTGAGTTGGTTTTGATTTGATTTGATTGGATTTGATTAGATTTGATTGGATTGGATTGAATTGGGTTGGATTAGGTTGGATTTGATTGGATTTGGTTTGATTGGATTGGATTGGATTAGTCCTTGGATTAGGACTTGATTGAATTTGGATTTGGATTTGAATTGGAATTTTGGAGATTTGATTGGATTAGAGGAAGAATGAATATTAGTTAAGGAAGGATGATTGTTTGAATGGATGAAAGTGGATTGGGGATTGGAGAATTTCTTGGATAGATAGAAATGGATGATGACAAGATGGAGTTTGGAAAGAGGGACAATTGATTGGTTGTGGGGGATGGACTTGGCAAGAGATGTCAAGTAAAGAAAACACAATGGTCAAAATAAGTTAGACTCAAAAGCCACTCATGCTCCTTCACAACATACCCTATGGCGAGAAAAGACAATAGTCAATGGATCCCAATTGGTTTCCCAGCTACACTTACCCAGAGCGGACACTTAGATGCTTGACCCCACTGGCTCCCCTCCACGACACTCACTTCTCGGGGCAGCCAAGCATCAATTCCCATGAAAACTCCTCATGGCGAACTTTGTGTCTCTATTAAGGGCCGTAAAAATATGGGTGGCTTCAGAGGTCCGACCTCCTACACCAATGACTAGAAGGTTTTTGGCCACTATGAACAAGGTGTTTAGTAAGTCTTCCCGTTAGGAGCTACCCTTCGAAGTTGTGCAAGCGCAATTGAGGCCTATAGCCCAACAAAGCACCAAGAACTTAGTAGTCACGCAAGCATGATTGAGATCTCTAGGATCCTACTAAGCACCCAATGTGAGAGTGAACTCTCATATAGCCCCAACCATTGACCCTTTCATAGCCAATGGCTTATTTATTATAGTGAGTTGGGAACCTCAGGTCTGGGTGTACTCACTTGGTTCATTCCCCTCTTACCTTCTCAAAGAGAAAGTTGGGAGGGCAGGCCCGCTAAGGGTAAGCATGCAGTCAAACAAGAAAAGGTTCGAGGGTCGGAATTTCTGATTGTCTATGTAGACAAGAGCATACTCTCCTACCTCTACACTTTCCTCAAACAAAAAAAGCAAGAGTTCTTTTACCCCTAATTAGATCTAGGTGCCTAGGATAAAATAATTAAGAAAAACACAATGTTTGGTCGGATTTTCTTAGGCAACCTGCAAAACAACTTGATTAGTAGTTTGAAAATGAAGTCTTCAACAAGCGTCCTGCAAAAAGACAACAAAATGACAAAAATATTATTTTTTTTATTTTTTAGGAATGAGTAGAAAAACATGAATAAAAACTTTTCTACTAATGACAAATGTGGATTTGGAGGAAACTTTGATGGGTAAATGGGGTTTGACTAGGTTTTTGCCACTTTCTAAGGGATAGGCAAGCATAAAATGAGGATTTTGGAGGAGACGTGAAGGAATGAAAAAATTTATCCAAGAGGGACAAAGAAGCAAAAGTTGGAGATGGACAATATGGGAAAATTTGGAGGTGATTAGATAAAAGTGGAAGGAGTTATGGCAAACCCTAAAAATAGTGGAATGTGAGATTTCGGGCTTCAAAAAGTGGATTTTGGGATAAGGTCCCCAAGGAAGGAAATGTGCAAAATGGAATTGCGGGAGGATTTAGTGGAGTTTGGAAGAAAAAAGAATTAAGATAAAGAAGATATGACTAAAAAATAGAATAATTTTTTTTAAATTTTTTTTTTTAAAACTTTTTGATTTAATTCCTACGGCCGCGCTGATTTGCAGATACTCACGTTGATGTGTGAGCGGTCATGCTAACAGACAGATTATTTAAAATTTAAATAGATAAATAACAGAAACATAAAAAATGCAGTCGCACTGATACGCGGGTGCTTGCACTGATTACCAGGCGGTCACGCTGATACAACTAAAGTTAGCGCCTAAAAATTTAAATTCAATTTTTCCACAGAAACGCTCATGCTAATCGCAGAGCGGTTGCGCTGAAACTGAAACAGAAGCGAGAAGAGAGAAGAATGAAGAAGAGGAAGAATGAGGAGGAGATAGAAGAATGTGCAGAGCGGTCGTGCTGAAACTGAAACAGAAGTGAGAAGAGAGAAGAATTATGAAGAGGAAGAATGAGGAGGAGATAGAAGAATGTGCAGAGTGGTCGCACTGAAGCCGAGGCAGTCGCGCTGAAACACAGAGCCGCCAAATTTTTTTTGAATTTTTTCCTGTGGTCACGCTGATTAACAAGCGGTCGCATTCATCCAGTAACGCTCACGTTGATGCACATGCGCTCGCGTTGAAGCGTGATTCCTGCGAAAATAACTTCACAAAAAACTCAAAAAATTGTTAAATTTAGGACGTGGGTCCCATCGGGCATGCCAAAATGTCTCACAATGAAATGGTTAGTGCATGATTAGTATTCAATAAACACAAAAACCATTTAAATGAGATATCAAGAAAGATTTGAACAAGAACATCATGAAAACAAAATAAAACATAAATATACTCATGAAGCTCCCATTGCAAGTAGCTCTTCCTTGTCCTCCTTGCCTCCACAAACTTTGCTAGCTCCAAAGTTTGACAAATGGAGAGTTGGAGAGAGATGTGGATTGCTCTCCTTGTGCTCAACAAGGTAAGATTGATGAATTATTGGATTGTTGGATTTGAGTGATGGATTATGAATTTGATAGATTTGAGAGAGGATTTAGAAGAGGATGAGAGGAGAATAGAGCAGCATGAGGATGCATGAAAAGTGGATCTCTTTTATGAGGATAATAAGCTCCAATTTATAGATTAGAGAAGGCCAATGAAGGGCCAAGATTGATTTGATTATGAAGGGTTGAGATTGATTTTGGATAGAAGGCATGGATCAAGGGTGCCTTGGGAAAATAAACAGGAATATAAAATTCCTTTGGAAAAAGGGGGGAGAAATTTGAATTTCAAACTTGAGGAATTAAAAATTCCAAAATAAGAATGCATTAAGGGATTCAAAGAAATTTGAATTTCTTTGAGAGATTCAAAGTTTGATGTGACATGAGTGGGAATTAAAAAATGGAGAATAATGATAATCGTGGTTATGAGAGATTCTAGAAGGATTAATTAGGCTGAGTGGGATTAGGAAAAGTGATTTGTAAGAATCACATGACTAGGTTAATTAATTAAAATTAATTAACTGAGTGGGTTTAGAGGAAATGATTGTTAAGAGGACTTTAGAAGAATAGGGGAATAATTAATTTATTTGATAAATTAATTATTGGACAATAGTGACAGGATTAATTAAATTAGATTTAATTGATTATGAGAGGAATAAGGATAACACAATTAAATTAATTAATTATGTTGATAGGCTTAAATTAATTAAATATTAATTTTAGGTGTCTACAGGGGGTTCTATTAAGATTTCTTATAGAAATGGATTATGCCTTCTGTATTGTAGCCCCAACTCTTCACTCCTACGCTTGCAAGATTCATATAATGAGCCAAATAGACTATAAGTTCATTTTAATACTTTCAAAATAAATATTTATATTTCAAATTTAAAATATAATTTGGGTCCAATTATTTTCCTTCATTTTAATTATTATGTAAACTTGAAGCACAAAATGTCTACAAAACACTTTATTTGAACACCTCCTAGAAGATATTAAGGCCTAAAAATAATAATCTAATCATAATGCTACATTAGAAATTAATTTGATATTCTAGAATAATATGCACATTTCACTAAATTAATGTGTTGTAATATTATTTGTCCATTTTAGTTGGCTTTTGATTAAAGAGTTTGATCTATCATCTAATATCATGCAACATTTCCTTTAAGTAATCTGTTTAGTTTGCATGAATAAACTTCTTCAAAACTTAAATATAAGATAGATATAAATATGTAAATATATGCCAAGTCAATAAGAGTGGATGGTTCAAAGTATCTAGGTGGTAGATAAGGATATGATGATATGATTGAGTCTTTTCTTACGCCATAAAGGCTTTTAATAATTCTTGATTTTGGGTCTATTTTAAAATAGATAGTTTAAACAAGATGTGCTCTTCATTTATGAATTATAATGTTAAATACATGCTTCACAAGTGGGACATTTTAGTGTTATAGGCAATTTATAACAAATGGGTGGCCCTAAAAAACTCATGTAAAATATCTAAAAGTCACAGTTATCTTTCTAATGTCAAGGCTTCTAAAAATAGTGTTTTATTAAACTATAAGTAGAAAATTCATTCATGGTTGATATCATGGTTTAGGGTTAGCATTAGGGTTAGGGTTACAATGAGGGTTAGGGTTTATATCATGGTCAGGGTTAGCATTAGGATTAGGGTTTGGTTTAGATTTATTATTATAATTAGGGTTAGGGTTTAGTGTTAAGATTTTCTTTACAGTCATGGTTAGGGTTTAATGTCATGGTCAGAATTATGTTAGGGTTAGGGGTAGAATTATGGTTAGGGTTCGGGTTCGGATTATAATTATAACAAGTTTTGATTTTATGAATAGGGTTTTGGTTAGCATTAAGGGTATGGTTGGAATTACTATTAGGGTTGGGATCAGAATTATAATTAGGAGTAGGGTGAAGATTTAGATTTGGTTAAGATTAGCATTAGGATTTGGTTTAGGTTTATGATTATGGTTAGGGTTAGAGTTTAGGGATAGGGCTACCTAGGATAGGGTTGGAATTATGGTTATGATTGACGTTTACATCATGGTTAGTGTTTGACGTAGGGTTTGGTTTGGATTAGGGTTTGGAATTACATTATAGTTAGAGTTAGGGTTTAGGATTAGTTTTAAGATTATAGTTATAAGGGTTATGTTTTAGGTTTAGCATATGGTTAGGGTGAGGGTTAGAATTATGGTTATGTTAGAGTTTAAGTTAAAATTAGAATTAGGGTGTAGGGTTTAGGGTTTAGGGTTAAAGGTTTAGAATTAATATTTCCAAAAATTTCATGATCATTTTTTTAATGATAGACATGGTTGCTTTAGGGTTTAGGTTAAAAATAGAATTGTATTGATTAGGTACATTTGATGGATCAAAAAATGGCATATTTGCTAATCTAAACATAGGTTGATAAGATGAGGATAGCTGACCCACTATGCTAGAAATTGATCTAGATTAGTATCACTAGGAAATTATGATTCTATTAAGGCGTGATCCAATATGTTATAGGAGTTGAGAAAATACAACACCACAGGAGCCCAAATAATCTCTGCAAGCTGAAAACCCATTACAAGGAGAAGCAATGAAGCAAATCACAGAAGGAAAGAATACACAAGAAAAATATGCTCCAAAAGATGAGAGCTCAATAATCTCCAAAAATGTATTGTCAATAATAATCCTTCTTCATACAATGAAAAGAAAGAACTCAACCTTTAATAGGTCAAGAAACCCTAAAAGGGAAAACCTAGGTTTGCACATAATAATTAATTAAAATAATTAATTATATGCACCTAAAGTTAGCTTAAGTGTAAAAGAGATAAAGGGAACTTAAATAATTAAACAAATAATATTTAATTAATCAAGTAAATACCTAAATACTCTAACACCCCCCCTTAAGCTAGACTTAGGGAGAAGCTAAAACCTAGAACAACTACTGAAAGCAATAAAGATGGGTCTCGGCAACAAGGCCTGATCAGGTACCCAAATACAATGAAATCTCTATGAACTGGAGAAATAGAGAAAACCATGAGGGAACAAAACTCTAATCCAAAAAGAGATGAAAAAGAATATCACTGAAGCATGAAGAACCTGCAAACTCTGTCAAAGAATAACTGCTAATCTGAAGAACATCCATTGAACTTGAACATGACCAGGTAGAGAAGACTGTAATCTGCATGAGTGCCCTCAAATGACACTACTCGAATCAGGAGGCAAACAAGGCAAAAACAACTGAAATCGAAGATACAGATGGCATGAGAAACCAAAGCCTGAAGAGTTGATCAATCGAACCATGGAAGCAGTAGAACCAACAAGATAAACCTCCCCATAATGCGGAAGTGGGAGAGGGACAGGAACACTAAAAAGGACAGCCAAAAACAACTGCATGACGAAGAACCAAGAACATCAAAGGTGCTGAGACACATCATCATGAGGCAAATTTTGTGGAAGGAACACTCACTGGACAAAGGAAGATGGCAAACAAAAGGCAAACATCAACCCCCTCATGGCACTTGATCAATAGTGCATGTACAACAAGACACAAGATATGCAAGATTCCAAGTAAACAATGCATGATGACACTTTATCTCAGTGCGTTTGCATAAATACAAGCTACAATGATAAGAAGACTAGAAAAAGAAATGAGAATCAAAACAGAGACACCCTACTCAGAAAAGAGATCCCAGGACCTGAAACGACCACGATATCCACCAGAGTGCTGAAAAGAAAAAAACCAAATAAAATATAAATGGAAAAATATCTGGAAATAAAAATCATATTTATTGAAATTACACAGCACAAGCTTTCCGAAAATATAAAGTTTTTGAAAAACGGAGTTCGGATGCTCATTCTACGTCTCCCAGAGTGCAAAAAATAGACCTCACTTTGACTGTAAAAAAACATGGTCAAACAGAAAAATTGGAAAAATTTACCAATACCATGAGGTTGGCCTCAGAACCAGCTTTCCGATGCCTATTTTTTTTTGAAAAAATGACTCCGTATGCCCAAGATAGAGCCAAAAAACCAAACCCCCCCTGAAAAAGCCAAAAAAGGGAGTCTGGTGGCTTGTTTGGGCGGAGGTGGTCAGGGAGTGGTGCTCCAGTGGCAGACGAGCAGAGCTCCAGTAGCCAGTGGCTGAGCTCAGTGGGTAGTGGTTGAGATCAATGGCGGGGCAGTGCAGGGAGGCTGTGGGCGGTGGCAACCCGAGGTGAGCGGAGGCCGGGGGGCAGGGAGGTTTCTAGCGGGGGCCAGGGAGTAGGCCGCATGGCAGTGGAGCTGGCTGAGTGGGTCGGGAGCTGCAGGGATGAGCAGCGTAGGGAGGCTGTGGGCAGTGGCGTCGGGCTTTTGGAGAAGCCCGTGGTGGCGCTGTCGGCGGGGGCTGGGATCTGGCGGGGGGGGGGCCGGGGCTGGAGCGCCGGGAGCCGAAGGAAACACCCCAGCAGGGGCCGGAGGAAATACACCGGTGAGGGCCGAAGGGAGTGGGGCCCGAGGCCTATAGGACTGCAGCAGGGGTAGGGGCCCATGGTACCCTACGTACCATGGGAACACCCCCCCCCCCCCCCCAAAATATGCCAAAAAACAATTTTTTTTTTTAAAACCCCCTTTTTTTTTCTTTTGCTTTTTTTGAAAGAATTTTTTTTTAAAAAGAAAATTTCGGCCTGCATGTTGTAAAAAGGCAAAAAATAATTTTAAATTTTTTTTTTTTGTCAATTTGCGTGCTAGGGCCGTACGGCCTGGATCTGAGAAAAAAATGCTCCCAGAGGCTCAAGAACCAAAATAGGTCAAATTTTATATGATCATAGGGGTTTTTGGGCCTTTTGAGCATGATGGTGAGGTCCATTTAGGCCCAAAGTACTCAAAAAAAAAAGGTCAAACCCTAGGTGCATAAAAAAACTTTCTAAAACCCCAGATCTGCTTCCAAAGCCAAAAATCTCAAAACAAGAACAGGTTGCTCCAGATTTGAAGCTTTGATACCATATAGGAGTTGAAAAAATACAACACCATAGGAGCCCAAATAATCTCTGCAAGCTGAAAAACCTGTTACAAAGAGAAGCAATGAAGCAAATCACAGAAGGAAAGAATACACAAGAAAAATATGCTCCAAAAGATGAGAGCTCAATAATCTCCAAAAATGTATTGTCAATAATAATCCTTCTTCATACAATGAAAAGAAATAACTCAACCTTTAATAGGTCAAGAAACCCTAAAAGGGAAAACCTAGGTTTGCATATAATAATTAATTAAAATAATTAATTATATGCACCTAAAGTTAGCTTAAGTGTAAAAGAGATAAAGGGAACTTAAATTATTAAACAAATAGTGTTTAATTAATCAAGTAAATACCCGAATACTCTAACATATGTCCCTATGGATAGATGAATATAAAAGAAGCTTCAAGATAGATAACTATGCTAGAGTATTCCTAACATGCTCTAGGATGTGATATTAGGCAACTTTGGGGGAAGAAGAATCTCTCTCCACAGTTACCTAATTGTGCCTAGTGTTGGCAACACAATTAGGATTTTTAATAGTAATGGCATTAATTTATGGATAGGTTATCATAATAGGTACCCAATTGCTCATCAAGAGATGAGATACATGGCCATCCCTCAAACTCTCATCATTCATTTGGACATAGAATGATCTTTTACATGCTAGTGCTAAAAGTACTAAATTTATTTGTATCATGCAATTTTGGGTGCATTGTAATTGAAAACTATGGTATGTGGGAATTTAATAAGGTTAGCTTCAAATGATATTTGGAATACTACTTTGATAAGCCCCCCCAAAGAAGTGTACATATGTTTTGGATGATTTTGGATTATTGAATATCCTTGTGGTATAACAACATGTGTTAGTTGTTGGACATTTTGAAACATTGGGATTTTTTTATTTAGGTACATGTTTGGGATCTAAATGAATTTGGATTTATTTACCCAGTCATTTGATAACATTTTTTTTTAGCCCAAGTGTGGTTTTTCATTGGTTTGGTTATTGTTATCTTTGTCTTTATTATTGTTCTTAGCCAAAATGTTTGCAACAAGGGATTTCTAGATGGTCACCCCCTTATCTATAATATCATCAAAAGTGGGAACACAATGGAATTGTAGATGAAAAGCCATTCTAGTATTAATATTTATGATGAAAATATAGAGACTTTTTTTTGGTTAGGCCAATGAAACTACCTAGAAAGGCAACTCCATAATTTAAGGAAGGAAGAAAAAAAATCACCATTTTGTTGTTTTGCATTTGTATGTCCTTCCCATTTGTGGTTTGGAGATGTGTTGATCTCGATAATAAATTGACTATGTATCTAGGGGCACATAGGTTGTGGTTGTGTTTTGCTTCTAAGTGGTTCCTCAATTGTTTTGCTTCATTGTGTTGATTGTGATTGGTGCCTTTGTGATTCATGGTGTGTTTGAACCACCTACATATTTGAGATGAGGATTCCTCAACATGTTAGATATCGATATTATCTGGATTGAGATGTGTATATTACGGTATCGTACCTTGTGAAAATTTGATGTATTATTTGGAGGTGATATTCCCTATGATGTATGTGAGATGGTATTATACGTGATTTTATTATTCTTTAATTTAATGATAGACATGATATAGTTTAATTGTGGATTAATGTAATTGTGAACTCATGATATTTTCAAGCATTAGTATTTATGTTGGAATTAAATGATAATGAATTTTGAATTAGATAGATCTAGTGAAATGATATATATTGTGTTTGAGCCCATTCAGATAAATTTTATATGCTTCAACTACTTGTGTACATGCAAATGTTCCCTTGATGTGTGTTGATTAGTTGTAAGTACTTTCCTCTTCTCGCGGCCACTAACATGAGGATTCCTTCTAGTGCCTATATCACTTGCATCTTGACAATTTCTAAGGACTTCTTGATCATTTAGCAAGTTTTCAAGCTACTAGCATATCTTTCTACATATTTTATAGGTTTCTCCAGCGATTATCATCCACCATTGATGCAACTTTAAGAGCTTCTTTATTGTTTATTTGCCATCCTTCGAGCATCAACTTCTCAAGTGTTGAAGGGGAGTTCTCATTATCTTGTTATCTTTTTATCTTATTGCCTTTCTTTATCATTTATCTTCCTATTGTTTCCATTATCTAGGTTGTCCGGAGAGGTGGAAATTCTAATTTTAATATAAACCCTAACGTAACCATAATTCTAACCCACCCTAACAATATGCTAGACCTAAATCCTAACCCTTATAACCATAATATTAAAACTAATCCTAAACCCTATCTCTAACCGTAAGCCAAATCCAAACCCTAACCCAAACCTAACCCTACCTCAAACACTAACCATGATGTAAACGTCAATCATAACCATATTTCCAACCCTATCCTAGGTAACCCTATCCCTAAACCATAACCCTAACCATAATCCTAATGCTAATATTAACCTAATCCTAACCTTGACCCTAACCCTAGCCCTAAACAAATCTAAATCTTCGCCCTACTCCTAATTATAATTTTGATCCCAACCCTAATAGTAATTCCAGCCCTACCCTTAATGCTAACCAAAACCCTATTCGTAAACTCAAAACCTATTATAATTATAATCCAAACCCTAACCCTAACATAATTCTGACCATGATAGTAAACCCTAACCATGACTATAAAGAAGATCTTAACACTAAACCCTAACCCTAATCGTAATAATAAATCTAAACCAGACCCTAACCCTAATGCTAACCCTAACCATGCTATAAACCCTAACCCTCATTGTAACCCTAACCATGATATAACCCTAATTTATTAAACTAATCACAAAGGTTGACGCTATAGAAGTTTTCTTATAAAAAATTTCACAACAGTACCTTGGATAAAATGTCTATTCCCACCTATCGGAATGTGAATGTTGTGAAGCATATTTATCCTAATTATCCCAAAAACCATCCCATGGGTTGTTCATATCCTTATATATTTTTGCACAATCCATAACTTATAATCCTTTAGAACAATTTTTAAAGTAGCATGCGCAATCAATGAGGACCTCTGTTCATATGCTTTTTGTTATTTCCCAAGAGTCAAAAAATAAAGGATGTGAAATGGCAAACCTTTTGTTGTTTCGCAGAGTCTAAAAAATGAAGGATGAGAAATAGAAAACCCGTCGTTGTTTCGCAGGAGCTAAAATAACAATTTGTGAAATAATAAAAACATCGCTATTTTGCAAAAGAAAAAAGTGAGGATTGTGAAATAGTGAACTCAACGCTATTTTGCAAAGGGCATCAACTACAATTTGTGAATTGGTGAAAAGGTTGCCATCTCGCAAGGATGAATAAAGTGGGTTTGTGAAATGGCATCAGCAGTATTTAAGAAAATAGTGCACACATGTGGGGGCCCGAAAAGAATTAAATGTTGTGAACTTGAATTGAAGGAGATGACATTCGATTTAAATCACATCAAAAGTAAAAATTGAGCGGCAAAGAAGTGTGGAAGTGAGAGCCGAGCTGGGTGCTACTGACAAAGCTGAATAAGTAAGTCCATCTTCTTCTCCTCTGCTTGAATTGCATTTAAAAGAAAAATTCCTATGAAGAAGAAGGAGGATGTAGGAAAAAAAGAACAGCCCAAGGTCCCTTTACAGAAAGCCCTTCTAGATGCATTGCCAGGGTCCGTAGATACCGGAACTAAAATAATGTTTCAAGATGCTTGGGGAGAATGTAGAGATGTTGACATTCCTCACACTGATAGATCCCTTTTCTGGTATTTTTACAATAATAGAGATGAGAAAATGCCTCGGTCTAACCCCTGGAAACTTGACTTAGTGAAGGTCACAGTGCCAAATGTGTTTATAGATGTAGAACTTATTGAGGTCTTGGCTTGTAATTATAAAAAAGAAACTAGAACAGTTAGGGGAATTGTTGGAAACCCTATTTTGGTCATCACAAGATCATTTATTGAAGAAAGCTTTTTCTTGAATAGGCAGGCACTTACCAATATTGACAAGGAAGGATATCTAGTGGATTATGAAAGGATAGTAAAGAGTTTTGGACTATGAGAGGTAGCTTATTTTAAGAAAAGAGGCAAGGATAATAGACCAATGGTTGTAAATGATAAGGCTCCATTTCCTACACTCGAATTTATGAATTTCTTTTAGAAAATGTATCATGGTTGGTGTCAATTTTATTGTGATAATCATAGAAGTATAATGCCAGTGTATTTAATGTATATGTCCATGAGGATCCAAAACTCTAACATTAACCTGGAATTTGATATTGCCAATGAGCTTGAAAGAATTTTGTACAATCATTTGGTTTACTAGAATATTAGTAGAACTTTTAAGAATTATTCTCTACTATGTCATTTAATACTCTTCCAAAACATAAATGTGTTTAGACACATGATGAAGTTAACTACTATGGATGGCCAAGGAAAAAGACTCCCAGTTCAGTTATGGTGTAGGATATGGGACAAGAATAGTAGAGACTGTGATTACAAGGCATTTTGTGATGTCTTTTGTTGTGTGGATATTTAGGGAACTTGGAGTTCAGGTTCAAAGGCTTCCTTCTAAGATAAGGGTAGTTCTCAGGCCATTGGAATGCAACCCAGAAAAATTTCGCATTCATAATTTTGCTGATTGGATCTTCAAGAATGATCATACTCTCATTAGGGTATATGGATGCAAGAAGGCCCCCCACTAGTTGCTAGTCTTTGTATCAGAAAGGGTTTTCTTTTTAGAATTTATTTTGTAGATGATGTGGTTTGAGAAGGAAGTGAATAGAACAAGGAAGAAGGGGACTTTCTTGCCCCATGAAGTCAAGTATACTGGATTGTCTATTGGTTGTGGTTCCCCTAACCAAGTTCAGGATTATTTAAAGAAAGTAGATTGTTTGAAGGATGGAAGTGGGAGGGTTTATGACCCTGAAGGTTATATTAATTTTTTTATAAAAGAATTTAAACATCAAATTGCATGGTGGAAGATATTTCTTGTAATTGCATGACTCCTCAAGATATTATGCAAAGGGGGAACAAGTGGAACTTATTGAAGAAATTGGAATAGGATAGACAAAAGAAGGGGCAACCACGTTTTCATCATGATCAAACCCATGAAATACTGAGGATGGAGTTGTGCTTGAAAGATTTTGAGAAGATATATGGAAAAGCTACAATCAGTGTGTCACAAGAGGTTAAGCTTGATACTCCAAAAAGGCATAGAAAATTGAATACCCATGATTCAGATTCAGAGAATGCATCAAATTCTCCCCCTCTAAAGAGGCAAAAACAAGATGAGATGGTAACCATAGTCCCTTATGATGATTCGAAAGGAGAGGGGGATACTGAAGAAGCTGCTAGTGCACTCAAAGCGCTTGGTAAAGGTCAAGAGGTTGATAGATCACCTGGCTCTCCATCAATATCTTATCTCAATAGGAAGTTCATGGCTATAAGTCTTAGCTTCTGGAAGGTGAAGAACCTATTGATTTTATGGATGAAAGGAAAGCCATATCAGCCAGATTTGTTGAAGATGAAGACTTTATCAAAACACAAGAATTCAAGGAGTTTCAAATGAAAATGAAATATTTTGAGGAGAAAAAGCGATTGAATTTGATGGGGATTGAAGAATATAGACATGAGGTGGTTATTCAGCAAACACTCAAGAAGTTGCATCTTGATGAGGTCAATTGTACGTAGGAAGAGGCTAGAGAGATGGTGCAGAAAAGTAATATGCTCATTGTTCCAGGGCTGACTCTCAAACATTTGTTTTTTCTTGACCATGTCATAAAACAAGAGGACCCTACATTTGTTGTTGAGTTTGATACTGATGAGAAGATAATTGGATCAAGGTACAATCACAAAACTAAATTTTTGGCCACATGGGTGAGTTTTAAGGGCCCTCATAAGCCCAAATTACTCAACATTGTCAAAGGAAATGATGGAATGGCAGTGGTGTAAACAATGGAAAACACTTCTCCTTTGGTATCAGCTACATAATTAATGCACAGAGCAATGTTTAATAAAGACCAGGTGAAGCATATGCAAGAGGCACCAACTAGGGAGACACAAATGAACAGAGCCATCAATCAATTGTACCTTGAGAATGTTGCTTTGAAGAAAGAAATGCAAAGATTAAAGAGTAGTAACTAGAGCAAGACACTAGTACTACATAAGGATCCCTCCTCTATACCAATTGATGTAAAGGATGATGAAGTGTCAAAAGAAAAAATCTATAACTATGCAGAGGAAAATCACCAATTAAGAAGTATGAATGAAATGCTTTTACAGGAAATCCCTAAGTAGGTGTTAAATGCTTTAGAGCAAGTACTGACATACAGGGTTGATTTGGTGATTAGTAAATGTGATGAAGTATATGATGAATACCATACTCTATTGGACATGTTAGCAACATTTTCTAAACATAAGCCACAATTAGATAAGCTCTCTAGTAGGTGAAATCCCTCTAATTATGATTTGATCATTCTTTGTGAGGTTACTCAGAGGGATCCACATGCACCTGGTGAAATCAAAGAAACAGATGAAATGATTGATACTATTATTAAGGAAATAAATTACATAGAACAAGAAGAAGGAAGAATAAAAGAAAAATTATACTCCTTTCATACTGTTAAGCATTGGATGATCCCTGAATTCATTGATAAACTAGGTTGTGTAAATAATTTGGAAGAATGGAAAATAGAGTATAAAGACATGGCTTCATAGATATTTCCCATTTGAAGGAAGATAAAGACTTCAGTGTTAAATATTTTAACATGTTCCTAGATAGGGTTGTATTGGAAAATAGATTCTCAAAGTTTGTGATCGAAGTTCGACAAATTACTAGCAAGAAATGGAAAGACAATTTGCTTAGTATGCCAGATGTTCTCCATTAACAATTGCCTACTCATGTTAAAATCTCAGAATGGGTAGAGGAGTACTTAAGACTCACCAAGATGTCTTCCCAGAAGAAGATTCAAGGAAAGGAGCAAACTGGCAAAAAATCACATGATGAATCAGACCTGGGGTTATTTCTTCCTCATTTCAAGCATGATATTCTCCAAAAAGGTTTTTTTTAGTTATCTTCCTGATGTGTTACTTTATTATGTTTTATCTTAAGTTGTTATGTATGAAAGGATGCAACTGTAAACGTTCTGAATCTTGTCACTTCTCCTCATTTTTTATAAAGGGGAAACCAAGACCGTATTCTAAAAGACATTAGAAAAATAGAATAGGAGCTAGATTAGAGGAAGCGGTATACCATGTACTCATACTTTGAAGATTAATACAAAGATCTATCTTCTTTTATCTACAATTGTGGTGTGGAATTACCCTCTTTTCAAATTGGTCCTTTGTGATTATTAATTCAAGCAATTAATTGCCATTTTTTAAAATTATGCAAAGGAATTCCTTTGTGATTATTAATACATGATGGGCCATCTCTTTGCAAATACTAATGTTTACCAGGCTCAGTAATATGTTCACCACTTGGGGTATGTTAATATCTTCATTAGAGATAATTAGTTGTTGTTAAAATTATTCTCTTCTAGAAAGACATGTCTTTTCATTGAAAGAACTCTTATTTTCCCTGTATATGGAAAATCATTTTGTAATATTAAGATATACAAAATAGATATTATAATTAATCAATTGTAAAGACTCTTATTTTCAAACAATAAAAAAGCCTGTTGTCTTATTTTCAAATGTGTTGTGGATTTTTTCTTTTCCAAATCAATCCTCTGTTATAATTATCTATGGTTGATAATTGATGTATATGGTGAAAATGGATAACAATAATAATGATATTGAAAGGCTAAATGAATTCAACCACAAAACCCTAGCCTAACAACAACAAAGATCCACCATAACATATGAAGATTACCTAAGACAATGCAAATCAAATGAAATCACAAAGATTATACCATCACATGTCCACTAGGGTTTTGATCTCCATTCTTCCTATCTCCATTGATCTTGCTTGATATATTTGCTCTCAGATTTTATGTGCACAAGAGCTCAACAAAGAATGAAATGTGGTTGCAAGTAGGATCATAGTGTAGTCAAGTCCTTAAGATGATTGATTAGGGTTTGATAATGAAGGAAGCATCTCCTTATATAGAAGACACTATATGAAATGGAGGGATAAGATTGAGAGGTGTAAAAGGAGGTCGGCTATGATTAGAGGGTAGGTAAAAGAAATAATAAAATAATAAAAGGGGTAGGTAGTGTAGGAATTAAGAGATGAATGACATGTGTCATGGGTAGAAAAAGTTAATGAATTAATTAAATAAATAAAGATTTATTTAATTAATAAAAGGAGTGGGATAATTAAATAAATAAGATATTTATTTAATTTAGGAAAAGGATAATTTAAATAAATAAATGTATTTATTTAAATGAGAAATAAGGCTAGAAGAGGATAAATGAATTAATTAAATAAATAAAGATTTATTTAATTAATAGAAGAATTAAGCTTAGATAGACATGACAATTTTAGGTGTCTACATTTTGCCCCTCTTTGAGACAATGCGGCTTGTCGCGTTGTTTCAAAGAAGATAATATGAACTGATAGAGAGTTGTCCCAAGATGGGAATGATATGCCCCCTCGAGAGATTGGATGAGAATGTGTGAAAAGATCGCAGACAATCTCTCGATAAGAAAGAAAGGCTTGAATGAACTAACCGGCCAAAGTGATAGAGTCACGGGATAATGAAGACTGACTCAGGAAACGAGGGCTAGGGCTAGGGTAGTCTATAAGATAGACCACAGGGGAAAATACATCCTCATTATCATCTACACGTCCACGAGAGCAGAGTGCAGAGCCAAAATAGAGCAACAGCAGTCAGCAGCGATGGCCTTCATTCATAGATTCGACCACGTTCGCCGATTCCAGAGGCCAACAGAGGCAGGAGAGCCGGTAAGTACCACCAAACCTCCTCGTACTTCGATGCATTTATTATTGTCATTAATGCATGGTAGATAGAGCAATAAATGCATTTAGAATAGGGTCCAAAAAAATGTCCAAAAACATCCAGGCGCGTCTGCGTTAGTGCTAGGCGCGTCTATGCTCGTGAGGCATGTCTGTGTTTGTGCCAAGCGCGTCTGTCATGGAAACTGCATCTGTGCCAAATGCGGCCATGTTTGTGATGTGCAGGCGCGTTTATGCCAAGAAGGCACGTCTATGTCGCCCAGGCGCGTCTGTGCAGAGCATAGGCACGTCTGTGTTGGTCAGGCACGTCTGTGTTTTTCAGGCGCGTCTGTGTAGTCTTTAAGCGCATTTATGTCAGGTAAGCACGTTTGTGTCCAAAAAATGTGAATTTTTGTCTTCTAGGTCAAATCGGCAGGTCTGTGATGAACATACGTTGTCGATTGGATAAGCTGCTGAGAGGATAAACTCAAGCAAGTCCTCTAGAGAAGACTAGGATAGATCAAGGCACTTTGTGATGAACAGTGAGTACCAAGATAGAGTACTTTGTGATGAACAAGGAGTACTAAAATATGAGCAGCACTTTGTGATGAACAGTGGGTGCAAATGTGAGCAACACTTTGTGATGAACAGGGAGTGCCACACACATAGTACTTTGTGATGAACAGGGAGTACCACTAGGATAGAAGCAACACTTTGTGATGAACAGTGAGTGTCACTAGGATAGAATGCCATATGCATTTAGATAGAAAAGTAGCATTTTGTGATAAACAGGGAATGTCATGGTGACTGACATGATTGATTTGCTTGATTGCAGGAGTATTTGCCTATGTTGGAGTCACGGGAGAGATTCCCATCGACTCAGAGATTGCGACTTGAGCTGATAGCTGAGGAGCGAGCTGCTATCGAGGCTATGGGATTGAGACATGTTCTATATGTTCCTGAGTTTCGAGCGAACATGGGACTATTGACTGCGCTAGCGGAGAGATGGCACTCTGAGACATGTACATTTCATTTGTCGATGGGGGAGATGACAGTCACCCTTGAGGATGTATATAGGATCTTGAGAATACCGATCGATGGGGAGTTGATCCCATATGATCGAGATGGAGATAGGGAGGCCCTGAGATGAGTGTTCCAGGACCTAGGACTGGAGATGAGGGCTGGACATGTGGCTTGGGATACGATGACAACTATAGGGCTAGCACTGCCATCAGTGATAGGAGGAGCGATCAATAGGTTCCTATGTTCGAATAGGGCGACACGGGGGTTGGCTATAGGCTGGGGAGGTGCATTGGAGACACTGGTGACATAGCACACTAGATATGCTTGGGGACCATGTGTGCTGGCACACCTCTACTATGAGCTGCATCAGTTTGTATACCACAAATCAGTGGGATTGGGCTGTGAGGTGACATTGCTGCAGGTGTGGGCTTATGAGCATTTGCCAGTGACGAGGCCGATACACTTCAGGGGCAGAGGTTACGGACACAGTTTTGTGCATTTGTATGACATGATCACATCGTAGCCACGGATTGGCAGGTTAGAGCACTGGCGACGGGTGATAGATGACATCGATATGGTCATATGGAGGCCATACCTGGGATGTGAGCAGTGGGAGGATGATGTGGTTGAGCTTCCCTACACCTTCCGAAGTAGGTACTTGATTGGGCAGATGCCCTATGTGCTGGAGAGGCAGCTAGTGGACAGGGTTGGCAGGCAGTTTGGCAGGATTCAGCAGATGCCACGGGGTTCAGGCATGTATGCATGGACTGTGAGAGATCAGGCACAGTTTGGGCCCCTGTTATCATATGATCAGGCTATTACGCAGCTGGTAGAGATGATACCCCTACCCTGGGACATGTGGCTAGAGATTAAGGATGCCGGCATGGATGCCGAGTACACAACATACTGAGTGGAGCATCCATTCCCACGCTTGATAGATCTGAGAGAGCCATTAGATGGAGATGGTGGTGGGGATGGGGATGACGATGGAGCTGATGGGGCAAGAGGCCAATGGAGGAGGAGGGGAGCAGTTGGAGAGAGGAGGGTTGCACCACGGAGGGAGGGTGGTGAGGAGAGGCAGGCTCGGGTGGTGAGGGGTCGCGGTGGATTGCCGCTACAGGTGCCAGCAGCACAGGGTTCCAGACAGGTGCAGGTACAGGGATAGGGACATGGATAGATATAGGGACAGGTACTAGTACGGGCACTAGTACAGGTACAGGCATAGGCACAGGGGCAGGCACCTGTACAGGGGGAGCCATAGGTAGAGCCACAGGGGGATGATACAGAGGAGGATGAGCTGATGGAGCTGAGGGAGATCTGTCAGGGACAAGCAGATGAGATCCAAGAGCTGGAGAGGGATAGGCTCAGGAGGCGGCTCCGAGATACTAAGCGGGAGCGAGACCCGGCCATTCAGCGCTACACAGAGGCTGAGACAACACTGAGGCCTGGGAGACAGGCAGCAGAGGACACAGGGGCCGGATATGCCTACGTCTTGCAGGCAGGGGAGGAGATTGCCTATTGGCGGGATCTCTATTATGGTGCAATGCCAATGGATCAGCGGGCGAGGAGCTTCCATAGACCATCGCGGATAGTGACAGCTATGGGAGGGAGCTGGAGGAGACAGACATCTAGTGGTGGGGTTATGGGTCCTCCACCACCACCAGATAGAGGAGACAAAGGGGATGATTCTGGGGCGGGTCCTTCAGGGGCTCAGATTCCATCGAGGCTAGTGGCTCTGAGGGAGGGAGTTCATCATAGCCGTAGAGGGCTCCCTATGTATCAGTATTGTACCATTTTTGTATGATGATGTAGACACCTTCGGGTGATTGTAGCCATATGATTTTTTTGACATCATTGTATTATGACACTTATGATATATATATGAGATGAGTCATCTTTGTGGCAGCTATATGTATGTGTACCTATGTGATGGGATGTTCTTATGTGATGTTTATGATATGGATGCAAATATGTATATGATGCAATGCAATATTTTTTTTGTTCTTTTATGTTTTATATGTGTATGCATGATGCAAATGTGAATGTATGTAGTGCAGATGAATATGATAATGCAAATGTAAATTGTGCTAACAGGTGTTGTGTGCAGGATGTGATATCTATATGTATGTATGAAATGCTAACATGTGGTAATGCAGGTGCAACTATATGAAATGCAAATGTTTTTGGTGTGTCATTATACTCAGTCATGTGATAGCAGGCTACGGGGACTCGAGAAGGACGATGGAAGTCAATCAAGAAAGGGGGATGAAAGATAGAAGATATGAAAGTGAAAGAGCTTCTTGTGCGTTATCATCATTGAGCTTTATTATGACAAGTAGGTTATGACAATCGAGGCACATGTTCGACCCAGAAAGTCATTGTACCTGTTTGCATGGAGATAAGACAGTCACAAACAAGGAATGCCCCAGTTCATACTAGACTCACAGTGTCCTCATATCCTTGGACAAGTCATAGCATTACTAAAAGACAATCCACAAATAGCAAATACAAATAGGTGACGATACCCCATCCTCGCCTTTCTAGTCAAAGACATCTTGGAGATAGAATCTCTAGTCAAAGACATCTCAGAAAAGCTAAAAGACATGTCGCCAAAAGATAAAAATCAAAAGAAAACTAAGACTCAACACCAACATCCACTATAGTCCTCAAGTTTAGTGTCTCTTGTCACTTGTATAAGCCTTATTTGATTGTGGTCACAATGTTTACTTTCATAGAAAGAATAGATAGCACTGAACCATAATGTTGTCTGAGTCTGTTGAAAAATTTGATTTTGTTGGAGCCCATTGTTGCTGCTGTCTCATCTGAAACTGACTAAATCCATGAAACTGATACTTTATTATGGAGAAGATGAAACTTTATTGCGGATCTGTGATGCAAATGTTGCTTTATTGCGGATTGTGCGCGGATAGACTGAAGGAAGCTGGAAGAAACTGTACTCCTCGAAACATGAGATGTTTTCAGTTCCACACCCATCACTAGACATAGGATTTGCCTTAGCCACAGATAGGATCTGATTTATTATGGATGGAAAGGGATGAAAAGGGGGTTTATTATGAATGGCTAACCAATCTTGGGTAGATCAATAACAAGCCATGATGGGAATGGGTAAGTTTATTATGAACGAATAGGTTGTGAGTGTGCGCAAAGTGAAAGGATGAAAGTGAATCCTGAAGGAGGGAGGAGCAATGTCTCTACACATGGCGCTGGTGAACCAGTTTTCACCATGGTACTTGCCCAAGGCGCCACAGAAGTGGTTTTCACCGTTGGATGAAATTATTTCTCTTTACTTTTTTTTTTTCGATTTTTCAATGTTTTTTGTGTCACAAGGTGCCTATTTGCCAGGTTTTCACCAAGTAACGATTTTTATGTTTTTATAATTTTTTTGTATTTTTGAATTTTTTTTATTTTTTTGTATTTTTTTATTTTTTTATTTTTTTGTATTTTTGAATTAGGATATTCTGAAGAGCTATGTGTAAAACCTGCGAAGGTGCATGTTGTTGATAGGATCCTCCAAAGGTTCACCTTCTGTAGTTGAGAGTTGATATGCCCTAGATCCATATGCTGCTGTAATGATGTAAGGACCAAGCCAATTTGGTTCGAACTTGCTCTTCTTCTCTCTGTCTTGCTGATTTTTGGGGTTTTCTCTGAGAACCAAATCACCTACCTCAAATGTGAAAGGCTTGACCTTGTGATTGTAGCTGCAACTCATTTGTTGTTGGTAAACCTTGAGATGATTAAAAGCAATTTGTCTTCGTTCATCCAGTAGTTCCAGCTCTTGTAAGCGAGAGACCCTATAGTCTTCATCACTGATGATGTTTTGCAAAGAGACCCGTAAAGAGGGTAGCTCGACCTCAATAGGCAAGATGGCTTCAACGTCGTAGACAAGTGAATAGGGTGTAGCTCATGTAGGTGTGCGGACACTTGTGCGATAGGCCCAAAGTGCAGGATTAAGTTGGATATGCCAATTACGGCCAGCATCGTCGACTGTCTTCTTTAGGATTTTAAGGATTGTTTTATTAGATGCCTCAGCTTGGCCATTACCTTGGGGGTAATATGGTGTGGAGAAACGATGGGAAATATGCAAGTGATCACAGAGTTCACGAACATCTTGATTTTTGAAGGGACACCCATTATCAGTGATAATGGAAACAGGAATACCGTATCGGCAAATGATATAGTTGAGGATGAATGTAGCAATCTGTTTTCTAGTGACTTGTGTGAGAGGCACAGCTTCAATCCATTTTGTAAAATACTCTGTGGCAGTGATAATGAATTTATGACCATTGGAAGAAGGAGGGTGAATCTTGCCTATGAGATTGAGTCCCCACTGACAAAAGGGCCAAGGAGACGCAATTGGTTGAAGTTCTTATGTTGGCACGTGTATGAGGTCTCCATGAATTTGACATTGCTTACATTTCTTGACAAACTGATATGAGTCTTTTTCCATATTGGGCCAGTAATATCCAATCCTGATGAAATTCTTGGCCAAGGTAGGACCACTAGCATGTGGACCACATATCCCTTCATGCACTTCATGTAACGCAATCTGAGCTTCATCGCTTTCTAAACATCTAAGAAGAGTGCCATCTAGACCTCGTCGATATAGGATATCAGCTAAAATGACATATCGAGAGGATTGGCGAATGAAAGTGCGACGTTGGTTATTTGATAGATCAGGAGGTAGGGTATTGTAACGAAGGTATGTGAAGATGGAACCATACAACTGGGACTCAGGACCGACAACACATATCATCTTAGTAGGCATGATCTCATATGAAGGAACCAAAAGGTTATCCACCAAGAACTCATAGCGGGTCTCATTCAGAGGTAGATCAATCAGTGAAGCAATTGTAGCCATGGCATCTGCGGCGCGATTCTGCTCTCTTGGTATTTGCTCAAAATCTATCTTTATGAAGTGTTGTTTCAGGTCATCAACCATTTGTTTATAAGGCATTAATTTTTCATCTTTTGTTTGGTAATTATCAGTTGCTTGATGGATGACAAGTTGAGAGTTCCCAAAAACACGAAGTTCCTGGATCTTCCATTGACCTGCAATTTGTAATCTTGTTGTTAATGCCTCATATTCCGCTATATTGTTAGTGCAAGGAAATGATAAGCGGTATGATTTTGGTATAGAATCCCCTTGAGGAGTTATAAAGAGGATGTCGGCTCCTGCCCCATGCTGTGTGTATGAGCCGTTGAAGTACAATTGCCATGGCTTTGCATGTGACATTGTCAAAATAGATTCATCTAGAAATTCTGAACTTAGAGGAACATCATCTATCATGGGAGCGTCTGCTAATTGATCTGTGATGGCTTGTCCTTTTATTGTTTTTTTGTCCACATACTCGATGTCGAACTCACTCAGGATCATTACCCATTTGGCTAGTCGCCCAGTAAGTGTTGCTTTATTGAGAAGGTATTTCAATGGATCGATCCTTGCAGCTAACTTAGTCTTATGAGTGAGCATGTAATGTCATAAGTTCTGCGAAGCAAAGACCACGGTGAGACATGAACGCTCAATTGGTGTGTAGTTTAGCTCATATCCTACCAATGTGCAACTGATATAGTATACTGCTTTTTCCTTGCCCTCAGCAATTTCTTGTCCTAAGAGTGCCCCCAGTGCTGTTGAAGTAGCTGATATGTATAGTAACAGAGGTTGATCTGGAACTGGTGGCATCAGAACTGGCGGATTTAGAAGATAATCTTTGAGCATCTGGAAAGCCTGTTGACAGTTATCATCCCATTTGAATTTGATGTTTTTATGTAGCAGGTGCTGAAAAGGATTACACTTATCTGCAAGTTGTCCTATGAATCTTCGTATGGACTGGAGTCTGCCTTGTAAAGATCGAAGTTGACTGATATTTGTTGGTGGTTGCATCTCCAAGATAGCTTTGACTTTTGCTGGATCAGCTTCGATTCCTCTTTTGGATACAATGAATCCTAGGAGCTTCCCGGAGGTTACTCCAAAGACACATTTCTTGGGGTTTAATCTTACTTTGTATTTTTCCAACCGATCAAAGATGACTGAAAGTATGTCCAAATGTGTATTTCCATCTATTGATTTTCCCAAGAGGTCGTCGACATAATCTTCCACGGTTACGTGCATGAGATCATTAAAGATAGTAGTCATGGCTCTTTGATATGTAGCACCTGCATTTTTTAGCCCGAAGGGCATGACATTCCAGCAGAAAGTTCCCCAAGGATAAGTGAATGATGTTTTGTGTTGATCCTCGAGCATGATCCTTATTTGATTATAACTAGAGAATCCATCCATTAATGATAACATTTCATGACCTGATGTGAGATTAATAATCAAGTCAATATTTGGTAATGGGAAGTCATCCTTTGGACAAGCTTTGTTAATGTCTCTGAAATCTGTACATATTCTGATGTTGCGATCTGGTTTACTAATAGGAACCAAGTTAGAGATCCATTCAGGATAATCAATTGGGCGTATAAATCCGACATCCAATAATTTCTCAAGTTCTACTTTGACTAGTAATGCCACTTGTGGATGCATTTTTCTTAATTTCTGTTTCACTAGCTTTGCCCCTGGTTTGACTGTCAAATGATGCATTACCAAATTTGGATCCAATCTAGGCATATCAGCGTATGACCAGGCAAAGTTGATTTGTCGTTCTTTGAAGAAACTTATGAATTTTGACCTTTCTGATTCTGTCAACGATTGAGCCAGGAATATGTTGTGTGGAACCTCTTCTGTACCAATGTTTGTTTTGATAGTCTCCTCTACCAACATGGATGACTCTTCCTCATATGATGCTGGGAGAATGTCGAGCCTTCCATCTTCGGGTGCCTCAGAGAGGTTTTCGCCCTCAGATACATCCTTTCTTTTTACTTTTTTGGGGTCAGACAGCGCCACAGTGTGGTTTTCGCCATAAGACCCTTGGTTTGTTCTTATTTTCATATTTTTGCGACTGGAAGGTCTGACACCCTCACCAAAATATGCCATGCTATTGAGTTCTATAGCGTATCCCGCCTTATGGTCCCCAGGAGGAAGATCATCTCGTATGCCCAGATAGTCAATAAAAGCTTCATCATTTTGGAATGTGTCAAACTGTGCAGGTCCTTCATGATCCCAGTCAATGAGTTGGTGGTGAACAAGGGGAAGGTCGTTAATGTCTTCAAAGTTAGCAGGGCTAAGAGTGAAGATGCAGTTATATTCGGGTATGTCAAGGTAATTATCGAGGTCATCGATGGCACTCTCCTCATCAGTCTCAATCGTGAACAAATCCAAATTATCATCACTAGTAGCGCATTCCGGGACAGGTGTTCTCATCCTATGTGATTTCAACCTAGAACCTTGAGACAAGAACTGTGTGGAATCCTCATGGGTTATTTCTTGACCAACTCTGAACTTGTTATAAAATTCCTCTTCTTCTGTTGGTTCATCTGGCTCTCTGAATATCTCGGTGAGCTCGTAGTCACTGGAAGACTTGTCAGAACCCCATTCCCATTCATTGGAATCTGTGGAATAGCGATCCTCTTGTTGAATTTTGGCAGCTTTGATTTGTAAGGCTTCTTCTGTCCTTTGGGTGTGGACCTTGGAAGTTAAGAAACCAAGTCCTTTCAAGCATTCCTTTTTGAAAGTCAATTCAGGTTGTAAAGGTTCAATGATGCCTTCCTCTCATAACCCAAGAGGGCTTTTTCCATCATACCCGAATTTTTGTAGAATTTTGAAGCCTTTGCCATATTTCTCACATGGTAGACTGATGTGATCTTGTGTGTCATCTTCAATGTCTTTATAAAGCATTTTGTATAAATCTTCCTCTTCCAGTTCACCCCATCTTTGAAAGGTAGTAGGGTCCCATTTGAGTATCATGATGGATACTTGCTTGTTAGGATGTGGTCTTCCATATTCTTTTGGGGAACTCATGACTTGTCGTAAGTACATGGTCTGATTTAAAGTGTATTCCCCCATGCCTTTGTCTTGAAACTTGCCTTTAAACTCACCTTGTTTTGATGTCGAAGGTTTTAATGACTCAGGATCAATGTAGGCCAAGGAAGGAATAGCTTCCCGATTACTGGGAATGATAGTCTCAGTCTTTGATCTCAGGTTATTGCAGTATATGAATGGATTAGGATCGCCGTTAACTGTTACTTCCACTCCATTATGAGGAAACTTAATGCATTGGTGATATATGGATGGGACTGCCCTCATTTCATGAATCCAAGGACATCCTAGTAATATGTTATAAGTGAGATCTAGATCCAAGACTTGACAAACCACATCCTTTGTAACTGGCCCAACTCTTAGAGGCAAGGTGACTGTGCCCTTGGATGAACGTTCTTCATCATCATATGCCTTGATGGTGATTTGATTTGTAGAATTCACAGCCTTATCAGAATATCCCAATTGTTTAATAGTGCTCAATGTACAAATGTTTAGACCTGCTCCTCCATCTATCAGGACTCATTTTATTCGATGTTTGTGTATGAAGGCTTCAACGTGTAGCGGTGCATTATGTGGCTGACTTATGGAGGTGTCATTAGCTTCTGTGAAAGTAAGGGAATGTGGAACGAAAAGGTATCCCACCATGGCTTGAAACTAGTCCATGTTCAGATCAATAGGAACGACAGTATCTCTCAAGATTTCGTCAAGAATATCTTTATGAGCAGGGGATATGCGTAATAGCTCAAGGATGGAGATTAGCGCGGGTGTCTTCCCTAACTGTTCTACAAGGTCATACTCAAGTTTGGTTGATGAGGAGGCGGTGTTCTTGGCTAGAGCACCCTGCAAAGTGATTTTACCTCGACGGGTTGTAACATGACATTCAGAGGTAGGTTCGGAAGAAGATCCAACACCTTTTAGGACAATCTTGGGTCTCCAGGTAGAATTCTCAAACGTTTTGTCCTTGATGATAATGGTAGAGACATGATTGTCCATCGAGATGTGATTGATAGTTGAATCATAGTTGTAGGATGCTCTGGTATACTTGGTTTGGTCATCTGTGGCTTTAGCTTTTCCCTTGTCATGCTTTGGGAATGGTTCCTTAAACATCTCATGTTCTTGATTAGATGAGTGTCCTTCAATCTCAATGTTACCCCTATCAATGAGATCTTGTACAATGTTCTTCAGTCAATGACAATTTCCTATCTTATGACCCTTGCTCTTATGAAATTCACAATACTCATCATCATTCCACCAATTTGGTTTAACCTTTGGTTCATATGGAGGAAAATCTGGAACTGTGATTACTTTGTTTGCCACTAGCTTTTTGAAAACTCACTCAAGTGGTTCTCCCAATGGAGTGTACTTCCTTCATGATCTGGAAGTTGTTTCAGTATTCACCTGATTTGATCCGTAAAAAATGAATTTAGGTCACACTGTGTTGGCATCAACAACACCATCATTGACTCCGTTCTTGTTTTTATTCTGAAATCTTGGCTTGTCTTTTCCTTTAAAGTCATCTTTGTTTTCCTTGAATATCTTAATGACTCCTTGTTCAATTTGGACCTTCTCTGTTGCTAAGCCTTTTTCAATAACATCCTTGAAGGTGGAAAAACAAGTTTTCCTTAGATCATAGGCAATCTCTTTGTTAATATTTTGGGTAAACATTTCTACCATTTGTTTTTGTGGCATTTCACAAGAGCATCTACTGGCTAGATTTCTCCATCTTTGTAAAAATGATGCAAAAGACTCTCCCTCTTTTTGCTTGGTGTTGCACAAAGTAGTGACTAATATGTCTGTCTCTATGTTGTATGAGAAATGTTGAATAAATGCCTTTGCTAAGTCACCCCATGACTTAATTCCAGGTGGAAGTTGGGAGAACCATTCCATAGCTTGATCACCTAGGCTCTGTGGGAATAATCTCATCAAATATGTCTCTTCTGCTACTACCTCAATGCAAGTTGTGAAAACTGTCTTATGTGTGCCTTAGGATCCTCTTTTCCTCTATACTTATCAAACTTAGGCGTCACAAAGTGTGTAGGAAAAGGAGGCATTGGAATGCTTTTTTCAAATGGATAGGGACATATGTCTCTCATTGTGTATGTTGGCTTTGGTGTATTTATGTCCTCCATTTTCTTTTGTAAGTCCCTGATTTGTTGCTCCAAATTGCTCTTAGGTGGAGATCGACTTCTTAGACCATACCCCATGCTTGAGGCACCAATTGGAGGAGGAGCATGTTGCATATATGGATGATATTGATCATACACATGTTCATATGGAGGAGGTCTATAGTGATGCTGCGTATATGGACCACTTGGTATAGATTCATATTGAGGAATGCCATATCTATTTTGTCCATGTATACCATACTCTACAGGCATGTCATGTTCTAATGTGTTGCTCCCAAATTTGACACGGGGTTTCCTTGTGTCCAAATCTTGAGCATGCCTTTGAATATCCAATTGTTTTGGTGGTTGATCCTTAGCATTGGTATGTGATTGAGCATATCTGTCTGCATAAGATTTCCATAATGGTCTGCGAAGGTGAGTATCATATGCTTGACCATGTGTGTATGGGACCTCTGGTTTTTGAAACAAAGATGATGGTGATTTAGGTACCATATGTGGTCCTCTATTGCTCCACTATTAGGCCTTCTTTGATCCATGTTGGAGTGAGATTATTGCAAAGGCCAATTTTCCATTATTTGAGATATGTCAAAATCATGAGGTATCTTGGCTCCACTTTGTGCCATCATTTGTAAGAAGTATTGTCTATCCCTCCTCATTATTTCCTCAACCAATCGATTGAAATGGGGATCCATAATAGATTCTTCCACATCTGTTGAATGTACTGAAAAGTTGTCCATATCATCATTGTGTGTATCATTGTTGTTTGTAGTGTCCATGTTCTCAACATTTCGAATGTTTCTATAGGCATCCATGTCAGGTAATGTAGTATGATCAGAATTGAAAAAGATATCATTGTCATACTCATAAGAACTCATGTTTGCGGATTCTTGAGCCTCTTTAGTTTCTCTCCTAGATTTTTGAAGACGGGTTTCAACCATGAACTAGGTATTGACCAAGATGTGTGAGACTAGATGAAAATGGAAAAAGTATGGAAGACCAAGAGTTGGATGGAATGTAAATGAATCTGAGGTGTACTTGCAATGTCCAAAGTGTAAGACCAAGTATGTATGTAGTAGAGTAGGTGTGGCTTCCAAAGAGAGGATAGTTTCTCTTGATGAGGTAAGTTGACCTTGACTCTAAGTAAGACCAAATGAGACCCAAAGGTAAGAAACCTTGATGAGGGACCACTTAGCAAAGTGTTGTTTGTATGTAGTGTGTTGAAAAAGTATGGTGAGGACAAGCAAGTGACCTTTTGACTCAAGTTTAGACAAATGTAAATTTAAAGTGAGATGTGAAGCAATGATGGACTTTGTGAGACCCAAAGACAGGTTGAATGCTAAATGAAACCCTGGAGAAATGACCTAGGAAGCTCAAGAATTCTGAAACTGACTGTGTTTGTTTGCTGGACTGTAACTGTTTTTTAATTCTGAACATAGACGCGCCTGTATACTTCGCAGACGCAGTTTACTGACACAGACGTGGCTTTGTTCAACACAGACACACTTCTGAAATTTGTTTGCAAAGTGTAATGTTGATTCTATAAACACAGACATGTTTCTGCCCTTCACAGATGCAGTTATACAACATAGATGCTATTATGTCAGACACAGGCACGTTTTTGCAAAATTTGTGCAATTTTTTCCAATCTGTGAAGTCATTTTGTTGTGACCAAATCTGACTGTTTGACTGTTTTTCGTGACAAGAGGACACAGTGTTGATAAAGACCCAATGTTTGCAAGTGTCTAGACTCAAAATGACTCCAAGAAAAGTGTGTTGTTTGATGTAAAATTGTTTTGCATACACTTGAAGACACAAAAGACACAATGTTTTGCTGTTTGGTCTTGAATGTTTGAATGTTTAAAATAAGTCAAGCACAATTCTTGTGGCTGGCCAAGACAATAGTTGTTGATCCCACATGGGGTTTTACCCTCGAGGCTACACTATTCAAAGCGGATACTTAGATGCTTGACCTCACTGGCTCCACCTTCGACACTCACTTCTCAGGTCAGCCAAGCATTAGTCCCCACGAAAACCCCCCGTGGCAAACTTTGTATCTATACTAAGAACCGTATGTGTGTGGGCCGCTACCAGAGGTCCGACCTCCTGTGCCAACAACTAGAAGGATTTAGGCTTCTAAAACAAAAAGGTGCTAGTAAGGGCATCTACTCGTGTGGCCATACATGCGGCACTTTCAGCTCTGTAAATATAGAAGGCTCCCAACCGGTAGGGGTTACGCCCTACAATTGATCAAATAAATTTGATCAAATGGGTTTATGGGGAGACATAGTGTCGGTATGAACTAATAAGCACACGTTATCCATAGTTTTCACCATGAATACAATTGTTTATAGTGGTTCGGACGAGGTGGGTTTTCCTTGCTACCACTTGGGTCGTTCTCTTCTCACTAGTAGTCCTAATGACCACACAAGAAGACAGGCCCTCTAAAGATTAAACAAAAAGACCCTATTGCTCAAGACACAAAAGACAATGATTCAATTTTAATGCACCAATTGAAGTGTTTGCTAGTCTATGAAAACAAGCCACACAATAAAAATCCAAAAACCCTTGCCAAGGACCTGCAACAAAGAGTTCTTAGTAGTTTGGATTGTTTGAAATAATCACCCCTTCCTGCAAGCACACAAGTTAGGTAAATTTTAAACCCAAAAAAATTTGTGAAAATAGGGGCCTTCAACCAAACGATTTTGCTTTCAAGACAAGCTGCACCAATTTCGTTAGCTAGATCTGAAGATGTTAGCTCCAAATAAACCATATCTAAAACCCTAAATGTAAAATCCAAAACTGAATCAATAAACCCAAAATTTGAAATCGGTGAACACAGACGCGATTACCCTCAACACAGACGCGACTTCCTGACGTAGATGCGGTTCTGTGAGACACAGACGTGGCTTCAGAACGTAGACGCGACCTCTGGACACAGAGGCGGCTAAAAACACCACAGACGCGACTTAATAACACAAACGCGCTTTCCCGGAACCTGCAAAATAAAATACTGCCAATAACACAGACGCGATTCCAGATGTCGCAGATGCGCCAAAAAATCAAAAACACAATCCGAAAGTGCGCAGTCGCGAAAATATCAAAATGTTGCCAAAAATGTCAAATCTGCAACTTCAAAACACAAAATCTGCAACAAGGATGTTAAATACAAAAGGGACAAGAGTCGTGCCAAAATGTATATGGTGAAAATGGATAACAATAATAATGATATTGAAAGGCTAAATGAATTCAACCACAAAACCCTAGCCTAACAACAACAAAGATCCACCATAACATATGAAGATTACCTAAGACAATGCAAATCAAACGAAATCACAAAGATTATACCATCACATGTCCACTAGGGTTTTGATCTCCATTCTTCCTATCTCCATTCATCTTGCTTGATATATTTGCTCTCAGATTTTATGTGCACAAGAGCTCAACAAAGAACGGAATGTGGTTGCTGTTTATGGTGAAAATGGATAACAATGATAACAATATTGAAAGGCTAAATGAATTCAACCACAAAACCCTAGCCTAACAATGAACAAAGATCCACCATAACATATGAAGATAACCTAAGACAATGCAAATAACTCAAAATCACAAAGATTATACCATCACATGTCCAATAGGGTTTTGATCTCCATTCTTCCTATCTCCATTGATCTTGCTTGATATATTTGCTCTCAGATTTTTATATGCACAAGAGCTCAACAAAAAACGGAATGTGGTTGCAAGTGGAATTGTAGTGTAGCCAAGTACTCCAAAATCAGTCATTAGGATGTGTCATTAGGATATGTCATTAGTCATTAAGGTTTGTCATTAGGGTTTGACAATGAAGAAAGCATCTCCTTAAATAGAAGACACAATAAGAAATGGAGGGTTAAGATTGAGAGGTGTAAAAAGAGAGGTCGGCTAGGATTAGAGGGTAGGTAAAAGAAATACCGAAATAATGAAAGAGGTAGGTAGTGTATGAATTAAGAGATGAATGACATGTGTCATGTGTGGAAAAGGATAATGAATTAATTAAATAAATAAAGATTTATTTAATTAATAGAAGAATTAGGCTTAGATAATTAAATAAATAAAATATTTATTTAATTAGACATGACAATTTTGAGTGTCTACATTTTGCCCCTCTTTGAGACAATGCGGCTTGTCGCGTTGTTTCAAAGAAGATAAGATGAACTGATACAGAGTTGCCCCAAGATGGGAATGATATGCCCCCTCGAGAGATTGGATGAAAATGTCTGAAAAGATTGCAGACAATCTCTCGATAAGAAAGACAGGATAGAATGGACTGATTGGATAAAGTGACAAAGTCACGGGATAAGGAAGACTAACTCAGGAAATGAAGACGAGGGCTAGGCTAGGCTATAAGATAGACCACGGGGGAAAAGACATCCTCATTGTCATCCACACCCTTACGAGATCACAGTGCAGAGAGAGAAAAGAGCAGCAGCAGTCAGCAGCGATGGCTTTGGTTCATAGATTTGACCATGTTCGCCGATTCCAGCGACCAACGGAGGCAGGAGAGCCAGTGAGTACCACAAAACCTCCTCATACTTTGATGCATTTATTATTGTCATTAACTCATACTAGGTAATGTAATAAATGCGCATTTATGTCTTCCAGGTCAAATCGGCAGTTCTGTGATGAACATATGCTGTCGATTGGATAAGCTGCTGAGAGGATACACTCAAGAAGGTCCTCTAGGGAAGACTAAGATAGATCAAGGCACTTTGTGATGAACAGTGAGTACCAAGATAAAGTACTTTGTGATGAACAGAGAGTGCAAATGTGAGTAACACTTTGTGATGAATAGTGAGTGTCACACACGTAGTACTTTGTGATGAACAGGGAGTACTACTAGGATAGATAGCAACACTTTGTGATGAACAGTGAGTGTCACTAGGATAAATAGCTATGTGCATTTAGATAGCGAGTAGCATTTTGTGATAAACAGTGAATGCCACGATAACTGACATGATTGAGTTGCTTGACTGCAGGAGTACTTGCCGATGCTGGAGTCACGGGAGAGATTCCCATCGACTCAGAGGTTGCGACCTGAGTTGACAGCCGAGGACTGAGCTGTGATTGAGGTTATGGGATTGAGATACATTCTGTATGTGCCTGAGTTTCGGGTGAACATGGGATTGTTGACTGCACTGGCTGAGAGATGGCACTCAGAGACTTGTAGTTTGCATTTGCCGATGGGTGAGATGACAGTCACCTTGGAGGATGTATATAGGATTCTACGGATACCGATCGATGGGGAGTTAGTACCTTATGATCGAGACAGAGATAGGGATGCACTGAGATGAGTGTTCTAGGATCCAGGACTAGAGATAAGGGTGGGACATGTGGCATGGGATACCATGACATGGACAGGATTAGCACTACTAACAGTGTTGGCAGGAGTTATCAGTGGGTTCCTCTGTCTGGATAGGACGACACGAGGGGTGGCTGCAGGGGACATAGGGGCCAGGAGAGTTGACCTTGGGGTGGGTCCTTCTAGGGCTCAAACTCCATCGAGGCCAGGCAGCTTTGAGGGAGGGAGTTCATCATAGCCTTAGAGGGCTCCCTATGTATCAGTATTGTACCATTTTTGTATTGTAGACACCTGCGGGTGATTTTGTAGCCATATGATTCTTTTGACATCATTGTATCATGACACTTTATATATATGAGATGATTCATCTTTGCAGAAGCTATATGCATGTGTACCTTATGTGATGAAATGTTCTTATGTGATACATGTTTTATGATATGGATGCTTATATGATGCAATGCAATATATTTTTGTTCTTTTATGTTGTATATGTGATGCATGATGCAAATGTGAATGTATGTAATGCAAATGAATATGATAATGCAAATGATTATTTACATAATGAAAATGTGAGATGTGCTAACATGTGTTGTATGCAGGATGTGATGCAATTGTGATATCTATATGTATGTATGAAATGCTTATATGTGGTGATGTAGGTGTAGCTATATGAAATGCAAATGTTTTTGGTGTGTCATTATACTCAGTCATGTGATAGCGGGCTACGCGGACTCGAGAAGGACAATGGAAGTCAATCAAGAAAGGGGGATGGAAGACAGAAGATATGAACGTGAAAGAGCTTCTTGTGTGTTATCATCATTGAGCTTTATTATGGCAAAATAGGTTATGACAATCAAGGCATTTGTTTCACCTAGAAAGTCATTGTACCTGTTTGCATGGAGATAAGACAGTCACAAACAAGGAATGCCCCAGTTCACACTAGACTCACAGTGTCCTCATATCCTTGGACAAGTCATAGCATTACTAAGAGACAATCCACAGACAGCAAATGCAAATAGGTGACGATACCCCATCCTTGCCTTTCTAGTCAAAGACATCCTGGAAAAGCTAAAAGACATGTCACCAAAATAAAGATAAAATCAAAAGGAAACCAAGACTTGACACCAACATCCACTGTAGTCCTCAAGTTTAGTGTCTCTTGTCACTTGTATAAGTCGAATTTTGATTGTGGTCATAATGTTTATTTTCACAAAAAGGATAGATAGCACTGAACCATAATGTTGTCTGAGTCTGTTGAAAGATTTGATTTTGTTGAAGCTCATTGTTGCTGCTGTGTCTTATCTGAAACTGACTGAATCCATGAAACTGATACTTTATTGCGGAGAAGGCGGAACTTTATTGTGGACTGGCGATGCAAATGTTGCTTTATTGCGGATTGTGCGCGGACAGACTGAAGAAAGCTAGAAGAAACTGTACTCCTTGAACACGTGACGTTCTTAGTTCCACACCCATTACTAGACTTAGGAATTGGCCGTAGTCACAGATAGGATCCGATTTATTATGGATGAAAAGGGGGTGAAAAGGGAGGGTTATGGATGGCTAACCAATCTTAGGTAGATCAATAACAAGCCATGATGGGAATGGGTAAGTTTATTGTGAGTGAATAGGTTGTGAGTGTGTGCAAAGTGAAAGGATGAAAGAGAATCCTGAAGGAGGGAGGAGCAATGTCTCTACGCATGGCGCTGGTGACCCAGTTTTCACCATGGTACTTGCCAAGGGCGCCACCGAAGTGGTTTTCACCGTTGGACGAAATTATTTCTCTTTACTTTTTTTCGATTTTTCAATTTTTTTGTTGTCACAAGGCGCCTGTTTGCCAGGTTTTCACCAAGTAACGATTTTTTTGTTTTATAATTTTTTTTGTATTTTTGAAAAATTTTGATTTTTTTTTGTATTTTTGAATTAGGATGTTCCAAAGAGCTTATGTGTAGAACTTGCGAAGGTGCATGCTATTGATAGGATTCTCCAAGGGTTCACCTTCTGTAGTTGAGAGCTGATATGCCCCAGATCCATATACCGCTGTGATGATGTAAGGACCAAGCCAGTTTGGTTCGAACTTGCCCTTCTTATCTCTGTCTTGCTGATTCTTGGGGTTTTCTCTGAGTACTAAGTCACCTACCTCAAATGAGCGAGGCTTGACCTTGTGATTGTAACTGTGACGTTCCTTGACTGAATGATGTGTAGCTTGAGTGAATGTCTTCCTCGATGAAGGAACTGAGATAGAATTACTAGTGTGTGGACTACACAGGCCCATATGCGTGTCACCTAAAGAAGTTTGGGCATCACTAATAGCAAAGTCCTTCGAGGAAGCTCCATTAAAGGTCCGTGATGTATCACCAAAAGGAAAAGGATGTGTGGAACAAGTGGATGAATGATGAAGGCTTATGATTGCGAAAAGAAGTGAAAGTAGGATAGCATGATGGAGACTTAGGATCAACAAGTATGCTTTTTGACTTAAAATTGTAGAATTTTTGCCCCCAGTTATTTTGGTGTTAGGGGAGATCAACTCTTGCTCTTTTTGCTTCATATGAGTTTTACCCTTCACTTTGATTTTTGTAGAGTCCAATAGCTTTTGATTTTGATTTGGACTGAAGCACTTTTCTTTATTTTTGACTTTTAAATTTTTCTTTTCAAAGCTTGATTTTTGATCCCTAATGAGTAAGGGCTTTTGTGATTCTTGTTGATCCAAGTCTGGAAGTGGAGTGGAAATGGAATGAGTGGATGAAATGGTAAGGCTATGTGAGTTCTCAAGAGGGTTGGCGATATGCTCAATAGATTCTTCACTGGAACCACTCTTAGGACTATTGATATCAAGAGCTGCTTGCACCGCTGGAGGAGATTTGCATTCGGACTTAGTAGCCACAACACTAGGTGGTTCACACACAATTCCTTGGTCTTGCATATTGCTTGTAGATTGTTCTTGTCAATTGAATGTCTTAGGAGACTGTGGGAGTTGATCAACATGAAAGATATACTCACCACATCCCATGTCTTTAATCTTGAACTTGTCTTCTTTTAGCTCTGCCTGTTTTGATGTAGAAGCTTTTAAGGATTCAGGATCCACATATGCCGATGAAGGAATAGCTTCGCAATTGACTGGGATTGTTATTTCTGATCTAGGTTGTAGATTGTTGCAATAGATGAATGGATTTGGATCCGCTTTAACGGTCACTTCAACTCCATTGTGTGGAAACTTGATACATCGATGATATGTAGATGGTATTGCTCTCATCTCATGAATCCATGGACGCCCTAGCAATATGTTGTATGTGAGATCCAGATCAAGTACTTGACAAACCACATCCTTTGTAACTGGCCCAACTCTAAGAGGCAAGGTGACTGTGCCTTTGGATGAGCGCTCTTCATCATCATATGCCTTCATGGTAATTTTGTTTGTAGAATTCACAGCTTTGTCAGAATATCCCAATTGTCTTATGGTACTCAAGGTACAAATGTTAAGACCTGCTCCTCCATCTATCAGGACTCGCTTTATTCGGTGTTTATGTATGAAGGCTTCAACATGTAGGGGTGCATTATGAGGCTGACTTATGGAGGCGTCATCGGCTTCTGTGAATGTGAGGGAATGTGGAATGGAAAGGTATCCCACCATGGCTTGAAACTGGTCCACGTTCAAATCAGTAGGGACAGCAGTGTCTCTCAAGATTTTGTCAAGGATGGCTTTATGTGCAGGAGATATACGTAAGAGCTCAAGAATGGAGATGAGTGCGGGTGTCTTCCCTAGTTTTTCTACAAGATCGTACTCAGGCTTGGTAGATAAAGGATTGGTATTCTTAGTGGAGCATCCTGGCAATGTAATCTTACCTCGACGGGTTGTAACATGACATTCGGAGGTAGCTTCGGATGAAGATCCCACACCCTTTAGGACAATTTTAGGTCGCTGAGGAGGATTCTCAGGATTTTTATTTTTGATAGTAATGGTAGAGATATGATTGTCCATTGAGATGTGATTGATGGTAGAATCATAATTGTAAGGTGCTCTGGTGTAATTGGCTTGATCATCTATGACTTTGCCTTTTCCTTTGTCATGTTTTGGGAATGGTTCCTTAAACACCTCATGCTCTTGGTTAGATGAATGTCCCTCAATCTCTATATCTCCTCTGTCAATGAGATCTTGTACAATGTTTTTCAATCGATGGCAATTACCTGTCTTGTGACCCTTTCTCTTATGAAACTCACAAAACTCATCATCATTCCACCAATTCGGTTTTACCTTTGGTTCATATGGAGGAAAATCTGGGACTGTGATCACTTTGTTTGCTACAAGCTTTTTGAATACTGATTCAAGTGGTTCTCCCAATGGAGTGTACTTCCTTCGTGGTTTTGAAGTTGTTTGATTGTTCACTTGATTGTTGGTAGAACTTGATCCAGAAAAGACGACCTTGGGTCTCACTGTGTTGGCATCAACAACACCATCATTAACTGTGTTCTTGTTCTTGTTCCAAAATTTTGGTTTGTCCTTTCCTTTGAAGTCCTCTTTGTTTTCTTTGAATAGTTTGATAACTCCTTGTTCAATTAAGACTCTTTCTGTTGCTAGGCCCTTTTCAATGACATCCTTGAATGTAGACAAACAAGCTTTTCTGAGATCATAGCCAATAGCCTTGTTAACGTTTTGTGTGAACATCTCCACCATTTGTTTTTGTGGGATCTCACAAGAGCATCTGCTAGCTAGGTTTCTCCATCTCTGTAAAAATGTTGCGAAAGATTCTCCTTCTTTTTGTTTAGTATTGCACAAGGTAGTAACTGAGACATCTGTTTCAATGTTGTAAGAAAAATGCTGAATGAATGCTTCTGCCAAGTCGCCCCATGACTTAATACCGGGAGGTAATTGAGAAAACCATTCCATAGCTTGATCTCCTAAGCTCTGTGGGAATAACCTCATTAAGTATGTTTCTTCTGCCGCTACCTCAATGCAAGCTATGAAGAATTGTCTTATATGTGCCTTGGGGTCTCCTCTCCCTCTATATTTGTTGAACTTTGGTGTTACAAAGTGTGGAGGAAACGGAGGCATTGGAATGCTCTTATCGAAGGGATAAGGGCATATATCTCTCATAGTGTATGTAGGTTTGGATGTACTCATGTCCTCCACTTTCTTTTGTAGATCTCTAATTTGTTGCTCCAAATTATTTTTGGGAGGAGATTGATTTCTTGTAGCATACCCCATGTTTGAAACACCCATTTGAGGAGGAGCTTGTTGCATGTATGGATGATACTGATCGTAGACATGTCCATATGGAGGTCTATATTGTTGCAACATATATGGAACACTTGGCATAACTTCTTGTTGAGGGACTCCATATCTGTTTTGTGCATATATACCATATTCAATAGGCATTTCATTTTCCATTGTGTTGCCCCCAATTTTGACATGAGGTCTCCTTGTGTCAAAATTTTGAGGATGTCCTTGAGTATCCACTTGTCTTGATTGATCCATACCTTGAGCATGTGTTTGAGCATAAGGCCTCCATGATGGTCTTTGAATGTAAGTATCATATGTTTGAGCTTGTGTATGTGGGATTGCTGGTTTTTGAAGCAAAACTGATGGTGACTCAGGCATCATATTCGGTCCTCTATTTCCTCCACTATTTGGTCTCCTTTGATCCATGTTGGATTGAGTTTGTTGTGAGGGTCAACTTTTCATAAGTTGAGATAAGTCAAAATCATGTGGTATTTTAGCTCCACTTTGTGCCATCATGTTTAAAAAGTATTGACGATCTCTCCTCATTATCTCTTCAACCAATCTATTGAATTGAGGATCCATTATGGATTCTTGTATGTCTGCTGATAGTATTGAAGAGTTGTCAACATTGTCATTGTGTGTAGTATTGTTGTTTATAGCATTTGCGCTTTCCACATTTGGATTGTTTCTATAAACATTCATGTCTGGTAATGTAGTGTGCTCAGGATTGTAGAATAGATCATTGTCATACTCATAAGAACTCATGTTTGCGGATTCTTGAGCTTCTTTAGCTATTCTCCTAGATTTTTGAAGGTGGGTTTCAACCATGAACTAGGTGTTAGACCAAGATGTGAGAGACTAGATGAAAAATGAAAAGAGTATGGAAGACCAAGAGTTGTATGGAGTGTAAATGAATCTTGAGGTGTACTTGCAATGTCCAAAGTGTAAGACCAAGTATGTAAGTAGTAGAGTAGGTGTGACTTCCAAAGAGAGGATAGTTTCTCTTGATGAGGTAAGCTGACCTTGACTCTAAGTAAGACCAAATGAGACCCAAAGGTAAGAAACCTTGATGAGGGACCACTTAGCAAAGTGTAGTTGTATGTAGTGTGTTGACAAAGTATGATGAGGACAAGCAAGTGACCTTTTGACTCAAGTTTAGACAAGTATGAATGTAAAATGAGATGTGAAGCAATGATGGACTATGTGAGACCTTAGAACAGGCTGAATGCTAGATGAAATCTGAAGAGACAACCTAGGAAGCTCAAGTATGCCGAAACTGATTTCTTTTGTTTGTTGGACTGTGAAATTTTTCCAATTTGTGAAGTTTTTGGTGGTGACCAAATCTAAATGTTTGACTATTTTTCGTGACAAGAGGACACAATGTTGATGAGGACTCAATGTTTGCAAGTGTTTAGACTCCAAAATGACTCCAAGAAAAGTGTGTTGTTTGATGTAAAATTGTTTTGCATACACTTGAAGACACAAAAGACACAATGTTTTGTTGTTTGGTCTTGATTGTTTGAATGTTTAACATAAGTCAAGCACAATTCTTATGGCTGGCCAAGACAATAGTTGTTGATCCCACATGGGGTTTTACCCCCGAGGCTACGCTATTCAGAGCGGATACTTAGATGCTTGACCTCACTGGCTCCACCCTCGGCACTCACTTCTCGAGTCAGCCAAGCATCAGTCCCCATGAAAACTCCCCATGGCGAACTTTGTATCTCTACTAAGAACCGTATGTGTGTGGGCCGCTACCAGAGGTCCGACCTCCTGCCCCAACAACTAGAAGGATTTGGGCTTCTAAAACAAAAAGGTGCTAGTAAGGGCATCCGCTCGTGTGGCCATACATGCGGCACTTTCAGCTCTGTAAATACAGAAGGCTCCCAGCCGGTAGGGGTTACGCCCTATAAATGATCAAATAAATTTGATCAAACAGGTTTATGGGGAGACATAGTGTCGGTATGAACTAATCAGCACACGTTATTCATAGTTTTCACCATGAATACATTTGATTATAGTGGTTTGGATGAGGTGGGTTTTCCTCGCTACCACTTGGGTCGTTCTCTTCTCACTAGTAGTCCTAATGACCACACGGGAAGACAGGCCCTCTAAAGATTAAACAAAAAGAGTCTATTGCTCAAGACACAAAAGACAATGATTCAATTTTAGTGCACCAATTGAAGTGTTTGCTAGTCTATGAAAACAAGACACACAATAAAAATCCCAAAAACCTTGCCAAGGATCTGCAACAAAGATTTATTAGTAGTTTGGATTGTTTCAAATGATCACCCCTTCCTGCAAGCACACAAGTTAGGTAAATTTTAGATCCAAAAGACTTTGTGAAATAGGGGCCTTCAACAATGCGTTTTGTTGACCAATTCAAAGATCTGATTCATCATAAAAAAAGACCACCTGTAAAATTTCAAGGTATTTCCAGAAATGTAAGAAAATCCAAAAAATTTGTTAATTTGCTCCAAAAATTAATTTTTTATGAAAAATCATAAAAAATTCATATAAAATGAAAAATTGATCAAAAAAATCTGAAATTTTTACTGGAGATTTTTGATGGTCTTCCAAACCTGCACAAAAAATTTCCTGCAACAAATCCAAGCAGTTTGTGAGATATGAGTAAAATAATGCAAAACCCTAATTTTCAAAGATCTAATTTTTGAAGAATTATTTTGCATCAAATTTAAAATCACAAACAACAGATCCTGTGTATAATTCGGAGAGATTTCCAAAAATATAATAAAATCCAAAAAATTCGCTAATTTTCTCTCAAAATTAATTTTTTATGAAAAATCATAAAAACTTCATATAAAATGCAAAATCGATCCAAAAAATCTGAAATTTTTACTAAATCTTTCTGATACTGTTCTTGACCTGCACAAAAGATTTTATGGAAAAATTTGAAGCTGTTTGTGAGATCTGATCAAAATAAATAAAAACCCTAATTTTTAAAGATCTAATTTTTAGGGAAATATTTTGTATCAAAATTAAATTCACAAAGAACAGATCCTATGTATAATTATGAGATATTTCCAAAAATGTAAGAAAATCCGAAAAATTCTCTCATTTGCTCTCAAAATAAATTTTTTATGAAAAATCATAAAAAATTCCTAAAAATTGAAAATTTGCTCCAAAAATTCTGAATTTTTGATTGAGAGCTCCTGATACTTTCTTCAACCTGCAAAAAAAATTTGGTGCAAAATTTCCAAGCCGTTTATGAGATATGATCAAATCTCTCCAAGATCTTGATTTTGTGTCCAAAACCCTAGCTGCACAAGGTTATTCTCCAAATTGTTTTACAAAATAGCAATATAGGGTTAGAAAAATCTGCAAAAAAAACATAGATCTAAGAAAAATCCATGTCCCACCGGGCGTGCCAAAATGTGTATGGTGAAAATGGATAACAATGATAACAATATTGAAAGGCTAAATGAGTTCAACCACAAAACCCTAGCCTAACAATGAACAAAGATCCACCATAACATATGAAGATAACCTAAGACAATGCAAATAACTCAAAATCACAAAGATTATACCATCACATGTCCAATAGGGTTTTGATCTCCATTCTTCCTATCTCTATTGATCTTGCTTGATATATTTGCTCTCAGATTTTTATATGCACAAGAGCTCAACAAAGAACGGAATGTGGTTGCAAGTGGAATTGTAGTGTAGCCAAGTACTCCAAAATCAGTCATTAGGATGTGTCATTAGGATATGTCATTAGTCATTAAGGTTTGTCATTAGGGTTTGACAATGAAGAAAGCATCTCCTTAAATAGAAGACACAATAAGAAATGGAGGGTTAAGATTGAGAGGTGTAAAAAGAGAGGTCGGCTAGGATTAGAGGGTAGGTAAAAGAAATACCAAAATAATGAAAGAGGTAGGTAGTGTATGAATTAAGAGATGAATGACATGTGTCATGTGTGGAAAAGGATAATGAATTAATTAAATAAATAAAGATTTATTTAATTAATAGAAGAAGTAGGACAATTAAATAAATAAAATATTTATTTAATTTAGAAAAGGGATAATTTAAATAAATAAATGTATTTATTTAAATGAGAAATAAGGCTAGAAGAGGATAAATGAATTAATTAAATAAATAAAGATTTATTTAATTAATAGAAGAATTAGGCTTAGATAATTAAATAAATAAAATATTTATTTAATTAGACATGACAATTTTGAGTGTCTACAGTTGCAAGTAGGATCGTAGTGTAGTCAAGTCCTTAAGATGAATGATTAGGGTTTGATAATGAAGGAAGCATCTCCTTATATAGAAGACACTATATGAAATGGAGGGATAAGATTGAGAGGTGTAAAAGGAGGTCGGCTATGATTAGAGGGTAGGTAAAAGAAATAATAAAATAATAAAAGGGGTAGGTAGTGTAGGAATTAAGAGATGAATGACATGTGTCATGCGTAGAAAAGGTTAATGAATTAATTAAATAAATAAAGATTTATTTAATTAATAGAAGGAGTGGGATAATTAAATAAATAAGATATTTATTTAATTTAGGTAAAGCATAATTTAAATAAATAAATGTATTTATTTAAATGAGAAATAAGGCTAGAAGAGGATAAATGAATTAATTAAATAAATAAAGATTTATTTAATTAATAGAAGAATTAAGCTTAGATAATTAAATAAATAAAATATTTATTTAATTAGACATGACAATTTTAGGTGTCTACAATTGCTACTCTAAGTCACCATGTGAAGAAATTGTGTAGACACCTAAAAATGTCTCATTGATCACATACTAACTATTCGTCTATTTAATTAAGTATTTCTTTAATTATTTAATTAAAATAATTTACTAATTCAAATTATCACATTCTACATTACTAATTATCCAATTTCCATTCTTTAATCATTTCGTCATTCAAACCCATCTCAAATATTTAATTATTTGCGATTTATTCCTTAGTTAAATAATCTTTATTATTTAATTAAGCTCATTTCTAATGTTTAAATAATTTCATTTAAATTAATTAATTATTCCTCCAATTCCCAAAACTCTAATTTTAATTAATTTCATCTAATTTCATTTAATGTTTTCCCAAATTTGATTTTCACCTAATTCCAATTAATTTCATTTCATCTAATTAACATTTCACCAAATGTGAATTACAGTTAATCTCATGTGCATTTTAGCATTCGAAAACCCAAATTCAAATGCAAATCAAAATGAAATTGAATTTCAAGTCAATCTCCTATAGCACATGTTGAAAATCATAACTAGTTGATCAAATTAGTTAACCAATCAGTTAACTCAATTAACTCTTCAATCTCCTTCTATCACTTTTTTCTGACTGATCCATCAATCAACTTATCTCTCCAATCTAATCAGTTATATCCCTAATCAGCCCAGTCAATTGGCTAATCAATTCAGTTTACTCATCAATCAATTCAGTTCACTGATCAAGCAATTAAGTCAACTCCCCAATCAAATCAGTTAACATATCAATATATTGAGTTCACTGATAAAATCAAAATCAGTTCACTGTCCATCAGACTTCAATTCTTTTTGTCACCCAATTTTGGTTGAAAATCTATATAAACCAGCTCTATTTCTCAATTCAAACTAGAATCACAGTCTTCAAAATTATTCTCTATCTTATGAAGGAAATTAGTGCAACATCTGAGAGCCACCTACATCAGAAATATGTAGAAGAACAATGGAAGCACAAATGTGGAATAAGGAGTTTTTATTAGCTTAGATCTTCCATTTCTTGCATTTATTTTATTGATTATGTTTAAAATTGGCATAATTAGTTAAGAATTGGTGATTTGTTCTTACTCCCTAATTAGCATAGATTTAATAATTTCAAGCATGAAAACAATGGTGAACCTGACGTGAACCCACATATCTAACCTTCGTTCTTTGGTTTCTTTAAATTTGCAAGTTCGTACAAACCCAGAAATTGCAAGTTCGCAATTGACATTGTAGAAATTCATAATCACAAATATCAATTCACAATTAATGTCATATTCATTCACAATTTCTTTCATAATGTCTTGTGATTGCCAAAAGGGGTCAAAATTGAATTTTTGTTTGTTGTTTCTCAGTTAATTGGTTTTGCGCACCTAACCCATAAATATTTTCTAATTCTAGAAAATTCATTTTTTTGCATGAGATTTGTCTAATCTGATGACATGAAGGGTTACATTCAAGATTTTAGGTGCAAGAAGGAGGAGACAACACAAGAGGCATCTTAAAGCACACCAAAGGCTTGTAAAGGCAGAGAGAAAACTTTGCGAACTTTAAGAGGAAGAGGCAATCGCTCAATACCACAGAAACATCCATTGATTCCTTGCCAAATTTGATTTCTACGATGACATTGAAGTGATGGCTCGCATAATCTGGAGTGATATCATCGCATAATAACTTATGTCTTCTGTCTTTTCATTCTTTTTTAATTTTTTGAAAATTTTCCAGTTTAACTAGTGCGCAATTGATCTGTCATCAATTCATAATTGATGTCATATTCATTCACAATTGTTTTCATAATGTCTCACAATTTCTTTCATAATGTCTCACAATTGATGTCATATTCATTAGCAATTATTTTCATAATTGAGGTCAAATGTTGTAATTGAAAAAAAAAAAAATTAGGCTGGATAGCCCACCATCTATAAATTAACAATTTCTTATTTTCTTGCAGGGATAGCTTAGAAACACATCAATTTGGTGCAAATAAAATAAACCACAACAATATTCTTTTTCCTTCATGATTGCTATGAAGGATAAAATTAACACCATATTTTTATGGAGCAACGTCTCCATTTAGACTAGACAATTTTGCAATTGGGGTTAAAAAGAACATTGTTTTAAGTCTTTGTGAGGTGATAGGTATATGCTCTCCCCTCTTTTGGGTGATCAAAAAACCAGACCCACCTCTTTTATGCTTTCTTTTAATTTCAGCATTAGGATAAAACCCTTAGAAGGCTTGCCTCCCAAGTAGCCCATAAGGCCAAGTGAGAGGGAACGACCTAAAGTGGTAGCGGCTAACACCAAGTATTCCAAACCACTATAAACTAAATGTGTTTGCAAAGAAAATTGTAAGCAATGGGTGTTGGAATGGCATAGCGACGATTAAGTTTGTTGGATCTATGCCCACCTGAATGGAAGCCTGATTAAATACCTTAAGATCTAGAGGCCAAACCGAGTCAGTAACCAGACACTTGAATTATCACAGTGCAAGGGTTGGGAAGAATCCGCCCCCAAGACACTCACCATATATTTCCCAGGATAACGGGCCAATTGAGGAGCGATCTTCTTTGGTCTAATTTTTGAAAAAAGGCAAAACAATGAGTGCACCCTAGGGTGTGACATGGTTGTTTCAGCTAACAAAGTATCAAGATGTGGGTTGTGATAATACTTGTGACCTTTTGACCTTAGGAGAGTTTGCTTGATGTGCTATCAAATTGCCAAAATACTATCAAAAACAAAATGGGGTCTTGAAAAAGATCTCCACATTCATGAGGATTTGAAAAACTCCTTTAAACAAGTGCTTTCTTTGTTTAGTTTAGATTGTTTTCTTTGCTTGCTATTGTGTCTTTGCAACATCAATATCAACAAAGATCAAATCCCTCAACAGAGTCAAGTTTCAATATCAACAAGATCAAACCCCTCAACAAAGTCAAGTTTCAACATCAACAAGATGAAATCCCTCAACAAAGTCAAGTTTCAACATCAACAAGATCAAACCCCTCAACAAAGTCAAGTTTCAATATCAGCAAGATCAAAACCCCGCAACAAACAAGCTTTTCAAAATCAAAAAATCAATCAAACATTTCAACATTCTAGAAATAGAGAAAACATCTTGCATGTTGTGATCCTAGGTCCAAATCAATCAAGCAAATATCATGGATTGGCGTTATACATTTTGTAAGGAAGGTGGAGAATTCATCCCTTCCATTTCTATTCCATCGCCATCCATAGAAACCTTAGCTCAATAGATCAAGACTTTGCAACAACAAATAATAGACATAACTAGTCCTAACAACCATAGTGGCTGGTTAGAAAAGATGATGAGAGAAGTGATAACCACAAGGGAATTAGTATCAGGCCAACCATCTTCTTCCTGTGAGACCATTCAAACATGCCAACCTTCATTCTTCAACATAGTCATTCCTACCTCAGTTCAACCAATATTAGAGTCATATAAACCTTCTCTTTCTTTCAACCCATCATATCAATCATACCAATCATATCAACCCAACATTCAAAGTACCTCTTTCAACCAAAATCAAACCCCATTCAACCAAAGTCCAAATCAAAATTCACACCAGCCCAACATTCAAACCTCTTTCAACCAAAATAAAACCCCATTCAACCAAAGTCCAAATCAAAATTCATTCAACCAAAATCAAACCTCTTTCACCCAAAATCATACTCCTTTCAACCAAAATCAAATCCCATTCAACCGACTAATCTATCCAGTTTCAGAAAGGATACAAATTGCATGTTGTTACATAGTTGGACCATCAACATACATTTGATATTTATAAGTATGTTGTGTCTTGTCTAATTGGTCTTTCATAGGGAAAGTTAAATTCAATTAGACTAACTGTGAAAATATCATACAGTTATATAGCATTAGAGGTTGGATAGTTGACAGATCCATCCAAATGAGGATTTAAAATAATGTTTCCACTCACATATCTTAAAAATTCGCATGTCAAGCACTTTTTATTAAAAAACATACTTAATCAATCTAAGGTATCAAATTCCAAATTATATGAACACAAAGAATTCAAAATTAAATAATTTGTTGTATTCAATATCAATCACATGTTTCCTTAAGAGAAAGAGAAACACATTACTACTAGTACTATTCCTAATTCAAATATATCTTTCACTTTTCAATCCAAGGTATACTCAATTTTGTTATGACAAGGATTGATAATTTCCTTTATCCAACTAGAATATATAGAAGTTGTCATAGAGTCAAACATCGCATTAATTTCATCATTTGACCATTGTTAATTTATTCCTAAGATTGCCTATTTTATCAATGCAGTTGACTTATTACACAACCTATTTATGATGAAAATTTTGGGGACATAGGTCTTTTAATTTCCTCCACTTATGCATGCCTTCACTTTACATGAAATATTTCAATGGCATGCTTGCTCATGTGAATAGTTTAGTCCTTGAAAACTCATTCTTCAAAAAGGGAGAGAGAGATACATTTCTTTTATATTAGTAATTAGTACTTTTGCAATTCACATCTCAGGAAGACAGAGAAAAAGGAAGAGAGATAGATTTCAAACACCCACCATCAACAATATCTGCTGCATAACATCACATATTTACCAAACTTTCAGACATACATATTTCATATAACGCTTATAAACGACTTTATTTACTCATAAGTTTCTAATTTCTCATACATCAAGGCATAAAAGTTTTTTTAGCTTTCGAAACATGTTTTGACACATTAAGATTCATTTTACCAATATTTTCATCCACATGTCAAGAGATAAGGAAGGGGAAAGAAAGAATCGATTTCAAATAGGACATGACACTAAAATTTCAATTTTTCATAAGTGAGAACTTCAAGAAACATATTTTATTAATCATGAAAACAAATTATTATACTTTTGACCCTGCAAAAACATAAAAGTGAGTGCTACTAGAAATCACATATTAATCAATGCTAGAAACATAGAGACACTTCAAATGAGTCCATCTGAATATTAAATCTTTCCCTCCTATAATCATTAAGAACTTTGTTCATTTATTTATTTATTTAGTTGTTTTTACCACATGATAACTGATTAAACAATATGAATAGTCAGGTCATAGCACAAGAAGATGGAACATGATGTCAAATTAGCAGTTAATGTCAAATGCAATGCACAACAACTCATATTACTTTAGGATAATATAATAAACAATATAACAAGCAATTCAACAATTAGGATATAACACCAAAAGAATCATGGAGTAAATCTAGAAAATTCCAACAAATCATGTGCAAGCAAGCTTATCCAGAATTTTTGTATAACGAGAAATTACTCCTGCACTAGAGATTAAGAAAAACAATAGGCTTAAAAGATGAAGTCTAAATTTGCTAACATGACACCATCATGGAGTAAGGAAAACATCTCATTCACACATTATTCTAAGGTACTAACTATATGCAGAAGACTGAATGAGTCCCAAATTTCCTAGTAATCAAATTGGAGATGATCCTAAAAATGACATTACGAAGGGTAATTGGTCTAAACAATCTAAACGAATTTGCAATTATTTCACTACTACAATCAATGTGTCATCTTTCATTAAATTTTCCAAAACACTATTCATTATGATCATGAATTAAAAACATTAAAAAGTACATCATGAATTAATTATGTAACCATATAAGTCAAATATAATTATATCAAGAAATCAATATCAAATAGATAATATAATCACATAACTCATACATTTCAATGTCATTGATCTTCTTCTTCATCCAACTCTTTGTCTGTATCATCTGATCTAGATTTGACATTGTAAGGATTGGTCATATCATCGTCATTGATATCAGTTTCAATAATGTCATCATCCACACAGATATCATATTCATGAACATTAACTCCGACATCATCATGATCTAGTTCCTCTTCTTTGACATCTTCATCGGGCACATCATCAACTAACTATTGATCCTAATCATCATCTACATCATCTTCTAGTTCTTCGGTATCTTCTTTTTCCAACACATTATACTTTACCGGCCTTCCTCTTGGATCATGTCTAACAATGAATGACCAACCTAATTTACCTGGAACCTCTGAGTAAAATACCTACTCACATTGGCCTGGAAGAACATAGGGCTCATTTCCAGCTCGCTCGATCGACCTTGTATTAACCCTGGTAAATCCATTATCATGTTCAATAACAGTTCTATCGGGATCATTTTCATTCAATCATAGCTTATACCATTGGACAATGAATAAAACTAATTTGAAGGACTTAAAGTCACACTCAATTATATCATCCAAAATCCCATAGTATCAATTTTATGAGACTTTTGGATGTATGTCGCTTCTGGATGAAATATTAGTCACCTGAAAGACTGCAGTTATCTCAAAATCACAAGATTTATTTGTGTCATCCAACTTTTTTATTGGAAATTTATGACTATTGCACAACATAGCCTTGTGGTGTTTCACCTACAATATATGAAACATGTAAAAATTATTGCATCGTCAGTTGATAAACATATTTATTCTTGACCAAATGTATGAAAAGAAAAAAAACTTAACATATATATACATCAATAATATAATTAAAAATAATTAAATAATATGGGTGATTAATATATTTATACGTACATATTCATCTCTTAAACCATATCCTAAATCAATTTCCCTTGGTATAACATTGGAATCTCCATTACGATGAGCTTATTTAACCAATGAAGCCACACCTTCCCATGTTAATGCATGACAAGATTGTTGACATATTTCAATCCATACCATCGTCCAATCAAGATTGTTTGGGATGTACAAATGTAGTGCATCCCACTCTCAACCAACTGTATCAAAAAAAAAGTAATTGACAAATGACGTATAATTAGTTAATTACCACGGTATATGACCTTAATTTATAATTAATGTATATTGAATATTAATAATTAAATAAGTACAATATAAATAAAAACCAAATGTGTTGTGCTTATATCTTTGATGGGTCTTTCACTCAACATGGTTCTGGCGCCAGAATACTTTTTATTACTCCTCAGAAATATTCAATTCTGAAAGCTTATAAAATTCTCTTCCCTTGCACAAACAACATTGTAGAATATGAAGCTTTGGTAAACGGGATCAAGTTGGCCATCGAGTGGAAGATTGTTGAATTACACATCTATGGAGATTCTCAACTCATTATCAACCAAATCAATGATCTATATCAGACAGGAGATGAGAAAATGATGCCTTATAAGAGAATGGTGGATGATCTCAAGAAATACTTTACCTTTGTATCATTTCAGCAGATCCCCAGAACAGCAAATAGAGTAGCAGATGCAATGGCCACTTTGGCATCTATACCACAGCTACAGGAGTCTAATTTTTGCTTTGAATTCCTGGTGGAAGAGTTACATTACCCTGCCTATGATTCTCCCGAGTCCCAGATGGTATGTTCTATTGTTGGACATGACTCATCTCGTTATAGCCACATTTATTCTTACTTGCGTGACCAAGTTGTCCCTGCTAATCTTTCTCGAAATGAAAAAAGGAACCTAATCCAAAATACGTCATAGTACGTCATCATTGCTAACGACCTATTCAAGCAAGGTTTAGATAATTGCTTAGATGTCTAGAAACCGAAGAGTCCCAATGCGCATTATCTGAGGTTCATGAAGGTGTTTTTGGATCCCATTCGAACGGTCTAACTTTAGCACGAAAACTACTAAGGGCTGGCTACTACTGGCCAAACATGCAGAAAAAAGCTATAAAATTTGCTAAAACCTATGAAAAGTGTCAGTTCCATGGGCACCTTATACACGCTCCAGCAAGGGATCTCCTACCCTTTGTGACACACTGGCCCTTTCAATAGTGGGCATTTGATCTAATTGGCCAAATATATCCTGCATCATCTAACGGACACAAATTTATTATCATTGCCACTAAGTACTTCACTAAGTGGGTAGAAGCGGTTCCTCTCATCAAGGCAATGGGAAAACAAGTAGCTTTCTTTATTCTTAATTATATCATCTGTAGGTATGGTATACCTTCATCCATTATCACTGACAATGGAGGACAGTTCAAGAACAAAGATCTAGATGAGCTCTATGAGAAGTTTAAAATCAAACAACACTGGTCCTCAATATATTACCCTCAAGGTAATGGACAAGCAAAGGCATCTAACAAAAACCTACTGACTATCTTGCACAGAACAGTGAACAAATCCGAGAAGGATTGGCATCTGCAGCTCAATCCTGCACTATGGGCTTATAGAACAAGTATCAGAACACCTACTGGGGCTACACCTTTTTCTCTGGTGTATGGGTCCGAAGCAGTATTACCTATTGAGGTGGAAATACCATCTCTAAGAGTTTCTTCGCAAGGTCTCATTACTGATGAAGAATATAGAATATCTAGATTGCAAGAGCTCAAATTGTTGGATGAGCATCGGCAAGTGGTGTTTGATCATCTCAGAGTGTATCAAAAGAGAATGTCTAGAGGATATAACAAGAAGGTTCAACATCAAGAATTTCAGGTTGGTGACCTAGTCCTAAGAGAAAATCCTAAAAATCAACACTTTTGAGACAACAAAGGGAAGTTTGAACCCAATTGGCTGGGTCCCTATATCGTTAATGCATCTTTTGGCTCTGGTGCCTATCAACTCTCAACATCGGAAGGAGAACAACTCTGCGAACCGATCAACACCATCCATCTGAAGAAATTCTTCACCTAAATATTCTCTACTCCAGTAGCTTATATAGCGAAAAAGTCCTGAAAAAGAAAAAAAAAAGGAAAAAGAGAGAAAATGCGCTATGAAAACCTAGTAAACATGCACCTTGGTAAAAAAATATATATGCATCTCTACCAAGTAGGTGAAAACCTGGCCAATAGGTACCTCTTGTACTTAAGCGCTCCATCTATCAACGCAACGTTGGCATTCCCGCTTTCATGCATCTTTGCTTTCGCTTGTACATATCTTTTGGTCACTTTTGTGACATCCTTGTTCGTTGGAACCCTCATGGGTTAAAACCGATCAATGTCCTAGTCTTAGGGTAATCAACTGAGCACATTACATGTCCTAAACAATATCAACCAAGTCAACCTTACGTCAGTGAAACCTGGTCATTCACTCCGAGTCAGTTACCTGTCTCCTGACTACTGAAGAGTTTTATCACTGAGTAAACAAGAAAAACAACATAACAAAAAACAATCACTAAACAGTTTGAGCTATGAATGAAAATTTTCTTTGTGTGCTATCTTTTATATTGGTTTTCGATTATTATCCCTTTGAGTAACTCGAGGAAGTCTATCTTGACTAAGAGGAGCAAGGATTGGGGGCATAATATCTTCTTTGTTTTCTGCTTGAAGGAATGATCCCAATGATCTAGAAACATCTAAATTAGTTGGGTGTCTGTGATAAGAGCCTTCACATCAAGGTGAAATTGCCTCACATACCTCGACTCTGCTTATTTGAATGCTACAAGGAGGTTCCCATCATTCCTTTGTTCATTTTGAGGGAATTTCTTTATCATGCAATTCGAGTCCCTGCGAAATCTATCCAAGGATATGAACGTAAAACAGGTATTGCGGACAAGATCATTAAATATTGCACATGAAAAGAAAGGAACTCTACTCTGCCTGCTATAATTGTAAAACACTCAATGATGACAAATAAGTTTTTCAAAGTCCAGTGACTAGGTTTAGCTTGCATCTCATTTTGCATTGCATTCTGCATATTATGAATTTAGAATGAATTCAATATGGTAACAATGATCTCCTTATTTTTTGCATGAGCGTTGGAAGCTTCATCATTTCTTCACTAAGTGGTCTCTTTTCATCAGTTCTCCGATCGAGTACTTGTGTTTTGAGATGTTAGTTGCATACATGAGCATCTTATATAGATTCATACATTCATTATCACTTATTTGCATTCATCTTATTGCACAAGAAAAATGAAAATTTTGCATTATTCATTACTCATTACTCATACTCATTCATTTATGTGCATATGAAAAGAAAGAAAAATAGACATCCATATTCCATTTGCATTACATACATTCATGCTGAAAAGAAATGCATACATATAGAATAAAGCATATAAAAGACATCTCATAAGCGAATCAACACAAGTACGATGAAGTCAAATCAGATCTCGTATATATATATATATATATATATATATATATATATATATATATATATATATATATATATATATATATATATATATATATATATCATGTCAAGTCTAAGGTACAAAATGATGTCGAATGACATATACAAACTCCCATCAGAGCAAGAATCGTATAGGCTACAAAAAATGGGTGTGTCTACAAAAAATATCTGAGCTACAAAAAAAGAAATAATCTAGCTCGCACCCTCTCCCTCATCGCCTAATGGAGGAGGAGGAGCCTGATGCTCGGGATTCTGTCGAGGCACTCGAGCTCCCTCTGACCGTGCCATATACTGTGAGTAGGGTATCACTTGCTGAGCAATAGGAACTATGACACTATATGCGACCACATAATAAGAAGCCCTACTACTCGGGTGGAGGACTTCTTATCATAGGGGCTCTATCTCTGCTCTCAGTGCTGCAATCTGGCGATCACACTCGAGCCTCACCTTGGCAAGCTGGTGATCCTACTTGGCCCTCACCTCGGCCAGCTGCCAGTCCCGCTCCGCCAGTTGAGTCTGAGCCACTATCAACTATGACTGCAGCTCTGCAAGACGTGCCCTCACCAACCATCCAGCATCTGTCCCCTGCTCTCTCATAGGCTCCTCACCTCCACCTCCACCCTGCTCATCCCTCCATTGTTGGACCTATCTTGGAGCTACTTGCTCCTCCTTACTCCCACCCAATCTCACACCCACTTGCCCTAAGGATCCGCCCTCACCTCGATAATGTCAACCCTCAACTGGCACCCTGTTGCTGCTAGCACCAGGATCGCCACTTGTCCGCCTCGGAGCCTCAGCTCTTTGTCCCTGCCTATGGCCCTATCCCTATCCCTGTGCTAGTGTGGGGCATCATCCTCAACATCCTCAATACGAGGAGCCTGCTCACCCGGATCTATGAATCACGGGAATGGATCCTGCTAAAAATAATCTCTATACTGGGGCAATACCCTCGCATCTGCTACGTCATCCATGCAATCCAACCTCAGGCGGTGTAAACCAGTCAGTTCCTGCATCGCCAAAGCATAAGACAACCGCAGAGACCATCCCTGTCTCTCCTCATTTGCATACCTTGCATAAGCTATGTACTTCTGCGAGATCCCTTGGGGCCAGCCATACTGCCTCATCACTCGAGAAACAATGAATCGCTCCACAATGGTCGGTGACCTCCCGATCAGTGGGCATGTAACAAAAAGGTCCCTGCAGACTAGCCGCCAGTCATCCCATGGCTCCAAGCCTCTGTACGGTCTCCATACAACAACTATCAGGTCATCAACTTGTTGTCTCCAAAAATTTGTCTTGCCCAGATGGGGCTGTGTAATATATCCGGCATACCTATATATGATCGGTTGCTTGAGCTCTCTACTATCATCTACTGTGGGCTGACAAACGGGAAGGTGCTCCCAAGCCCACACCTGCAGAATATATAACCCGGCGGCCATGCTCCGCCCATCTCTATACACGATCTCAGGCATCTGTCGATACATGTGGGCCAATAAACACGAACCTCAGCCAAGTCTCTAAGGGGCCTCTATCAACCTCTCTATCATCTGACCCCATCCATACTAGAAGCCCTACTGCCCTCTGTCTGGCATCAGAAAACAGCCTATAAACCCTACTAGAACGCATGCCAGAGGATACTCCTCACTGTACCTACTCATAAGTATGTCCCAACTCATGAAACGATTCAAAATGTCAGGATCACCGAAGACATGCCTCACTGCCTGTAATCCTGGAAGGTGCCCTGAATCATAATCCACCTTATCCCCAACAAAAGGGATACAAAGGATCCTATATACATCCTCAGGAGTGATAGTCAACTCCCCCACTGACAGATGAAATGTATTATGCTCCGAATGAAAATGCTCTACCAATGTCGTGAGCATCCCATGGTTCACATGGAAATCAGGTAATCTCAATTAAAGGTATCAGCCACAGTGGGAATGGCGGAGCAAAAAGGAGCGGGAACCCCAAATTTCAAATTGGGGAATAGTGGAATCCCTGGGGAAGGCGGATTTCCTTGGGAAGGTAGTTTCTCTGGGATTGGAACTGGCAAACAGGCAGGAGGACAAGCATCTCAAGGGTCAAAAGAGGACAAGGAAATAGTCAAACCGAGGGAGGATAAATATTTGAAATCTGGGGACCCACACGACAGAGGTAAAGGTAAAAAATGGTCTTCGCTCTTTGGAGTGAAACCGCTGGCTAAATCCGGGCTCCTGGAAGTCAAAAATATCTCAAACCCAGTTTCGGGACTGGTTGCTATCTCTATTCTGGATAAAGTGGTAGATATGACTGTAGCAGGTCTATCCATGACATTAGTGGGATGATTTTCTGGCTTTAGGCCTAACATCGATGATGTTAGGAATTTCATAAGGAGAAAATGGCTTGTTAAAGGTCAAGTGGATGTGGCAGCGCTGCCTAGGGGGTTTTTTTCCTTCACTTTTAACTCTGAAGAAGCCATGAATAAGGCTCTTTGTGAAGGCCCATGGATGCTTGCCAAGTCATCCTTGGCTCTTCAGAAATGGGCCCCAAACCTCGCCCTTGACGAGTCCTTCATTTCTGCACCAGTTTAGACACACCTCCCAGGTCTCCCGCTGGAATACTAGAATGAGGAAGTATTCAAGGGTATTGCGAAATCATTTGGAGAACCTTTGTCGATTGATCCGATGACGGTGGCTAAATCAAGGTTAGTCTTTGCTCGCATCTTTATTAATGTTAATCAAATGATGGATATTCCTCAATCCATAGAAATCATATCTAAACTTGGAAAATGGTCCCAAGCTATTGAATATGAATCACTTCCATTTGCCTGTTTCCATTGCAAAAAATCAGGGCATTGGGCAAAATCATGCCCGCTCAAGAAGAGAAAGGAAAGCAAGACTAATAGCAATATTAAGAACAAAAAGATTTCACAAACGATTGATAAAAAAGGAGACCCATCAGCTGAGTGTGACCAAAATAAGGATGTTACAGAATTAGTCAATGAAGTCAAGAAGGCTGGGAATAGAAATAATGAAAAACAAGATTGTGTCTACTCTAATAACCAACCAGAGAATTCTATAGAAGTAGAGCAAGGAACCAAGTTGAAAAATAAAATAGCCTAGAGGACCAAGAGATTGGATCTGTCAGTCAGGAGAAGGAAGAACTCGGTCCAGCCTCTTCATTCTCAAAATCAACCAAGGAAAACTTCAATGAAGCTCAAGACCCTTCTGACATCGAGCCCTTATTGCTTTTAACCAATGGAAGCCCAAATCTTTGTAAAACCCCTTCTCAAAGTGTGGTAATGGATATTCTGGAAGGAAATATCTGGATTCTTGGTCCGAGAGAAGGAAAAATGAACAAGGAGGAAGTCAATGGAGGGATCTCAACTAAAAGTAGAATAAAAAAAGGCAGATGTTGGAAGTAAGAACAAAAAGCAGGGAAGGCCATCCCTAAAACATCAAAGGGAACAAGAAAGTTGGAAGAACCGTGCTGATGGAACACAGTGTTCCATTGAGTTAGCCCTATCCTTGATTAAAGTATGAAGATAATATCTTAGAATATCAGAGGGTTGAACGCCCCTCATAAGCAAGATGTATTATGAAACATCATTAGAGATCATAAATTGGATGTGGTCCTCGTTCAGGAAACCAAAATGTCTAAGGAAAAAGTTGAAAAGATAAGAATTTTCAAGGAAAATGGTGTCGTAGGTTCTAACTCAGAGGGAGCTTCTGGAGGAACTGCAATTTTTTGGAACCAAAAAACCATTAAAGGTAGGGAAATCATCTCTTCTTTTAACAGGAACTCAATTCAGCTTTAGCATATTAGCGACAACTTTGTCTGGGTGTTATCTAATGTCTACGCGCCTAACACTAAAACCGGGAGAGTTAAATATTGGAGAAGCCTTGCAGACGATAGACTCAAGTTTGTTGACCAAAGCTGGATTATTATGGGAGATTTCAACACTCTGCTCAAAGAGGAAGAGAAAATGGGAGGTCTCCCTTTACAACTTGATGGGAAACAAGACCTTATGGATTTTATAAATGATCAAGCTCTCATTGACATGGATCTCCAGGGCATCAATTACACCTGGACAAATAGAAGAACCAGAGCTGACCTGATTCAAGTAAAGTTAGATAGAACTTTAATTTCTCCTGATTGGTTAACCAAGTTTAGCTGCTCCCTTACTTCTGTTATCAAAATTGGATCAGACCATTACCCCATCTCCTTTTCTACCAACTCTCTTTCAGCCAAGAGAAACTTCCCTTTCAGATTTAAAAAAGTGTGGCTCTCCCATCCTTCCTTGGAAGCGTGTATTACTGAATGGTGGAATTCTGAAGTGGAGGTTGAGGCTCTTTTTAGAATAGCCAAAAAGCTCAATATCCTTAAGGCCAAAATTAAAATCTAGAACAAAGATATTTTTGGGGATATTTTCAAGAGCAAAAATCATGTCAAAACTGAAATAAAGGATGTTCAGGATAGAATCCAAGTGGTTGGGTTGTCTGAAGATCTTAGGATGGTAGAAAATGTCCTCTTGTCTAAATACCACACCATTATCTCCAATGAAGAGACGTTCTGGAGACAAATATCTAGAGCCTTGTTCTTGAAGGAAGGCGATAAAAATACTTGGTTTTTTCACTTAACTGCTCTTAAGCATAGGGTGGCTTATAGAATATCCAGACTATCATGCACTAAAGGCATCCTAACAAAGGATAGTGATATTAGGAAGGAAGCTCTTGAGCATTTTAGCTCCTTGCTGGGAGAAGTGGATAACTTGGATATCAGCAATCAAAATACCCTTTTACAAGCAATTCCTTCTATCTTGACTGAAGCTGATAATAACCTTTTATCCAGTATTCCCTCTAATCAGGAAATCAAAAAGGCGGTGTTCTCTTTTCAGGGTGATAAGTCCCCTGGACCGGATGGTTTTCCAATGTTTTTTTTCTAAAATTTTTGGCACATCGTGGAGGCTAACATCTGCAATGGTGTTCAAGAATTATTTGGCTCTAGAAGGCTCCTTAAGGAACTGAATGCTACCTTCATTGTCCTTATCTCAAAAATCCCAGGTGTTGATTCTCTCAACAAGTTGAGACCCATTAGCCTGTGTAACTCTATGTATAAGATTTTATCCAAGGTTCTGACTTCCAGGTTGTTGGATATTCTTCCAATAATTATCTTTGTCCAGTAGAATGGCTTTGTCCCTGGTAGAGAGATTCTGAATTCCATTATTTTCGTTCATGAAAATATCCACTCCCTGAAAGTGGCGAATAACCAAGGCTTCTTCCTGAAGTTAGACATGGCTTAAGCTTTTGATAGAGTGAACTGGCAGTTTCTCCTAATAATTATGAAAGCTTTTGGTTTTAGTGGCAAAGTTATTCAGCTTTGTTCTCAAATTATGGAAACTTCCTCATTTGTTGTTATAATCAATGGTTTCCTATCCAGCTTCTTACAAAGCACTCGAGGTCTTAGACAAGGGGACCCCATATCCCCTATCCTGTTTACTATTCTAGCAGAATGTCTGGGAAGATTTATTCTTAAAAATTTGGAAGATGGAAATCTTAGGGGTCTGAAACCTTCTTCTTCCAATGTTGTTTGTTCTCATGAACAATTCATTGATGATTCTATTACCATGGGGGAAGCAACCATCTTGGAAGCTAAAAACATGAAGAATATCCTGAATACCTATGAATCTACGTCTGGACAAAAAATCAATTGGGATAAAAGTTCTATGTTCTTCATCAATACCCCAGTCCAAAGGCAACTAAGGATTGGTAGAATTCTTGGCTGCACTATTTCTGAGCTTCCCTCCTCTTATCTGGGGCTTCCTCTGTGTCTCAAGCCTGAGGATTCCTTCTGGAACAAGTTGATAGACAGACTTAACTTGAAACTTGTTGTTTGGAAAGGGGTTGTCCTTAGTCAAGCGGGCAAAATTACTCTGCTTAAAGCCACTCTCCAAAATCTTCCTATTTATGCTCTCAGCTTGTTCAAAATCCCCTCTAAGTTTGCAGAAGCCATTGAAAGAATCCAAAAAAAGTTTCTTTGGTCGGGAGTGGAAGTCAAAAACAGAATTCCCCTTATTGCCTAGAATAAAATTTGTTCCCCTAAGGCCTCTAGTGGGTTGGGCTTAAGGAATATCAGTACCATGAATAAGCTTTATTAGCCAAAGAAATTTGGAGATTGAAAGGAGAGGAAAGAGAATGGAACTCAATCTGGAAAAACAAATATCTTTATATGCAACCTTCTGAGGAAGAATTTCTTGATAATTCTTTCATTATTGAAGGTTTGGCTATATGGAATGATGTTCAATCTGCTAAAAGCTGGGCTGCTACTAGTCAAATTTGGAACCTTGGGGATGGGAGGAGAATAAGATTTTGGGAAGATAGATGGATATTGGACAAACCCCTGGAGGAAGTCCCAATCCTTAAAGACTGGAAAGACTGGTTCAAAAGCAGGTTTGGTGAACTGGTCAGAGATTACTGGAGAAATGGGAACTGGATTGATTTTATCCAGCAGTGTTCGGAGCTCAAGTTCCTTCAAATTGCTCTTTCTACTAAAATCCCTATAGACAACAAAGATGACAGATTGATATGGAGCGAAACCCCAGATGGGAAATATTTTGTTTCCTCAGCTGTGGCTATTCATAATGATTCTATGGATGAAATACCTATCTGGGCTAAAGTTTGGAACAAAAAGTTAGTCCCTAAGGTTAACATCTTCTTCTGGATTTTCATCCAAAATGAGGTTTTAACCTTGGATAACCTTTAAAAGAGAGGTTTTGTTTTTCCTAATAGGTGTTCTCTTTGTTGCAGGGAAGAAGAGATGGCTTGCCACATTCTCAATCAGTGCACTTTTAGTCAGGATATCTAGAAAATCATCTTAAGCAGATGGAACCTGAGTTGGGTTTTCCTGAACTCCCTAGGGGATTCCTAGCAGCAATGGCACTAGCCTAATTCTAATCCTAAAATTGTGGAGACCTGGAGACTCACTCTGCCGATTGTTATCTGGAATATCTGGAAAGAGTGTAACAATAGGATTTTCAGAGATAAAAGGGCTATTCCCAAAGTGGTGGCAGATAAAATTTATAGGAGTATATTTGAATGCCTCTATGGCACTTATCACGGACCAACTACTAAAGATGACTTCAAAGACAGGTGGAACCTCTCCACCACTACTACTAGCAAGGAGAAAGGAAGAGATGGTCTCATTTGGTGTTTTCCTCCTCAAGGGTGGATTAAGGCTAACTTTGATGGGGCCTCAAAGGGGAATCCAGGTAAAGCCAGATATGGGGGCATTGTCAGGAATTTTGCTGGAAGTTGTTTAAAAGCGGTGGGTGGTCCTTTGGGGAATCAAACTAGTCATTTTTTTGAAGCCTCAGCTGCCTTGAACACCTTAATTTTAACCAAAAGTCTTAATTATGAAAAATTATGGCTTGAGGGAGATTCACTTAATATTATTAAGTCTCTCAAGGGGGAGTCAGAGCCTTCTTGGTCTATTGAAAATATCATCATGAAAGCTAGGGAGATCATTGCAAATTTTAAAGAAATTATTATTCAACATGCCTTTAGAGAGCAAAATAGCATGGTGGACTATCTAGCGAATATAGGAGTTTACTTTGACTTCCAATTGATTTGGCACGAGGAAGATCTCAATTTAAACATTAAAGAGCTCCTTAGAAAGGACCGTCATATGGGGAGAGAAGGAAAGTATAATCATGACAGGGATTATGAATATTTTATACCCTGATGGAAAGGTCATCATTACTTGGCAAAGCGGCAGATCCCCAACAATCTATAATATTTTGCCGCACGCTTTGTGGGTTTCTCGGTTCAAAATCTTAAGCAACTTCAGGAAAGAAGGGCTTAGTTTGTAGAAAAATAGAGCAGATAATCTGAATCCAAAGATGGGAGGACACCTAAGAAGGGAGGAACCAGACAATATGTCAACTTGGAAAGAGATGTCGAAAGTGTGGGCAAAACTGGAAAACGGTTCTCTCACAAGCTTCATAGAGAAGCTCTTGGACTATGATAAAGGTAGGGTAAACCTCGTCGTTTCCAAGATTTCCAAAAACTGGTCTAATGGCTTATTTAAAATCTATGGAATTAAGTTCAAGCTGGATGCTGGACTTATAGCTACAGTGACTGGAATGCCCCACACTGGGCTTAATTTCTTTCGAGACCTTAAAGTCTCCAATAATGCGGTCAATCTGTTCCCAAGGAAAGAGAAAGAGAGGGTTAGAATCGGCAAAGCCACTAGGGGCTACTACGAAGCAGCTAATATTAAGAAAATATGGGGATGGGTTCTGAATGCAATTATGGAATACATCACGGTTGAGGGCCGATTCTCCAGGGCCCACACCTACCACTTCATTCTCTTAAACCATTTCAGACACAAAAAAAAAGTATCTCTGCCCTACTACCTTTTTAGGTCCCTTTCTAGGTCCCTCAATAAACATAGTAAAAATCCCTCTAGCCCAATTCTCCACTATGGGATTTTGCTTCTCATCTATGAGCATTGTAAAACCCTCGCTCTGCTCGAAAACAAGAGGATTTCCACCTCTTTAGGTAAGAGAAAGATGGAGGGAGGAGACTCCAGCAAGGAGAAGGCGTCCTCTAGCAAAAAAAGAAAAAGTACCCCTAGGATGGAAACAGAGGAAATTGATAAGGAATGCAGCGAAATGGAGACTGATGACTCCAATGGCGAAGACAGCTGGAACGATGAGGAGCTAGGCAATGAGGAAGAAAGTGGTGATAATGAGCCTGGAAATGACAGCCCTACCTTCAGTGATCGCCCTGGTAAGGACAACAGCCATCCTATGGAGGATGTGGATTTCAAGGATAATGAGGAAACTGATGTGAATTCTGAGAAGGAAATGAACAAAGATTCAAAGAAGGACATGACTAAGGATAGAGCTAGTGAGGATAAGGAAAGTGTGGATAAAGGGCTTCTCTTGGATAACCTCAAGAAACTCACTGAAGCGAGAATGGATTATGACAGATGGACTTACGAGATCCTGAAGAACCTAGAAAAAAAGGGAAAAACATGGATGAGAAGAGGGAGAATGACAACAGAGACCAGATAAATTGGAAGCAGAATATGGAGGATAAGGTTAAATCATTGTAAGAAGGGAGAGAGGCGATGAAAAATCTTATGGGCGTTATCTCGAGTATCCTATCTCCTGTCACTAAAAACCTGGAGGATATTGCTAAGGTCGTTGATCATACCAGCTCTCCAAAACTGATTGTGGAACTTGAATTGGATGAAGAGACTATCCAGACTGGTAGCAGTGAAGTTACTCTGGTTGGTGGCGCTGTGAAGAGGACCAGGGCTAGTGTCAAGAAAGTTGTGGCTGCTTTTGCAAAGGATCTCCCTAATCTTAGGGATAACATCAAAGAGCTACATGAAATTAGCAACACCCTGGCTAATGCCCTAGAAAAAATCAACTATTTTCTCTCTTGGAGTCCGACTGGCTTGCTGGCTTTATGGGGCTTTTTTTGGTTTTCTTTGGTTTTCTGCCATCTTTTCGATGATCTGTTCCTTTTTGTATCTCTTTTCTTTTGTTGTTTAAGTTTTGCTTGTAAAGATTTTTGGGGCCCCTTCAAAACCTACTTTTACCTTAATCAAAAACATTATGTGCTCCCTCTTTATTGACATCCATGGAGGAATGTAATTGTTGATAACAAAAATAGGTCACGCCAAGTTAATAGATCTCAAATCTCCAAATGGAGTGATACCGTTCGCTACTAATGAAATCTTGAGATTATGAGGTTCTTCTTTAAAGTGTGGCCATTTTTCCTCCATGTCCCTAAATGCAGAACCATCTGTAGGCATTTGAAGAATGGTATCTCCACTTCAATTCCATGCATGGTAATCCATAAATTGTGCTAAGCTTTCACACCTAAATAACCATTATATACGTGGAATTATGGGAATATAACGAAGAACCTTGCGAGCCAGCTTTTTTGTTAGTTGATATGTTTGATATCTATTGATATCAAATTTTGGACATTTTGTTGCAAATTCATGTTGTTTATGATGTATAATATGATCATTGGGACATGCATCTATTTCTTGATACTATATTCCAATATCTTTCATAATGGAAGATAAATCTTGGTATGAATGAGGTAAAATATTTGATGGTGGTAACAAGAATTCAATTATCAATCTACAACTAAAAAATAATGTGTTAATATAACGAACATTAATGGTACATATTTCATCCTTTATTTGCTAGTGATGAACTAACAACAAAAATAGATGAAAAAAGATGACATATATGGCATACCTTAACATCTATGAGATTGTTATATTGGATAAACCATTCATAACCTTCAAGTTCACTAGCAACAATACAACAGAGAGAAGAGTTGTTTGAGACCCTTTATAAAGGGCCTTGTCTGCCTTCTCAAGTACAGGTAAATCATGAACATCATCAAAGTCATCTTGATCATCATCATGATCAACTGTGCCACTAAATGTGTCATGGATCAATGTATTTGTATCATCATCTTCAACTATGTTTTATGGCACATGATCATCTTCTTCCATAGGATCATTAACTTAATCTCCAATATTCACAGCTCCATGTTCCTCTGCTTGCCAATCCACATTCTTTGGGTCATGATAATCCATATCATGTGCCCTAGGGTGCCCCACCTTTATAATAATGATCGACACAAATAAACCATGATCATGATGAAGTTATTTTTTATATATATAAAAAATGTTAAAATGATATAAACATTTACAATTTCAATCAATATAAAAGACATATAATGAACAACTTACCAATGGACGATAATCATGCCCCCCTTCAAAGTGACCATGTTGCCTACAATGTTTCTTAGTTGTTGTGATTAAAAGCCTTCTCATCTTTAAGCCCTTGCAATTATTGCAAGGACAATAACATTTCCCATCACCATTTCTTTTCAATCTATCCCATAATCTAGCAAGTGTTTCTTTATTTTGTTCTATACTAATATTATCTGACATGATTTCTTTACCAAGCTTGAATATTTAGATAAATTGTCGAAACAAGGCTCCAATTAGAAAACCCACCCACAAGGCCTTCTTGGCACAATGTCTCATTGGGATTTAACACATAACAAGGCCAACTTCAAGGATACAAGGCTTGAAAAAAGGAACAACATGTTCTTCAAAGGAACAATACTCTTGATCAATAGGACAATAGGGAACAATGAAACCATGCTTCAAACATCTTTCTTTACACATCCATTCATGATGTCAATGAACCTTGACAAGGACCATGAACTTTGGATTCATAAATTTGCCACATGGATCAAACTCTAGGAACAGAGACATTAAACCTTGTAATGCAACCTTTTCCACTATGCTTTTCTTTTGTAACAACACCCCATAAAGTTTGTGAACTTACTATCAAGGATCAAACTTACAAACTTTTGTATGCTCATTACAATTGTTAACCTTCCATATGGATCATAAGGGGGCTCAAGGTACTTTCATGAATGTATACATGCACTTGAGGCAACATTCAAAATGTCCTTAAGGCCTATAAACAATGGAAGACCCCAAAATTTGGAAAAAGTCAGACTTTTAAAGTTTACTGTGAGGACGGACCTAAATAGTCATCATTTGTTCATTATTATCAAACAACTCCATACTGTAAGTAATAGTAAATTTTTTATAACAATCATGGTTCTTTAAAATGAATACAAAGTGAGTGACAACTGCACTTAACAAAAGAAAACTTCCAAATTGTAATTGTCACTGTTTTTGGGACAGTTTGACAATGGCCTTCAAATCAAAGACTAAAACAACATAAAAATTCCTTGTCAAGTGACTATAAAGAAATGTTTGGATTACTCACAATATTATGTCAACCTCAAGTTCCAATTGGAATCATCAATTAGGTCTGTAATTAAACATATTAGAATAGTCGGCTAGGGCATCATACCATATACTTGTCGGTCGTCCACAAATTAAGGTGGCGCTAACCGTATACCAGTCATTGTAAACAGGTTGACTTTAAGCATTCATTGAAATATCATTGGACTAGTGATGAACATTATTGTTCATCAAAATTTCGTAAAACGTCGGGGACCAATTTTTTTAAAAAATGAAAATCTCACATTAAATTGAAAGGTACCCAACGAAATAATAAATTAATTTACTTTCGTCAAAAAAATTTGTCGGATTTTGACCTCAAATGAGTTAGTGGAAATAGGGAAAAGGGCTCAAGGGGGGCTCAAATTAGGGGGGACCAAAGCATGGTGCCCTAGTTCTACCCCTATTTAGGGTTAGGATAAGATGCCAAGTTCATAGAAAAAGTCAAAAATGATGCAATTCATGAGGGGAATGAGCTTAATCAGGACCTAATCAGGCCAAGGGGTGCAAATGCTAAGGTAGGGACCCAATGCTGTCAAAATTGTACAAGAGTGCAATTTTAGGACAAAAATGGTCTTGCAAAAAAAATTTACCTGCATGATTATCTAGTCAATTCAAATAATTTTAGACCAATTCATGCTCAAACAAAAACACCTTGCAAGAGCAAAGGAGTATCTACACAATAATTTAATTCTTAGGGACCATGAGGCCCATTTACTCCAAACACCTTAGTCAAAGAATCTACAAAATTCATCAAAGACTCTACCTTAACTAGCTTCACCCTACTATCTTCAACCATATCTCTAACAAAATGATAATGAACATCAATATGCTTGATCTAGGCATAAAATGTTGGGTTCTTAGCTAGGCAGATTGCACTTTGACTATCACTACTCCTTATTTTATTCCATTATTTGAATACGGTCTCTTAATCCAAATGGCTTATTTACAAGCATGAGTATCTTCCATATACTTTTCTTTAGTAGTGGACAAAGCAACCACAACTTGTTACTTAATTATTCAACTAATTGCACCACCAAATAAAGTAAACACAAGCACTGGTGGATCTTCTCTCATCAATATCACCAACCCAGTCTAAATCCACACAATGAAAAAAATCAAAGGAAAACTCATCTCCTTTAAGTTACCATGTTAACACAAACAATATTTAAAGGTACCCTTCAAATATTTGAGGACCCTTTTAACTGCAACCCAATGAATTCTACTAGTATTATGCATATATATGGAAAGAGATCCTACTACTTAGGAAATGTTTGATCTAGTGTAGATCATAGCATACATCAAACTTCAAACAACACTCTGGTAAGGCACTCTACCCATGTCTTCCATCTCTAATGTGAATGTAGGACAATCTGAAACAAATATCTTACTCTATCCTGGCCATAGTTTTCAGTTCACTCTATCTCTTCTAATTTTCATCCCAAGAATATGTATCGCTATGCCAAGATCTTTCCTAAATTTAGTAGCAAGTTGGGACTTTAGTTCTGAAATCTTACATTTCCCTTTACCAATGAATAACATATCATCAACATATAATGCAATTTATAGGAAATGATCATCATCATATTTATAAGAAACACAATGAACCATATTTAGAATGCTCAAATCCCAAATTTAACATATATGTATAAAAAATTTGATACTACATCCTAGGACTCTACTTGAGGCTATACAAATATTTCTTCAATTTACAAACTAGATTACTTTTACCTTTTACCACATAGTGTTATAATTATGACATATAAATATCCTCCTCCAAATCACCATGAAGGAAAATAGTTTTCACATCCATTTGCTCGACCTCTAAATCATAAGTAGCAGTAATAGAAAGCAAAAATATAATTGATGTCATTTTTCCAATAGGAGAAAATATCTCACCATAATCAACACCCTCAACTTAAGAGTAACCTTTCACAACCAACCTTGCTTTATACTTCTTAATGCCTCCATCTAAAACAATATTTTCTTGAACACCCATTTGCAACCAACATGTTTGTGTCCTTCAAGAAATGGTACAAGATCCCATGTATCACTCTTTTTCAAAGCTATCATTTCTTCTTCCATGGAAATCTTCTAGGATTATACATCATTCATACCTAATGCTTCTTCTATAGATCTAGATTCATCCATATTAGTATTCAAAGAAAAAATACATCTCCAATAATCAAGTGAATACCTTTTAGGTGGTTGTCTATGCCTTGTAGACCCTTGAAAAATCTGGGTTGGAGGTTTTTCCTACTCTTCTGAGGATCCAAAGTCGGATGAGCTCTCCTCAACTACTTGTCTATCTAGGTGTCTTGATTCAACTCTTTCAGGCATAGAAGTAAATTGAATCACATCTTTTTGTTTATCTTGTTCTTGTTGCAATGTAACAAAAAGATGATTAGTTTGTCTAAAAATAATGCTTCTACTATGTATTCCCTTATGTGAAGCAAGGTTCCAAAGCTTGTAGCCTTTTACACCATAATTGTATCCAATGAAGATAAATTTCACAACCTTGTTCTCCAAATTTGTTCACTTCTCCTTTGGCATGTAGGCATATGCCTCACAACCCAAAACTCTAAGATGTCTTAATCAAATTTTATGACCTAACCATGCTTACATAGTTGTTCTGTTAACAAGAGATAATGTAGAAAACCTGTTAATCAGGTAGCAAATAGTGGAAACAACTTCGACCAAAAAAAATTCATTCTAGACCAACACAACTCAACATACCCTTTGCTAGGATAACCGGTGGACAAATGAGGGGGGGGGGGGGGGTGAATCAGTTATCAATAGATTATAAAACTTTAAGCACACAAATTTTTTTACTGAAATGCATAAACCAAATACCAGAATAGAAGATATAACAATTAAGCACAAACATAAATCATATAACAATTACCAACCATCCATAACACAACACCGAGATTTGTACGTGGAAAACCCGGTAAAGAGAAAAACACGGTGGGAAGCCTACCCACAGTTAAATAATAATTCTCCAACAAGTATGTGATTAAAATAAGAGGGGGTCTACACATGCAGGAAGGCTAATATCCTAGAGTGCACTGCTCATCACAAAAGAATCCTCACTGACTACAAAGAAAATCCAAACTACAATCCGGAAAGATGAATGAACTACAAGAATAGCATCTCCTATGCCTGAGTACAGTTTCGATTAAGCTCAATACCAGAGGTCTTAAACCTCTTAGACATACCCAATTCGATCACCTATGATCTACCAAAACCTCTACATATGATAATAATTTTATTCACACAAAGATAATCTCATTCCGCGATCTACAAAGAGATCTTACATCACACTTATACCAACTTGAGACCTTAACAATTAGGTCGGCCACCTAAAAGATAATAAAATAAATCCATTACATAACCCTGAAAACCAATGATAAACCAAGTTGATCTAAGACCAAAACAACATAAACCAAACAATAAATCGAACTAGTCACACATCGGGAGCATCAACCAACACGTTACATAAACTGGTCCATAACCAAGTAGAATAATACTGGACCCAAAATAGGTCGCCATAAGACAAATATTTCACCATGAACAAATGGAACACGAACATGATAACCATCGGAATCCTGATAACCTTCTAGAAGCCGCACCAACACCACTTATCAGATTCACCAAAAGATCTTCAACAAAACATTATTGGTAAAACCCTTACTGGTAACCAAAAGGCTTACTAGAATATATGATAGCATTTGGATCATCAAATCCTGAACCAACTAAATATGATACGCATCATGAACACATGAATAACCAATCCAAACCAATTCCAACAACCAGACAAAACCAAAGATAAATCTTTAGATCAACATCAAAGACCAACCACTCTACCGAAAGTCGGTAGACAACAAAACAACTAGTGTTGACATCAATGCATGTCGGACTTATGCCAGTCAACATCACTCAAGTCTCTACTGGAGGGGCAGAAAATCCCAGTCTATCTCTGAAGTATTCAAATGATTCATTAGGAAAATGTTTAGTGAAGATATCTGCAATCTGCTCTTTAGTATTCACATAAACAAGTTTGACTTCATTTGCTTCCACCTTCTCCTTCACAAAATTATAATTGATAGAAATGTGCTTAGTCTTAGAATAAAATACCAGATTCTTTGATATGGCAATAGCAGCAGAGTTGTCACAGTGAATAACTACCAGTTCATTGCAATCTACCCTTATATCCTTCAACATTTTCTTCATCCACAAAACTTGTGTATAGTTAGTAGCAACACCAACATACTCAGCTTCAACAGTAGATAAAGAAGTGCATGATTGTTTCTTGTTGATCCATGAAACAAGTTTCTTTCGAAGAAAGAAATCTCCACCAGATGTTCTCTTCCGGTCATCAATATCTCCAACCTAGTCAGCATCTGTATATGCACATAGTATAAAGTCGTCATTTTTAGGATACCACAAACCATACTCAGTTGTTCCTTACAAATACCTAAAAACCCTTTCCACCACATTTTCATGATTCTCTCTAGGATAACTCTGATATCTTGACACAATACAAACTACATTCATTATATCGGGTCTAGTCTAAGTCAGATATAAAAAACCTCCAATTATAGATTTATACTTTGTAGGATTTATCAGAGTTGATGCATCATTCTTTGTCAATTTTTCACTTGTAACCATAGGGGTACCAACCGGTTTGGAATTTTCCATAGCAAATTTCTTCAACAAAAACTAGCATACTTAGTTTGACAAATAAAAATACCTTTATCATTCTGAGTAATCTACAAACCTAAGAAAAATTTCATCTCCCCAATCATAGACATCTCAAATTCATTCTTCGTATTTTTTCAGATTATTCCATACATAACTTATACTCACCTCCAAAAATGATATCATCAACAAAGACTTCAACAATCAATATGTCATCATCATTAATCTTATAATATAAGCTATTGTCAGCATTACCTTTAGTGAAACCAAGCTTCAAAAGATATTTGACCAATATAGCATACCAAGCTCTAGGGGCTTGTTTCAATCCATATAGAGCTTTCCTTAACCTACAAACCATGTTTTTGTCATCTGAAAGTGAAAATCTATCAGGTTTCTCAATGTAAACTTCCTCTTCAAGATCTCCATTCAAAAATGTACACTTAACATCCATCTGATAAATCTTATATTTCTTATGGGCAGCATAAGGAAAAAATAATCTCACAGCTTCAATTCTAGCTACCTGAGCAAAAGTCTCATCATAATCAATTCCTTCCTTTTGAGAATATCCTCTACATACCAATATAGCCCTATTCCTCACAACTTGTCCATCCTCATTCATTTTATTCCTGAAAGCCCACTTAGTTCCAATAATATTCTTATTTTCAGGCCTGGGAACTAAAGTCCATGTGTTGTTCTTTTCAATCTGATCTAATTCCTCTTCCATAGCTTTCATCCAACATTCATCTTTACAAGCTTCAATAAATGATGTCAGCTCAACTTGAGAAATTAAGCATACCTCATCAGCTGCCAACCTTCTTCTTGTCATTACTCCTTTGTTCTTATCTCTAATGATCTGATCTTCTGAATTTTTTAACCTTACATACCTAGGAGTCTTCTAACTTTCTGTTTCTCTGCTCTGATCTTCAGATACTATTGAATTTTCTAATACAGTCGGTGAAACTAGTTCAACATTCTATACTGGTATAGGTGCTACCAGTTCAGTTATGATCATCTCCACTTCTGGTTCTTTCTCATAAGTTTTGATTTGACCTTTTTACAGCTCATCCATCTTGACATTTGCACTCTCCACAATTCTCTGCAATCTTTTGTTATAACATCTATATGCTTCTCTTTCATTAGAATAACCAATAAATATCCCTTCATCACATCTAGGATAAAACTTTCGAATGGAATCATCTCTTTTGATATAGTATTTACTACCAAAGATTCTGAAATACTTAGCTGTAGGTGTATGACCAAACCATAACTCATAAGGTGTCTTAATAGTGTCTCCATTGATATGAACTCTATTGAATGTATATACAATCATTCTCATAGCTTCTCTCCAATAGATATGAGGCAAATTAGCTTCCATCATCATAGTTCTAGTCGCATCCAAGATAGTTTTGTTCTTTCTTTCCACTACACCATTCTACTAAGGTGTTCGGGGTGCAGACAACTGTCTCATTATCCCATGCTTCTCAAAGTAACTATTAAATTAACCGGATGTGAATTCACCACCCTAATCTAACCTTAATCATTTAATCTTTAACCTTATCTCTATCTCAACTTTAGCTTTAAAGATCTTAAACTTTTCAAAAGCTTTAGATTTCCCCCTTAAAAAAGTAACCCACATCATTCCAGAATAATCATCAATTATTAGCATGAAATATCTATCACCCTAAAAAACTCTTTATTCTACCAAGACCACACAAATCAGTGGAATAAGATCAAAAACATCATTAGATTTGTATTGTATACTCTTAAAAGAAGTTGTGACCTATTTTCCCATTTGGCATTCCTTACATACCAGATTATAGGGCTTAACAATCTTAGGTATATCTCTAACAGCCTTAGTTGAACTGATCTTTACAATGCAATCAAAATTCACATGACACAACCTCTTATGCCATGGCCAACTCTCATCAACTTGTGCAATCAAATATGTCTTCTCACCGGGGTTCAAATGAAATACATTACCTTTAGTCTGTGTACCAGTTGCAATCTCCAAACCAGATCTGTTAATGATTTTTAATTTTTCATCCTTGAATTGTAATTGAAATCCCTTGTCCACCAACTATCCTACACTCAAAATATTATGCCTTAAAGCTTCAACATAATAAACATTATCAATGTTATGCCTACCATCCAATGATATAGTTCATCTTCCTCTAATCATACATACTTTTCCATCTCCAAATATAACTAGACCACCATCAAATTATTGCAAAGATATAAACTTCATTTTATCTTCAGTCGTATGATGTGAACATCCACTATCTATCACCAATTCATCCTTGTCTTCAATTTTAATAGCAAGGTCCTTTCGATCATGTTGAATAACAGGAGTTGGAGCATCTTCCTTAATAGCCAAAAATACCCATTCCTTTCCACTACTAGGCCCATTAGTTTAATCTTGTGTCGGTTCATCATTAGAATTAGTCACACCTTCCTTATCCGCATAGTAACATTATTTATCTTTGTTCCTCTTATACTTATGATTGTTCTGATAATCATGGTTAGGCCTAAAAGATATTCTAGCTTTATCTTCAAATCCTGAATTCCTCTCAGGACATCTAGATGCAAAATGACCTATCTTATTACATGCAAAACATATAAAAGGTGGTTTTCCTTCATACTTAATTCCTACAGGACCTTTAGGTAATCTTCTAGCAAATAGGGCTTCAAGTTCCTCAAACTCGTCATCTTCTTTTCTCATTTCCTCTGGTTCATTTTTATATAAACCTTTCCAATCATTCTTTCCAGTTGATAATGTAGATGTATGAAAAGAAGATTCAGTCTTTGCGGCTCCTTGAGGACCAAATTCTTCAAGCTCAAAAGAAGATAACTTTCCAACTAAAGTATCTAGGTTAACAGAAGTGTTATCCATTGTTCTCAGCTCATTAATTGCAGTAGCCTTCATCTTGTAAGTCAATGGCAAAGCTCTCAATACTTTAAAAACAATCTCATCTTCGCTCAGAGATCCAGCACAACATTGAATTCCCATTACAATTTCATTAACTCTTTCCATAAAAGCAGTAATCCTTTCATCTTCTTCCATGTTTAGATTCTCATACCTCACCTAGTAACCATCATGTTTATCAGTTTTATTAGTAGGCTCACCTTCATTCAAAGCCTCCAACTTATCCCATATAGCCTTCACAGATGATTGGTCAGTTAATCCCATAATTTGCTGATTAGAAAGTGCACTCAAGAGTTCTTCTCTAGCTCTATAGTCATTTTCAATGTCCTTATCCAAGGTTGTCGGAGGAGGATTGCCAGATGTCGGATTATGAGAAGTATAGCCTTTCTTTGTGATCTCCCAAATCTCTTTCCCAATACATCTCAAATGAGTCTCCATCTGAATCTTCCATACCCTGTAATTTGTCAAACCAAGCTTAGGGGTTACTCTCCAGAAAACAAACCCAGTTGAACTATTAGCAGCCATAGGATCTTCCTCGAGTGATTAAGCTTCTGCAAACAGGACCATGCTCTGATACCAATTGTTAGAACAACCAGTGGACAAATGAGAGGGGGGGTGAATCAGTTGTCAACAAATTATAGAACTTTAAGCACACAAAACCTTTTACCAGAATGCATAAACCAAATACCAAAATAGAAGATATAATAATTAAGCACAAGCATAAATCATAAAACAATTACCAAGCATCCATAACACATAACACTGAGATTTGTACATGGAAAACCTGGTAAAGGGAAAAACCACGGTGGGAAGCCTACCCATAGTCAGATAATACTTTTGTAGCAAGTATGTAATTACAATAAGAGGGACCTGCACATGCAGGAAGGCCAACAGCCTAGAGCGCACTGCTCATCACAAAAGGAGCCTCACTGACTACAAAGAAATCTAGACTACAATCCAGAAAGATGAATGAACTACAAAAATAGCATCTCCTATGCCTGAGTAAGGTTCCAGTTAAGCTCAATACCAGAGGTCTTAAACCTCTTACACATACCCAATTGGATCACCTATTATCGACCAAAACCTCTGCATATGATTACAATTTTATTCACACACAGATAATACCATAACCTGAATCCCATTCCATGATCTACAAAGAGATCTTACATCACATTTATACCAACCCGGGACCTAAACAATTAGGTCGGCCACTTAAAGATAATAAAATAAATCTGTTACATAATACCGCAAACCAATGATAAACCAAGTCGGCCTAAGACAATAAATCCAATCGGTGATGCATCGGGAGCATCAACCAACATGTTACATAAACCAGTCCATAACCTAGCAGAATAACACTGAACCCAAAATAGGTTTCCATAAGCTAAATGAAACAACATGAACATGATAACCATCAACATCCTGATAACCTTCTAGAAGTTGTACCAACACCACTTATCGGATTCACCAAAAGATCTTCAACAAAAAATGTCGGTAAAATGCTTATCGGTAACCAAAAGGCTTACTAGAACATATGATAGCATTTGGATCATCAAATCCTAAACCAACCGAATGTGATACGCATCAGGAACACATGAATAACTAATCCAAACCAATTCCAACAGCCAGACCAAGCCGAAAACAAATCTCTAGATCAACATCAAAGACCAACCACTCTACTGGAAGTCAGTAGATAACAAAACAACTAGTGTTGACATCAATGGAAAACATCAATGCAACACATAATAAATTCCTCTAGACTTCCAGCACCCTTACCCTTCTCCATTAATGTCCAATTCATTCTTTCTGCAACTTTGTTCTATTGTCGAGAATATGGAGTTGTCATTTGTTTGTGAATGTCACACTTTACAAAATCTATCAAAATCATTAGAGAAAAATTCACCACCATTATCAATCCTCAAATATTTTATTTTATTCCTAGTTTGCAACTCAATCATTGCTTTAAATTTTTTAAATCGACTAAAAACTTCAAATTTACTCTTTAGAAAATACACCCATGTCGTTTTGCTATAATCATCAATAAATGAAACATAATATGTAGATTTTGCAATGGAAGGAACATATACAATACCAAATACATCAAAATGAATAAGATCCAACACACCATAATGTTTATGAGAACTTGAGTTAAATTGAATAGGGTTTTCTTTTTTATAAATTCAACGATCACAGAATTCAAAATCAAAAGCAAGGTTACAATCATTCAAACCTTCAACAAGGTTTTTCTTTTCCAAGGTCCTTAGACTCTTTTATCCAACGTGGCCAAGCCTTTGGTGCCATAACATAGTCTTATTTGTAGGTAAATTTGATTTAGAAGAAAAACCACCCTTAGGTACCCAAAAGATATGACCATCTATTGAAGGTGAAACCTTCACCTCCTCCAACGAAGTATTCATAGATTAGCTTTTCAAGGAAATACTATTACTCTCGACAGTGTATGCATCTAGCTTATATAGTGTGCCAAATCTTACACCTCTAACAATCACCATAGAACCTCTAACCATTTTGCATCCATCGTCAGAAAAGACTACTTGAACACTCACATCTATCATTTTTCTCATAGACAATAGATTTTGAGCTACTCTAGGTATGTGCAACACACCAATCCATTTTATTCTACCATAGGAAAATTGATTATAACTTTACCAGTGCGACCAATAATAGCTAAATGAGAATCATCATTTAAGTACACCTTACCTATATTAATCATATTCATAACACTAATCTCTAATGGAAGTCATATGAAAATATGTGATTAAGTCAAGTAAAGAAGAAGAAAGATCTAACATTTATCCTCCTCATCTATCTTGACACCAATGGATGCAAATAAAGCCTCCAACATATTGAATACTTCTAGGTGGCTTGTAATCCATCCGCCCTCTTCCATTCTCAAGGAATATAATTTCTTTCTCAATAAAATCTGATTCAATAAAGATTTGGCTTAATACATCTCACCAAGCTTATTCCATACCTTCTTTGTATAGGTCTCTTCATGGAAATTGATTAGAATATAGTCTATTAAGCACAATTTAGTTATACCCTTAGCTTTGCAGTCCATAAAATCATAATAAGTACTTATAGTGGGATCTGAAGGTGCTTTGTGGTCCATAACATCATACTAAGTGGTTGTAGTGGGACCTAAAGGCCTTGAGAATTTTGCATCAATAGCATCCCACAGATCTTGATCTATTAGAATATCCTCCATCTTTATCTTCCACATCTCAAAATGACTTCTAGAAAATTTCTCTGCCTCTATTCTCCCTGACGAACTTGCCATGTAATTTTTCTTGCAACAAGATAAAAAAGTATCTTCTTCACAAGCTCCCACTCAAATTTGGAGTAGTTTAAAAAGCCCAAAAACCCACAACTAAAACCAAAGGTGATTAGGCTCTTATACCACTTGTAAGGAAGTTAAGTACTGGAACAAATTACTACACAAACCTTGAGAGGAAGGTAATGAAAAAAAAATTACAAATCCTTACAACAGTTATAAGAACTTAATAGAAATAAAAATAAATAACATGCATACCATAACACAATGATTTGCATGGGGAAAACCATTTAGGGAGAAAAACCCCACACTCCAAAATTTTCCCAATATATTATTTAGAAATCAATAATAGATTACAATATTCTTGCAGAGCAATATTTTCACATGAGTATGACCAACCCAAGATTCATGGGTAACTCAATAGGTATAAGACTCTTACACACAACCTCCATCTCATGTACCTCATATATAGGAGATACAATATATGAAATCATGAAATAGTATTACAAAACCATAGGCTAAAACCACCTAATAAAGTGGCACCCATATTATCTCTAATCCTAGATGTCCTATGATGTATCAGAACACACATCAACATTTGTACCTCCCTTTTACAACTCATTTATGTGTCTGGCATATTTTTTATATTTCCTATTTTAGGAGAGCCAACTTTTGGAGGCCATAACTTTTGAACTAGGTGTTTGATTGATGAACCATTTGAAGCATAAAAAATCTAACAACGTACTCTATCAAGCTATAACCTACTATGTAAAATATAGAAACTTTTGCCCTTTTTAGAGCCTCTAATGCTCTACAAATTGACTCCAAAACTTTCATTCATAACTTTCAAAAATGGATACTTTAATAACTTGAAATCTAGACATGATATTGTAACAAAAATTTACTATCAAGATTATCTAGCCAATTCAAAGATTTGGGAAAAAATTTGGACCAATTTGTGCTCAAACAAAAACTTACTATAAATACTAACCTTACGTATATACAATTTTGAGACACCATAGTGAATGGATTTGACTATAGTCCCAAGGGAGAGCCAAACTATCTTGGATTGACACTTAGTCTTTTGATTGAATGTTTATAATAAACTAGGCTAGAGAAGATGGTTTTAAACAAGTTTAACTAAATCTTAAAAATAGAAAATAAATACAAGATAGAAAGGCAAATCTAGAAAGGAAGGGTAGAGAGAAATATGTAACTACAATCTAGAGTTGACTCGACAAGATAGGGGCACTAGGCACTATAGTCTGGAAGCAAAAAAGTATAGATGTCAATATCAAAAATTGAAATAGGAGGTTTTAATCTAAATATGTCCTCAAAAATTAGGGTAAAAATAGAAGGATACTAGCATTGGGTGTCATATTCCTAAGGTTTTTGTCTCTACAAAATCTAAAACTATTTTCCACTATCTTATTTGTCAATCAATGTCACTATCATAAACAAAATTCTTCAAATATACACCTACACACATGAAAGAGGGGAAATGTTTTGTTGTATATGGCTTGCCCAAGTCAAGCCCCGTTTGGTGTTAACACTTCATAACAACTATGATTAATAATAGAAATCATGTTCTCCCTTAACAATAGAAGAAAGAAAATGAACTAATGTTAACACTCCATAACAACAATGATTAATAATAGAAATCATGTGCTCCCTTAATAATAGAAGAAAGAAAATGAACTTAACCACAATAGTTATCCTTGGCATGAAACCTTTTCTTGAATCTCATGTAAGGTGATGTATACTTGTTCTCATGAAGTTGTACAAAACATTAGTGCAACATAATGAAAATGATTATCAATGATGCTTGATAAAATATCTCAGTATGCTTGATAGGTCTTGATTACTTGAATTATTGGGTTGATCATTAGAGGGATTAGAGAGAAATAGATTGTTAAATAAAGTATCCTTTTGTAAGAGAGAGGTAGATACATTTATAAGTGTCTCACACCTTTTTCACAAACAAATTTTTGAGAGAGGCTAATAATAAGATTATAAGTGTTAAGGGCTTGAATCCTGTTGGCATTGATGTTTATGTTGTGATTGTCATTGATGGACACACACTTGCTATGAGATCACTTTTTGTATATATAAGTTATGCTCAACCGGTCTTTGTTCCAAACCGGTATTATGGTATAGTCTTTAGAATATCGTTGTTTTGTAGAAAGTGTTTACCGATCTCAAGCGGTTTGAGGATCTCAAGCAGAACGTAGCAAAGGAACTAAAAGTAGCAGTTATCATTTTTCCAGTCTTCATTTTTGTCAAACAGGTAGTCTCTTTAATAGTTAAATCGGTAATACTTTGTGATGAGATAACAATCAGTATATTTTTGTGATGAGTTATCATCCACCGATACTTTGATGGTGATTTTGTGTCGTGTTACCAAATGTGTCTAGATACAATGAACCTAGGAACTTGCAATGTAATCCTATTGGACCGACATGAAATCAGATTCCTTTGTAAGGACATCATGTCTAGGGTTTTGGAAATATGTTGAATAGGTGTTAGGGTTTGTGGTGATTGATGAATTTATGTATGTGCGATCTTAGAAAAGAAGATTAAGTCTATGTGCTATAACAAAGTGTGGATTTACTGAAGACTGAAGTAATGCTGAAATGCATTAGCAATGAGCTACCATGGATCTAATCAAGAAGACTATACCATTTGCTAGATCATTCACTTGTTGATTACTCACATCTTTGACAAGTCAGAAACCCTTAATCGGGTAGGCCCAAAAAAGCCTTTGTAAATCCTCTGACAAGGTGATTCACATGTGTGGATCTAAAATTCTCTCACACGGTAGTGTTTAATTGGACTTATCTCCTAATAGAGATTGAGATTCCTAACAGTATCTATTCTAGTAAAGAACATTGTATGACCTTAACCGGTCTGGCCTTAACCGGTCTGGCCTTAACTAATCTGGTTACTATTCTGTAGATAGTTACTTGTGAGTTTCATCCCACCGTGGTTTTACCCATTTGGGTTTCCACATCAAAATCTCTTGTGTTATGGTGATTCTGCTTCTGTGGGTGAATGTCTTACTTGTTGTTTGGTTTGCATTTGTGTTAACTAGTTTGTTAGTTAAATTGTTATACCGGTTTACAAGTAGACTGATAAAGTGTTTGAGTTCAATATTTTTTGGTATACTAATTCACCCCCCCCACTTAGTATTCATCAATTGGTATCAGATCCAACCTTTCTATAAGTCTAATCACTTGGAAAGAGATATGGGAGAATACAATGTGAGGGAACTTACTCATCAGCTCACTCAGACTGAGCAAGCCTATGATGAACTTAAAGTCAAATATAAGACCTCTCAGGCAAAAAGAAGAGAGCATGCTAAAAAGCTCATGGAGCTAACTGAAAACAGTTCTTCTGATGAAGCAGACATGGAAGCCCTAGTTGGAGAAGTTGAAAAACTGAATGGGTCTAATGCCAACCTGAGAAGGGAACTTGAAGGACAGACTATTAGGATGTGTCAAGAGCTTGAGAGCCAAAGGGAAGCTGAAGAACTAGTGAAAGACAAAGATCATGAGATCTCCAAGCTGAAGTAAGAGATCAGTGCACTTACCGCTCATATTCATGAAAGTAAAGTGGACAAGGAAGAAATGCAAGGTGAACTATACATGGTTGTTTCTGAGAATGCAACCTTAAAGGAATCTAATGCTGCTATTTCCAAAGAACTCACTGAGTCAAAGGAAATACTTGCCAAATTCAATAAGAGCATTGTTAAGCTAGAGCAAAAGCCTGAATCAGCTAAACCGGTAAAGAATACTAATGGACTTGGTTTCTCTGATTATGAGGAAGGTGAGACCTCTAGAACAAAAGATGGAGCATCAAAGAAACAACCGGTACCAAAGGATAAAGGTAAGTAAAAGTCCAAACCTGATTGCTTTAATTGTCTCAAGGAAGGACACACTACTAATGTATGTAGAAGTAAGGCTTACAATAATTTTCCTTATTTTCTAAACAATAAGCCTAGACCCAATAGATTCAATGGTAATTTTTATGCATGCAACAAGTTTGGGCATAGAGCATTTGAATGTAGGTCTGTCATGCACAACACTGGAAGGTATCCTCAAAGGAGTCAAGGAGTTTTTCCTGAACCCTATGGGAACCGGAACCCAAACCAGTTTAATACCTATAATCATCAATCAGGAAGCAATGGCTATCAAGAGGCAACCCGATGGAGAGCAACCTATTTGATCTATCATGGTAGTAGTCACACTACTGCAACATACAAAAGGAAGAATGGAAACATGAACAATGGACCTTGGAGAACACCTGGAATGATTTGCTATCATTGCAACAAACTGGGTCATACATCTAGATTTTGCAGAATGAGAAAGAACATATTTGATGATATACCGGTCACTCTGGAAGGAAAGATTGATGTTGAAATTGTTCAAGTGGATATGAAGAAAACCTGGAAGAAGAAGCCAAAGGAAGTGTCTCAAGATGAACCGGTTTCTGCACCTAGTGTGGAAGTCACTGAATCGGCAAACTAAGCATCGGAAAAGCTTAGGGGGAGCAAACGGTGAAATGTTTCGAAACCCCGGTTTACATCGGTAAAAGACCTTAACCAGTATGTGATACCTATCAATTGGCAGAAGACCAAAAATGGTAAAAGGAAAATTAGGGTTTACGTACTAATAGTGGAGCATTTATTATGGTAGGTGAAGAATTCACTTAAATAGGGATTTTCAAGTCATTTTCACTTATCAGTTTTCGAGCGAAGAAGTTTTCAAGCACAGAGCGACAAAAGGCGATTTGGATTGCGATTCGAAGAATTTTCAAAACCTTGAAGAAGAATCCAAAGCTAATACCAATTGGTCAAGTGTAGAACATAGCAGCATTTCAGCAACAGAAGGAGTGTGTGGCGAAGTGTAATTTGCAAGCCCTAAATTTTGATTTACGTAGGTATTTTTCAAATTTCTTTGTTTATCATGGCTTCTGCATCACACTCTAGCTCTAGTACACCCGTTGATTCAGCTGATTTCATACAATGGAAGGGAAAATATAATGCCCTATCCCAAATTCCCACTAGTGTTATAGTAGAGGAAGGTATTTCAGACTATATTGATTGTAAGATTGAAGACCTAGGATCTCTGATGATCCATTCTCAGTTAAGCTTATTCTATGGAAAGGACAAGAAGATCAAACCAGAATTCAACGTCTTGGAAAAGAAGAAGCTTCACAATGTGGTCTATTTCCTTGAAGAGTTTTCAGATAATCACATCCACATCATTCTAAGCAAAGTGCACAGTGATAAAAGGTACTTAGAGCGGATGGATGACATCACACTGGAAGAGATTCATGGCATCACCGGTTTCTATAATGTTGGTGAAGTGCCAGCCCTAAGGAATATCAGCAAGACGGAAATGACCAAGCTCACCAGTTCTATGAGTGACCAATGGGGAATGACCATCAATCCCATCATGGATGATCTGGTCAAATATGCCTGCATGGTAATAGGTTACCTGACATTTTATGCTAGCACGATCAACTCTGTCTCTACTGCAGCAGTAAATGTTGCCTACAGGATGATCATGGAAGATGCATCATTTGACTTATGCACTTGTATGCAAAGGCAACTTCTGGTGAACCTGAAGTTGATTAAACAGGACAATGCCTTGAGATTTAAGTTTGGACAACTATTGGTTGGGTTTTTCTTCTACTTCCAAGGTTACTTCCCAAGAGTCGGAGATATTCAGTGGTCTGCCAACCAACCGGTTACAAAGCAAATCAAGGTAATCCTTCAAGCGGTTGGAACTGCTTATCCATAAGTTCTGAACAAATACTTTGATGAGTTCAGACGCAAAATGAGCCAAAGAGTGAGAATACCAGGTGATATTCTCAAAAAATATGAAGATGGCATTTGCTTCACCATCAAAGTTGATGAGTGCATAATGGAGGCGGTTGAGCCTAGACAGGAAGAAGTGGAACCCATGGGATATGAGGTAATGTATGACATGCTAGATGGGTATGCCTCTACCCTACTTGCCTCACCCCTTGATCCAAAGGCAAAGAGAACTAGCACCTATTTGGAAAGGGTTACACTGGTTGAAGAACCTTCAGTAAAGAAGAGAAAGGCAGTGCCTTCAGTATTGGCACCGGTTACTGCAGCAAGTCCCAAAGTGACCAAACGGTCACCAGCAAAGAAGAAACCAGAAGCTGCACCCACCAAATTCTTTGAGAGGAAGCGGAAGACAAAAGACAACACATCAGACTTAGAGGACACTATGTCTAAAGAACAACCTAAGAAGACTAGGCAAACGAGGAAAAAGACAAAGAATGAACCGGCAACATTTGCACTAGTAAATATTGATATTTCCTCTTACAAACCTTTGACACATTGTCAAAGAACTATTAAGAATATTAGAAGAAAAGTGCTTGGTGATTTGAAAGAGTACTTTGATGATTTTAATGATGATGAAAAGGAAGAAGTTGAACAGGATTCTTTATATAATTCTTTAGATAACAAGTGGCGCATTGCCATAGAGAAGGAATGGGAAATAAGAGAGGAAGTATTTGCACAATACTTTCCTGATGTGCCTAAATCAGACATTTATGAAGTGGTGGAAAGATATAAGGGCCTCTTCTTCATGAGAGGAAGGAGACTCCTATTGCTAGAAGGAAAAGTCCCAGAAGTGGTAAAAGATACCCACTCCCTTGCTCAATCCGCTATAAGGTTACACCAAGTGGCTGAAGCCAACAGGAAAGATGAACAAGAACTGGAAATTGCTAACCAGATGAGGTGTACAACAGTGAGGGAGAATACGTCACCGAGAAAATGGACCCCATTGATGTTGATGCCCTGAATGGTGAAGATGTTACCCCTGATACACCATCAGAAGCGGCAGGACAGGAAAAACAAGCAGAGGAAGAAAAGAAGCAACAGGAAGAAGAAAAGAAGAAATGGGCAAATGAAGAGGAAAAGAGAAAAGAAGAAGAAAAGAGGAAACAGGAAGAGGAGAAGAGAAAAGAAGAGGAGAATAAAAGACAAGAGGAAGAGAAGAAGAAGAAGGAAGCGGAAAAGAAACAAGAAGAGAAACGAAAAGAAGAAGAAAAGAAACCGGAAGAGGAGAAAAGGAAGCAGGAAGAGGAGAAGAAGAAGAAGAAGAAGGATGAAGACGAAGAGAAGAAGAAAGAACAGGAGAAAAAGGAAGAAGAGAAAAGAAAGACAGAGGAAGAAGAGAAAAAGAAGGTAGAAGAGGACAAGATGAGAGTGAAAGAGAAGGAGGAAGCGGCACAGAGCACTCAAGTGGAGACCCCAAAGGCAACCGGTAGTCAAGCCAAATCGGCTGACATTACTAGTCCCATTGATCTCCAATCTACAAACAAATCAGAGCTGCTGCAAATCATTAAACTTGCTCAAGAATGCCTGGAATTGATAAGGAGGAAGAAGGAGCAAGACGTGATCCAAGCTGCGGTGGACACTCTTACCGGTTTGATACCCGATACCAACCTCCCTAGTACCGACTCCTCTCTAGCCCAACTAAAAATCTTATGCACAATGATGGAGGACTAGGTAGAAAGCCTGGAAGAAGTTGTTGAAGCCAGTGCACAAAAGAAGCATCAAAAGGCTCTGAACACTACCTTGGTGAAGAAGTTGAATGAGCTTTGGTCAGAACTTCAGAAAGCACAAAAAGACATCAGGGATGCAATAGATGAGGGGAAATTACTACTCAGTAAGATATGCCAAACCCATCTATTCTGTGATGATGTGCTTACTCAGAAAGACAAACTACAAACTAATTTGCAGACATTCATAAGCACCTTCAAGACACCATATGATTCCTTTACCGCTTATGGGAAAACTGTTCACCAGTCTGAACTTCAGGCTGCAAGAATTGATTTGGAGATCAGCAACCGGACTAGGGATTTGCAAGAACTACAACTGGTTCTACTACCAAGACTACAAATACTTTAGAAATTCTATCTCAATCTGGATGCCTTGACGGTTACTCAAGAGATGAGTACCTTGGACGCCATGGAGGAACAGGTATCCCAGATGCAAACGAAGAGTGAGGTTGCTACCTCATTGCTTGAGTCATGGTCCTTATCCATGAAGCAATTTATGCAAGACTTTAAATCTATTTTTGACATGTTTCACTCTTTATTGTCATAAACTTTTATTCAGATAATAGAAATAGGGGTTATTCAGCTATATTTTGTCATTGTTGGCAAAGGGGGAGAAGTATTATGGTATTTAAAATTTTGATGCATGCTATGTATACTCTCATGTTTATCTCTGTAAGGAAGTAGTATACATTGTATTTTCTGCAAAGGGATAGTGTATATGCTTAGGGGGAATAATTTTGATTATGGTATATTTTTGTTGTAAAACACTTAGATGTCAAAATTTTCCTAAGTGTTGCCATCAATGCCAAAGGGGGAGATTGTTGGCATTTTTTATCTTTATGTTGTGATTGTCATTGATGGGCACACACTTTCTATGAGATCACTTTTTGTATGTATAAGTTATACTCAATCAGTCTTTGTTCCAAACCGGTATTATGTTGTAGTCTTTAAACTATCGGTGTTTTGTAGAAAGTGTTTACCAATCTCAAGCGGTATGAAGACCTCAAGCGGTTCGAGGATCTCAAGCGGAACAGAGCAAAGGAACAAAAAATGGCAGTTATCATTTTCCCAGTCTTCATTTTTGTCAAACCGGTAGTCTGTTTAATAGTTAAATGGGTAATACTTTGTGATGAGTTACCAACAGGTATATTTTTGTGATGAGTTACCATCCACCGATACTTTGATGGTGATTTTGTGTCGTGTTGACAAATGTGTCTAGATACAATGAACCTAGGAACTTGCAATGTAATCCTATTGGACTGACATGAAATCAGATTCCTTTTTAAGGACATCATGTCTAGGGTTTTGGAAATATGTTGAATAGTTGTTAGGGTTTGTGGTGATTGATGAATTTATGTATGTGCGATCTTAGGAAAGAAGATTAATGGTGATTGATGAATTTATGTATGTGCGATCTTAGGAAAGAAGATTAAGTCTGTGTGCTGTAACAGTGTTGATTTACTAAAGACTGAAGTAATGTTGAAATGCATTAGCAATGAGCTACCATGGATCTAATCAAGCAGGCTGTACCATTTGCTAGATCATTCACTTGTTGATTACTCACATCTTTGACAAGTCAGAAACCCTTAACTGGGTAGGCCCAGAAAAACCTTTGTAAATCCTCTGACAAGGTGATTCACATGTGTGGATCTGAAATCCTCTCACAAGGTAGTTTTTAATCAGACTTATCTACTAATAGGGATTGAGATTCCTAACAGGAACTGTTCTGGTAAAGAACATTGTATGACCTTAACCGGCCTTGTTACTATTCTACAGATAGTTACTTGTGAGTCATCTCATTGTGGTTTTTCCCATTTGGGTTTCCACATCAAAATCTCTTGTGTTATGGTGATTGTGCTTTATGGGTGAATGCCTCACTTGTTGTTTGGTTTGCATTTGTGTTAACTGGTTTGTTAGTTAAACTGTTATACTAGTTTACTACTAGACTGATAAAGTGTTTGAGTTCAGTATTTTTTGGTATACTAATTCACCCCCCCCCCTCTTAGTACTAATCAAATCTAACATTCAAATATTTTAATTTGGAATCAAATTGAGAGGACACTAGTGTTGGGTGCTATTTTTTAACCCTTTTTGGCTACATAAAGAGATAGGCACTAGTAGGTGTGACCCATATTGCAAATCTAGTACGGAGATAAACACATTTAGATAGTTTTAGGCACAACCATCAAGACAGGTTCTAAACCTAACATGAAATTGTAAAGGGTGTGAAATTTACAGCATACATTTAGCACCTACTTTAGCAGAGGTATGAACTTACACTCATACACACGATAAATTATAAAGAAGCTAACATACAACATGACTCCAATTTGAGAGATGTGGTAGCCTATAAACTTAGGATCCTATCAAAATAAATATTACCTAGATGAAAAAAGGATCACAACCACATAGAAACAAGCCACATATAAACACACAATTTGAAACAAAAAAATAATTAGAAATGTAGACAAATCCACATACATGGAGTAGACACAAAACATACACAAAGTCCTCCATGAGAATAAAAGGTGCACGATGTAGGGCATCTTGAGCTAGTAAGGTCCATAGATCTTGACTAGGATGAATATCCACAAATGCATAAGGTATGACATCTTAGACTAGAAAGATCCATGGAACTTGACTAGGAGCCATATTGATAACAACAACCTTAAGTCAGGGTCTAGCAAAATCTATTATTTTCTAGGTAGCTCATGGACAAGAGAAGACATCATAGACTAGAAATCTATGTTATTCTAGGTGAGCTCCACAAGTAGCAAATAAAAATAACACAAACTAGTAAAATCTATTGTTTACTAGGTAAGTTTCATGTCAACAATATTATAAATTACAAATCAATAAAATTTCACCATCTATTGGTTAACTATAATAAAGTGTTACAAAGATGATCAAAAGGTGGTGTCAGAGCACAACCAACTTTGTGTTGTGTGAATAAAGTAAAATGCATAGTGAATGTATACCCCCACCTTAAATTAATTGTTAAATACTACTAGGAGAAATTTTCTTTAAGGTAGAAGGAATAATGCATGCAAAGACAAGCATGTTGCTACAATGAGTAGACCCCAACATAGGAAAAACAATGCAATCTTATATGCATTCAAACAAAATCATACAAAAATACATAAGGGATCCAAAGATCTAGGATCAGCATAGATGAATGATAGATAATGTATATTAATATATTTTTTTGGATTGACCCCATCCCTTAAATGCATTGGAACTACAAGTACAAAGAAGGAAGAGCACATGAAAAAAATTGATAAACTTCTAGGTCGATATCGAAGATGCCTAAATGTCTCAATGCTTTGCATTATCCCCAAAAGACAAAACAAAAGCACATTTACAAAAAAAATAGAAAAAGGAAGGTATATATAGATGAATGTCACAATAGATGCATTCTATTTGTATCATAGTGCTAATATAGTGTCGAGGTTCATACAAAGAAAACTAACAAATCAAAATAAATATCAAGTAGTGCATCACAAGGAACAACAATAGGTATGATCAAACACAAAAAGATAAGGGGTAAAGCACTTATGAGCTAATATATATAAAATCACATGCATCCCCATCTTTCTCATCATAAAGAGATGGTAGAAAATATGCTAAAGGTACTACATGAAGGACCACTCATTAAGGAAAGATCATCATTCATGCCCCAAAATCTAAATTCATAAATTTGGGAAAATTATAGAGAATTATACATTATTCTCAACTTTTTCATTCATATAATCAGAATCATCATTTGAATAAGGAAAAAGAGGTGTTTTAATAGCATTGTCTCTAGTATCATGATCTAATTATCAACCTCAAAAGAAAAATCTTTGTTAGTAGGGTCCTTCGGACTTGACAGAGAGGAAGGTGAGGGGAACTTAAGATGTTGGCTAGGTTGAGAAAGATAAAGTTTGGGAGTTGGAGAAGGTAAAGATGATAGAGGGGTCAATCCAAGATCCTACTACATAGGAGAAGAGCTAAAAGAGGAGGGTTTACTCACTTAAACATGTTGATGAGATACATTATGATGTATCTTGCATTCATTTTCATTTAGATTTCATCTAATACAGTAGGGAGATTATGTAGGATAAATTGGGGCATTGCCCAACGTCAATCCCTTTCCATCCTTCTTTTTATTGGAATAATAGGAGGAATAAAAGGAATCACCAAAGGTTGGGAAACAATAGGTGATTAAGTTTCTTCCCGAGCAACATGCTTTCTTTTAGGCTCTAAATAAATAGGAGGAACAAAAGAAATTTTTTAAGTATGAGGAGGGGATCTAGGTTGTGATGGGTGTTCGCCTCATGGTCTTGCATAGAATGGTAGAGTAACCATAGCATAAACACTAGACTTTTACGGATGGGGAAGCATACCTCCTTTGATCTATTTTTCATACACTGCATGTATAATAGTATAAACTACTAATGGATATAAATAAGATGAAGGATCCTTAGAGGTAGCAACTAGAGTGGGACCCCAGGAACTACAAGCATATAATTAGATAATCTTTCTAGGTTTAAGATTTGGGTAGGTTAAAAAATTTCAATTTATCTCAAGGCTTATTAAGATCAGCTAGATAAGGCCAAAGGTAATAAAGTTGAAATATTTGAAATATGATCCTACACTAACATGTGCACATCAACCTAGAATCAATCTCCTTTTCACATACATTTCATTTAGAATAGGTTTTAATGGGTTTGGATGCAATCCATAAAGAAGAGCTAAAAATACCTAAATTCATATGTAATATGTTTAATTGAACTTTGATTTTGAATAGGGATTGATTGAAGGTGTAAAAAACTCGGCTAAAGAAGTAAAAACTGAACTAGATTAACAAAATGCATAAAGTTATAAATAGAAATGAAAGACAAAAGAATAGATCTAGAAATGATACAAAGAGATGAACTTGTAATAGAAATCGGGAGTAATCTGAGCTAGACAAAAGCAATGGGTACTTGGGTCTTGGAGTACTTTAATGCATCATCCAATATTAGGAGCAAGATTAGGAGGTTGTCAGGGAGAAATCCTTAAAATTTGGGGTGAAATTGGAAGAACACTAGTACCCAGCTCTAATATCCAAGGGTTTTTCATTTTTTGAAGTTGTGAACTATTCATCATTGTTTTCTTTATCTACCTTACCTATCTTTTGATGATTGTCAACCTTCAGATCTAGACATGTACACACAAAAAGATGGGGAAATAGTTGGATTGTAAAGGGGCTTGCCTCATTCAAACCTCGTGTTGGTGTTCCCGCCTCCACAATAATAGTGATAATGATAAACTATCATGTGTTTCCTTACGAACAAAGGAAAATGAATAAAAAATCATATCTATTACCTCATGCACAAAATCTCATCTTGGATCTCATGTGATATGATGAAGAATCCTAATTCCTTAATGCAACATGATATCCACAACAATGGATTATGATTGATGTACTTGATGTTGATCTTTAAATTTTCTACTTTGATAGGTCTATAACCCTATGAAATAAATGACTTGATTTATCTACATAATATTTCTCATTATAATTGCCTTGATTGAATTAATAGCATTAGAGAATGGCTAGCAAATTTTCTACTTTGATAGCTCCATAATCTTGTGAAATAAATGACTTGATTTACTTGCATAATATTTCTCATTAGAATTGCCTTGATTGAAATGCTAGGATAATATTCCAAATGGGAAGGGAAGTCGCATTCTTATGTCACTTGCACCTTTTTATTTGTAAATTTTTTAGAGAGGTCTGCAATGGGATGTGACCTTTAAGGGCCCAACATTGACATTCAAATATTTAAATTTGGATCCAAATTGAGAGGACACTATCACTGGGCACTTATGTTTGACTCGGTTAGGGTACTCAAAGGTCTAGGCACTAGTTTAGGTGGCCCACATTAAATTTTTGGTCCAAGGGTAGGCACATCTAGATAGGTGCTAATCCTAGCATGAAATTGTCAAGAGTAGATAATTCATGATGCTACATAAGGGAAAAGTCTCCACAGTGACATGATGGTCAAAATTCACTATGATGAATAGTGTACACTTCACATTTAAATTATAAATTTAAACACTTGACAGTTATGGAAGGTAACTATATCATGGAAGTGATCTAAGAGTGATCCAACTTGACATGAAATTGGTCTGAGGTTGGAATTGTGGCAAAAGGTACATCTAGGTTGTTGGATCTGACCTAGAAACAAAGGGTTATGGTATCAAGGGTAGGATGAGTGAAACCATTGTGCATTTTAGGAAAGACTTCTAATCATGCATATCTTAGTGAAATTAATGCATGTATAAGAACTCTATTATAATAACATTCACCATACAAATAGGATCAATGAGCACTCCTTGTGTGTTCTTATCATTAACTTTGATGGTAATGTATAAAGTTTCATCAAGTACATGAGTAGAATCTCTTATGTGATTAAAGGTAATGTTAGGTTTGTACTTGGTTTGACAAGGATAAGCATCTATCACATTAACTAGGTTCACAAGAGATTCATATGGAAGATCAAGATCAATATACACTATCTCTAAAGAGAATTCTCTAAGACTAGTTGATGGGGATGCTAAAGGATTGGTAAAACATTTAAGTTCCCATTTCAAAAATCTATATATTTATTCCCTTTGTCATTTACACTAGCTACCTAAATGATTTTATAATTAATTGGGTCTTCAAATTCATTTTTAAGATGCATACATTTCTCAAAATCATGTCTAGGAGCACAATGATATTGATAAAGGGTCCTCATGTTGAAAGAATTGTAAATTTTTTGATGTATCTATGGGATGGATACAGGGAAGCTAGATTAATTTATTATTACAACTACAATATAATGGAATGGAGGGAATAAAAAAATGTATCAAAACCAACCAATAGGATTTATCAAGGAAGATCCCTCAAACTAACCAACAAGAGTTAGCAAGGAAGACCCTCAAACTAACCAACAAGAGTTAGCAAGGAAGAGCCCTCATATTAGGTATCTGATAATTGGTAATCATGGAGAGTTGTACATAAGTGTGTAAATGGGGGATATTTCATCCAAATTATCTTTTCACAAATTTGTGGCTACAAGTTCACAATAAACACTTGTTGCACCTCAAGATTTAGGAGGGAATAAGATATTTGAGACAAAAGAACTTGATAACACCCTATAAAATTAGTCACTTTCTTCTTCAACCCTTGCTTGCAATCAACCAAATCAATCAAGGATACTTGTGGTCCAATGTTATCTTGAAAATATTAATAAATTTATTGATAGGTTGTAAGAAATAGTGGATTGAATTATTAGCTAAAGAACAAAACCAGTCCAAGGTTATGTCTTTTAATATTTGGGGAAAATATTTTTCAAGAAGAGAATCTTCAAATATAAAATCACTAAATAGTGTGGCAAAGGATGACACGTGGCTATAAAGGTCCTATTTCTCATTGCACTTCTCAAATAAAGGTGTCTTAATGTTGATAGGTGTTAGAGTCTTTAGGATGGTATATGACAATGGAGTACAACTACAATATAATGGAAGATTAGGTTGAGGCTTTCATTCGAATTGGCTAATTTTCATTGTAAAGGTGTGATATTTTGCAACAGTTGGTTTATGACTAAATTAATAGGTGAAGTGATAGGATGTGATGGAATTGAGAAAACTATAGGGTGATTTAAATTTTGGTAAGTGAAAGGTGGAGTAAATTAACTAACAATGTGTTATAAAACTAGTGGATGCGTGTTTTCAGAAGTAAATAGTAGGTTAGTGGAGGGTGGGATAAATTTACACTGATTTATAAGAATCCAACTTGTAAACATTTAGCTTGTATGAGCACTATAACTTGACTATGTAGCAATGGTGATAATAGTAGAAGTGAAGGTTGGAAGAGGACATGTCAACATGGTTATTGAAAGTTGTGTCCCTATTTGGTTTTAAGGAGATGCATTATTGAGAATTTTTGCACAACTAACCAAATACATAATGTTCGTATCCACTATGTGAGATAGGCTACTAGATTTTCCATACCATGTGAATCACTAAAATATATTTCTAGATTCTCTATAAGAGGATAAATCTCCTTGATTGATGGTTTTGAGATTAATAAATTCTTAAACCTAGCCAACTCATTGTCTAGCTTTTGAATTTTAGCTTTACAAAACAATGTTGCAAAGTGACTTGTCTCTAAGGAATCATGAATTGATGAGCCCAACTATTATCAACAATGGAGGATTAGTGTCAAAGGAATCTTGCATTGCTAAAAAATTTGCAGCAAAGGTGTTAATAAATTCAAGCTCAACACCATAGTTAGTCAAAGTAGGGGAGGCCATTACTCAGTAACTTATTTTAGTAATAATTCCAAACTCCAAGCATCTGGTAAGGAAACTCATAAGAAAGTATAAGTTTTAGAACATACATATGATTAAGAAGGAAATAGAATATAATGAATTAATGCCAAGATAAATATGCTAATTAAATATCAAAAGAAAGTTGTAATGTCACCAAAATGTAATGGCTGGTGAAAAATGTGTGAATGAGAGATCAAGAGGAAAACTACCATTTCCCTCCAATGAGAGATGAGATTTTCAGTACGGATTTCCCTTCAAACACTTTTCATGAATTACATTGGAAGAGGGGGGAAAATAAATTAGATTCAACCTTCGAAGAAGAAGATAGAATTCTAAATGAAATAGGAATGATAAGTTAATCCCCTCTGATATTTGGAATGGAAAGGAATTGATTGAATTATGTATAGAGACTAAGTGCAAAAGTGACAAAGAACTAATTATAACTTGAGATCGAAGTGTGGGATGAAGTTGTGCACCTAGATCTAGCAAGTAAGATGTCAAGATGAAGTCACCCTGCGAATTTGAGGAAAAGTTGCTCAGACCATGGCAAGAATGTACACGGTCCTCCAAAAAATCCGTGAAATGAAAAAGGGTTTTTCCGCCTCCTCAAATGGAGTCCAAATTCAAAAGTATTGCTGCACACCTGCAACCTACACATGGAAAAGAGAGGAAAATGCATTGGGATTGGGGGTTTGCCTTCAGGTCAAACCCCAATTTTGGAATTAACCAAGTAATGAAGGAAAGTACTTGCAAGTAATTGTAAATGAAAGACTGTAAGGTAAATCACCTCAAGGGAAGTTTTAGATATAATGTAGGTAGAAATGCTTGTATGAATTTGAATGTTGGAATTAATTTCCTCCTCAATGGTTGAATCCTTGACTTGAATACAACACCTAGCCTTGAAGGGAGTCTTGAGAATACTCAATGCTAGAAAAGGATGCTTGAATGCTTGAATGTGTGATCTCATGTATTTGTCTTATGCTTATTTAACTTATCCCAAATGGGAGGGGAAATGCAACTTAAATACTTGTCAATTAGGGTTAATAAAACTATTTTTTATCATAAGCTAACATCGAGGAAGTTTTCCCGCTCACTGCACAGCCTTCAATGCAGACTTAGGAAGGGTGTTGCCCCAAAATAGGATAAGGAAAGCGGTTCCACACCGATATCCTGGGAGGAAAAGGGCACCACACCCCTATCCTTCCCTTTTCTCTAGGGTAGAGTGTAGACAGGGTGGTGCGGAGGGCAAGGGAGAACCAGTTTTTAGGGGTTGAGTAATCTCTAGTCTCTGATCAGGCTAGGGGATTTGATTTCACATCCATGAGGACCCTAATATGGTTGAAAATTGCTAGGGTCACAATTTTATGATGCTACATTTAGCCCCCACTTTAGCAGGAGTATGACCATACACCAATACTGTCGGTAAAGTACAAGGAAACAAAATTGAAAGACTTTTACCACGTCAAGCAGGCAAGATGCCCCAAACCCCCAGTGGACTTAGGACCTTACGAATTTGATTGACAAAGTAAAAGGGAAGATTCAGAAGGGGAGAACCATGACTACTAGTAGCAAGAAAATTTCCCCTCACTATGAGTCATGAAAGAAAGGATACCAAAGACTACAAAGCAAAACAAAGTTCACTAAGTAATTCTAAGTATCAAGAAGGAAAATATGAGCGGAGTGTATGCCCCTAGGTTAAAGTGATCGCACGCACCATGTTGGGAGCGATTGGTTTAAGTTAGGATACACCCATGAGAGAGAGAAGAGAGGGAGCACATTATCGCAAGGATTTAGCCCCTAATCGAGGAATAAACCCAAGGATAATGAACACAAAACATGAGGTAGTTTCTCTTTCCTCGGGGTCAGTATGTTGTATGATAACTCATGTATGTCATATATGTATGTGCGTATAATAATTGTCATTCCCCAAAGAAGGACACTACATTGGAAGAAAGGGTAGATAATAGTCTTGTGAGTCAACATGAAAGAGACCAAGAAAAGATCTCAATGCTTTGCATCGTCCCCAAGTTAGCATTAAGGGGATAATAGAAGAACAGGGATACACATAGAAGAATGGTCACAAAAGAGCAAGAAAGGAGAGAGAGAGAATATCTATAGTGCTAATATTGCTAATCTAGCATGACATCTGCCTCCCGATATTGTTGACCGCTATTTTAGGAAGGCGAGAAACACACCAGAGGAGTGACATCAAGCGTAGCAGATGGAGCTATCACAAGATCCAAACAAGGACTATGGTCATGTTGTAAGTCACTTTGTTCAATTCTAGAAGCTAGGATTAGGGTTTGTGAAAATTCAGTTGATAAATATTTGTCCACATCAACATATTCATACTCACTATCAGAAGTATTAGGAGTTGTATTGCCATCATGAATAACATTTTCACCCATTTCTTCATCAAAATTTAGAGAAAGAGGAGCAAGAACACGAATAGGAGTAAAACCATCAAATATTTTGTGCAACTTATCATTTGGAGATGTAGGTTGAACATATTTCTTAGGAGAAAATGGAATCATGTCAATTATTGGAGTCTTAGGAGATTGAGTATTTTGAGGGACAACTTCACAAGCTTGAGCATGGCATCTTTGTCGGTACTCTCTCGCACAATGATTCCATTGAATCTTAATGGAAGGCTGAGAAGGAGGAGGAACACTTGAAAAAGTAGGAATGTCTCTCTCCATGATAGTTGAAGGTTTAGGTTGAGGTATTTTAGGTTGAACAAGAAGAGAAGCGGGCCCCTTCTCTCAATAAGAGGAAGGAGGTGGAACTGTGCCATATAAAGGAGGAATGTTAGGTGTAGGAAGAAGACCGGGTCCATCATGAGGATGAGGTACAGGTCTAACCTTAGGGAGAATATTGTTGTTCTTCTTAGGAAAAGGTATAGTGACATCCATAGGAATAGGTTGACGATCTTTCTTAGGAGGGAGATTAGTTCTATTCGTGAGGGGAAGAACTTTATCTTCAAGTATGATAGGAATGTCAAGTGTTGGGGATCTAGGTTGACTTAAGGATAAGATCATATCTTTCTTCCATTTTTTATAAGATTGAAAAATAGCATCACTCTGTGATGGAAGAGATTGAAACTATTTAGGCCAAAAGAAATCAATAAGAACACTAGGGCTTCTTTCGAATGGACGAAATAAGTTATGGTTCACAATTATGACTTCTCCATTGTGAGGAAATTTTAGACACTTGTGGATTGGAGAAGCAATAGCCTTCATGGAAGATAGCCAAGGATAGCCCATATTCACACAGAATTGCTCAGAAGAGGGTATGATAAAAAATTTGACATCCATGGATTTAGTATGAACTTGAATAGGAAGGGTGATAGCACCAATGGTAGGACAAGACAATCCATCAAATAACTTCACAAGCACATTAGAAGCATCATATATTGGTTTATGCAATTGTAAAGTGAACAGATACTCCTCAGTGATGACATTAACAATCCAAGGATCAATAAGGGAACCATAGCAAGGTATATCCTTAACCTTCACAACTATGTATAAAGGGCCATCGGATGCTCTAATGGTCTCACTAGGCTCAAATGTAACACAAGGATCCTTAGGTGTATCTTGTATTTCTATGATATTAACGAAGTTCGGAGCCATAGAGGTAAATTCCTCATAAGATAAAGAAGTAGGCACAATCTCAAAAATGTTAGAGGTATGAGAAGACAAGGGATCAGTGAAAAACAAGATTTTGATGAGGAGGAGCTACTGATTTATTCCCTCTATGATTCACCTGCCACAGATATAGTATTATTATCAATCAAATCTTGAATCCTATTTTTCAATGCGAAACATTTCTCAGTATCATGACCTGGCTGACGATGAAATTGACAAAATGATTTTTTATCAAAATAAGGGGATGAAAGTTTAGAAGGATCAATTGGTTTTATAGGTGGAAGTTTGATAACATTTCTTTGCAGCAACTGAGACAGAATACTATGCAAAGATTCATTCTATTGGTGTAAATAATTATTCATCATGGATATTATTACACTTTACTTAAGTTTACTTAGGTACATGCATTTAATAGTAGTTTGGGTATGAGACACTTGGGTGTTTGTGATACATTGGGATAGTGTGTGTAGGAGAATTTCCACCTTTTATGGTGTTGATCTTGTTACTACTTTATTATATCCACTTATTATGGAGTGATAATTCTACCTTCGGTGGGTGATCCACCTCATGTGGAATATTTTATTGTTTCTCCTATCTACCACACCTATTTCCTACCTACCCTTATTTCTTATTGAGCCACATGTTATGTTTGTGTGCTCACAGATCCATATAACCTTGCCTATATAAGCAGGCTCATCTACATTGTTTGTATGGGCAACTATTGAACAACGATTGATGATCCAGTTGATCAGTATTTTCTCTTGATAGAATACAGTTTATTTCTATCATATATTTTGTCTCTCTTATTTGTGATTTCCATTGCCGCTAGATCTTGGCAAAATATCACATTGTATCAGAGCCATTAGAGTGTCATTGGTTTGCTAATTGAGAGAAATTTGAGAATATTTGGGGTTGTACATTTTGGAGCTTTCTATTGCAGGTTATTATTGAAGCTTGATGGGTCAAATATGAGGTCACCATTGGATTGAGGAGGTCCAAGAAAGTCAGTTTTTCCTTTTGTTTCATCCAAATCAGACTTCGAAGGCCAAATCTAGAGGCATTTGAAGTTTGAAGTTTAAAGTTGCGACGGAAATTTTCCAAAAATTATAATTTTGCAAGCAATTTTCAAATAGTGATATCTCTCATCTGAACTCCTTTTCAAGAATTTTTTTTGGGGGGGGGGTATAATTTCATGATCTGTATAGTGGTGCAGGAGTTTTCTCATTTTTGGATACAGGTTTTTTGGAAATCGTGAAATCTCAATTTTTACAACTTTGGAGGTTTCATTTGGGCTCATACGACCTCCTTTTCAGGTGCCGTTTTTTTTAGAGTGCATAATTTTTTGTCTACTTTCATAATCTGCCATTAGTTTGCAGTGATTTTGAGTAGAAATTGTACTTTCAATATTTGGTCTTTTTTGGCCTATTTAGTACTTGTATTTTGCTTGGATCTCAATTTAGATCACTAGTAGTATTTGTTTAACTCTCTTATATCTCATTTTGATAATTGTAATCATTGAAATTAGAAGTCCACTTTGCCATTATTTGCAAGTGCCAACATGATATTTTTATGGGGGGTCAGTTGTTCTTTTATATCTCTTGGTGAAATTCCATTCAGAGGCATCTTCATCTACAGTATTCTATAGGGCTTCTTTGTTGGTGGCATCATTTTTATATTTCCTTATTTGAAAATTTTATCATGATGTATGCTCTCGCATGAGCAATGTTGTACTCACACTATCATAAAGTGACACACCTCTTTGTATATTGTCTTTGTTGACTATTTGATGTAATCCTCTTGTATATCTAGATTATGAATATCTTGTGAGACTTGGTGCATGGCTCTAGTTGAGACTTAGACTGCACACATTTGTGCAAGGCTCCCATGAGACTTAGATTGTACCAGCATTTCTGCCATTTACGAGTATCCAAATGATGCTCAAAGCAGGTTGTCTCCATGTCTGATCTTGTTTTTGTTGCAGCGAGTGATTCATCATCATCGACATTGGTACCAAGTTTTGTCACACTTTGACATTATTGGTGCAACGTTGGCTCTTTTCTTCCTTATGGGGATGTATTTTGGTCAACATCATTGGACCATCTTTCAATGAGATTTGTCATTGAGAGAGGGCTTCATGGTCTTTTCTTCTCTCTTATGGGGGGGAAATATTTTGTTCTTCTCATTCATCATTGAGAGCATTGTGTGCTTTCATCATCTCTCTTTTGGGGGAGGGTTTTTTCCCTTTGGGTTTTTCTCTCTTTCTTTGTTTATGGGAGATTGCATTTGCATTTGTACATGGGTACCTAACATGGCCTCATAGTCAAGACCCATCTTGCATTGCTTAGTTTCATTGTAGACTTTAGTGCATTCCCCTAAGTTGCACTTAAGGGGGGGGGGGGGGTGTAAATAATTATTCATCATGGATATTATTACACTTTACTTAAGTTTACTTGGGTACATTCATTTAATAGTAGTTTGAGTATGAGACACTTGGGTGTTCGTGCTACATTGGGATAGTGTGTGTAGGAGAATTTCCACCTTTTATGGTGTTGATCTTGTTACTACTTTATTATATCCACTTATTGTGGAGTGATAATTCCACCTTTGGTGGGTGATCCAACTCATGTGGAATATTTTATTGTTTCTCCTACCTACCACACCTATTTCCTACCTACCCTTGTTTCTTATTGAGCTACATGTCATGTTTGTGTGCTCACACATCCATATAGCCTTGCCTATATAAGAAGACTCATCTACATTGTTTGTATAGGCAACTATTGAACAACAATTGATGATCCAGTTGATCAGTATTTTCTCTTGATAGAACACAGTTTATTCCTATCATATAGTTTGTCTCTCTTATGTGTGCTTTCCATTGCCTCTAGATCTTGGAAAAATCTCACACATTCAAAGGAGTAAATTGTCTTTCTCTTTAGAAAAATTTAGAAGTAGTAGGCACACTTGGTGTAGCATTCACATTATTGTTGTTGATTGTATCATTGAACTTGATGAATCTTTTTGTTCGTTTGAACTTCGCAAATCGTTTGATGAATCTTTTTGTTCATTTGAACACTCTCCCCCTTATCACTCGAAGCCATAGGAGTGGATTGTTTCATTTGACTCACAACTAGTTGATAATTGTGGAGTGTTGCGCACAACTACAGAAAGGAAGTAAACTTGGACAAAAGAAGATTTTCCCTAATATCATTTTGTAAATTAAAAATGAAAATTATTTGAATATCATTATCAGGTATATTAAAAGAAGTTTGACCACACAAATGCTTATATCTACCAATGAAATCAGCCACTTTCTCTTTAACACCTTGTTTACAATGCATTAAATCAGTCAGAGTGATTTTAGTACCAATGTTGTTTTGAAATTGTTGGATGAAAGAATTTGCCAGTTGTTGAAAAGAAGTGATAGAATAAGAAGGCAAATAGAAATACCATTGTAAAGCCTTATCTCTTAGTGTACTTGTAAAGAATTTTGCAAGCAATCTTTGATCACAAGCAAAATCGGTACACAAGGTTCTAACTGAGGGACCTCAACATGTTTAGGTGGCATAGCTTTAAAAATATCAAGAGAAAGTGGGCTTGAAACATCAAAGATAAGCACACTAAACTTGGATTGACTCATAGAAGCAATTTTTTGTTGTAAGGAAGACATGGTTTGAGCAAGATTGTTAATTGTCACTTTGGTAGAAGAATTGATGTTAGACATAGTTGATTGAGAAGGTTGTGTGATGTTATTGAAATAAGGAATGGATTGAGAGTAAGGTGGTGGGACATTATGATAAGTAGGCATAGGTGATGATTGGGTAGGAAAAGGGACACTTAAAGAAGGAAAAAAATTCTTAAAGGAATTGCCCCCTTGTGTCACATTGATTGGTTGAGGAATAATAGGAATACTTATGGAAGACATAGGTAAAGATGGAGGATTAAATGAAGAAGAGGGATTGCCCCCATGACCAACGGTTGTAGGGATGACATTTTCAATTGAAGTAGCCATGATGTTGGAGGTAAAAGAAGGAATACTAGTCATAAGAGTGGTCAAAGGAATTGAAGGATTGACTTGTGTTGAAGGTTGTGAATAACCTAGGGTTTCAGCACAACTCTTGATAGGCATGATATTAGAATCAACAATATGTTCAATGCCACACAATATATCAATTCCATTCTTATCACTTTGAATCTTTCATTTAAGACCTTCAATTAATAGAAGAGCTTCACTATTAGGGTATTCTTGGGACATCCATTGTTGAAAGTTATCAAATTGATTGTCCAATGTAGAAAGTTGATCTATAGAGACCCTAGTTAAAGCGTCTTCTTCATCATGGGATTCATCAATGGGGTGAATAGGCACATGATTAGGATGGGAAGAATTAGCATGATCCTCATTAAAGAAGTCACCCAAATTAGGCTCCATCTCCTCAGTAATTAAACCTTGGGAGCCCTTAATTATAATGCTTTGTCTAACAAGGATAGTATAGGTAGGACTAATAGTGGTAAAACTCATGCACTAGAGGGAAATTTTGAAATTTTGAATTTGGAACAAAGCTTACATAATTGATTAATGAAAAATTTAAGAAAATAATGATTAAACAATTTGAACTTTGTTGGAAGAAGAGGATGACACAATTTCCAAAAATGAAAGGAAATTGGAATTTTAAAATTAGGGCCAAGGGGTACCACTTAATTTTTAAATCAAATTTTTAAAATCAGGGCAGACTATAATTAACCTCTTAATTTTAAAAAAATTCTTAAAATTCAAAATGTTGAATTTTGGAGGTATTTTCGATTCTAGAGGGATCAAACATTGACAAAATCGGCCAATCGTCTAGATTTAGGCTATTAAATACAGTCATAACAGTCTCCCGAAATTTTGGGAAAAAAGTTGAGGACCATTGTGGGAATGCACATGGTCCAACCAACTTTTTTCGAAAATTTTAGGGATGAATATTATGATGATTTCAAAGCTAACCCCAAAAAATTGGCAAATTTTACGATTTGTAGATGGGCGAAATTAAGGTTCAAATGTAAAAATAGGACCCTATTAGGGTTTTGAAGAAAAAGAGGAATTGAATAGCAAATTTGAAAAATGTCAAACCTAATGGATAGGGACACCTTGAAAAATGTTTATAAATCTGAATTGGAATGAAATTGATTGAAATTTGCACAAAATCCAATTAAATTTGAAAATTAGGGTTTTATGACCTAACCACTTAATTTTGAAATTTGAATTTTGGGAAAAATGAGGGAAATTGAAATTTTGAATTGTAGGAATGAAAACAAGTCTGAGAACAATCGTAAATCTGAAAATTAAATGGAAATCCAATTTTTGCACAAGTTCAAGATGATTTTTGAAAATTAGGGTTTTAACAAGTAACCGCTTAATTTTGTAAATTTGATTTGCAAATTGAACAAGACAATGAGGAAATTGAATTTGAAAAACAAAACAATTTTCAAATCTAAGATAATCATAAGCAATTTTTACAAATCACAGGTTCAATTTTAATTTTAAAAACTAGGGTTTTTAATAATTTAACTACTAAGTTTGCAGAAATTTGAAAATTGCAAATGAAAAATATGCAATTTTGTTCACAGGAAAGCATGCAAGACATCGAGTTCACCAAAATGTAATCTCAACAAAAATGTAATGGTGGGTTAAAAATGTGTGAATGAGCGATCAAGAGGAAAACTACCCTTTCCCTCCAAGGAGAGATGAGAGTTTCACTATGGATTTCCCTTCAAACACTTTTCACGCATTACATTGGAAGAGGGGGGGGAAATACATTAGATTAAATCTCCAAAGAATAAGATAGAATTATGAATAAAATAGGAATTATAAGTTAATCCCCTCTTCTATTTGGAATGGAAATGAATTGATTCAATTATGTATAGAGACTAAGTGCAAAAGTGACAAAGAACTGATTATAACTTGACATCGGATTGTGGGATTGGTGCAGGGCACCTCTTGATTTTGGAGTTTGTTTCTTGTTTGTGTGTTGGTAGGTGTTCTTACACCCTAGGATGGTTTTTTGGATCAGTGTGGATCTTTGGATCCTATGAATGTAATAAAGAACCTCTTGTAAGGTCAATTGGCTCTAGGTCATTTATAAACCTAGTGACCAACTCTGACCATGGGTTCGTCTAGGGTAGGAGGTATGTTTTTAATTTTTCCTAAGTTGTTTTAGGCTTAGGATTTGTCTACAAGTCCATTAGGGACTTTGGAATATCAAATTTGAAAAGTTGTCAAAAGATGTAAAAAGTTGCAAAAGTTGCTAAGCAACATTTCCCCACTAATTGGCAAAGAAGTTCCAACAGTCCTAACTAGCTGAAAATCAGTTGTAGCCATTGGGGGAAGGCCTATTTGTGCCTTAGAGATCATCTGTGAGTAGGTTGGATGATGGATGTAAGAAGTTGGTGGTTTGAATAAACAAAAAACTCAGATTTTGCCCATTTTCACTGGTTTTTCCATACTGTACGATCTGACAGAGCATTGGTTGGTATTAAATTTTGAATTGGTTGGATTGTGGTGTGAGTGCAGGTTTGAATGCAAGTGGTCTGACTCAAATTGGTGGAGTCTAGAGCAAGTTGTGGACAGTTTTCCAAAAACTGTCACTCAGAAATTCGGTTCATAGGGTTTCACCAAAAGAATGGCCCTAACTTGCAGATCCCAATGAGGAACTCATTGGCCCTTTGGGAAATGTAGGTTGGGGGTGTGTATATTGTGATTCCAAAAGGGTGGAATCTAGGAGTGATTTTTGGTGTGGTTTCCACCATACCCTAGGTTAAACAAAACCATGTGTTTAGCCTAGCCTTGAGGAGGAATGAGAGAATAGTCACCTAAGGAGAGTTTGGGAACTAGACTAAGGGTGATTTGGTTCATTATATACCTAATAAACATGACCAAGGAGTGATTTAGGTTCTGCAACCCCATTCTTAAGTAGTTGCTTTGGAAAGCAAACCTATTAGGTCTGTAATCCCAGTAGGTGTTTGGGGGTGCTGGAGAAGGGAAATAATGCTATCTTTTGGAATTGAATGTAAGACCCAAAAGGGTACTCTAAAATTTAATTTGTTCCTCAGATGCTTCGAGGAAAATTTGAATTAGTTGAGAAATATCAATCAAAAAGGGCTACAAGGAATAGGCTTGTTTGGGGTTCCTTGACCTAGGTGTAGTAGGAAGTCACCAAAATTGGGTGAAAGGCATAGGGTGAATGACCTTGATTGTCAAATAGCCTAAACCCTCCTTAGGAAGTGTTGTGGTTGACTGATTGCATTGGGATGTGTGTAGAACTTTAGTTGGGGGTTCTAATAAGCCTTGATTTAACAGAGAAGGGTGTATTAGGTCTTATTACCTTCTTGTTGTCCACTTTGCATTAGGTGGTATCAGAGCCTTAAATGTTCTTGATGGTGGAAGAAGGAAGTTGGAAAGATGTCAGAAGGAGAAGACACTAGTGATGTAAGGAGGATGACCAAAGCTGAATTGGCCAAGTTGGTAAGAGAGCAGGTGGCAGCCAACAAAAAGATGAGAAAAGAATTGGATAGGTTAAAGGGTAAGATGGATAAGAAGGAAGGAGACTCTGAAGAAGAAGAAGAAGAAGAAGAAAAAGAAAAAGAATAAGGGAATGAGGATGATGCCCTTTTTTAGGCAAGAGAAAGTATACATACAGATCAGAGAAATTTCCCTGAAGCCCTTGGGAGAGTAGGCAGCAAATATGACAAAGCAAGCCTACCTGTGTTTACTGGGAAGATGAACCCAGAGGAGGTCATGGATTGGTTGGAGGCCTTAGAGAACCACATTGAGTGTTAAGATGTTTCTAAGAACCCAAAGATGAAGACTGCCAAGTCCAAGATGAAAGGATCTGCCCTTAGTTGGTGGAATTTCTTGCAAAATGAGAGAGTAGAAGAGGGAAAGAACCCCATCTCATCATGGAAGAAGATGGTTGCAGAGGTGAAAATATAGTTTGTATGTGAGGACTATGGAGTGACAATACACAAGAAGTTGCATAGCCTAAGACAAAAGGATTTGGATGTTAATGGGTACACAAAAGAGTTTCATAAACTATCCTTGAGAGCAAAGGTGCCAGAGAATGAGAAGCAAAAGTTGGCAAGATACATGAATGGCCTCAAGTATGTCATTCAAGATGAATTAAGTCTCTTCAATCCTGAGATAGTTCACAAATTCTATCAGATGGCACTAAGGATTGAAGAAAATCTTAGAAGAAAGGGAGACCAGCAAGGTAGAGGAAGAGGAGGTAACTTTAGAGGAAGATGCAGATTTGGTGGAAGAGGAACATCTCCTAAACCACAAGGAGAGTCAAGTAATCAGGAATCCGAAGGAGAACCAAGTCACAGGGGTAGTTTCAGAGGAAGGAGACCAAATGGATGTGATAGATTTGGGGGTAGAGGAGCCAATGTGTTCACTAGAAGGTGCTTCACATGTAATCAAGTTGGCCATCAGTCATTAAGATGCCAGAAAAACAAGGCTCTAACAGTCAAGGCGGAGAAAGGAGAGTTCATTTGGCACAGGAGGAGGTTACCCAAAGTGTGAACTCACCTTCAAGACATGTAGATCCATAGCAAGGGGAGTGTTTGATGTTCCAAAGGACCCTCTTGAAGGTACCAACTGTCAAGGAGCTACCACAGAGGAAGACATTGTTTAGAACTACTTGCAATATTGTGGACTCAGGGTCAACTGATAATCTTTCTTCAACTAAGATGGTCAGCAAGCTTGGATTGAAGAAACTTTCTCATCCCTGCCCCTACAAAGTCTCCTGGTTGAACAAAGAGTAGAAAGCCTCAGTAAATGAACAAGTTTGGGTTGATTTCCAAATAGTAGAATATAGAGACAAGATTTTGTGTGATGTTGCAGAGATGGATGCTTGTCATTTACTCCTTGGAAGACCATGGCAATATGATGTAGGCTCAAGACATGATGGGAGAAAAAATGTCTACAATTTGACCAAAGATGATGTGCAATACACTATGACTCCACTACCAGATGATGGTAAGGACAGTCATGTTGTGACTAGTGTCATGCTAGTAGGTAAAGAGTAGTTTAGCAGACAATCAGAGAGAAGGGTACCCCATGCTTTGCCATAGTAGTGAAGCCAAGAGAATAAGTAAGAAAGAAAGAGGAAGGCAAGGTGCAAGAAAGGATTGCAGGTCCTAGAGAAGTGAAAGAGTTGTTGGAAAGATACAAGGGTATAGTTGCAGGAAGCAAACTAGAGACCCTACCACCTTTCAGAGATGTAAGTCGCTATATTGACCTCATACCAGGCTCAACATTACCCAACAAAGTAGCATATCAATTGACCCCTGATCAAAATGAAGAACTTGCAAGGCAAGTACATAAGTTGTTGGAAAAAGGATTCATAAGGAAGAGCATTAGCCCTTGTGTTGTCCCTGCAATATTGGCTCCTAAGAAAGAAGGTACATGGAGGTTATGTACGAACTCGAGAGCCATAAATAAGATCCCAATTAGGTATAGGATCCCTATGCCTTAGATAGAGGACTTGATGGACTGTCTAGCAGGAACCAAGTACTACTCTAAGGTGGATTTGAAGAGTGGTTACCATCAAATCGGGATAAGAGAGGGAGATGATTGGAAGACAGCCTTCAAAACAAATGAAGGACTTTATGAATTGCTAGTTATGTCATTTGGCCTCTAAAATGCCCCTAGTACATTCATGAGACTCATGAATGAAGTCTTGAAACCTTTTATCAATCATTTTGTTGTTGTGTACTTAGATGATATTCTGAGTTTTAGCAAGGATAGGGATGAGCATCTAACACACTTGGATTTGGTATTGAAAAGGTTGAATGAAGAATAGTTGAAGATCAATTTGGAGGAATGTGTCTTCTTGCAGGAAGAGTTGGTGTTTCTTGGTTTTGTAATCTCCAAGAGAAACCTCAAGATGGACCCATCCAAGGTGGAAGTAATCCTCAATTGGCCTACACCTATAAATGCAAGTGAGGTAAAGATTTTTCATGGCCTTGCAAGCTTCTATAGGAAGTTCATTAAGAATTTTAGTTGTGTATGTGCACCTATGATTGATACTATCAAGGGGGGTAGAAAATATCAGTTTGTATGGACTAGTAAAGTAGATAAGTCCTTTGAGTATTTGAAAAGAAGAGTAGCAGAGAAACCTATATTGGTTTTACCTAATTTTCATAAGGCCTTCACCATAGAATGTGTTGTAAGCAACAAGGTAGTAGGGGGAGTCTTGAGTCAAGAAGGTAGACCAGTAGCCTTCTTTAGTGAAAAATTGAATGAGGCTAAACAAAAGTACTCAACCTATGACTTAAAGATGTATGCAATGGTCCAATCATTGAGGAAATTGAGGCATTATTTTTTGCCAAAGGAATTTATAGTCTATACTGATAATCATGCTTTGAGTTTGTTGAATAGGCAGGACAAGTTGAATCATCGGCATATCAAGTAGATGAAATATCTTCAAGAATTCACTTTCACCATCAAGCACAAAAAAGGAGTAGCAAATAAGGTAGTTGATTCCCTTAGCAGGAGGAACTTGACAGTGAAGGAGATTCAGTTGGAGAGAATAGGCATCAATTCCATGAAGGATATGTACCAGGGAGATGAAGATTTCAAAGAAGCATACCAAGTGTGTTAGGAAATGGGTGACAAGTACCACAAGTACTTCTTAGATTTTATTCTGCAGGAAGGTCTATTTTTAAAAGGAGGTCAACTTTGCATCCCTAAAGGTTTCATGAGGGAAAACATTGTGAAATAGAAGCATTGTGGGGGATTGGCAGATCATTTTGAGATTGACAAGACCCTTGAGTTGGTTACGAGATTCTATTTTTGGCCTAAGATGCAGACTAAGATCAGAAAGTATGTGGAAGGTTGTATGATTTGTCAAAAGGCCAAGGGTAGCAGTTCAAATGCAAGTTTGTATACTCCTTTGCCCATACCAAGCAATCCATGGGATTCAATCAACATGGACTTTGTATTAGGACTTTCAAAGACTAAACAGGGTCATGATAGCATCTATGTAGTTGTTGATAGATTTTCCAACATGGCTCACTTTCTACCTTGTAAAACCACACATGATGCATCCCATATAGAAAATATCTCTTCAAGGAGGTTGTAAGATTACATGGTTTGTCACTATCAATTATCTCAGACGGGGATTCTAAGTTTCTTGGGCATTTTTTGTGAACTCTTTGGAGAAGGTTGGGTACCAATTTATCATTCACAATGGTCTATCATCCCCAATCTGATGGACAGACTGATGTCATCAATAAGTCACTTGGAAACCTATTAAGGTGTCTGACTAAGGATCAAGGAACTACATGAGATTCAATACTTCCTCAAGAACAATTTTCTTATAATGACTCAGTGAATAGAAGCACTAGTCACAGTCCCTTTGAGATAGTGTATGGATCACACCATAGAGGTGTATTAGATTTGAGAGATGTGAAAGATTTGGAATAAAAGAAGTGCACAATCAAAGGACTTTGTAGAAGTAATGAGGGATATCCATCAACAAGTCAAGGATGGGTTAGAGAAAACCTTAAATAAGTACAAGCATGTCGTAGATAAGAAAAGGAGAGATTTGCAATTTAAGGCTTGAGATATGGTGATGATTTATCTCAAGAAGGAGAGACTCCCTAAGGAGAAATACACCAAATTGATGATGAAGAAGATAGGTCCTCTCAAGATCATTCAAAAATGTGGGAGCAATTCCTACAAGATTGATCTCCCATTAGATATTGGTCTCTCTAACACTTTCAATGTTTATGATATCTATGCATATAGAGGTCTTGTTACTGATGTGTGTGATGCAAGTTCAAATGCTTCTAGCAGGGAAGAGATGTTGCAAGACATACCTAGGCAGCCTAAGCTTGCAGTTGAGCATTTACTTGACAGGAGGGTGAGTAAGAAAACAAGGAGGCATACTTACTATGAGTACCTAGTCTAATGGAAGGACAAACCCTTAGAATATGCAACCTGGATGACAAAGAAGGCTTTGGAGAAGATTGGATGCAAGGTTCCAGCTTTGCCAACTCAAGAGACTTGAGTTCTTTCTAACCCTGGGAGTATGGTGCAAGGAACCTCTTGGTTTTGGAGTTTGTTTGTTTTTTGTGTGTTGGTAGGTGGTCTTACACCCTAGGATGGTGGTTTGGATCAGTGTGGATTTTCGGATCCTATGAATGTAATAAAGAACCTCTTGTAAGGTCAGTTGGCTCTAGGTCATTTATAAGCCTACTGACCAACTTTGACCATGGGTTCATCTAGGATAGGAGGTATGTTGTTAAGTTTTCTTAAGTTGTTTTAGGATTAGGATTGGTCCACAAGTCCATTAGGGAGTTTGGAATGTCAAATTTGAAAAGTTGTCAAAAGATGTAAAAAGTTGAAAAAGTTGCTAAGCAATATTTCCCCACCGATTGGCAAACAAGTTCCAACGGTCTTAACTAGTTGAAAATCAGTTGTAGCCATTGGGGGAATTCATATTTGTGCCTTAGAGATCATTTGTGAGTAGGTTGGATGATGGATGTAAGAAGTTGGTGGTTTGAATAAACAAAAAACTCAGATTTTGCCCATTTTCACTAGTTTTTCCGTATTGTATGATTAGACAGAGCATTGTTTGGTATTAAATTTTGAATTGGTTGGATTGTGGTGTGAGTACAAGTTTGAATGCAAGTGGTCTGACTCAAATTGGTGGATTCTGGAGCAAGTTGTGGACAGTTTTCCAAAAATAATCACACAGAAATCCAATTCATAGGGTTTCACCAAAAGAATGGCCCTAACTTGCAGATCTTATTGAGGAACTCATCGGCCCTTTGGGAAATGCAGTTTGAGGGTGTGTATATTTTGATTCCAAAAGGGTAGAATTTGGGAGTGTGGTTTCCACCATACCCTAGGTTAAACAAAACCGTGTGTTTAGCCTAGCCTTGAGGAGGAATGAGAGAACACTCACTTAAAGAGAGTTTTGGAACCTATCTAAGGGTGGTTTTGGTTCATTAGATACCTAAGGAACATCTCAAAGGAGTGAGTTAGGTTCTAAAACCCCATTCTTAAGTAGTTGCTTTGGAAAATAGGCCTAATTAGGCCTATTAGGTCTATAATCCCAGTAGGTGCTTGGGTTTGCAGGAGCAGGTTCATAACTCTATCTTTTGGAATTGAATGTAAGCCCCAAAAGCATACTCTAAAATGTAACTTTTTCCTAGGATTCTTTGAGGAAAATTTGAATTAGTTGAGAAATATCAGTCAAAAAGGGCTACAAGGAATAGGCCTATTTGGGGTTCCTTGACCCGGGTGTAGTAGGAAGTCACCAAAATTGGGTGAAATGTAATGCCCCGCCAGAAACCCTAAAGGAAAACAATACAACAAGGCAACTAAAAGGGCATAATAATTTTATTTTTTATTTTTTTAAAGATTAAGTGCATAATCATATCAATAGCACGTTTAACGACACAACAGAAGTCTAACGTATGATTTCCTAAGGGTTACCAACAAAGATTAATTCATAGATTATATTAACACCATGGTTAATCCAATTGTTTAGCTAATTAGGAAAATTAAATGCTTAAGATAAAATCTACACATGCATCTAAATTCCATAATGAAAGAATCAAAGTACTCCAATGCATTCCCTTTTACAATATCCATAAATACATGGTTTCCAATAATACCACAATTACAAAGTTACAATATCAAGGTTCCATAAAAGTTTGATACAATGACCACAAGGTCTCAACTGAACAATGATCATGAACATGAGTTGGTACATGAACTATGAACCCAGAAACACCAACGAAGCCCTTCCTCGCTTGAAGATACATTTGAGAACATCCGATGGGAAGTGGCACTACCACCCGACCATGTGATCCTGAAATGGAACCACCCCACCGTGCTAGGAGATAGTAGAAAACCCTCAAGCAAGCAAAGTAAGACAAGTACAAAAGAACTACAAGACTCCGTAAACATCCATGTGACTCAACTCAGAAACACTAGTGACTCTAAGGAGAGTGTCATCGCATAGCTTAAGATGAATACCATAGTACAGCCCCCATAGGTCCCATCCCCCATTCTGGGTTATCCTGGTAACCTCTCCCGAACCTCCGGTTCCAACCAAGTCTCATGCAGACAATACCAATCCTTCCATGAAGACAAGGTGGTAAGTTTGCCATTCCAGGCCTTCTCGTAACATTATGAGCCCTGTACTAGCACTGACCTATGCATGAGGTACATTATCTTAATTAATATTTATCTCACCCATCCCAAATCAATTATTAGGTTATCACTTTTTAACTGACTTTCGACGGGTTATCCTGTCATCCACTTCGGGCACAGCCCCCGCTCAAAAGCCACTCTCTCTCATAGGACACTACAGGAAAGGTCTCTCTTCGAGAACTCTATGGTGAAATAGACAATCATAACTAATCCTGACAAACTACAAGTGAAGGATGCACAATCACTAACCCAAGATAGACCATTTGGACAAAACACATAATGGCTCACATCAATAAGGTTATACAACAACACCTGACCAAGGAGATATAATAACATAGGACACAATGACAACTCAACTAGAATTGCAACAGAATTTAAACTTGACTGCAAACACCATTTACACAAGATCCTAATACAGGCATTTTTTTCTTAAAACAGCCAAATGCATAAATAGCTTGCAATTTAAGATTTCTAGAAAATAAGAGTTACAACTATATTAATACAAATAAATCAATGTTGTCATTTGTTGAGAAAAGAGGCAAATGAACCTAGGCACATGGGAATATAGAGAGCTTAGTCAATATAAACTTAGAATTTTAAACCATAAGAAATGGATTGCACGTTAATGATTTCCTTTCATTATTTCCAAAAGATTAATAACACATATTTAGTAACAACTAACATAAATACAATTGAGAATACAATCTTTTGAAAAATAGAAATATCATATTTCCTATAAACACTATTTCGCCTATTTTATCTAATTGAAGACAATCTTTCATACTTTCTTATTCCAAATAATAACCAAAATTAAAATAAATCCGACCTCTTGTAAGCTTGGACAGGTTTGTAAGACTTCTGACACTCTTCCACCAAATAGAACTACGCCTTGCTTGCAAATCTATCTCGAATCTATCCTACCACTCTATTATCAAACAATTCTCTTCTCTCTCTCTTCGATACTATAAAAGTATCTTCTCTAATCCCTCTTCTATTCTCTTCTTTTCTTCATGAGTCTATCGTCTCTCCTTGCTTGTGAATGTGTCACCCATCTTCCTATCTTCCATCTCTATTTATCCTTGTTTTTCCTACAATCTCTCCCCATTCAGAGCCTCGATGATTGTTATTGATTTGGAGTCTTCTACTTGAGTCTGTGTTTAAACTCTTCTCACATCTCCACGTCTATCAGAGATGGCAACTCTTGAAGCATATTCTATTGTTATCGTGCATGTTTAACTATGTATTGGTTTCTTATCACTGACTATCCTAGAATCATGGCACCACGAGCCTGTTATCTCATTACTTACTATAGTTATTGCCACCGATTGAGGTCTAATTCTAACGTGGATATACTAGTCGATTCCATTTCTATGTGGAATAAAGAGTTATCTGCAGTTTAATGTGGGTGATGGCAGATTTATCGCTCTATGGAGAGGTTAGACTTGTCTTCTAACACTAGAGTTGTCATGGCGAGTTCATTGCTCATGTTAACAGGTTCATGGCCACTTTTCCTATGTTGATGTTGATCTAAGTTCAGTAAATCGATGGTCTTGCCTATTTTATCGTTTAGTTTGAGCCTTTGCATAGTTAAATGCCATAATCTCCATGATAAAACCTCTAAATTTCTGCATCTAACTAATGGTCTATGCCTATGTGCTAGGTCTGCATTAACCGATAGTTTATGCCTAGGTCTGAGTTAACCGATAGTCTAATCGGTCACCTAAATTGCCATGTGACATAGTCGCTATCTTATAACAACTAAACCCGCCACCTTTCTAATAAAATATATATAACAAGCGACTATATTCTAATTTGCAAAGTAAATATTAAACTTAAGAATTTAAAGAAATAATATAATATCATAATTTATATAATGCGAATATTCATATCATGTTTGTAGCATAAGACAATGATCGTATAAACTTAATTTGATTATTCTCCTCAAAATATATACGTATTTATGTGTGTTTGATAAAATTAAAGTTATTAACTACGATGTATATCTAACTTGCATCAATATAGAAACAAAACGATCATTAAAATCCAATCATTCAACTTATAAATAATCATATTAAAAATAATCAATATAATTAAACATGAGCCATATTTACCTACTATATACATGTATATGATCGAGTCCTAGTATATATACATAAAATACGTACAAATATTGTTTAAATTCGAAAACCAAACATACCAATAATGAGATAACTTCATAAATTTAATTAATTAATTAAAACCACTAAACACATAAACTGAGCAAACCTCAAACAAATACTCATAAAAAATCAAACAACAAAATACGAAGGCCAAACAAACTGACAGGACGACCAGCTGATGACACTCACATGAGTGTAACTGAATAAAATAGGGTCACCTAATATCTCCTCCACTTCCATCTAAAAATATAAGGCATGCTCAGACTTGTGAAGCCCAATGGAGACAGTACCCCGTACCTACCCGGTACCTGTACCTGCAATATCCTGCATCACTGAACCACACATGCATATATACAATATAGAAAACACGGCATACACACCGATGAAGGAGAATTGCAATGTTCCCTATCTCACCAAAATGAGTGAAGCAAAATCGTCCCCTTGCATCCAATACACTTGCAGACACACAACATATAATTCCACATTGCATAGATAAAGTAAAGTGTCAGTACATAGCAATAATCCATAAAATGCCATAAATCACAAGTACTAACATACTACAAATAAATTATGCATCTCATATCCAGATAAAGCATGAAATAATGTCATATAAGTCTGAATAACAAATCATGGTAATGTATACACTGAAAACAACCAATAATAAAATATAAGTCCAAATGAGTAGGGGTACTACATGAAAGGCATAGGGTGAATGACCTTGATTGTCAAATATCCTAAACCCTCCTTAGGAAGTGTTGTGGTTGACTGATTGCATTAGGATGTGTGTAGAACCCTAGTTGGGGGTTGTAATAAGCCTTGATTTGACAGAGAAGGGTGTATCGGGTCTTCTTAACTTCTTGTTGCCCACTCTGCATTAGGGATGAAGTTGTCCACCTAGATCTGGTAGTAATATGTTGAGATTAAGCCGCCCTGTGAATTTGAGGAAAATTTTCTTTGACCATTGCGAGAATGTACACGGTCCTCCGAAAAATCCATGAAACGAAAAGGGTTTTTCCGCCTCTACAAATGGAGTCCAAATCCGAAAGTACAGTTGCACACCTGCAACCTACACACAGAAAAGAGAGGAAAATAGGTTGGGATTGGGGGTTTGCCTTCAGGTCAAACCCCAGTTTTGGAATTAACCAAGTAATGAAAGAAAGTACTTGCAAGTAAATGTAACTGAAAGAATGTAAGGTAAATCACCTCAAGGGAGGTTGTAGATAGAATGTAGGTAGAAATGCTTCTATGAAATTGAATGTTGGAATGAATCTCCTCCTCTATGGTTGAATCCTTGACATGAATGCAACACCTAGCCTTGAAGGAAGACTTGAGAATTCTCAATGTTGGAAAAGAATGCTTGAATACTCTTAAATGCTTGAATGTGTGATCTCATGTATCTATCTTATGCTTATTGAACTTATCCCACATGGGAGGGGAAATGTGACTTAAATACTTGTTAATTAGGGTTAATAAAACTGATTTGCATCATAGGACAACATCAAGGAAGTTTTCCCACTCACTGCACAACCTTCAATGTAGACTTAGGAAGGGTCCTACCCAAAAATAGGGCAGGGACAGGAGTGCCATGCCCCTATCCTGTCGTTTTCTCCAAGGCAGAGTGCAAACAGGGTAGTACGGAGGGAAAGGGAGAAGCAATTTTCAAGGGTTGAGCAGTCTCCGATCAGGCTAGGGGATTCGATTTTGCATGCTTGAGGACCCTAATGTGTCGAAAATTGCTAGGGTTGCAATTTTATGAAACTACAAAAGTGGTTTAAAGTTTTATTTTCTAAACTAAACCTAATAAAAAAAATTAAATAATATATTGAAATAAATCATGCAATTAATTAATTATAAAATATATGAAAGAAAAATTAGAATAATTACAAGTGTAAGCTAAGATGGGTTCACCCAAATGAAATAGTGAAAAAGTTATCCTAGGCTAAGATGTGTATTAACCTAGAATTAATTTTTTTTCATAAATTTTATTATAAGATGAGGTGTGAATGGGATTGGCTATGGTCCATAATGGAGAGCCAAACTATCATGAATCTACATCTATTATTGTTTTATGATTTGTTGTCTATGATTGATTAAATGTGTGTAGTGAATCAGTATAAAGAAGATAATTTTAAAAAAGATTAAATGAATCTTAAAACTCAAAATAAAAATGTGGATCTAGGAAAGGAAGGGAAGAAAGGAACCTATGACTACAATCTAGAGATGACTAGGTAGGACATGGGTGTTGGGCACTAGTCCAAAAGAAAAAGGTACAGATTTCAATGTCAAGAGGTTACTAGGAAGTCCTCAAAAATTGACAAAACCAATAGGGCACTAGTACTAAGTGTCATCTTCCTATGGTTTTTGGCTTTGTAAGGTTTGAAATTGCTCCCTTAGAGGCATAGGCCAAATAAGTGAAATAAATAAGAATGATTACCTTAGGCAAAAAACCTTGCTTTAATCTCATGTAAGGTGATGTATAATTTCTCTAATTAAGTCCTAAAAAACATTAGTTGAAAATAATGACAATAGCAATGAATTATTCTTGAAAATAATGACAATAGCAATGAGTTATTCTTGATGATAATCCTCTTATTTCTTTGCTTGATAGGTCTTGATTACTTGAATTGTTGTAATAATATCTATAGTTCTTAGAGAGACATATATTTCTATCTTGAATAGCCTTTCAAATGAGAAAGGGAGTCACATTTATATGTCTCGCACCTTTTTGTGAACACCTTTTTACAAGAATTCAAGAATAAGATTATAATCGTTAAAGGTCCAAACCCAACATTCAAATATTTAAATTTGGAGCCAAATTGGGAAGAAACTAGTGTTGGCCACCAGTGTCCAAACCTTCTTGGTTTCACAAAGGGCGGGGTACTAGTAGGTGTGACCCATATTTTAGATCTAGTCCCAAGATAGGCACATTTAGATTTTTGCACAACCACAAGGATAGGTGTTAAACCTATCATGAAATTGTAAAGGCTATACAATTTATCATGCTAAAAATATGAAGCCACATGATGATTTTATTAAATAGAAAATCAACTACATTTGATTTAGCATTTCTTGTATGGATTGCATCCACCCATTTGGAAAATTAATTAGTTGCCACCAATATCTATTTATACTTGTTGCTATATTTTTAAATAATCTCCTCAAAAAGCTAATACCCCGCTACTGAAATGGATCCCCAACTAACTTCATATTGTTAGAAAACTAGTGACAAACATCACATGATTTTATAAATTTTCACAGATCTCTAAATAATGTAGGACAACAATAGCCTACTCTAAAGATCTTATAAGAAGTAGTATTTGACATAAAATTCCCATTGGATGGTCCTTTATGAAATTTTTAATTATCCTTGGTATCTTTTATGTTACCCAAACATTCAAGGAGTACTCCATGAATATTTTTCCACATTAACTTTGGAGCAAATCATGCTTTTTGGATTATAGCTTTAGATTGTTTCATTGGTTTTTGTTAATCTCAAAACAATACTTTATAAATTCACAAGATAAAATATAGCATTCTTATGCCAAGGATCATCCTTTAATGTAGGATACTCCCCCACAAACACTTTCACAAATTGAAAATAGTACACCATGAGTTGTAAGCAATTAAAACTCTTATTAATATTCAATAAATACTACAACCTTATTTTATATACCAACAAGGGTCTCAAAATCTCTTCTATAGTAGAAATCAGTACTATACATCATAATTATAGTCATGCATGACTATATTGGTACAATGAAGCAAAACAATGCACAAATATGCAAATTATTTACAATCAAACAATCTACAATATGTCAAAGCTTGACCATTTTTACTTACATCATTCATACACCTTTAAACATACTTCTATTCTATTGTAGCTTATTATAGTATATTCCTCCTTGGCTAAATACTCCAATAATGTACTTCACTTGAACTTCACAGTATGTGTTAGATCTTCATTGCATCATTCTTTTGGATATTCAACATAAGTATGTTTTTGTACATAGTAAATTGTAACCCTTTACAATTTTACAATACTTTTTGTGCCCTTTTCTTAGTTTGTTTTCTCCTAGTTCTCTCCAAGTGTATTTTTTGCCTTTATACTAGAAAACTAGACTCATCTGATTATATGGTGATCTGAACCCCTTTCCTAGGACCAAATGCACCTTCTTCACACTTCTTTCACCTTGTTTTGGGTGGACAATAACATTTGGATGTCGTTGTCCTAGAGAAGAGAATTTGGGCATCCTTGTCCCCCTAATCTAGACCCAAATTTGGATATGTTAGTACTTAGTTCTTGCCAATTGGTTCTTGATCATGATACTTTTGTTGGTATTTTGGTATGGTTTTGTCATTGATGTTAACACCTACTAAACACTTATCAACTCTGGCACTTTGGAGAATCAGCAACATTCATAGGCAAGCAAGTGACTTATGCACAGTCACCGGTATCTGGTACACCGACGGGATATAATGCTCACCGGCACTTGGAAGGGCATGGAAAACACTTGGTTATGTCAAAGACATCATGTGGAAACCTTGTCTTGGAGTTTTATTTATTGGTATATTCGTATTTGCATATTTGTTGTTACCGGCAAATAGGTCCAGGTTACACCAACAGGTTTATCTTTTTCAAATCAGCATGGCACGCTATGAAGATGACTTATTATTGTTGTAAATGCACTAAGCTGACATGGTGAATCGGTTATTGCATCGGGTATTAATTGAATTGTAAATTTATTTTATTGTATTATCCTTTAGAGCCGACCTACTAAAATTGGTCTTAGGGTATGGTATAAATGTAAGATCTTATTTGTAAGATCAAATGTGGAATGCGAAAAAGGATTGTGTGAAGGTATATGCAAGAATAAGCAAAGCTATACACGCAGACATCATTTGAAGGTTGAAGGAGAGTTTTTTTTAAGACAATTAGAACTACACGGATACTGAATCTAGCATATGAAGATGCTATTTTGAGCAGTACATTCTTATTGGATTTAACCATTCAATTGTAGTCAGTGTGACTCCTATTTTGTGATCGAGCAGTGAGCTCTAGGTGCTTGGCCTTTCTGCATCTGCAGACCTAGTTTGTATACACTTACTATCTATAGTAGTATCATCTGATTGTGGGTAAGGTTTCCCACCATGGTTTTTCCCCTCACAGTATTTCCACGTACAAATATTGGTGTTATGTGTTGTGGATGACTTTGTCTTTTTGTTTCATGCATTAATCCTTACCTATATTGCAATTAACTGTTAAAACTGTCTACCGACATATTAGACTGGTTTACCGATATTAAGCATTAAGTTGGTTAAGTTGTTTTTGGTTTGAATTTGTTAGACAACTAATTCACCCCCCCCCCCCTCTCAGTTGTCTCTAGGACCTAACAATTGGTATCAGAGCCTAGTCCTCTTTTGCGGAAGTTTAACAGCTTGAGGAGATCCAATGTCTACTAACTATTTTAGAAAGGACAGTCCTAAACTTGATGGAACCAACTATGGCATATGGAAGATCAGAATGGAGACACATCTAAATTGCATTGGAAAGGACATTTGGGATGTTACAAAGAATGGTTATACTGCTCCTACTCCTGGTCAACCTAATCCACCTACCTTGGGAAAAGATGAGGAAAATGATTGCAAAGCAAGAGAAGCACTTTTGAGCACATTATCTGATCAGCAAATCATGGGACTATCAGATAGGTCTACTGCTAAAGCTATTTGGGATCATTTGGAAACATTGAATGAAGGAGATTCCACAATCAAAATTACAAAACTTGAAAGCTTCCGGGTCAGGTATGAACATCTGAAAATGGAAGAGGATGAAAGGATTTCTGCTTTTATGGAAAGAGTAAATGAAATTGTTTTAGGTATTAAATGTTGTGGAGGAACCTTAAGTGAGGATGAAATTATTTCAAAAGTTTTAAGAGGATTTCCACTAGCATATAAAATGAAAGTCACTGCTATAAATGAGTTAAGAACAATGCCTAATACATCAGTAACTAGGGATACATTGATTGGAAAACTTTCAGCTTTTGAAATTGATGAATTTGGTCCAATTGCTACTATAAATATAGATTTGGCCTTTAAAGCATCTACATCATCTGCACCATCATTTGACAAATCAGATTGGAAAGCCTTTTATGCAAGAGAACTTGAAGAAAGCAGGAAAGAAAATGAAGAACTTGAAGTACTATTTGCAAGGAAAATGCCTAAAGGTCCAGTTGGAAGTAAGTATGAAGGTAAAGCACCCTTTAAATGTTTTAACTGCAATAAGATTGGTCATATGGCTTCAAGATACCCTGATAGACATGCTAGACTAAGAGAAGATGCTAGAAGAATAGACAAGCCTAACCCTGAATATCAAAGATACAGATTTAAGAAGAATAAAGACAAATCTTGTTACATTGCTAATGAAGGAGTGATTGATGATTCTGATGAGGATCCGGCAGACAATGGATGGGTTTTTGTTGCTATAACAGAAGATCAACCAGCACCTACTGCTCAACTGGTAGAATAGGCCTTGGCAGCTAAAGTTGAAGTAAAAGATGAGTGGATCATTGATTCAGGATGCTCACATCATATGACAGGAGATAAAGGTAAATTCTTGAAATTTCAAGAATACAATGGAGGCTTAGTAAGATTTGGAGATGATAAAGCTTGTTTGATCAAAGGTAAGGGTACAATATCTCTTAATGGTAAGAATAATACTGACAATGTCTACTATGTTGAAGGTTTAAAACATAATCTTTTGAGTGTTGGTCAATTAGTTTAGAAAGGATTTCAGTTACAATTCAAAAATGAAAAATGAAAAATCATGAATAGAACTGGTTTGGAAATTGCAACCGGTAATCAGACTAGAGGTAATATCTTTCATTTGAATAACAGTGAAAAGACATGCTTAATTGCACATATTGATGAAAGTTGGCTATGGCACAAGAGACTTTGTCATGTAAACTTTGATTGCATGGTGAAAATAAGTACTACTAAGGCAGTTAGAGATTTACCTAAAATTGTCAAACCTCACAATACAGTATGTAAGGAATGTCAATTTGGAAAACAAGTTAGAGCTAGTTTCAAAAGTATTCCGGAAAAATCCAATAATGCTCTTGATTTAATTCAGACTCATTTATGTGGTCTGGCTATAACTAAAAGCTTACAAGGTGATAGATATTTCATGCTAATCATTGATGACTATTCTAGAATGTGTTGGGTTACTTTTCTCAGAGAAAAATCAAAAGCACTTGGAAAGTTCAAACTGTTCAAAGCTATGGTAGAAAATGAAACCGGTAAGAAAATCAAATGTCTAAGATTGGATCAAGGAGGAGAATTTACATATAAGGAATTTAATACATTCTGTGAAGTAAATGGAATTAGAAGACAACTATCAGCACCTCGGACACCACAGCAGAATGGAGTTGTTGAAAGGAAAAATAGAACTATCTTGGATGCAGCAGGAAGTATGTTATAAGAAGCAAACCTACCACATGTATATTGCAGAGAGGCAGTAAGTACAGCGGTCTATACATTCAACAAAATTCACATCAAAGGTGAAACTGGTAAGACCCCTCAAGAACTATGGTTTGGTATTACTCCTACTCTTAAATATTTCAAAATTTTTGGAAGTAAATGCTATATCAGAAGAGATGACTATACTGACAAATTTGATCCTAGAAGTGATGAAGGAATATTTCTTCGTTATTCATCTAAGAGCAAAGCATATAGATGTTTTAACAAAAGATTGCAGAAAATTGTTGAGAGAACAAATGTAAAGATTGATGAACAATTCAGAGGAGCTTCAAGGTATATAGACTCTGAACCAGCAACAGAAATTTTGATAAATGAAACTACACTAAATCCACCAGTACAAAATGAAGATCCAGTTACCCCGATATCATCTAAAAATTCCACAGCAACTGAGGAATAGCAGCAAACAAAGACACCCTGGTATGTAAGACTGAATCATTCTGAAGATCAGATAATTGGAAACAAGTATAAAGGAGTTATGACAAGAGGAAGATTGACAAATGAAGAGGTATGTCTTATTTCTCAAATTGAACCATCATCAATTAATGAGGCATGCGAAGATAAATATTGGATTAAAGCTATGGAAGAAGAATTAGAACAAATTGAAAAGAATAACACTTGGACATTAGTTCCCCAACCTAAACATAAAAATGTAATTGGAACCAAATGGGTATTCAGAAACAAACTTAATGAAGATGGTAAGGTTATCAGAAATAAAGCAAGACTAGTGTGCAAGGGATATTCTCAGAAAGAAGGAATTGATTACAATGAAACCTTTGCACCGGTAGCTAGAATTGAGGCAGTCGGATTGTTTTTGGCTTTTGCAACACACAAGAACTATAAAGTATATCAAATGGATATTAAATGTGCATTTTTGAATGCAGATATTGAAGAAGAAGTTTACATTGAACAAGATGGATTTTATTTGACAGATAACAAAGATATGGTTTGCAGGTTAAGAAAAGATTTGTATGGATTGAAACAAGCTCCAAGAGCTTGGTATGCAAGATTGGATAAGTATCTTTTGAAGATTGGTTTTTCTAAAGGTAATGCTGACAGCAATTTATATTAGAAAGTGACTAATGATGACATCTTGGTTATAGAATTTTTTGTTGATGATATAATCTTTGGAGGAGAAGATGGATTACATAAAGAATTTTCTATTAAAATGCAGCAAGAATTTGAAATGTCTATGATTGGAGAAATAAAATTCTTTTTAGGATTGCAGATTTCACAGACTAATAAAGGTATATTCTTGAGTCAATCCAAATACTTAAAGGAGTTACTAAAGAAATTTGGGATGGAGAACTCTAAACCGGTAAGCACACCTATGACTAAAAATGACAAACTATCACTAAGGGATGAATCTACACCTATTAATCCAACTAAATACGAATCTATGATAGAAGGTTTACTGTATTTGACACAAACCAGACTTGATATTATGAATGCAGTATGTATTGTTTCAAGATTTCAAAGTAATCCTAGAGAAAATCATGAATTGGCAGTAAAAAGGATTTTTCAGTACTTACAAGGCACTATAAATCTTGGATTATGGTATCCTAGAGATGAAAACTTTGAATTATGTGCATACACAGATGCGAATTGGGCAGGAGATGTGGATGATAGAAAAAGCACCATCGGCAGTGCATTCTTTCTTGGAAGCATACTAGTTTCTTGGTTGAGTAAGAAACAAAGTTGTACATCTTTATCAATAGCAGAATCAGAATATGTTGCAGCAGCAACTAACTATACACAGGTACTATGGCTTAAGCAAATGTTGAAAGACATAAAGGTAAAATGCAAGGAACCTATTACCATCTATTGTGATAACACTGCAGCAATTGATATATCTAAGAATCCGGTATTACATTCTAAAACCAAACATGTTTCTATCAAACTGAATTTTCTAAGGGAAAATATTGAAGCAAAAGAGATAAAACTAGTTTATGTGAATACTAAACAGCAGATTGCAGATATCTTCACTAAACCTCTGCCTAAGGAGACTTTTGAATATCTCATAGACTAGCTTGGGGTCATACCCCCATCGGTAGAAACTTAGGAAGTTGATGTTTGTCATCAACCAGTAGAATTAACAGAGAAATCTTTTACTCTGACTTTGATGAGGAAGCTACTTCTCAGGGGGAGTAGTTGGTATACTAAATTGATTGGTATTTTGTTTATGAACTTGGTCTGGTAATAACTTTGGCATTTTATGTCAAAGGGGGAGAGATTGGTATGGAAAAACACAAGGAAAACACATGTTGCTCCCAGAGGGAGAGATTGTTATTTGGGAGAGATTATTACTCTCTGTATCTGTATTTTGATTTTTGGTTATGATCTCTTTTTGGTAGATTGTTGGTTTTTGGTATTTGGCATTTCAGTTTTGGCACTTTGATGGTTTCAATCTTGTGTTGCCATCAATGCCAAAGGGGGAGATTGTTGGTATTTTGGTATGGTTTTGTCATTGATGTCAACACCTACTAAACACTTATCAACTCTAGCACTTTGGAGAATCAGCAACATTCATAGGCAAGCAAGTGACTTATGCACAGTCACCGGTATTTGGTACATTGGCAAGATATAATGATCACCGGCACTTGGAAGGGCATGGAAAACACTTGGTTATGTCAAAGACATCGTGTGGAAACCTTGTCTTGGAGTTTTATTTATTGGTATATTCGTATTTGCATATTTGTTGTTACCAGCAAATAGGTCCAGGTTACACCGGCAGGTTTATCTTTTTCAGATCAGCATGGCATGCTATGAAGATGACTTATTATTGTTGTAAATGCACTAAGCCGAACTGGTTTACCGGTATTAAGCATTAAGTTGGTTAAGTTATTTTTGGTTTGAATTTGTTAGACAACTGATTCACACACACCCCCCCCTCTCTCAGTTGTCTCCGAGACCTAACAACTTCAATATAACCATTGGAGGTTATCCTAATTTTTGAAATACCTTGAGAAACCTATATAAGAGAATTCTTTAATTCACTTTTATATCCATAATCATTCTATCTTAAAACATCAAGGTAACATTTCATCCCTTTACATCCTTCAACAATTCTTTATATCTAAGCATCATGGAGTAGCAAGTTACAACAATCTTCATGCAAGCATGTATTTATGATTGATTAATTTATATCTTGTCACATCTGATCATGTTAATACATTAACACTTGTGCTCGCCTTTAGAAACAATTTGTATCATCAACCATAATCAATTAGTTTAGGCTTGATGTATAATATTCAACGGTCTACTTTAAAGCTTTCCTTTCAATTTGTAAATTTCATTCACTTGGGCTAATTCTAACTTGGGGTTTTACCTAGGTTATTCCCTATAAAACAACACCATTTTCTTTCTTTTTATGTACATGACAAGATCTAGTGACAAAAATAAACAAATTTGGGAAAAACTAGATAGAGACACATAAAACTACCTTTTCTAGAGGCAAAGAGTGGAGGACAAGGTCGCCCAAGATTCACTATTTGACACTTTTCCAATTAAAATTTAGGGAATTATTGTAACATCCTCACCCTAAAATTATCTGAGTTGTTTCCATCTGAGCTCCTAGACAATGGTTCCCAAGCACCATTGTCCCAAACTTTTGAGTCTAGATTTTAGACACAAGTTCCTCTATGCTTCCTATTTGTAGATATTTATATTGTGCCTGAATATTTGATCTAAGATTGTTCATGCATTCTTATTATTGTCAATTTCACATTCTTAACCCTAGATCTTGTATTTAATTTACATATCTCATTTTCCACTCAAACAAAGAAGGAATAGAATTCAATCAACATCCATCCCCTTTCATATATTTAAGGTTGAATCTTTTGAGTTCATTCCTCTTCAATGTAATGCTAATTGGAGGTGGGTTGATGGTGCAGTCACGGTTAGGAGGGACCTCAATGAGATCTATCCACACCGTGTAGCAAGAGTAAATACATCAAAATAAAGACAAGATGATGGAGGTAATGTAGAACTGATTGATTATATCATAAAACCATTTACAATCTATCGGTAACATTCAGGCTACAAGATTAGGCTCACTGACCTGGTACAAACATGCTCAATTATAGTCTTGATCAATACCAAACCTCTTATCCTTGAGATAGATCTTCTAGGTTACACTGACTTGCTACTACAAGATAAATTACATTGATTTATATGGTCTAGAGGGAACCGGTTGACCCAAGAAGAATCAAATAATGATGAACGTGATTAAATGTGAAAAAACATCAAGGTCGGCCTCCGCCAATAAAAAATCCTCCAAAAAATCTAAAGGAAGAAGTACGGATCAAAATGAAGGTTGTTCACATGCCAAGGAACATTGGAATCAATGAACTGAAGCTCCACAAGCTACGAAAAGGATCTGCAAGATTTTCCAAAGCAAATAGGTCCAAGCGGTTCCAGCGTTCTAATCCAGAAACTTATCTCAGAATCCAGAAGCTAAAACTTGCCAAAAAAAAATCTCGATGTCTTGCGGTTCAAGAATAAGGAAGATAATCATGATTAGAAGCAAAATCCATCTCCACAAGATCCAATGAAAAATGCAATAAAATGCAGAAAGAAATGTTGAAACTGCAAAACAAAAAACAAACTGAAAAGAAATATTTTTGGTTGATGCAATATTGTTAAGAACCGAGGATGCTCTTGCATCAAACATCCAAGGTTGTTGAAAAAAAGTGAGTCCCTCACTTTGCTGGGGTCAGAGGAAAACCAAGGCAGTCCACCTCTTCCTGAGAAATCCAACATGAATCTTCAACTGGTTTGTCCTTCCATTTCACAAGATACACCTTGTATTGACTAATCCGGGTGCTACGCCAATTCTTACTATCCAAAATGTCTTCAATCTGATCTAGTTCCTTTCGGGGCAAATATTTTTCCAAGTCTATAATACTAAATTCTGATTCATGATACTGATGTAGATCTGCAATATTGAATATAGGTTAAATACTCAAACTATCCTGTAGCTCCACTTCATATGCATTTTCGGAACTGAATTTCTTCAAGATCTTTCAAGGTCAATACTTCCTCATCTGCAACTTGTTATAGGTTCCAATTCAAAATCTTTCTTTTCTTAGGTACACCATCACTTCATCGCCAACTTCAAATTCCTTGTCTTCTCTTCTCATTTTCTTGTTCCTTGTATTTTTTGTTCATTTCCTCCAAATGTTGCTTAACCTGAACATGTAATGCTCTCATATGATCTATAAATTCTTTCACCGCACTCTTCTTGTCTTCATTACTGATATCCCTCAATTCTGATATAACTCTAGGGTGTGCTCCAGTAACAATCTCCAAAGGTGTTCTTCCAGTACTCATGTTCACTGAATTATTGTAGGAAAACTCTACTTGTACAAGAATCAAATCCCAACTTCTAGACTTCTCTCCTACCAAGCATCTCAACAAACTCCTGTTTACTACCTCTTTCTGTCCATCAATTTGTGGGTGAGAAGTAGAACTAAATTTCAAATCTATCTTCATCTTCTTCCAAAGTATTCTCCAAAAATAACCAATAAACTTAGTGTCTCTATCTGAAACTATGCTCTTAGGTACTCCATGTAATCTCACCACTTCCTTGAAAAATAGGTCAGCTATATGCATTGCATCTGATGTTTTCTTACAAGGTATGAAATGATCCATCTTCAATAATATATCCACCACCACAAATATAGAATCATTCCCTCTATGTGTCTTAGGCAATCCAACTATGAAATTCATGCTTATGTCCTCCCAAGGTCTCTTCGGAATTGTCAAAGGTTTATACAATCCCATATTTTGACTACTACCTTTTGCAACCTAACAAACTCTATAGCTCTGCACAAATTTCCCAACGTCCTTATGAATCTGAGGCCAAAAGTAGTGTTCACTTACCAATTCTACTATTTGGTCAACACCAAAGTGTCCGGCTAATCTTCCACTATACTTCTCCTTTATCAGAATCTCCCTCATAGAACTCTTAGGTATACACAATTGAACTCCTCTGAATAACATCCCATCCTGAATGAAATAATCTAACCACTTACTTCTATCTACCATAACCGGTGATCTACATGATTTCCAGGGTTCTACTAAATCTAGGTCATCATCATACAAGGTCTTCAACTCTTTGAATCCTAATATTGTCACTCTCATCTCTATCAGCAAATTTCTCCTTCTACTTAATGCATCATCAACTTTTTTTGACTTCCCACTCCTATGCTTCAACACAAAGGTGTAAAACAGCAAAAACTATACCCATCTCATATGTCTCTAATTCAACTTACTCTGACTGTTCAAATACTACAAGGCTTGATGATCAGTATACAACACAAACTCCTTAGGCAATAGGTAATGTCTCCACTTCTTCAAGGCTTGAACTATGGCATAAAATTATTGATCATACACCGAATATCTCCTTCTAGCATCATTCAACTTTTCACTAAAATAAGATATTGATCTCCCTTCCGGACTCAATACTACTCCAATTGCTTTCCCACTTGCATCACAGTTCACTTGAAATACTTTGTAGAAATCCGGTAAAGCTAACATAGGTTGTTCAGTTACCTTATGCTTCAACAATTCAGAACTCTTATTTTCTCTGGTTGTCCACTTGAATTCTTTCATATCTCCTCTCATTGTCTCGATCATAGGGCTACAAACTGAACTAAAATTCTTGGTAAACTTCCAATAGAAACTAGCCAATCCATGAAATGATTTAACCTCTCCAATGCTTTCTGGTGTAGGCCATTCAATAATTTCTCTTGTACTTGGTGCATTAGTCAACCGAAAAGGCATCACCAACAATTCATACAATCCTTCATTTGTCTTGAATTTTGTCTTCCACTCATCTCCTTCTTTGATTCTGATCTTATGATATCCACTCTTGAAGTCTATCTTTGTGTAGTATTTTGATCCACTCAAACAATCCATTATGTCATACATCCTAGGGAAAAGAAACCAGTACTTCACTATGATCTTGTTTATTGCTCTGGAATCGGTACACATCCTCCATTCTCCATTCTTCTTAGGGATTCTAACACGGTTGGTACTGCACAAGGACTCAAACTTTATCTGATTAAACATTTCTTGAATAATTCCTACACTTGTCTATTTAACTCTTCATTCTCTATTGATGTTATCCGGTGTGCATCTGTGTTAGGCAAACTAGCTCTGGGAATCATCTACATGTAATGACTGATACTCCTCACAGGTGGTAATCCATCAGGCACATTATCTGAAATGATTTCCTCATACTCTGTCAGCAACTCCTTTATCTCCTCTAGTTTTTATTCATGCTCTGGGTTCCTAGTCTTCTTAGGAACTAAGACAAAACATGTGTTCTCATGACTTATTCCATCCAGGAATTTCCTTCCATCCACCAAATAGATTTTAGCATTCATACATACTTCAATCTTCAGGGGTTCCTCCAAGGTTAACAAGGTTTGTTTCATCCCATTTTCTACAATAGAGAATATGTTCTTCCTTCCATCGTGTATTCCCTGTCTATCAAACTGCCAAGGTCTACCCAACAAAATGTGACAAATATCCATAGGCATAATATCACACAAAACTTCATCATGATAATTTCTAATTTTCAATTTCACCAAGCATTGCTCACTCACTAACAACTTGTGATCATCTTGAATCCATGCTATTTGGTAAGGCTTAGGGTGTCTCAATCTTTCCAACTTCAATTTATTTACCATTTCTTCTAAAACAAGATTATCTGAACTACCACTATCAATAACTACTTTGCAACACTTACTGGATACCTTACATCTAGTCTTGAACAAATTTCTCCTCTGCAAGGACTCTTCATCATCTCTGGTATGACACAAGGCTCTCCTCATCATCAACAATTCTCCATCTTCTAGTTTTTTATATGATCCAATGGGACTTTCTTCTACCAATGATGTTCTCCCAGTGTTTTATGTCTTCTTACATTCTAAAGCATGATGTCCTCCTCCACACTTAAAGAAAGTTCCTCTAAACACTCTCTTATCTTGTCTTTTGTCATCTTTTTCATAACCATCGGGTTTTGTTCTCTGATAGAAATTTATGTCATTCTTTTGGTATGAACTACCATCTTTGCTTACTTCTTTATTCTTGTTTTGATCTGTATAGTTTCCTCTTCCTCCGGAATATCCTCTGTCTCCTTGAAATCTTCCTCCAAAAAACCTTCCACCTCTACCTCTCTGTCTCTACTCATGTCTTTTGTTCAAATTTTCTTCTGCTTTCAAGGCATATTGATAAGCTTCTTCAACACTCTACAGCTTGATCAAACTGAGTTCATATTGTATAGAAATCTACAATCCATTCAAATATCTCGCAACTTGTTCAACCTTATCATCGACATGTCTAGATCTGATATTCAACTTGTACAATGCTTCAGTATACTCCTTCACACTTTATTCTTTCTGCTTCAAGTTTTGCAACTTCGGGAACTGATTTACTCGGTAATCAATTGGCATAAACTTTGATTTCAACTTGGAAATCATTTGCTCCCATTATTTGATCTTATCTTTACCTCTTCTCTGTCTATCAACCTGTAAATGTTCCCACCAAAGAGATGCATGACCTTTCAACCTAGTACAGGCATATTTCACCTTTCTTTCTTCTATGATGTTCTCAAAATCAAAATACTTCTCAATCTCTGGGATCCAATCCATTAATTCATTTGAATGCAATTTTCCATCATACTCTGATGGGGTAAAATGTGGTTTGGTGTTCACCCTACTCAAAACCCTCAAGAACCTCTCTTCATCCAGATCGATCATCAGTGGGTTTGCTACTTGTTCTATCGGTCCTTATTCTTCTTCATCTTCACTCACATCTTCAATATATCGACCTCTTCTCTGGGTTGTTTCAAAATCTTCCAATCGGGTTGCAATTCCTCTCAACATTTCCATCACAGTAGGGTATGCATTCCCACACACTCCACCATTCCTATTTTCTCTTCATGCTAGTCCTCTGCAGCTGTAGGTCAGATCCATAATCTGCCACCCCATAACAAGATCTTCAAGACAACACTATCTCCAGAATGAAATCTCACTAAGATACCATTTGGTGCAGTCATGGTTAGGAGGTACCTCAATGAGAGCTATCTGGACCATGTAGCAAGATTAAACACAAAGAAAGCAAGAAAAGATGATGGAGGCAATGTAGAACTGATTGATTATATCATGAAAACCGTTTACAATCTATCGACAACATGTGGACTATAAGATTAGGCTTACTGACTTGGTACAATTATGCTCAATTATAGTCTCAGTCAATACCGAACCTCTTAGCCTCAAGATAGATCTTCCCAGTTCCAATGACTTTCTACTATAAGCTAAATTACATTCATTTATATGGTCTAGAGGGAACCAATCTTCCCAAGAAGAATCAAATAATGATGAACATGATCAAACGTGAAAAACCATCAAGGTCGACCTCTGCCAAAAAAAAGTCCTTCAGAAAATCCAAAGGAAGAAATGCAGATCAAAAGGAAGGTTGGACACACACCAAGGAACATTGGAATCAACAAACTGAAGCTCCACAAGCTACGGAAAGGATCCACAAGATTCGCCAATAGAAAATAGGTCCAAGTGGTTCCGGTGTTCTAAGCCAAAAAATTGTCTCGGAATCCGAAAGCGATAACTTGTCAGAGAAAGATCCAAACGTCTTGCGGTTCAATAATAAGGAATATACTCATGATTAAAAGAAAAATCCTGCTCCGCAAAATCCGATGAGAAAATGCAATAAAATACACAAAGAAATGTTGAAACTGCAAAATAGAAAACAACCTGAAAAGAAATATTTTTGGTTGATGCAAGATTGCCAAGAACCAGGGATGCTCCTGCATGAGTTGATTCCTTGTTTACATAGATAAACTATTGAATGATCACATTTTGGTGAACATTACACATCTAACACTTTTCATATTTTTTTTTATATATTCATATATCTGATTTTTCATAATAGAATTTACAAAATGTGATTAGTTTTCTATTTTACATGTGATTACATAACTTATTAGCTATATTTATCAAAATCATGTGTTAGTTAATAGCTTATTTCACCTCATTTTTCTCGCATTCATTTATGCAACTCTAATGTACTGCATTATGAGCGTTTCAAAGATTTTTACTACATTAAATTCATTTCTCAAAGATTTTATACATATTTCATGTTTTTATTCATCATAATATTTTTAACAGAGTTAATGGAATAGTTGGATTTCATAAAAGCTTTGATAGATGTTTCAAATGATACTCTTTCCAATCCTAGAGATAATATTGAAATGAATCTTACTCGCATCTATCATAGAGTGTCTTTTATTCATGAGGAAACAATTATTGTTCTTATCAATGATCTCTCCAGTGGAGATACAACATTGAAGAATAATGATGAATCCTCTTCTCACAAGGATACTTTGGTGCAAGAGGGACAACTTACATATGTTAATCTTAGTACATCTATCATTCTAGATCCTCCTTCTTCTCCAAGAGCTTATCTTAATCATCAAAATATTTTTAGACAAGATTATGTCATGTAGTTTATTCATGATATGTCTTCTAAAATAACATTAAAAACAAATCTTTAGATAATGAGAAAAATTATTCCCAAACTAAAAAAGTGGACATGAATAGTGATGATAGGAATAAGAATATTTCTAGTAAAATCATTTTTCCTTCATCTATTCTTGAACATTTAACATATACTCAAAGAAAAAAAATCAAAGAGGTCCATAATGAAAGTCCTTCCCCTTCATAATTGAAAAAATAATATGAGGTTAGTTATGACATGATTTCTAAACAAGGCTATAGTGGACAAGGTCTTAGAAAGATTGAACAAGGAATCAAAGTCCCAATAGAACCTCATTTGCAATACACTAGAGAATGCATAGGATATCCTTCTTCATCAAAACAAGAGGAAATTTATCATGACCTCCTTAGAGCCTAATTAATCTCCCTCTTTTTACAAAAATGAAGAAAGAACCATAAACCAAATCAAGATAATACTATTTTTTGTACATATCATCAAATCCATGGATATTTTACAAATGAATGTCCTAATTTTCAATGTGAAATTCAATGACATTGATAATAGCACTATCCAAGAAGTTGTATTTAGTATCCCCTTCACTTATTATGTTGCTCCTCATTGTGTGACATTAGTTTCTTACCTTTTGGAGTTTCTTTGTCATTCATAGTGGTACAATTTCATGTGAAAGCATACTTGGATAGTAATATAATAGCCCTTTCTTGTCTCCATTCTTGGGGTGCAAGGATAGTATATCAATTTTATCTCTTCCAAGGATTTTCTTTTGATTTAGTGAGTAGAATCTTTTATATGAATATTCTTTCTTGCATAGAATTGTTTGTTCTTTAAATGGATTTCACCCTTTCTTGGAGGTGTTTCTCCTTTGTTTATGACATCTTCCTTGATTGAAAGCATTTTATAAGTGATCTCCCTTAGTGCATCCTTGTTTTTTATTTCTTCTTCTTGGTCAAAGATGTTATTTTTCTCAAATATCTCCTCTTGGAGGTAGATTTATTTGAAAAAATATCTCTTCCTCCCTCTTTTCATTATGCAACCCTCCAGATCCCTTTACATTTGTTGCAAGATATCTCTTTTAAAATAATTTCTTCCTTTATTATAGTTATGCCCTCTTTAGCTTAGAATTTATGCACATTGTTGTCTAAAGGATATCTCCTTGGTGATGGAGTTTATCTTTGTTGTGTTTATTTCTACTTTAAGACATCAACGTAGAGCTATGTTTACATCTTAAGGGGGGGCATAAATGTAGCCTCCAAGTTTCTCATTTGTAATTATGTTTTTATATATTTCCTTACAAACAATGTTTCGCTTAGTTATCCTCATTGTGGTGTCCTAATAACACTTTCCTTAGTTGTTTTCCTTATAAAAAGAAATATTTCCTAAGCAAAAACCTTTCTCAAGATGAGTCAACTAGCATAACACAACTTGCTAGACCTTTTAACTCTCCATTCACCATATCTCAAGATGATTTAAGTTGCATAACACAACTCACTAGACCTTTTAATTCTCTTTGCACCATATATCAGGATGAGTTGACTAGCATAACACAATTTGCTAAACATTTCAATTCTTCTTGCACCGTATATCAGAATGGGTTGACTAGCATAACACAAATTGCTAAACTTTTCAAATCTCCTTCACTTTTAATGTGAATCGCAACATAACATAGCTTGTTGTCCCATGCAATCCATACTTTGAAGGATCATATAGCATAATACATCTTTCTAGCCCCTGGACTCCATGCTCCTTCCCTCTCTCTTTCATGGGTCACCTAGCATAACATAGCTTGCTAGCCCATGGACTCCATATTTTCATTTCTCCTTCCCCATGAACCCATAATATAAAATGTTGAACACACCTTACGACTAAGAGAGCGCGGAATAAGTCTGAAGAAAATAAGTAAACTTTTTTTCACAAATCACTATCAACTTGATCTTAACCTTATCAACAACAATGAAAAGATAAAATAGTAAATCACCATGCACAAGAGAACACCAAATTTGCATGAAAAACCCAAATAGGGAAAAACCAGGGTGAGAGTCAACTCACTATATATGAAATCATTACAAATTTATTGTAGGCTCACTGCCAAGACACACAGTGCTTCCCAAAAGGACTTCTAGGTTGAGATGCACTATCATATGGAAAGATACAAAGGACTTGCAAGCTGAGACCCACTACCTCAGGGAAAGATATAAAACTTCCTAAAACACCCATTATCTCCGAGCATACAGTGGCAACATTCACATCAATTGTCAACTTGACAATGAAATTGGTGCAATCAACACTAATTGTCCTATAGGTAGACACAAAAGTGCTAAAACCCTTACACAGGCACTAAAAACAACCAACAACACTACGCAAATACTCCAATAGTGCTAAACATAATCAATAGCACTACTTTACCAATACACAAGCGCTGCAACTACACAAATGTGCTACACTGCGCGACAACAGCACTAAAACTGTCCCATTTCACCTAGCAAAACAATAGCACTAAAACATTGAAAACAAGTGCACTAGACTAACCTAACGATAGCACTATAGTGACGATAGCGCTAAAACAACTGCACAAAAGCGTCATTGCGGCACAATTGGAGCTATTTTGGGTGACAAAAGCACTAAAACAATGTTGTTTTAGCACCTTTGTTATCCGAAATTTTCCCCTAGCTATTAAGTGCAATAAATGGGCTCTAACAATACAATTCAGAATTAGACTTACCGGGGGTCCATAGTTGGTTGGCCGCTGGTACCTTCGGATATGCCCGAATCGATGATCTGCAAATGGGAACGTCATTTTCGCTCAGCCAATTTGATGCAAATGTCACTATCAGGGGCTCTCAATCTCTATAGGAACATTTGCAATTGAGGATCATTTTACGTCTTCTAGCCAATTAATACCCTACCCAACCTTACCCCTGCTTCGCCCCGCTAACCATCGTCGACCCTAGGAACTTTTAATGCTTGTCATTTCTTCGTTTTGACCCCATTTTCCTCCATTGTTTCGCTATATTCCAAATTCATCTCCTCTATCATTCTCTAATTTCTTATTTTTTGAGATCTCGCTCAATTTTCCAAAAGTTTTGGCCCATCCCTCGAGAGGGCATACTAACCCACAAAACTAACATCACTGGGGCATTTTTTTGTTGTTCTTTGAAATGATGCGATAAACCATACTGTCTCAAAGAGGGGCAAATGTAGACACATAAATTTGTCTATTAATTAAATGAATATTAAATATTTATTTAATGACTAATATTCCTCTATTAATTAAATTGACATTTAATTAATTCACCTTAGCCTATTCTGCTATTATAGTTAAATAAATTTAATCAATTTCTTTAATTACTAACTATAGTCCAAGTTATTAAATAAATCTAATATTTATTTAAAAATTACTCATCCACTTGCATTCTCCTACAAATGCAAGTTGCACATTTAAATAGATTTTTATTTAAATAAAATCCTATTTACCCACACCCACCTCATTCTAGATTTTTCTAGATTCTTCTAACCCCTTATAATTTATCCTAATACCTCTTCTAAACATTTGCACAATCTTAATCCAAGATTAACCCTCAACCCATCATCTCGCCCATTTAAGACTCTTACAAAGTCATAAATGCTTCCCTTCTCCAACACTTCAACCCATATGGGTTTTCACCCTTTGGTCAAGGCTTAACCATGGGTAAACTTTGCACAAGAGTTTACCCATTGGATAATAACCTTACCCTTGGATAATAGCTTTATCCAATAACCCAACCCACATGAGGTTACCCTCCTGTCTTCTTAGACATTAAATGCTCCTTCCCTCTCCTCTCAAACCATCTCATAGTGACACTTGCGTCATGGGATTGGGTTGAAAGCCATCACATGGATCATGAATCATGCATTCCTAGCCCTTCACAAGACCAATCAATCTTGACCATCTAATTCACTAGTTTTCCTATAAATAGAGCCTCACTCCTCAAGCAAAGGAGGAAGCATTAGAGCATTCTTACTATATTGGTATTAGCATAGACATTTAGAGCTTTCTCATAGCATCATCATTTACGTTTTCATAGCATCTTGTTTAGCATTTCCCAACCATCGTGAATCTCCATATGGCATCCATGGCTTGCGCTAAAAGTTGAGAGCTTCATTCATTTGTGACTTGGAGAGGAGAGAAACAAGGGAGGAACAATCATCAAAGCATCATGGAGGCATCTTAGGAAGACTAACCTTTCTTTCTTTCTTTCTTTGTGCTTCTTTCATGTTATTTTTAAATCTCCTTTGGATATGTATTGAAATGGTTTTTGTTCATCTTGTTTTGATTTTGGTTGGAACTAACTTACTAATGGTGGACCTTGTTCATGCCTTTTCTATCAACATCATTGGTGAACCCGACGTGAATCAAACACTTAATTTTTTAAAGTTTTGCCCCCCTTTAAGAAAATTTGCAAGTTTTCACGCACAGACAGTGTTTTAGCGCTTTCATCGCCCATAATAGCAACTTTGTCACTCGTTTTAGTGCTTTTGTTGTAGGGTTTCGTGCCCTGGTTATTTATCAGCATATTTAGTTTTAGCACTTTCGTTCCATTTAATGGTGCTTCTGAACTGTTTTAGCGCTTCTATAGTTTTATGTAGCACTTTTAGTGTAAATTAGTGTTTTTGTTCTCTGTTAGCACTTTTATAACCTGCACTAGTTTAGCGCTTTTGTCGCGGACAAAGGAGTAATTTTGTAACCTCAAGGGACATTTTTAGGCTTGTGAGCCCACCATGTGAACTAACATTTTGCATATTTTAATTGCAGGTTTTCTAACTCTTTGTGCAGGTTTTGAAAGGAGTTAGTTGATTGTTAGTCTTTAATCTTTCTTATTTTCACAAAAGGATTAAAATGAATTTTACATTTCTTTGGTGCACCTAAAATAAAGCTCATTTTTCATTTTGGTTCATAAAAAGGACTTAATCTTTCTTGTTTTCACAAAGGGATTAAAATGAACTTCACATTTCTTTACTGTGCCTAAAACAAACCTTATTTTTTATTTTGGTGCATAAAAAGGACTTAATCTTTCTTGTTTTCACAAAGGGATTAAAAAGAACCACATTTGTCTTTCCTTCCAAAAGTATTAAAAGAAATACAAATATCACAACTGTTTATTTTGCAAGTTAGGATCATAATCATTTGGGCTTTAAAAGAACACTCAATTCTCTTCATGCAAGTAAAAACAACAAGCCACCCTTTTTTTAGCAAGCTATAATGCCCGCCAAAATACCCTAAAGAAACTAAATAAGAATATGCAAATGGAGATAATTTTTTTCTTAATTAACATCTATTAACAACTAATCCAACATATAAAATCTCCATCTATTTACATTCACTAACCAATTAACCAATATGAACATACATCATTGCTCATTTCATCAAATAACGCAAGTGGAAATAACACAACATCAATAATCTTTCTCTAGGGTACTTTAACATCATTACTTAATTCATTTCCACAATAACATACTACATACATGATAGGTATATTGCACCTTCATTAATGCATCATATTCTAATTCTCTAACCATGAGATATGCAACCTACAACATTACTTATTCCTCATGATATGCATAATTTCCTTTCTACCAATGCATCTATATGAATCATTCCTATTTACTAGATCCAATTAACATCGTCTAACATATTCATTTATTAATCTATGAATATTCCTCTTTCAAGATTATTTAACATTATAACTAGCCTCTAAACATTCCATGAAATAATACATCTAATCCATAATGCAATTCCATTCTATTCCAACTATAATCAACATAATTTCCATGATTCATAACATCACGTCTCTACAATAGTACAAATACAAATATGCCTAAATTCTAATTTCCAACTACAATTCATCTTACAAATATAAGTACATTAAATACATTATGAGCATAGATCTTTCTACTACAAGATTCCATCTACTATATACAAATATATTACATTGCATGCATTTCATCTTATTCATTACATAAAATCTGCTACAAGGTACATACATAGTCCATCATGAAGAAGAATCCACATCCATGTAAGAAGAATACAAGAGAACATCCCAATGGCTAAAAAGCACCAACCTTCTGGCCATATGGAACCAAAGGAACCACCCCCTATGCTAGGAGATGACACAAGATCCCAACACATACTCTAAACCTAAGCTGGCATCTATAACCAAGGAGACTAACCACACAAGGACTCTCAAGCAAGAACTCACACATTATAACAAGAATGAACTCCCAGAGGCATAAAACTTATCAAAACATAAATGCAACCTGTAGACATCTAAAAATGGTCAACGTTTCTGGAGTCATGCTTTAACATTTGCGCATTGCCTTATTTTAGGGTTCTTGCATCGCATTAAAATTTCTTCTATTTTGTCCACTTGGTCTTTATCATTTGCGAGCATTGAGTCCTTCTTCTGCATTCCTCATTTTTCTTGCTTTCGAATTAGGTCTTGTCGATAGCAATCTTCAGTCATGATTTTGGTCGATCTTATCCTGTCGCATCATGGTGCGTGCTCATTTATCATCATTTTGGACATCGTCAATCCTAATCGATGATAGAATTAGGGTTTTGTCCTCTTGTCAATCTTTCAATCATCCTTTAGTAATCATTTGCGATTATCAACTTGTCAATCCCGTCATTTTGCGATCGATTCGTCATCGATCCTTGTCCTTGTCAATCCCGTCATTTTGCGATCGATTTGTCATCGATCCTTGTCTTTTTCAATCTCATCATTTTGCGATTGATTCGTCATCGATCCTTGTCCTTGTCAATCTCATCATTTTTGTGATCGATTCGTCATCGATCCTTGTCCTTGTCAATCTTGTCATTTTGCGATCGATTCATCATCGATCCTTGCCCTTTTCAAACATGTCAATTTGGATCGATTAGTCATGGTTCCTCGTCAATTGGTGCCTATTAATTTTTGTCAATCTTGGTCAATTTGTCATTGATTTTTGTCAACCACTCTCAATCATTTATCAACATTGGTCCTTTGTCAATCAAAATCATGATCGAACCTACATTAATTTCTTATTGTCTTGACCTAATTCCTTGTCCTCTTATTTCTAGGGTTTTATGATTTGTTCATTTAATCCTTTTCTTCTTCTTTATGGGTTAAATAAATCTATTTATTTAGTCCTAGGTCTCTTTCATGAATTAATTAATGGATGAAAACCTATTAATTAATTCACCTAATTTCTATTTCTCCTATTTTCTTTAATTTTTCTAATATTTCCTCTAAATTCATTCCCTCATTTTCTCCTATGTTTATGCTTCCATTTGTTGCAATCATGGAAGCTATTTTCTCTCTTCCCTTTTGTCATGGGAATGGCATTTCAATCTTGTCATAATTTGTCATAATTTGTTATACACCTTGCATAGCAAATTGTCATACATTTGTCATAATTTTTCCATTCTTGATTTGAATTTCCTTTCAAATCTCTTCATGCTAATCTTGTCCTCTCTCCAATTTGTCTATAAATTGCATGATTTTCTTCAATGAATTGATCGATCAACCACGCTTCTAGTATCCTCATGCTATCAAAATCAATCTTGCTTCATGCCTTTGCACTTGTAGGTGAGATCCACATAAATCTGTTATTTGGAGGAGAAAGGAGAACAATGGAGGAACAATGAAGGAGATATATGCTTTGGTTTGCATTTTATTTTAGTATTTCATCTTCATTCCTTTATTGAATGTATTAGGATTTCTTTTCATTGCAATTTAGTTGTGACAACAAAGACTGATTCATCTGGAAAGTCAGTCAACATTGCATGATTATCATGAATAGGTGCCTCTGCAAGTTGATCTGCTATGATTTGTCCTTTCATTTCCTTTCTCTCAATGTACTCAATATCAAACTCACTTAGGATCATAACCCACTTTGCCAGGCGACCCGTCAAAGCTGCCCTGCTAAGCAAGTATTTCAAGGGATCAATTTTTGCAACTAACAATGTCTGATGATTTAACATATAGTGTTGAAGCTTCTGTGTTGCAAATACCACTGCTAAACATGCTCGTTCAATAGTTGAATAATTCATTTCATAGCCCACTAGTGTCCGACTGATATAATAAATAGTTTGTTCTTTGCCTTTCTCATCTTGTTGGGCTAAGAGAGCTCCTAGTGTCGTTTCAGTTGTAGAGATATACAATATGAATGGCTTCCCTGCTATAGGAGGCATTAGAATAGGTGGCAACATCAGATAATCCTTGAGAGTTTGAAATTTTGATTGACATTGCTCAGTCCATTTAAAAGGGTCACCTTTATGCAATAAATGTTGGAAGGGATGACATTTGTCTGCCAAGTGAGCTATAAACCGGCGGATTGACTGTAACTTCCCTTGCAAACTTCTTAGTTGACGGAGATTGGAAGGAGGAGGCATATCCATTATTGCTTTAACTTTTGTTGGGTCTACTTCTATGCCTCTATGAGAAACAATGTACCCTAATAATTTGTTGGCTGTGACACCAAAGACACATTTCTTTGGGTTGAGTCTGAGCTTGTAGGTTTCCATTTGATCAAAGATTGGGCCAAGGATGGCTAGATGACTATCTCTTGTGATGGATTTGCATAATAGGTCATCAACATAGTCTTCCATCAAAGTATGCATAAAATCATGGAAAATTGTTGTCATAGCTCTTTGATATGTTGCTCCAGCATTTCTAAGGCCAAAGGGCATTACATTCCAGCAGTAGGTACCCCAAGCACATGTGAATGCAGTCTTATGTTGATCTTCAGGAGCAATGCGAATTTGATTATATCTAGAAAAACCATCTATCAATGATAGCATCTCATATCCGGCAGTCATGTCAACTATGATGTCTATATTCGGCAGTGGAAAGTCATCTTTAGGGCATGCTTTATTGAGATCCCTAAAATCCATACAAATTTTGATGCCCCCAGTTACTTTGCTAACTGGTACCAAATTTGAAATCCAATCTGCATAATCAATTGATCTGATAAAGCCCACATCTAATAATTTTTTGAGTTCTACTTTGACTAAGAGAGACACCTGGGGATGCATCTTTCTGAGTTTTTGTTTGATAGGCTTGACATCTGGTTTTAATGGCAAGTGATGAAGGACTAATTCTAGATCAAGGCCGGTCATATCTGCATAAGACCATACAAAACTGATCTTCTTCTCGAGAAAGAAATCGACAAAATCTATCTTTTCTTGTTTTGATAGAGAAGCAGCGAAATGAATGACCTTAGGGTTGTCAGGTGTACCCAAATTTATCTCTTCGGTCATTTCCACAAGCAATGTTGATTTATCCTAACTTGACGAGGGTATGTCCAATCTTCCACCTTTGGGCGCCTCAGAGAGGTTTTCACCCGCAGGTACATCTTTTATTTTTACTTTTTCATGATCAGAGAGTGCCTTACGGTTTTCACTCAAAGACCTATTCTTTTGATTTTTTACTTTTTCTTTTTCTTTTTCATTTTTATGACTAGAAGATGGAGTTGACTCCCCAAAATATGTTGTGGAATCTAAATCAATAGTAAACCTTGCCTTATGATTGCCTCATGGTATGCCTTCCCGTAGTCTAAGGAATTTTGCAATGGCTTCGTCATTTTGAAAACAATCCAATTTGAGTAGTTCTTGTTGGTCATGTTGGATAAGTTGTGGATAGGCAAGGGGCATGTCATCATCGGTTTCAAGGAGAGTTAGGGCCAAGATGGTAAGGATAAGAATGTCTATGGTATCACTATCTAAACTGTTCGTATCTGATTCAGAGCTTGGGTCCCAGAATGACTCTATCCAAGCATTAGGACATGTTTTGGGAGGGGGAGTTATTTCATGCTTGTCTTCCATGGGCAAATCATTAGGGTCAAGGAAAACATTGTCAAGGGCATAGGAGCTAGAAGAAAAGGAACTCCACTCCCATTCATTGGAATCAGTTTCAGGTTGAGTATCCTCAGGTGTTATTTCATCATCAGAGTCACACCTCTTTCCACACGTGGTCACTTTGGTAGATGAGGTTCCAATTCGCAATGGTACAAAACCTAACCCTAAAGTTGGATGTCACATCTTAGGTATAATAGGTTCTAGTCTTCCTTTCTTGTCAGGGCCCAAACCACTGCAGCCATCATATCCCTTTTTTTGCATTATAGTAAACCCTTTTCCATACCACTCTACTAGCAATTTGACAGGTGACGTATCAGTTTGATCCTTATAAAGTCAATCTGTTACATCATCATCCAAAGTTTCCTTTTTAAGTTCACCCCATTTTGTAAATGTAGTGGGGGGCTGATATTGAATGACTGTCTTAGGTTCCTTTTGCAACAAATGTGGTTTGCCATGTGATTTTGGAGATATTGGTAAATTCCCAATGAGGAATGTTTGAGCCATTGAATACTCTCCGCATCCTTGGTCCTGTATCTTCAATTTTCCTTTGACAACATCTAACAACTTATTAGGATCCACATAATTATGTGAGTGGGCCTCTCTATTGACTAGGACTTGTTGCTGCGGGGAATCCTTTAGATTAGCACAAAATTGAAATGGATTACGATCTCCTGGAATTGTTATCTTAGTCCCATTGTAAGGATATTTTAAACACTGATGATAAGTAGATGGAACTGCTTTCATTGCATGGATCCATGGATGGCCAAGAATCATATTGTAAGGGAGATCGAGGTCTAGGACCTGCAGGAAAGTGTTTTCTATCACTGGACCTACTTTGATAGGCAATGAAATTACCCCTTTAGATGGGCGCTCAGCATCATCATATGCTTTGATTGTTATTCTTCTAGAAGAATCAATGTCATTTTCTATATAACCAAGACCAATGAATACTCTCAAGGTACAGATGTTAAGACCTGCTCTGCCATCTATCAAGACTCATCGGATCTTGCAATTATGGACAAAGACTTCAAGATGTAAAGGATCATTATGAGGGAGCTTATCAGGGGAAATATCGTTATCAAAAAAGGTAACGTGTTGGGAAAAAGTGAGATGTCCAATTCAGGCTTGAAACTAGTCAACATCAATGTCAGTCAGGACAGTGGACTTAGTTAAAGCTTTATCTAGAACTGCGCGATGCATAGGGGACATTTTCAACAACTCAAGAATTGATATTTGTGCAGGTGTCTTTCCCAGATGATCTAGGAGATTATACTGACTCGTAGGAGTTGATTTGGGAGGAATTGTAGGAGATCCTTTCAGGACTATTTTGGATCGACGAGTGGTGACTGCACAAGAAGGACCTTGTCCCTTTATTCTTATGGCAGAAACATACTCATTTGACGCTCAAAAACAATTGATGACATTGTTATAACCAGTATTTGCATAATTAAGATTCGTTGTTTGGGTAGAGTTTGAAGAAGATGCTTTGCCCTTGTCATGATCAAGCAAAGGAGTTTTGAAAATTGTATGATCAGTGTTAGAGGTCACGTTGGGTGGGTCTACCTCAATTACCCCTTGATCTAACAAGTCTTGAATCATATGTTTCAATTGAAAACATGATGCGGTTTTATGTCCTTTTGACTGATGGTATTCACAATATGCATTATCATTCCACCAATGTGGCTTTACCAATGGTTCTTCTTTGACATCTGGTAACTTGATAAAATTTGCTTGTATCAATTGTTTCATTACTAATTCAATAGGCTCTCCCAATGGCGTAAACTATCTATGAGGCCCATCCCTTGATCTGAAAGGTTTTTGTTGCTGGTTTTGTTGCTGACCTTGTTGTTGATTATACTGTTGGTATTGCGGCTGTTGAATAACATTGCTTGCTTGTGTCTAATTTTGTTGCATAGCCCACATATTAGGAGCACTCAATTTCTTTATTGTGAACTTGGGTTGATTTACATTCACTGCTCTTGCATTGACAACTCCATCATTAGTGACATTCTTGTTTTTGTACCAGAATCTATTTTTGTCCCCTGAATTGTTTCTGTTGTCACTGTCTTTGTTGAGCTTAATGAGTCCCTTAGCTACAAGAGCATTTTCAATGTTCATCCCTTTCTTAATGAGCTTCTCAATGGTACTAGGACTCTTCAGTTTGAGCTCATACATCATTTCTGGGACCAAATTTTGATTAAATAAGTTCACTTGTTGTTCTTCAGGTATATCTAGGGAAGAACGACTGTACAAGCTTTACCATCTTTGGAAGAAAGTCACTAATGGTTCACCTTGCTTTTGCTTTGTGTTGCATAAATCTGACATGGTCACTTCATTGTCAATGTTGAATGCGAAGTGGGATATAAACTTTTGAGCCAATTTTGGCCATGTCTTTATGTTCCCTAGCAAATGCGAATACCAATCCATGGCTTGTCCTGTGAGACTTCGTGCGAATAAGCGCATCAAATATGTTTCCTCATAGCTCACTTCAGTACATGCTGCGAAAAATGCTCGAATATGGTCTTTTGGATTGTCATTCCCTTTATATTTCTCAAAATTAGGTGCCTCAAAATGCTTAGGAAAGGGAGGCATGTACAAGCTCTTGTCAAATGGATTAGGACATAAATCTTGATCTGTGTATAATTTCTTTGTCCCTTTGGTTTGCAATGCGTCAATTTGTCGTTGCAACTTCTCAAGCTGTTGTGCAAGTGTGTCAGATAGCGAAGATTTTGGAAGTTCATCATTCATTCTTGGGTGTACTCTTTGTCGATACATCGTGCTCTCCATTGGCTGTTGATGCTCTAAAATTGTTGTCTTTGGTGTCTCTGGCATATAAAGTTCTTGATACAGCTCTTGTTGCTATGGTTGTGCCATGCCTTGACATTGACCCTTTTGCTGTACTTCTTGTGATGGGATCATCATTTGTAGCCTAGGTTGATATTGCAATTGAGGTTATTGTTGATATTGCATGGACATCAGTTGTGGTTGTGATGTATGATAACTTGTTTTTCCTGGCACATATTGAGGCACATGTTGTTGTTGATGCTGACGAATCAGAATTTGCTAACTTTGTGCCAATTGTTGTTGTCCTGATGTAAATCCCATCATTTGCAAAAAACTTTGTTTGGGAGGTTTTTGTTGTTTCTCCTTTAGATGGGGTATGGCACTTGCATTGACTTGTTGTGTTGTTTGTCCAATCCATTGTGGTGGTTGCAAGTTTGAATTGACTTGTAATGGTGCAAAGGACATTGTAACTTGTTGTTGAATGTGATATTGTTGTTGTTGTGCATTGCTTGTTTGTGCATTCGATTGTGCCTTTTGTGCATTCCTCAATTGTTGTAACACTTGTTGTTGGTGCACACCACTATTTGTGGCTCTTTGTGTTGCCATTATCGAAGGATCTATCACAATATTTTGCATAATGGGCACTTGAGTATTTGCCAAACGTATTGAACTTGATGGGACATATGAACTTTGTTGCATTGTAGAATTGTTTTGAACATTCGTAAGATCAGGCATTCCAGTCGTAAAGCTTTCTTGCATCTTCGAGTTGGATCCACTTTTAGGTATTCGAGGAATCACTTCTTGTTGAGGGACACCTGTCAACATTTGTGTGGCCATCATTTGATCTTGTGTTAAAGGTGTTGCATTAAACAATGGATTGTTTATTGTTTCGAATGTTGACTTTTGTGGAATAGTCACTGTCAAAGTTTGTGAAGCACACTTACTCAACAACGTGTGTTGAGGTTCTTGTTGCACATTTTCTTTGTTTGGATGTGGAGAGAAACTTAACAGATCACCACCTTGTTGTTTTTGCACATTAGTTTGCTCATTTGAGGAGGTCACATTACTCATCATATCAAGATATTTTTGTGGAAACATCTGAAAGACTTTGTTCAAGAATTTATCCATCTTTTTTGTCAACTTCGGATCTTTAAGGAACATATCAACATCATCGGAAGCATCAGAATCTGATGAAGAATCTGGTAAAACATTTGGATTTATTTCTTGTTGAATGCCTTGATCTAAACCAAATCCTTGTGAAAGAGTTTGTTCCTCATGTAATGTTTGAGTTTGAATTTCATGTTGCAGGTTCAGTTGATTCCAGTCAAAAGGTGCATTTTCCCTTGGCGTTGGTGGAACACTCCCATATCCCGGTTTCATGGGTACAAACACTGGCTCATATAATGGAGATGGTCCAAGTTGAACCATTCCATATTGTGGTAATGATGTGTTTGACAAACCTTCAATTTGTAATGTTTGACTAGGTTGAAACTGTGAGTTTGATACATTGTCAATGGGTTGATATGTTGGTTCGCCCATCTTCTTAGATTTTGACCTTGTTTCAACAGGCATGTCACTATGCAAATGCAATATCTTTGGGATTTTATTTTTATTTTAAAAAGGATGATGTATGATATGAAACTAAGTGCAACCTAAATAGATGAAAATGCAATCTATGGCAAGAATGAAACCTATGTTTTTGTTGCTTTTCAAGGTTTGGACAAACTTTTTGGACTGCAAACCTAAAGACTCAACCTTGGGAAGTTGAAATGAAGCCAAGACCTTAAAGGACAAAGGAGCAAATGACAATAGGACAAATTGACAATGTCTCACCTATATGCTTGGATACTAAACTAGGTTTGACAAAAATGATATTAATGAAAGGACAAATTTTAGACAAGGTCAAGACTCCCTAACAACAACTTAGGGTATCATCCAAAGTTTTGATTTTTCAAGTTTGACAAACCAAATTTTTGAGACTAAATGAAAGAAGGAAATGATTATGACAATGACTTAGGATATGACATGAAAATGATCTAAGGATATGATATGAAAAGATGAAGCCAAGACAAGATGACAATACAATGATAAGGATATATGAAGACCAATGACTTGGAATATGCAAAATGCAACCTAGGCAAGACCTAATTTTAGCATGACAAGGATAATGCATGAATGTCACTTAAATGGAAATCTAGCTTGGATATGACAATGAAATGCAAACTTAGGGAAATGATTTTGAACCTAAGTGCAAAATGAGGACACTTGCAATGAAAAGGACTAAAATTAAGGGAGACGACAATATGTCCTAGGACCTAAGTTGGACTATGCAAAACCTAGCCTAAAGTGACATGAATTTTGAAACAAAGATATTCAATGTCTTGACAAGCCATGTTCAAATGTTGGATGAATACTTGGACAAATTTGGACTTTTGTTTGGATTTTGTTTTGAATTGAAGGTTGTTGATTTTGAAAACCCAAGTTGATTATGAGCACTTTTGAAAGTTTGTTTTTGATTTAACTTTTGACAATCACGGAAGACAAAAATGTTTGTTTGACTTTGACTCAAGACAATCAAGCACATTCACAACAAATCCTATCGCTGGCAAGGGCAATATCTGTTGAATCCTCTAAACATAAAATACAACACTCAGCCGAATAGCTAGACGCTTGGTAGCACTGGCTCCCCCTTACAGTGCACTCACTTCTCGGGCATACCAAGCTTCGAGTTCAAGGGGCATCACTTCCCAAGAACTTGCTATCTCTAACTAAGGAGTACATGAGAGGTGTCTTCGGCATGCACGTATCACAATGCCTAAGCCAATAGATAGAACGATTTTGGCATCTAAAAACAAGAGATTCTAGTAAGGGCATCCGTTCGGGTGGGTATTGATCCAGCGAATAAATCGTCGCAATACCATTCCAGCACCCATTGTCTACAACTTTTGTTGCATCCATAGTTATTAGAGTGGTTCGGAAGAGCTTGGCTTTAGCCCGTCACCACTTTGGGTCGTTCCCTCTCACCAATGCCTATGCGAAGTGCCAGGCAAATCAGGAGGTAGGCCTAGTTCTAAGGGTTAAAACATGCAATCAAATTAAAAACAGACAAAGCATGCATGGTGTTCATTAACCTTTAAGAAATGAAATGTGCAACTACTTTAAAAATCGCAAGCAAGATGTTTTAATGAGAGTCTTTGACTGCGTCTTGCATAAGATTCGTTAGTAGTTGCATTTTAGTCTTCGTCACATGTAACGCCAAGATGCTGCACAGAGAATTAGCACCAAAGAAAAACCAGAATGCAAGAAACAAAATGAAAACAAACAAATTTGCAAGTAAAAACAACTGATTTCACCTCTATTTCTGGCCTTGCACAGGCGCAGAATGCCTCAACACAGGTGCAGAACCCATCAACACAGGTGCAGAAGTGCCCAGAGAGCTCTAATTCGCCTTGTTTCTTGCGGTCTTTTACGCCTTCCACTGCTTGTCCTTTGTGCATCCGACCTTCGATTTTTTATCCGTTCGAACCTATCGTCTTCCGTCATTCTTATCGACCACTTGGCCTCTTTTCTGGATTTTTTCGACCAATTCCTCGAGGGGGCATGCATATGTCATTGTTATTGTCTGGGACATTTTCATTATTGTTCTTTGAAATAGCGCTTGGAATCGCATTGTCTCAAAGAGCGACAAAATGTAGACATCTCAAAATGGTCAACGTTTGTGGAGTCATGCTTTAACATTTGCGCATTGCCTTATTTTAGGGTTCTTGCATCGCATTAACATTTCTTCTATGTTGCGCACTTGGTCTTTATCATTTGCGAGCATCGAGTCCTTCTTCTGCATTCCTCATTTTTCTTGCTTTCGAATTAGGTCTTATCGATAGCAATCTTCAATCATGATTTTCGTCGATCTTATCCTGTCGCATCATGGTGTGTGCTCATTTATCATCATTTTGGACATCGTCAATCCTAATTGATGATAGAATTAGGGTTTTTTCCTCTTGTCAATCTTTCAATCATCTTTTAGTAATCATTTGCGATTATCAACTTGTCAATCCCGTCATTTTGCGATCGATTCATCACCGATCCTTGTCCTTGTCAATCCCATCATTTTGCGATCGATTCATCATCGATCCTTGTCCTTGTCAATCTCGTCATTTTGCGATTGATTCGTCATCGATCCTTGTCCTTGTCAATCTTGTCATTTTTGCGATCAATTCATCATCGATCCTTGTCCTTGTCAATCTTGTCATTTTGCGATCGATTCGTCATCGATCTTTGTCCTTTTCAATCATGTCAATTTGGATCGATTAGTCATTGTTCATTGTCAATTGGTGCCTATCAATTTGATCTCCTTGTCAATCTTGGTCAATTTGTCATTGATTTTTGTCAACCACTCTCAATCATTTATCAACATAGGTCCTTTGTCAATTAGAATCATGATCGAACCTACATTAATTTCTTATTGTCTTGACCTAATTCCTTGTCCTATTATTTCTAGGGTTTTATGATTTGTTCATTTAATCCTTTTCTTCTTCTTTATGGGTTAAATAAATCTATTTATTTAGTCCTAGGTCTCTTTCAAGAATTAATTAATGGATGAAAACCTATTAATTAATTCACCTAATTTCTATTTCTCCTATTTTCTTTAATTTTTCTAATATTTCCTCTAAATTCATTCCCTCATTTTCTCCTATGTTTATGCTTCCATTTGTTGCAATCATGGAAGCTATTTTCTCTCTTCCCTTTTGTCATGGGAATGGCATTTCAATCTTGTCATAATTTGTCATAATTTGTTATACACCTTGCATAGCAAATTGTCATACATTTGTCATAATTTTGCCATTCTTGATTTGAATTTCCTTTCAAATCTCTTCATGCTAATCTTGTCCTCTCTCCAATTTATCTATAAATTGGATGATTTTCTTCAATGAATCGATCGATCAACCACGCTTCTAGTATCCTCATGCTATCAAAATCAATCTTGCTTCATGCCTTTGCACTTGTAGGTGAGATCCACATAAATCCGCTATTTGGAGGAGAAAGGAGAACAATGGAGGAACAATGAAGGAGATATATGCTTTGGTTTGCATTTTATTTTAGTATTTCATCTTCATGCCTTTATTGAATGTATTAGGATTTCTTTTCATTACAATTTAGCTTTGTGGTTAGCTAATTGTTATTGCTTTATGTTTTCCCAAATTCCCTATTACACAACCAATAAGCATAATCATAAATCATAAAGGAAACACATGTAGGATTGGAGTGTCATCACATACCATCCTCAAAATATAATAACATAAGGCACAAGGCACTAGCCTGATGGACATGTGGAGGCATCTCAACCGATGAGAGACTAAGGGAGATTAGCTTACCGTCTTCAAGGCCTTCTCATGCATATCCAAAAATATCCTCCCTAGGACTAAGTCATGAGGCGCAAATCAATTTATCATCTTATTAATTAATCTAACTACCCAACCCATCAATTATTAGGTTATCACTTATTTATAAATCATGGAAAACTCCAATGTGCCCTAGTGGTCTAGACTTCATGCATCCTTACAAGGAACCTCATGCAAGCCTATCTCTCATGACCCCGGTCATCACAAGGAAGCCCACTCCTCCTAATATGGTCCAATAATAAATCACAAGAGGCTCTACCAACATAGATACATGAAAATAATACTCAATGTAGCCAAAAATTCCACACATACTCTCACAATATATGCAAGGCTACAACAACATCAATATAGAAAAATGAGCCTCTTGGCTAGCAATAAACAAAGGCATATCAAGCCATCAAATGCTGCCATCAAATAAAAGATAACATCACAACAAGGCCTACTAACTTGCTGGTCCAAAATAGCATAGTAATCAACTCAATCATCCATAGCCTATCCACATGGAAGAGAGTCTAAAATATCCACAATGGTGTAGAGAAGTGAATATACATAAAACCATCAAAATACATCAAAACTGATTAAAGCCAAATCTGGAAAATATTAATAGACCTCAAATAAAGCCTATCGTACAAAAATAAATTTGGGAAAATTAATTAAAATAAGCAAAACTATGAAAAATACATAAATCAGATAGATTCGCAAATTTGCCCAACAGGTTCGCGCTTTTGTTCAACAGGTTAGCTCTTTTGTTCACCAAGTTAGCTCTTTTGTTCAACAGGTTAGCGCAATTGTCAATAGGTTTGTGCATATGTTCAATAGGTTCACACATATGTTCAACAAGTTCGCACATATGTTCAACAGGTTCGCACATATGTTAAAACAACGCATATGCATAAATTTGACGGAAATACTTAGAAACTTACGACATAAAATAAATCAGGTTCGCGCATATGTTCATAGGTTTGTGCATATGTTCAACAAGTTTGCGCATATGTTCAACAGGTTCGTGCATATGTTAAAACAACACATATGCATAAATTTGACGGAAATACTCAGAAAACGTTTGGGTAGAAAACTAAAATCCAGACTTCATCAAAGGGCTTGAAAAATACATGAAAAGAGATGCCTAGAAACAAGGAATATATAGGTATAAACGAAATAAATCAAATCAGACTAAAAACCAAGATTAAATCAAATGTCTTCACAAGAGTTTTCATGAAACCAATAACAACATACACAGGAAATACCAAATACATATTTTCTAGCAACTATACAAAACCCAAATAATATAAAGTTTCCTCCCCAAATATTAAACTTCAACAATATTAAAAACTATATAATAAATAATACTTCAACTTGGACCCAAAACATTGCAGACACAATGAATACACAGAGAAGCCATTGAAAACAAAATGCAAAGTGAGAGAACTCCAACCTGCAACCTGAAGTAATGAAATGAAGCTGAAGAAGAGCTCCCGCAAGCCAAACCAAAATCTAACCAAGCTCCATTCAAAACCAAGAGTGAAGAAATCCAAAACCAAGGAAGAAGCTTGGTGGAAAAATTTCTAGAGAATAGCCAACCTGAAAAACCTCACGGGAATGAAAATAAAAGCAATAATAAACCAAAAACCCTAGCCTCAATCTCGGCCAATCAAAATATTTCATTTTAGAATATATTTTACCGACCCACCATATAATATAATTTATTCACCCATTTTGAATTTAACCAATGAGAGTAAAGGGTAGGTAAGGTAAATATAAAATATACTTATCCAACTAAGTGGGAATGTTTTATTTTAATTTAATTTAATGTGTTCATACACCCCACTTAGGAATAAAAGTCAAACTATTAAATAAACATAAGTTGTAAATAAATAATCCAAATGGGGATTAAAATGAAATAAACCAAAAGCTAATAAAATAAATTAAAGGAACAAATAAATATAAGATATCAAATAAATATCAAACCATAGAAGGTCAAATAAATAATTAAATAATCAAATACCATTAAAGATTAAATCACAAATATTAAATAAATATTAAACAACAATAAAGCTCATCAAATATTAAATAATTGTAAAATCAATAAACGTTGATTATCAAATAAATATAAATACCAAATAATTAAATATTCAAAACTTATAAGTTAAATATATTAAAATAAACATTACCAAATATAAAACTACACACCAAGAGCCACATAATTACTCTAATATAAATAAGTAAATCAACTGGCATAAACTGAACTCACAATACCAAAAGGCCAAGCTTACTAACTGACAAGGCGAATTATGCCAAGACGCTGACTACTCGTGGTGAACAACTTAAACCTAGAGTATGTGGGGGGAACTCATGCCATCTCCGAATCACATAAGCCATTGGAACTAAAGACACACTCAGACCTGTGAAGCCAGGTGGATTCAATGTTTGGTACCTGCAAAATCCTGCAACCACAAAACAACAATACCACATATACATATACATATATAGAACAAGCAATTGATAGAGAATCGCAACGACACATCTTGCTCGCAATGAGTGATGTGGAATCGTCTCTATCACGAAGATAGTCAAACAATAGTCAAACACATCTCATAAACATCTCATCATATGTAATCATGAAGTAGGGTTAGCGTAATCATAATCATCATCAAAACCATGATAAATCTAATCTATAAATAATCCATCACATAGTGAGCATATAAAATCCATCAAGTACATATATCATCAAATCACATGATCAATCATGATAGTACCAACATCCATATAGATAATCAAAATAGCATACGTACAATAGTGTCTAACATCAATAATAAGTCACTGAAGCACATGAGTAAATGTTATCCAAATCATCAAATATAGTCTAGATAATTCTATCAAGCATAATATAAAAGTCAACTCTAGTCAAAATAAGTCAAATCAAGGGTGGACTCTACACAAGCAATTTTATTTTTGTTGACCAAGATTTTGATTGCATGTTAAAAAACAAATTGCTATATAGATTAAAACTGAATACCATGCTTGTTGGAGCAACATCTCCAAATAGAGGTTAGAAAATCATTGCAATGATGGCATAAAAAGAATAAGGGTCCTTTGTGCTTGAAAGTGATAGGCATATGCTCTCCCATTCATTGGGTGATCAAAAATCCAAACTCACCATTTTACTTGATTTATTTCATTTTCGCAATAAGGATAAAACCTTTAGCAGGCCTGCCCTCCCGAGAAGCCCATAAGGTCGATGAGAGGGGAACGACATGAGTGGGGAACAACTTTAAAGACAAGTTTACCAACCCACTATAATCAAATGTGGAGGCTGATGAAAATCCCCTCCAATGGTAGTGTGCATTGATAGCCTTCCCCCAGTATCCTTCAGATACAAAAAGCCTTTATTTTAAAGGTTGGGAAGCCTCTTAAGAGAGTCTATCTTTCATCGTGCCAAACGGAACCTTTACTAAAGAGATTTAAAAGTAGAAACCTCATCAAGTCAATTAGCCAGATGTTTGTAATATCATAGTGCAAGGGTGGGGAAGAATATGCCCCCAAGACACTCACCATATATCTCCCAAGAAAAAGATCCAATTGAGGAGCAATTCTCTTTGGTTCAAATTCTGGACAAAGGAAAGAAAAAATGGGCGCACCTTAGGGTGTGATAGGGTTGTTTGAACTAACGGAATATCAAGTGTGGGCTATTGATATTAGGAATGAACTTTTTGCCAATAGTAGAGTCTATTTGATTTGTCTTTTGTTTGCTCAAACCCTGTGAATACAAAATAGGATTTGAAAATATCCTTGAAGCGGATTTGAAAACAGCCTAAACATACATCAATAGTTATCAAGAGAAAATAAGTGTTTCTATGTGCTTGTGTGCTTGTCGTGTATTCTTGTCAAATATTTGAAACAATTTTCATCCCAAAACCAAAATTCTTGAAAAAGTCATCAATGCTTCATTTTTGGAAATCTCTCAAATACACCAAGAAATCAATTTATCGACAGACCAAAAAGAAGCAAAGTGAGAAGAAACCCCAAAAGAAAAAAAGTTTCTTGTACAAAAACCGTAAGCTTTTTCTAAAGCATCACACCTTCATCCATCATTATCACAATTTTAGTTATGATTTTATCGACGATTTTGAACTAGAACCCCTCGCATCACAAGCTTTCATTAAAAGAAGTGCTTTATCATATAGACACAATCACAGTCAACACATTCCTCCATCATACATTCCATAACCCCTAATCACCTATTAGATATTCCAAGGTTACACCTCATCCATATTTCATCCTCTTAATACATTCTCTAATCTTCCATCTTTCATAAAGTCTTTTATATTCTATCTTCACTCATCAAATACAAATCATTTAAAAAGTTCATACATTTCATCTTTCAAATATTTCCAAAATTTTATTCACATTTCCAAATCATTTTCAAATTCAAACATTTATCATCTTTCATAATTCAAATCATTTCCAAACCTTCATCTTCACTCATCCATTTCAAATCATTTCCAAAGTTCATACACTTCATCTTTCACACTTTTCCAAAATTTTATTCACATTTCCAAATCATTTTCAAAATTCAAATCATACTTTCATCTTCCATATCTCATCTTCACTCATAAACATTCAAATCATTTCCCAAAAACATATTTTATACCATCTTCCATAATTCATCTTCTCGGGTTGTCTTCAAATTCACACATCTCTCATTAAGTCATTTACTATTCCTCCATATTTCCTCTACTTCATCATTTTCATAAATCATTTCAAAAGCATACTTCATTTTTCAACTCACATTTCTAAATTCATGCATTCTCTGAATTTCCTCTTCATCCAAACATTTTCTAAAATTCAGTTCCACATCACTCATCAAATTCCTCCAAATTAAATTCACCATTTTCATAAACATTTCCAAAACATACTTCTCATTCACATATCTTTCATCTTTCTCCATTTGTCAAAACCATATTTTATTTCCAAATCACTTATCACATTTGCAAATCACCTTTTCTAAAGGTTTTACATCTTCCATATTTCATCTTCTTAATTAACACATCTTCCACATTTTCCACCTAATCATTCATCAAACTCATATTCACCTAGTAAATATTCCAAGATTTCCAAATTCGTTTCAAAGCTCACTCCAAGAACCTCAAAATTTTGTTCAACTCTCAAAAACACAAAGGTCTTATCCTTATTTATTTTATATATTGCTAATCACAACAATAAAAACATTCTAGTAAGTCTCTACATCTAGGATCAATCATCTTAAGGGGAATTACTAAGCATCTTAGATAGCTTAAAACCAGATTTTGAGTACATCCTCTCATAGCTAGGAAGCTTACGCTTTGTAAAACACAAAACCTCGCTACACCTCATCTCACAATTATTTGAAACCAAGAAATAAATATCAAAAAGAACTTTGTTGATATCCAACCTTTGGTACAAAAATTTCTCTCATCCATACAACTCATCTTCATCATCATAAAAACTTGGAACTATCAAAGGAGATCAAACACCCACTTTTTCACCCACACATGCATGCTTCAAACATGGCTAGGACTAGGTCTCAGAGTCAGAGAAAACCTCAAAATGAAATATGGGAAGAAGAGGAAGAGGTCGTTGACACCTTTTCAAGAAGAGGAGACACAAACACCCCTACACAAGCACAATTTATAGAAGAAGCAACTAGCAATCCCAGATTTAACAGAATTTTTGAGGAAGTTCTTAGGGGAAATGTTGATGCCCATTTTCTAAGACTTTCTCAAGAAGGAGAAAAACTTCCCATATACTTTGACGTATCACAACTTAAGGATATACCGGAACAAGCCCAACATAGACATCGACTAGAACAAAATCAAGATGACAGGAGGGCAAGGAATATCGACAACTTTGATGATAACTATCAACAAGGAAACATTATGCCTCATCCTATAGAAATGGATTGTTGAGACAACAGATGCAAGACCTCACCCAACAAGTACACTCAAGAAGGTCACAAAATCAATATCCTCTTGAAGATATATGTCCATATCCATTTGATAGAAACATATACATGCCTCCTTTCCCACGTAACTTAGAAACACCAAAGTTTGATAAATACAAAGGAAAGGGAGACCCTAGAGATCATGTGCGATAATTTTATTATGTATGCTTAGAGGATGCATATAAGGACACAAATTTAATGTGCCTCTTTCCCCAAAGTTTGGGAGGCTCAGCCATGCAATGGTTCTCATGCCTACCCAGTGGGATCAGGACCTTTGAGGACCTACTACAAAAATTTATCATTCATCATGCGAACAACATAGAATGGGATGTCTCCATTGCTGATCTATGCAATACAGAGAAAAATAATGGTGAGATATTCTCAATATTGTTACAAAGATGGAGACACCTTTCTAGTATACATTCCTTCCTCATTCTTGAAGAACAATTAATTGAATTTTTTTATTTCAAACTTAAATGAGGAAATTGAATTCTACTTAAACATAAAATGTTCAGACACTTTCAAAGACATGATAGCCCAAGGGATTAAAATTGAGGAAGATCTTATCAAAAGGGGACTTGTCAAGATATATAATGACAACAAGGAGGGCCCACGACCAGCCTAGAACAGTGACAAACCAAAGTTTTGGGTGAAGAACAAAAACATTGTTAACGATGGTGTTGTGGATGCAAGAACTGTCAAAATCGCCCAACCCATAGTCAAAATTGCAAGGAAAGCAGATAATTGCAACAAGCCCACTACCAATCAAGGTAATCCCCAAAACAATCAAGGAAATCAAACTCCAAATACACAACAAGAGGAACCTGAAAACAAGTACCCTACCTACAAACCTAATCGCACATATACACCCTTGGGGGAATCACTTGAAAAGATCTTACGACAACTCATCTCTTCTGATCTCATCACATTGCCTAAATCATCAAACTATGAACCACAAATCAAACCTTCATGGAGGAGAGATAATGAGTATTGTGAATTTCATAAAGGAAAAAGACACAAAATAAATAGTTGTCATCAGTTAAAAGATATTGTTAAAGACCTCCTTGATCGAGGGGACGTAGAAGTAGATGGTCACAATGCAAAAACTTCCAACAATGATCATACCATGTTCAAGAATTCACTCCCATCATATGAGAAAGGAGGTCCCTCCCATCAAGGTAATAATCAAAATAACACAACAAACTATACCCATGCACCATATACTTATACTGTCAATAACCTTTATGATGCCAATAAACAAATTGTAACCATTACAGACAAAGGTAAAGATCTCGCATGTAATGTTGTTACTCATTATAGCAAGATTATTGTACAAGGAGCACCATCAAGAGTGGCATATGTGCCCAGACATTATAAGCTTGTGGACCAATTAGATAAAATGTCGACACTTATCTCCATACTAGAGCTTTTGCGCCTATCGCCCTCACATAAAACCATCTTAGACCAAGCTCTCCAAGAAGTGTCAGTTCCATCTGACCTCAATACAAATCAATTTCAAGCCATGGTTGGTAGTCTCAAGTCCTCACCATGCCTCACTTTTGCTCAGAATGACGATGCAACCTTTCAACAACTGCATAACACCCCTCTCCATATTGAGGGATTCATACATAAACACAAAATCAAGTGAGTCTTGATTGACAATGGAGTTGGCCTTAACATTTGTACCTTACAGCTAATCACAGCATTGGAATATGCAGAGGATGCAGTAAATGCTAGAAAGCGGATCACCATCAAAGCCTATGATGATGCAGAATACTCCTTTAAAGGGTGTGTTACTCTACCAGTAAGGGTAGTACCTATGGTGAAGAATGTGGTTTGCCAAGTCCTAGATCTCCCTCTTCCATACAATATCCTATTAGGTAGACTATGGATTCATGTCATGCAAGCAATACCATCCACTTACCATCAATGCATCAAGTTTTGGCATAATTAAGAAGAGATTACTATCCTCGGTGATGCCAATCCATTCGCCTTTTACAACAATATAAGACATCAACCTGATATCATTGTCCCTAGAAATAGAGAATCCACCACCTCATCAACCTACATCCACCCAGAAAATCTCACCAGTACACCAATCTCTACACCCAAACAAGAAAACCTAAAACATGAAAGTAAAAGATGAAGGCCTAGGAGAGTATAATATTAGTCAGCTTTTCTGTGTTGGCCAACTACCCCTCTCACCAAGGACTCATGGAAAACCACAAATTTCACTCAAGTCACTTGTTCCAACCAACACTACTACACTTGATGGATTCATCCCAGGCAGATCATAGGAATGGGAAACTATTGATGAAGACATGGCAGGATGGATCTACAGAGACCCTTCTGATACAACTAGACAACAAATCAGGATCCCTACAGAGAGGTATGGTAAAGGCTTTACCCTAATCAAAAAGATGATCTATGATGGCCTTAGTGTATTGGGATCCCATAAACAAGGTGTACAAGAGCCATTGCAACCATTGTTACAACCATGGGATACAACTGGACTTGGATTCAACACTAGTTCAGGAGGCTCTTCTAAGCTCAGTATTCCAAGAAACAAAAGAAGAACACTTCTAAAATCATCCCTTCCAAAAGCAAAACAGTGTCCATAGCAAATCAACCTACAAGATCCAAAGATTCCAATCACAAAAGCAATTCTCAATTACAATCTCTGCATACAACAAGTAAGAAAAGGAGTTATGTTGCCCGCCAAACTATCAAACCCAGGACAAAACTCTTGTCCACTTCAGACACCCAAGCAACATCAACAACCTTGTCAGATAAAACCCCTTCAGTGGCTATTGAAAAACCTTTCACATTGATAGACATCCCTCTAACATACAGTGACAGAGTTCTACCAAGTGATTTTGAGACGGATTCATATGAGTACGAATGGGGTTCTTTGGCTTCACATGAATCTGAAGAGGATTCTCCTGGTCCTCTTGTAGACAAAAGCATTGAAGGAGAGACATGGATCAAAACCTTTTGGAATTTTGATACTAAAGATACTTCAAGAACATATAGGTCACCTCTCAAGCCTAATTACGAAGAGGATAATACTAACAATGGCCTTGATTCTTCCATACTCACCCTAACCAACACATCCTATGAACTTAACCTAATCGATGAAGCAATGCCAATTATTCACCCCGAACTCATTGATTGGAACCTGATGCTCTACAAAAAAAGGACAATGTTAGGTGGGATAAACACAACACAAGAAACAAAAGAAATCAATTGTTAGATGTTAGTTTTAGAAATCACCAATTAAAAACTATCCTAAGCAAGCATATCAAGAAAGATACTGCTAAACAAAAAGAAAGCTTAAGGAATCTACAAAAAGTAACTAAACTTCTCCATATGCTCTCTATCATGTTGGTAGCTTCTCCTTCCTTGTTCCTCTCCTCTCCAAGTTCCAAATTAGTGTAGCTTTCAGCAGCTTTTTGCACTATGGATGCTTATGGAGGTTCAAGATTGTACATGATTACTCTAAATGCTATACAAGTATGAATAAACTAGAAATGAGATTATTATCTAATCTAGTGTTGATTTTAATCCAAAAGAGTGAATATGAGTAAGATATGCTAAATGCTCTCTAAAATTATCTATAACTTAGATGCATACAAGTTTTTAGGATCTGGATTATGAAGAAATGGGCTTTATTTATAGGAAAAATGGAGCAATGGATGTTTGAGATTGAGTAATCTCAACAAGGGTCAGGATTGAATGATATTCAATCCATGTGAAGGCTTTCAACCCAATACCAGGATGACAAGTGTCAATATGAGATAGGTTGAGAGGAGAGGGAATAAGCATTAAATGCTTGACATGACCTGAGAGTTAACTTGGGAGTTAAGGTCAAGGTTGGGTTGAGTGAATAAATTCTTTATTCAAAGAATAAAGGTTTTGTCCAATGGATAAACTCTTGTGCAAAGGCAAAAGGGATAACCATGGTCAAAGCAAAAAATACTTGAGGAGACACATGAGTGTAAGTTGAATTAACCATAAATGGTTATGTAAGAGCCATTAATGGTCATGTAAGAGCCATTAGTGGTTTTGGAAGACTTTAGAGGTTAAATTGTTGAACACACAAAGCATTAAATGTTTTTTAAAGACTTTGAAGTCTTTGAGAAGTGACTCCAAGTTGCTTAGGATTGTGACACTAATTAGGGGATGGATTAGGTTAATCAGGAAGGGGTTAGAAGAATCTAGAAAGGGGTTTAGGAATGCAAGTGGACTTGGTGGGTGAGGGAAAATATGATTTTTATTTTAAAATAAATTAATTTATTTCAATAAATGTGCAAGTTGCATTTGTAGGAAAATGCAAGTGGGGGTATAAATGATTTAAATAAATGTTTTATTTAATTTATTTAAAAGAAGAATAGGGGATTAAATGAAATAAATATGATTTATTCATTTAATAGATTGTGAATTTGGTTTAAGGAATTAATTAAAATAAATTCAATAATTTATTTAATGAATTAATTAAAATAAATTCAATAATTTATTTAATTAATAGGAGAATGTTTTGAAGATAAATTAATTAAATATTAACTTAATTAACTGTTGGCTAGTGGGTTTTTAATCAAATAAATAGCAAATATTCATTTAATTAAACAGGACAGATTTATGTGACTACATTTGCCCCTCTTTGAGATGGTACGGTTTATTGCGTCATTTCAAAGAAAGAAAAATAGGTGTGAAGAAATGCCCCATAAAATGTTAATTTAATGGGTGGTATGCCCCCTCGAGAGATGGGCTGAGAAATTTTGAAAAATCGGGCGATCTCTCGGAAAATAATGAAAATTGGCAGGGTGATAGAAGAGAAGGAGTTAGCAATTCCGGTGAAAAATAGAAGAAATCGGAAATAAAATGAAGAAATGGAAGGCTCGGAAAGTTCACGAGGACCACGACAGTGAGCAGGGGAAAAATTAGGGGTACGGCGAAGGGTTTATATGGGGAGAAAGGGGTGAAAACAGGCTCATTTGCATCCGCGACCATAGTGAAATTATTGTTCTGATAATGACTTTCTGGAAGAGCAAGGAGCAGTCAGGATGTCAGTACCAGTAGCAGAGCATCGATTAGAGCGCGTCCGTCAATTTCAGTGGCTAAATGACTACGGACCAGCGGTATGCAAATTTTAATTTTTGAATTTTCCACATTTTTTATATGTTTTTAGCTAGGTCCAAGTTGAGTCAAGACAATAGCGCTAAAACTTTGTTTTGGCGCTTTTGTTAAATGAATTAGTGTTTTTGTGCCACAATGGCATTTTTGCATAGTTATTTTAGCGCTTCTGTTAATAGTGCCGCTATTGTATAGTTGTGTGAGCGCTTTTGCTAGTTTAGCACTATTGAGTGGTTGATTGAGCATTTTTGCTGAGATGTAGCGCTATTGTGTAGTTGATATAGCGCTATTGTATTTTGAGCATTTTTGCATAGTTGTTCAAGTGCTTGTGTTAGGGAAGTGGTGCTATTGTTAGGAGATAGCGCTTTTGTGTTCAAAATAGCGCTTTTGTGCAGAAAAATAGATGCCCCGGTGTTTGAACAAATAATCTTCCGATGCCAATGATGGATGGATGGAGATGTGAAGTGAGAGTTGTTTTGAACCATAGCAGCCCTGATGAGACTTAGGCCATTAGGATAAATGTCTGTTGAAGTCTAAGTGTGTAATGATTGTTTACCTATTGAGACCCAAAGATACTTGATCAAAGTATCGGTTGATAGTCTAGGTTTAAACTTAAGAAAGTTTGAAACAAAACAATTTATAATGATGGTTGATTGTACGTGTGTAGGAGGATCTACGCGTCTTACAGTTGTGCGAGAGACATCCTGCGACACAGGGGCTGCGTGATCGACTGACAAAGGTCGAGGTGGATTAAATTGCAGTGACTGGGCTGTATGATGTGATGCATATGCTTATGATTCGGATGAATCATGGTTTGATGACAGCATTGGCAGAGCGTTGGCATAGTGAGACATGTACGTTTCACTTGGCGCAGGGGGAGATGACTATGACACTAGAGGATGTATGGTGCATCCTGCATATACCTATTCGAGGTGAGCTGGTGACATATGACAAAGCGTGGGGTACCCTATCGGTGCAGAGATTCTTTGAGGAGGACGTGTATATTGATGATGGCACTATAGCCTGGGAGGATATTGTCGCATTGTGCGAGCCATTACCAGTAGTGTTGTCAAGGATCGTTGGGGGGCTACTGTGTCTGAATAGGTGATCACATGGTCTAGCCGTTGGTTGGGGGCAGGTTATTGAGCAGATGATTATAGAGGGGACCCAGTTTGCATGGGGATCATGTGTGTTAGCGCACCTATATCAGGAGCTTCATGAGGTAGTATACCGCGGGAGGGGCTCATTGGCAGTGGGAGTGACACTACTGTATATTTGGGCGTGGAAGCACCTACCAATTACCCGACCAGTGAGTCTGAGATTTTGGGCAATCGACCAACCATATATGTATATGTATAGCGATATGATGAGTCAGCCCCACCTGGAGAAGTTAGAGTGGTGGCGGCGGGCACTAGATGATTTGGATGCAGTTATTTGGAGACCTTATATTAAGTGCGAGCCCTGGGAGGATGATGCGGAGGCGCTGTCGTATGTATTCATGACCTGATTCCTCATTGGGAGGACAGCCTACCATGTGGAGAGATAGTTGTCGAGCCGAGTTATGAGACAGTTTGGACGGCAGCAGGGATTGCCTAGGGGATCAGGGGAGTATGCCAGGGTGGTACGAGAGAGGTATGCATGGAGGCCAGTACTACCCTATGATCAGGCTTTGGTAGAGTTTTTGATGCTATAGGCGAGGCCATGGGATATACGGTCGAGGGTGGTAGGTGCAGGGGTGTCGAAGGAGTATACGCAATATATGGTGGCTCATCTGATACTTCGGATATCAGATCCGGCAGAGCCAATTCCCAATTTTGAGGAGGAGAGGGGAAGGAGATGGAGGAGGAGAGGAGGTCGAGGATCGATAGTAGATGGACTAGGGAGAGGGGATGGTGGTGATGGAGGAGGAGAAGGGGATGGTGGAGGTGGAGGAGGTGGTGATGGAGGAGGGGATGGTGGGGGTGGTGGATTCGGAGGTGGAGGTGGCAGTGGTGGTTGGGTGCAGTGGAGAGGGGGAGGCAGTTTTCCATTGTGGATATCACAAGGATCTCTGATACAGGGAGGAGTTAGACTGGGTGGGAGAGGTATGGGGGAGAGAGAGGTACTGATGGATAGAGGGGAGGGAGCCACTAGAGTGGGAGCTACAGGTGAGGCACCTATGGATATAAGGGAGGGAGCGACAGGGGGTGGTGATCTTCGAGATCATATGATATTACATTTGCAGACTCGACTTACAACAGCTGAGACATGGGTGGAGGATCTGGAGGTGGAGGTTGCAGCTAGAGATGTGCAGCTATTTGCACGAGAGTCATAGCTGACTGTAGTGCTACAGGAGAGGGATGGTGCAGTGGAGAGAGTGACCCAGTTGTAGGAGAGAGTGCGGGCATTGGAGGGAGCACCAGGACAGGGGCCAGTTGTGGAGGCTTTGGTGAGGGAGGTCCGGCGAGCACAGGCCGAGATAGAGTATTAGAGGGGTTTATATGAGCAGGTGGTGCCAGCTAGTCAGCGAGTAATGAGTTATTCACAGATGCTGTAGACCAGGTTAGAGCGGTCTCAGAGGATGCAGAGAAATGGGGGTGTGATGGGTCCTCTACGGAGAGATAGGTCAGGTGGCGCAGGAGCTAGTGGGGGTTTGATGGGGCCTCCACGGAGAGATAGATCGGATGGTGCAGGGACTAGTGGGGGAGCAGGTGGTGATGGTGGTGCAGCATCTGGTCAAAGTGGTATCTGAGAGAGCATTTTTCATGCATGTATTTATATTATTTATCTTGGACTATGTCTTGGATGGCTCTTCGTAGCTGATTTTGTAGACTTCATTGTACTCTGATACATGAGATGATATATATGAGGAGATCCCATTTTATGATATGTATGTTGATATGTATGGATTTTATGCAGGAGGATGATTTTTATGAGTTTATGCTTAGATGGATATTTGTTTTATGCTATATGTATGTGTTAATGAGATGATTCCTATATGCATGTTTTATGATGATTTATTCTTATATGATGTCTATATGCATGTTGTATGATGTTGGATGCTAACATGTGGATGCAGGTTAATATATGTGTGCTTTTGATGGTTTTGGGATAGAATACCTGATGTATGCAATGTCATGATGTTTATGTATGCATAATAAAATGATGATTTATGATGGTATTAGATAGTATTTTGTACTTTATATTAACATAATGATGATATGCAATGATGTTAATGCAAAGGCTTTGGAATAAATGATTTATTTATGTATATGCATCTAGAGGGTTAAAAATAAATGTAACATGAATAAACAAATTTAAAGTACAAATGTTTAAATGATGATTTCTAAATGAATGCATATGCTATAATGTATGAACCAATGTTTGAGACAAATGGTTTTATGATTCTATTTGCCCAAAATATGATGAAGTAAAACGATAATGTGATGATAATGCAACTCATGGTTAAATGAATAACTGCACCTTAATGCAATTAAAAAGGGATAATGACTGCAATCTAATGAATCCTAAGTGAGATAAAATGAGTATAAGAATATACTAAAAATGGATGAATGAATGCATTTTAACTAATGGATAGATAAATGAATGTATGCAATTATGAAAACCTAAACAAATGTATGATACATAAATGTGGAAATGATGATAAATGATGATCACTAACGGCTGTTTAAATGAATGTATGAGTAATGGTTAATACAATTTAAGGACAAATTTATCATATGAATGAATCTAAATGTCATGATTATGCAATGATGAAATGACATATAATAAGACTAATGTCAATAAATGATAATGAACTATATGTAATTTTATGCATCTAAATGATTTGAAATGCACTTGATACAAATGAATGGCTAAAGAATAATGCAAATGCAACTAAAATGTAATGAGATTATGATGGGATGATGATAGAGGAATGCAAGGTTGTTTTTTAGACTTTGCATGATGCACTTGATGATGTATCAGAGTAATATGTCGCAATTGTATACAAAACTGGCTCAATTTTTGCATAACTGCTCATATTTAACTTTGTTCACACTTGCATGCAAAGAACTATGTATATGAATAATGAATGAGTAAATGGATGGACGGTATGCAACAGAATGCAATATAAACAGATGAGATGAAATGACAATCCATAGTGCTTTATTTTTCATCATCGAGCTTTAAAATGTAAGAAAATACAAGCAACTTGACATAATGATTCAAGATGACCTGAGTATTCCTTACATGGATTTTGTTATAGCAAGTTAATACAAACAACTTGATATAATGGGTCAAGTTGACCTGAGTATTGCTTGCGAAACAAACAAGGATCATCTCCTTTTATGCATGACTTGGATCATCCTCCTTGATCTTGGGTTGATCATATCCTAAGACAAGTTCATACTGTAATAAGAGACAAAAACCTTTATCCAAATTGGATGAGGTAGGAGGAACCAAAGAAAGAGCATTGTACCCGTAAACAAACAGCATACATAAAGAATAAAGAATATGGATCCTTGGTAATGGTTCATGCTCATATGGTCGAGGTATATGCTGTAGTCAGCAAGCCGTAGTGATCTATGACTATATTTTGCCTATGATCATGTAGCTGAGTGAACTTCCCACGTAGACACCATTAGTACATGCCCCAGAAATTCATCGGAATAATTTGTAGAAGATACACAAACAATGTTGTAGGAACCTGATGTGAATAAATAACCCACAAATCAACCAAGTATTTGATAGCTTTAAACAGAATTTTCTTGTCAAAGAAAAATGTCATCTTGTCTTTGTTTTTGGTAAGGAAGGATGCATCCTTGTTTAGACAGTTTGCATGTTTGATGTTGATTGTTTGGTTGATCGGATAAGTGGTTAGCATTTGGAGTTTTTCACAATGTTTGCTTTGAAAAATGCCTGTACAGGGTGTTGTCATGTTTTTGATTGAGTTTTAATGTTTTATCATGTTTTTTGGATTTTGTGAGATAGTTTTTCAATGTTTTTGGTATTTGGATGATTGTTTTGAATGTTTTTGGATTTTGAGAGATAGTTTTGAATGTTTTTGGATTTTGAGAGATAGTTTTGAATGAAGAACTCAACGAATCACAAAACAATGTAGAATCCACTTCCATCAATAGGTTAAGGGCATTGCCCCCAGTTTAGACATGACTATGAAAAAGCGGGACGCAAGACGCATGAAGTACTATCTTGGATTGCAGATCAATAAGAAGCCATGGTTTGGACTGATGGATGTGTGAATGTAATGAATGTGATCACAACAAGCTTGAAAGACAATGGAGCCATAGCATTTATGAGTGGCGCCTGTTTGCCAGGTTTTCACCATCGCACGTACCCAAGGTGCCACCGGAGTGGTTGTTCACCGTTTGGATGTATGATTTTTCTTTTCTATTTTGATATTTTTTTTATTTTCTTCAGAACATTTTTTTGAATGTTTTTTGGTGTTTTTGTCGGTATGTATGGGAGCCTGATGCTCTATGCAGCTTATGTATAAAACCGTTTGAGGTGCATGTTGTTGATTGGATCTCCTAGTGGTTCTCCTTCTGAAGTAGCCAACTGATATGCCCCGGACCCAAATACAGTAGTGATAACATATGGACCCAGCCAATTTGATTCAAACTTTCCCTGATGTTCGTGGTTTGGTTGGTTACGAGGATTCTCTCGAAGAACAAGATCACCCACCTCAAAAGTACAAGGTCTAACTCGATGATTATAGCTTTTGCTCATGCAGTGTTGATAGGCTTTGAGGTGATTGTATGCAACTTGTCGTTTCTCATCAAGTAGCTCTAAGTCTTGGAGACGGGATACTCTGTATGTTTTATCATTGATGAGATTGTGCAAGGAAACCCATAGTGATGGTATCTCGACCTCAATAGGTAAGATAGCTTCTACGCCATAGACTAGTGAGTAGGGATTTGCACCTGTAGGGGTTCGAATGCTAGTTTGATATGCCCATAGTGCTGGATTCAATTGAATGTGCCAATCACGACTGGCATCATTGACTATTTTCTTGAGGATTCTTCATATGTTCTTGTTTGATGCTTCGGCCTAACCATTGCCTTGTGGGTAATAGGGAGTGGAAAAGCGGTGTTGGATGTGAAATTTCTCACAGAGTTCATGGACATCCTGATTTTTGAAAGGAAGATTGTTATCTGTGATGATGGACATGGGTACACCATACCGACAGATGATGTAATTAAGGATGAATGAGGTGATCTGCTTGTCGTTGACTTGGGTAAGTGGAATATCTTTGATCCACTTTGTGAAGTATTCGGTAGCGGTAATAATGAATTTGTGGCCGTTGGATGAAGATGGATGGATTTTACCCAAAAGATCAAGTCCCCACTGACAAAAGGGCCATGGTGTTGTGATTGGTTGCAATTCCTGTGCTGGTGCATGTATCAAGTCTCCATGAACTTGACATTTCTTGCACATTCTGACAAAATAGTAGGAGTCTTTTTCCATAGATGGCCAATAGTATCTAGTGTGTAGGAGTTTCTTGGCTAGTGACGGACCGCTTGCATGAGTTCCATAAATTCCTTCATGTACCTCTTCCAAGGCCTTTATTATCTCATCATGTTCCAAACATCGAAGGAGAGTATCATCAAGACTACGTCGGTATAAGGTTTTAGCAATAAAGGTATATCGAGCAGTTTGGCGAATGAAGGTTTTATGTTGGTTATTTGATTGGTTAGGAAGAAGTGTGTGATCGCAGACGTAGGTGTAGAATTCACCGTACCATGGGGATTCAGAACCGACAAGGTGACATATCATCTCGAATTCAAGGATATCATAAGTGGGGATCCAAATCCGTTCCACCAAGAACTCGTAATGTGTTGAATTTTGTGGAAGATCTAGGAGAGATGCAATGGTAGCCATGGCGTCAGTAGCTCGATTTTGATCTCTTGGTATCTGCTCAAAGGTGATAGTAGTAAATGATGTCTTTAGATTGTCCACCATTTGTTTGTACGACATGAGTTTGTCATCTTTAGTCTGATATTCATCAGTTGCTTGTCGAATGACCAGTTGTGAGTCGCCATATACTTGTAGTTCTTGTAATTTCCATTGTATGGCTAGCCTTAGTTCTTGTAATTTCCATTGTATGGCTAGCCTTAGTTCTTGTAATTTCCATTGTATGGCTAGCCTGAGTCCTGTGATCAAGGCCTCATACTCTGCTATCTTGTTAGTGCATGGAAAGGTGAGCCTATAAGACATCGGGATGCTGTCACCTTGAGGTGTGATAAACAAGATGCCTACCCCCGAGCCATGCCTAGTGTATGAACCATCAAAGTATAGTTTCCATGGTCGTCTTGTTGTGATCATGAATATCTCTTCATCTGGAAAATTGGAAATGAGGGGATGATCACCTATGAGTGGTGCATCGGCCAACTGATCTGCAATGACTTGTCCTTTGATAGCTTTACGGTCCACATACTCGATGTCAAATTCACTGAGAATCATCACCCATTTGGCCAAGTGGCCTGTCAATGCTACTTTACAAAGTAAGTATTTGAGTGGATCAATCTTTGCAATGAGTTGTACCTTGTGTGTTAATAGATAGTGCCTCAGTTTAGTGGCTACCAAGATTACTGCTAGGCAAGCTCGCTCAATAGGTGTATAATTGAGTTCATAGCCAACCAGTGTGCAAGAGATCTAGTAAACAGCGCACTCTTTCCCTTATGCATTATGTTATGCCAATAGTACACCCAATGTTGTATTTGTTGCTGATATGTAGAGTAACAGAGGTCTGCTTGGATCTGGTGGGATCAGCAATGGTGTATTCATGAGATAGTCTTTAAGCATTTAGAATGCTTGTTGGCATTTGGCATCCCATTGAAAATGGATGTTCTTATGTAGCAGGTGTGTAAATGGGCGACACTTATCTGCCAGTTGTGCAATGAATCTTTGATTAATTGAAGCCATCCTTGTAGTGTCCTTAGCTGGCTGATGTTCTTTGGAGGTGGCATGTCCATGATTTCTTTGACTTTTGTTGGATCGACCTCAATACCTTTGCTTGAGACGATGTATCCTAGAAGCTTCCCTGAGGTTACTCCAAAGACACATTTCTTTGGGTTGAGTCGAACATGATATTGTTCCAGTCTGTCAAAGATTTTTGCCAATGTGTCTAGATGACCTTCTCTTGTGAGTGATTTTGCCAGTAAGTCATCAACATAATCTTCAATTATAGTATACATCATGTCATGGAAGATGGTAGTCATTTCTCGTTGATAGGTCGCACCTGCATTCTTGAGACCGAAAGGCATTACATTCCAGCAATATGTTCCTCATGGACATGTGAAGGATGTCTTATGTTGATCCTCTGGTGCGATCTTTATCTGATTGTACCCTGAAAAGCCATCCATGAGTGAAATCATGGCATCTCCCGCTGTTAGGTCTACTATTATGTCGATGTTTGGTAGGGGGAAGTCATCCTTAGGACATGCCTTATTTAGATCTCTGAAGTCAATACAAATACGGATGCCCCCATTTGGTTTGCCGACAGGCACAATATTGGATATCCAATCTGCATAATCAATTGGTCTAATAAAACCAACATCTAGGAGTTTCTTCAGTTCTGCTTTGACTAATACCGCAATCTGAGGATGCATCTTGCGAAGTTTTTGCTTGACAGGTTTGGCTCCTTCTGCTATGGTGAGGTGATGCATGACTAAATCAGGATCAAGCCTAGGCATGTCTGCATATGACCATGCGAAGTTGATCTGACGCTTCTGGAAGAACTCTACAAACTTAGGTTGTTCCTCTGGAGTTAGAAGAGATGCCAGATGTATGTGGTGAGGAGTTTCGGGAGTCCCCATGTTGTATTCTTTTGTTTTCTCGATGAGAAACATTGATCGTTCCTATTGTGTACTAGCAAGGAGAATGTCAAACCTTTCATCCTCCAGCACCTCAGAGAGGTTTTCACCATTGGATACGCTCTTTCTTTTTACTTTTGTTGGATCAAACAGTGCCACAGTGTGGTTTTCACTGGAAGATCCATGTTTTATTGTTATATTTTTGCAGCTGAAAGGTTTGGCATCCACCCCAAAGTATGTTGCGCTATTAAGTTCTATGGCGAATCCAGCTTTGTGATCCCCACTTGGTATGTTATCCCATAGTTCCAAGAAGTCAATGAGCACCTCATCATTTTGGAAATGGTCAAGACATGGGGGATTAGGTTGGTTCCATTCGATGAGTTCAGGATGGATAGTGGGCATTACCTCATCAATTAGGTTAAGTTCGTTAGATGTGTCAGTGAGGGTTAAGACGTGGTGAAGGTTGTTGATGGTACTCTCCCTGTCAAAATCAAGTGTAGGATGCGACGTAGGGTCTATGGAAGAAATTTATAGTTCAGGAACCCAAGAGGTCTTTATCTGTGCTTCTCCGTAAACAAGGATGTCTTTGCAGGGTGGAGATAGTGATGTGTCTTCCTCATCTGAAGTATTAAGCTAGATGGAATCAAATTCCCATTCATGTGAGTCAATCTCTGAGTCACTTTCCAGTATCCGATTACTATACCATACTAGGATGTCCTTTGAGTTAAACATTGCAGGTGTGATCAGTTGATGTACCTATGTAGATGAAATAATCGATGCTGCAGGAAGGATTATGGGGATCAATGAATCTGATACAGGGAGTATCGGTAGTGCTGACTCTGTGGCTTCTACTGGAACTGCTGGTGTTGTCAATACTACTCGAAATTCTGATACAGTTGTTGCTGCTAATGGTGCTATTGATGTTATTGTTGCTGCTGGTGGGATCATTGGTCTGATTGGTGGGAGGATGGGTATTGTAGGTGGTTGTGCTGGGATTTTTAGCCTCACTAGGGGAGTTGCTATGGCATTTGATGCCACTTTTATAATCAAAGGTGACCTCTTTGTAATAGGTTGATATAGAGGTTTCATGGGTTTTCCTTTAAATCTTAGCTTAGGAAGGATCTCCTTTTGAAAGCCTAGGCTTGTATTATCCTTGGGCTTTAATTCCAGCTGCAGCGGTTCATGTCGTCCTTGCTTGCAAGGTCCCAAAGCACTCTGACCATCATAACCCATTATTTTCATAATGAGAAGGCCTTTGCCATATTGATCTATGGGAAGCTTAGCTTGCAGAATATTGGTGGTGATGGGATCTTTATAGATCCATTCTGCTAAGTCCTCATCTCTGGTCTCTTCTTCTTGACTCTTTCCCAGGATGAAAGGCGTCAAAGTACATGTTGGCTTGATTAGTGGTGTTTGAAGTAACCGTTGAGGTTTACCATGTGTTCTAGGAGAAGTGGGCATTTGTCCAACACAAAAGAGTTGGCTCAAATTGTATTCCCCAAGACCTTCCTCTGTTATTTTCATCTTGAGCTTTTCTTGCTTGGGTATAGTGGTGTTTGAACTGGCAAGAGAGGCTAGGCTTATGTATGATGTGGAGGAGATGGATTCTCTATTGTTAGGAATGGTAATCTCTGGTTGATGATTGATATTATGACAATATGCAAGGGGTTTGCATCACCCAGGATTGTAATTTCTACACCGTTATGTGGGAACATGATACATTGATGGTAGGTGGATGGAATGGCTTGCATGGCATGTATCCAAGGTCTTCCTAACAATAGATTGTATAGCAGAGGAAGGTCCAAAACTTGATAGATAATGTGTTTCACCATAGGGCCCACTCGGATTGGTAGCACCATAGCTCCTTTGGATGAACGTTCGGCATCATCATAGGCTTTAATTGTGATCTTCTTGTGGGGATCCACTGATTCTATTGCATATCCCAAAGCTGTGACTAATTGTAGAGTACAGATATTCAAGCCTGATCCATTGTCGATCAAGACTCGCTTGATCCTATGCTGGTTGATAAACCCTTCAATATGGAGTGAGGCGTTATGAGGTTGCTGGAAGGATAAGTTGTCACTTTCAGAGAAAGTGAGACAAGGTGATGACCTTAGATTTCCAACCATGGCTTGGAACTAATCTATATTTAGGTTTGTAGGGACTGACGCCTCTTGGAGAGCTTGATCCAAGATTGTTTTATGGGATGGGGATAGGTGCAATAGCTCTAAGATAGATATTAGTGTGGGCATTTTGTCTAACTCTTCCACAAGGTTATACTACTTTGGGATAGATGGGGTACCTTGTGGAGTTGCTTTTATGGTAATCTTGCTGCGATGTGTAACAACATTGCAAGTGGAGCTAGGATTTTTTATGGTTATAGTTGCAATCTGTTCACTGGCGTCATATAGGTGATTCACAATGTAATTATATGCGGCTTGCGTATAATTGATGGTATCTGTTTTTCTCCCTGAAGTGGAAGGACCCCTTTGATCTTGTGATGGAAGTGGATTTTTAAACATGAGATGATCATTGTTTGTTGTCTTTGGGTCATGTCCTTCAATTTTGATTTCACCTCGGTCAATAAGATCCTGAATAAGATCTTTCAATCTGTGACAATTGCTTGTCTTATGTCCTTTCCCTTGATGGAAATCACAATGTTCAGTATCCCTCCACCATGAAGGTTTGACTTGAGGTTCATAGTTTGATGTTTTGGGTAAGGTTACCAGATTTTGAGAAACTAGTTGTCATAATACTATTTTGATGGGCTCCCCTAAGGGAGTGTATGTTTGGTTTGGTTGTTGTTGACGCGGTCTAGGTTCATCTTAAGATGTGATGCGGCCTTGATTTGGAGGAGCAACTATGTTAGTCTGAGGTGGGGGATTCTATCCTGCAATTCGAACTACAAGTTGTGCATTTTTTATAGTTCTTGCATCCACAACCCCGTCGTTGATGATATTTTTGTTTTTGTTCCAGAAGCTTGGTTTGTCACTATTGAAACGTGGGCGAGAGCCATCCTTTGGTTCATTGTAGATTTTGATAAGTCCTTTCTTGATGAGAGCCCTCTCACATTTTAAGCCTTTTGTGATCATGTCATTGAAAGAGTTTGTGTCTTTTACGTCCAGGTGAAATTCCATTTCTTTGTTTAAGTTGGAAATAAATATTTCCACTAGTTCTTGTTCAGGTAACTAAAGAGAATGTTTGATAGACATTTGACACCATCGTTGCAGAAAGACTGAAAAATAGTTCACCTGGTTTTTGTTTAGTGTTACATAGATCAGCCATGGTGATATCACGTTCAATGTTGTGTGAGTAATGTGCCAAGAATTTCTGGACTAACTCTTCAAATGTCCTAATGCCACCTGGTAATCGGGAAAACCATGATGTGGTTGTTCCTCCCAAGATTTGGGGAAAAAGTCGCATTAGGTATGTATCCTCGTATGCCACTTCGAGGCAAGCTAAATGAAATTCTCTAACATGATCACGAGGATCTCCTTTTCCTCTATACTTTTCAAACTTGGGTGTTTCGAACCCTCGTGGAAAAGGTGGCATATGAAGATTCCTATCAAAGGGATAGGGACAAATATCATTGACTGAAAATTGATTGGTTTTTACACCACTATGAAGTTGTTGGGTGAGATTTTTGACTTGTTGCCGCAACATTTCTATTTCACTTGGAGGAGGAGGAGGTGGGGGATTACCTTGATGAAAGTTGTATCTAATGTGCTCTTGACCTCTTTCATCCTCATTATGACTGTGATGTTCTGATGTTTGTCTTAGTTGTGGAAGGTCAAAGTCAGAGGGGAGTTTGGCTCCTTCTTGAGCAAGTTTTAAAAAGTGAGCATCAGCATTACTCTTGAGTATTTCATCAAAAAGTCTGTTGAAGAGAGGGTTGTGTTGCGCCCTTTCTATTGCCGCAGGAGTACGAGTGCCTGGATTGTCATCATTTACGTTTCCTCCAAGGGCTTCTTGGAATTCATTGATATTTTCCTCCTCTTCCTCTTCAATTTCTTGTTGTCTAGACCTAGACCTGGCATGAGCCATTTTGTTTACAAGTTTTTGTTGAAGTTGGGTGAAAATGAGGATGAGTTGTTGATGAAATGAGAGATTTATGGTTTGTGAAATGTTTTGCATACGGATCTCGAGCACTTTTAGAGGTAAATGTGACCAAAGTTTTCTTCTTGATTTGCTTGTTGTGTTTGTTTTGACAAAGTTTGATGTGATAAGGTTTAGAGAGATCTGAGATGTGTTACAAACTCAACTACCTAGTAATGAGAGGATGCACTCATAGACTAGTTTTAACTTGCGTAGAAATGCCTCTTAGGATGAGTTTATCCTAGATGTAGAGACACTCTAAAAAGTGATGTATTGTGTTTGATTCAAGCAATATCGAAAATAGAACTTAGGACAAAAATGTCTTAATGTTTTGAGAGTTGAAATGGATTTGATGAGATATGGATGTGATAATGGATGAAATGTTTTAACTTCAATAAAAGCTTTGTGTCACATATGGGACAAATTCTTCTTCTTCTCTTTTGGGAGTTGGTGGTTCTTCCCGAGCTACGTTATATGTGATGCAAATGTTTGGAAAGAAGTCAGAATTGATCTTGCCTCCTTTGTTTTTGTGATAACTCAAAGCTCTATATTGCATAAAAGCTCGCCAATTTAATGACTCTTGATCAAATTCGTTTGATTTTCCTTGAAGATAAAGACGTATGTGACGTAGAAAATCTCTATGAGAGACAAATATTTGTCTATTTAGATAGAAGAATTTCATCCTTTTGATTAAAGCCTTTGAGCTTAATGATCTTCTTTACAAGTTAATGTGTTGATGAAGATTCTTCTTTCTCAAGATGTGAAGAATGGTCATATAGTTTGATATTTTTCTCTTTATTTTTTATCTTTTGTTGGTGTTTGAAACTATTTATGTTGGATGAACACTTGTTCTTTGGAATTTGGTTTTTTGATTCTTTCTTTGACAAGAAAACAAAGCAAGCACACACACACAAGAATGTTGCCTCAAAAGGCAAAAATAAGTATGGGTCTAGATCAACCCAATCCTTGGACTTTTTATGACCCTTTCCTTTAAGTTTATTTTTAGGTGTTTTCCAAAGCCTGAAGTCGGCTCAATTTGCACTGGTCTTGACTCAAAATGAAAACACTTCAAACACTCTTTATCCCTAAGGTCAAATGGCCACTTGCGATAAATTCAGCCCACATCTTGATATTTCTTCGACTTTGGTACTACGTACCTTATGAATCTCGTCGTGGCAGGTAAGGATGTGATATACTAAGTCTTGCACGAGCATAACAAATAGATGATCCCTATGATGGGGGAGTCATCACTTTCATCAAGCCATAAGTGACTTTCAAAAAGCTATGTTTCTACTCAAGGAAATATGTATGGTGAGTATCTTGGGAGCAAAACCATCTATGCTCTTGCACTGAATTATATCACAAATATCCTCAATCAATAGAACAGGTGGGCTACTACTTAGAGGTGTTTAGTAATGTTCGATGTTTTTGGACATAAGTTCACTCTGTAGTGACTCACTTAAGAGCCTTGTAACTTGTGGTGGGGCCCATTTGTCCTTTCGGCAAGTTACACTGTAGGAACAGCTATACCCAAGGCTATAGCTTTCGCTCTCACCTGATTTCTATAGCGGCTCGAAGGATTTACCACGTGAGGTCGTTCCCAAGAGTGATGTGTCTCTTGGCAAGCCTCTCTTAAAAAGATAAAACTTGAGTGTTACTAACACTTTTCTCTTGCACCTAGGACCACGAAAGCCAAGGGAGAGGATGGTGTGTGTTAGAAGTAGGATCACTCGACAAACTCTTTTGCACAAGTGTGCCAAAGACAAAATACACTTGTTCCTTTTAACTTGTCATTGCAATGATTTTTTTATCTATTCGGAGATGTTGCTCCAACAATCATGAGGTTATTTTTAACTTCAAAAGAAATGTGTTTGAGTAAACTAGAATTTGAAATCCTGGTCAACTGAAATAAGAGCACATATGCATGAAGTAAATCATTTTGCAAAATAAGATAAGTTGAATGTTCTTTTTACTTGCACCAAAATTTGCAGTGTGATTTTTTCTTAAGTTTGATGCAATAAAAAGAAATTTGTTTTTGTCTTGTTTTAAGTACCAAAAAGAGAGTGTATCCTAAATTGCAAGAAATGAATTTGTTCAATTTTAGAGCACCAAAACAAATTTTATCCTAACTTGCAAGAAATGAAATGTTTGTTTTTTTCAATTTTAGAGCACCAAAACAAATTTTATCCTAACTTGCAAGAAATGAAATGTTTGCTTTGTTCAATTTAGAGCACCAAAACAAATTTTATCCTAACTTGCAAGAAATGAAATGTTTGTTTTGTTCAATTTTAGAGCACCAAATGCAAAATTTTCACCTTTTAAATAATAAAAGAAGTTAGTTTAGACCTGCACAAGGAACGAATAGTTAGTAAAATCCAAACATAGGGAGGGCTTACACAAGCCTAAGAAAAATTACTTTTTCGGTTACATGGTCCTTTTTTTACAACGTTCTGTTACAATAGCGCTACTCTGTATGCAAACAGAAGCGCTATTTAACACAAACGTGCTAAAAACGAAGACAAAAGCGCTAAAAGAAAAACTTTGACAGCAAATACAAAAGTGCCAAAACAAGAACAAATATGATATTTAAGCCACAAAAGCGCTAAATAAGGGTCAATAGCGCCAAGTTTGAGACAATAGCGCTAGAATGTCAAATTGCAATAGCGCTACAACATGATCAAAAGCGCTAAAGCGCGACTTGTGTGTCAAGCTCAACATTCAAACAAGTTAGTTTTTGAAAAAAAGATTGTTTTTGGGTGTTTGAATTCACGTCGGGTTCACCAAATGATGCTCTGCTAAAAAAGGACAATGTTAGGTGGGATAAACACAACACAAGAAACAAAATAAATCAATTCTTAGATGTTAGTGTTAGAAATCACCAATTAAAAACTATCCTAAGCAAGCATATCAAGAAAGATACTACTAAACAAAAAGAAAGCTTAAGGAATCTACAAAAAGTAACTAAACTTCTCCATATGCTCTCTATCATGCTGGTAGCTTCTCCTTCCTTGTTCCTCTCCTCTCCAAGTTCCAATTTAGTGTAGCTCTCAGCAGCTTTTTGCACTATGGATGCTTATGGAGGTTCGAGATTGTAGATGATTACTCTAAATGCTATGCAAGTATGAATAAACTAGAAATGAGATTATTATATAATCTAGTGTTGATTTTAATCCAAAAGAGTGAATATGAGTAAGATATGCTAAATGCTCTCTAAATTCTCTATAACTTAGATGCATACAAGTTTTCAGGATCTGGATTATGAAGAAATGGGCTCTATTTATAGGAAAAATGGAGCGATGGATGGTTGAGATTGAGTAATCTCAACAAGGGTCAGGATTGAACGATATTCAATCCATGTGAAGGCTTTCAACCCAATACCAGGATGACAAGTGTCAATATGAGATAGGTTGAGAGGAGAGGGAATAAGCTTTAAATGCTTGACATGACCTGAGAGTTAACTTGGGAGTTAAGGTCAAGGTTGGGTTGAGTGAATAAATTCTTTATTCAAAGAATAAAGGTTTTGTCCAATGGATAAACTCTTGTGGAAAGGCAAAAGGGATAACCATGGTCAAAGCAATAAATGTTTGAGGAGACACATGAGTGCAAGTTGAATTAACCATAAATGGTTATGTAAGAGCCATTAATGGTCATGTAGGAGCCGTTAGTGGTTTTGGAAGACTTTAGAGGTTAAATTGTTGAACACACAAAGCTTTAAATGTTTTTCAAAGACTTTGAAGTCTTTGAGAAGTGACTCCAAGTTGCTTAGGAATGTGACAATAATTAGGGGATGGATTATGTTAATCAAGAAGGGGTTAGAAGAATCTAGAAAGGGGTTTAGGAATGCAAGTGGATTTGGTGGGTGAGGGAAAATAGGATTTTTATTTTAAAATAAATTAATTTATTTCAATAAATGTGTGCAAGTTGCATTTGTAGAAAAATGAAAGTGGGGGTATAAATGATTTAAATAAATATTTTATTTAATTTATTTAAAAGAGGAAAAGGGGATTAAATGAAATAAATATGATTTATTCATTTAATAGATTGTGAATTTGGTTTAATGAATTAATTAAAATAAATTCAATAATTTATTTAATTAATAGGAGAATGTTTTGAAGATGAATTAATTAAAGATTAACTTAATTAACTATTGGCTAGTGGGTTTTTAATCAAATAAATAGCAAATATTCATTTAATTAAACTGGACAGATTTATGTGACTACAAAACCAACAAGATTCCCCACACCTTGACACCTTCCAAAATGATGACACGATCATAGATTTTCTTGAATTACGGGATGACATACTAAATGGGGATCACAAAGGTAGGTGTGCTATTGATCTTAACAGCGTGACTTACTTTGGAGAGATTGCCAAACCTTCAGTCGCAAAAATATTACAATAAAAACAGGATCCTCAAGTGAAAACCACACTGTGACACTTGTGGAGACCAAAAGAGTAAAAATAAAGGATGTATCCAAAGGTAAAAACCTCTCTTAGGTGTCGGAGGATGAAAGGTTTGACATTATCCCCTTTAGCACTAATCAGGAGAGATCGTCCATTCTTATAGAAGAGACAAAGGAATTCAATATGGGGGCACCAGAAAATCCACACATACTACATCTAGCAGAATCACTGAATCCATCGGACGATCCTGATTTTAAAGAGTTCCTTCAAAAGAAACAAATCAATTTTGCATGGTCCTATGCGGACATGCCAAGCCTTGATCCAAAACTAGTAATGCATCACTTGATAGTAGCAGAAGGAGCCAAACCAGTAAAATAAAATCTCAAAAAGATGCATCCTCAGATCGCACTATTAGTAAAAGCAGAACTCAAAAAGCTATTAGACATTGGTTTCATAAGACCCATTGATTATGCAGAATGGATCTCCAACCTTGTGCCAGTGGCAAAACCAACTGGGGGCATTTGCATCTGTACAGATTTTAGAGATCTAAACAAAGCATGTCCTAAGGATGACTTAACTCTTCCAAACATTGATATGATCATGGACCTCACATCATGACATACAATGCTATCACTCATGGATGACTTTTCAGGATACAACCAGATTAAGATCGCCCCAGAGGATCAACACAAAACAACTTTTACATGCCCATGGGGTACATATTGTTGGAATGCGATGCCATTTGGTCTCAAGAATGCAAGAGCCACATATAAAATGGAAATTACTACCATCTTCCATGACATGATGCATACACTAATGTAAGACTATGTGCATGATTTACTAGCTAAATCAATAACAAGAGAGGGTAACCTCGTAGTTCTAGACAAAATCTTCAACACACTATAATAATATAATGTATGCCTAAATCCAAATAAGTTTGTCTTTGGAGTGACCTCCAGGAAGCTCCTAGGATACATTATCTCAAATAAGGGAATTGACATTGATCCTGCAAAGGTCAAAGAAATCATGGAGATGTCATCTCCTAAGAACATCATCTAGTTGAGAACATTACAAGGGAGACTACAATCAATCCATCGCTTCATTGCACAATCCGCCAACAAATGTCACCCCTTCACACATCTACTCCATAAGAATATCTGCTTCAAATAGGAAGAGAATTGCCAGCAAGCATTCCAGTAGTTAAAGGACTACCTAATGATGCCACCATTACTAACACCACCATCTCCAGACAGGCCATTATTGTTATACATATCAGCTACAACTACAGCCTTAGGGGTCTTACTTGCACAACATAAAGCAGAAGGCAAAGAATATGCAGTATACTACATTTCCAGGACACTATTTGGGTATGAACTCAATTATACCCCTATTGAATGAGCCTGTCTAGCAGTAATTTTAGGAGCAACTAAACTATGACACTACATGCTGACACACAAGATACAACTCATTGCCAAAATAGATCCACTCAAGTACCTACTCAGTAAAGCAGTACTAACTGAACACTTGGAAAAATGGGTTATGCTCCTCAACGAGTTTGACATAGAATATGTGGACCGAAAAGCAATCAAAGGGTGAGCCATTGCAGATAAGTTGGACGAAGCACCACTCATAGGAGACTGTCCTCTTATCTCAAATTTTACAGGTGAATAAATATTCACAGTCATGTCAGCACAACAATAGAAGCTATATTTTAATGGATCATACACTAGACATGGTTTAGAAGCTAGCATTCTCTTCATCACACCTCAAGGTGATAGCATTCTAAAATCATACAAGCTCACATTCCCATGGATAAATAACATAGCAGATTATGAAGCCTTGATCATAGGACTAAGAATGGTCATCTAATGGAACTTAAAGGAGCTACAGGTCTATGGTGATTCACAACTGTTAATTCAATAGGTTGATGATGAATACCAAACTAAGGATGATAAGCCCATGCCTTACAAGAAAATGGTTGATAGTTTCAAAGAATTATTCACAGCTATCACTTTTGAGAAGATTCCTCAAGATCATAATCGAGTTTCAGATGCAATAGCCACCATAGCCTCTCTCCTTGATCTTCCTCAGAATTCAACAGGCTATGAGTTCTTAGTTGAACAACTTTGGATCCCCGCTTATGATATCCCAGAATCTGAGATGGTATTTCAACTCTTCGATCCTGATTCCCCATGGTATGGTGAGTTTTATGCTCACCTACACAATCAAATCCTTCCACCAAACCAGTCCAACAACCAAAGAAAAACCTTCATATGCCAATCTGCCTGATACACCATCATTGTTGAAACCCTATACCTGACGAGGTCTGGACGGTAATCTCCTCTAATGTTTAGAGCAATGTGAGGTTACCAAAACTTTAGAAGAAGTACATGAAGGTATATGTGGAGCTCATTCAAGTGGCCCTTCATTGGCTAAAAAGATCATGAGGGCAGGATATTATTGGCCCTCCATGGAAAAAGACTCCTACTACTTTGTCAAACAGTGCAAGAAGTGCCAAGTATATGGAGATCTCATACATACACCAGCGCAAGAACTGCAACACCTCACAACACCATGGCCCTTTTTTCAATGGGGACTTGACCTTGTGGGTAAAATCCATCCATCTTCATCCAATGGTCACAACTTCATCATAACCGCCATGAAATACTTCACAAAGTAGATCGAAGTTGTTCCACTTACTCAAGTAACAAGCAAGAAAATTGCCTCGTTCATCCTCAATTACATCATCTATCGGTATGGTGTACCCATGTCCATCATCACAGATAATGGGCTTCCTTTGAAAAATCAGGATGTCCAAGAACTTTGTGTGAAGTTTCATAACCAACATTGTTTCTCCAACCCATATTACCCACAAGGAAATGGTCAAATAGAAGCCTTAAACAAGAACATATTGAGGATCCTCATGAAGACAGTCAATGATGTTGGGCATGATTGGCACATTCGTCTGAATCCAGAACTATGGGCACATTGAACTAGCATTCGAACCCCTACAGGAGCAACCCCATACTCACTTGTATATGGAGCAGGGGCTATTTTGTCTATTGAGGTAGAATTTCCATCTCTACAGGTTTCCTTGTGCAATTTGATTACTAATGAAGAGTATCGGGTCTCACATCTTCGGGACTTGGAACAGCTTGATGAGAAGCGACAAGCTGCCTACAATTACCTAAAAGCGTATCAGCGGCGCATGAGTAGAAATTACAATCATAGAGTCAAACCTCTCACATTTGAGGTAGGAGATCTTGTTCTTAGAGAGAATCCTTGCAATCAACCAAATAGAGAACTTCCAGGTGAATTTGAATCCAATTGGCTAGGTCCATATGTCATCATTGTAGTCTACGGATCTGGGGCATATCAGTTAACAACTTCGGAAGGAGAACCATTGGAAATCCAATCAACAGAATGAATCTCAAAAAGTTTCATACATAAGCTATGTAGAGCATCAAGCTCATCAAATATCATAAAATACAAAAACATTCAGAAAAAGTCCGAAAAAAGTACAAAAAAATAAAATAAAAATCAACAAAATAGTAAAGAAAAATCATTCATCCAAATGGTGAAAACCACTTCAGTGGCACCTTGGATAAGTACGGTGGTGAAAACCTAGAAACTAGGCACCATTTGCAAAAGTTGTAGCTCCATTGTCTTTCAGACTTGTTGCGATCACATCCATTCATACATCATTTATACCATGGATTGGTATTGATCTGCAATCAGGGTTATTACCTCATATGTCTTGTGTCATGTTTTCACACCCATATCTAATTAGGGGCAATATTCTTAACCTAATGATGGGAGTGAATTCTCCATGCTTGTGATTCACTAAGTTACTCATTTGAAAAATGTCCTGAAATAATCCAAAAACATTCATAAAAACTCAAAAAATGTCAAAAACATTAAAAAAAGATGTCCTAAAGAAAAACACAAAAACATCCAAAACATTCAAGAAAAAAACACATATGCAAAATGACATTTGAACTAATTAATAATGATCACCTATCAGATCAACAAACAAACAAACATTCTATGCACAACATATGAAAAATCGTCTTAACAAGGATGCATCCTTTAAAACAAGACATGGTGACATATATCTTTGACAAGAAGATGTTGTTTGGCTGATAGGCACTTGGTCAGATTACTATTTTTTATATTAGGTTCCTATGCTACTCTAGGATATCCACAAGTGATTAGAGTGGCCAGTATGGTTCATGATAGCTTTTTCTTTGTTTTCTGTGCGGATTGTTCCAATGAAGTTTTGGGGCATGTACTAATGGTGTCTACATGGGAAGTTCACTAAGCTACGAGATCCTATTCAAAAATATATTCATGGATCAGTATGTCTTACTGACTACCTTGACCATATGTATATGAACTAGAATGGAGGGGAACCTTCCTTGTCTACAATGATTGTTTATAGGTGCAATGTTCAAACTTGGTTTCTGATACCTCGGCCAAGATCGGTACTACCATTCTCAATGAGGATATAAAATACAAGAAATAAGCCATGGATTGTCAATTCCATCTCATCTATATATATTGCATTCTATTGCATATCACCCATTCATTTATTCATTCATACATTATACAAATCTTTTGTCAAGCATGCAATTAATTAAGGATGCTATGAGAAAGTTTGCTATCAAAAGCTTACCTTGCAAACAATCACGATGGAGTATTTTGATACATCATTTCACATCTCCATGTCATATTTGCATTTTCTAACACATTGGCATTTATGCCTCATGTAAGATAAAAAAAGCATTTATAAATAGTGGCATTTTCAACCTATTTAGGTGCATTCATTTTGCATTATCATTCATCTCATTCATTTAGTGTCTCTTCATTAGAAATCATTTAGGTATATTCAATTAACTTCATTTAGGTATTATCCATAGTTGCATGCATATTCAACTCATTTAGGTGCATTCATTTTGCATTATCATTCATCTCATTCCTTTAATGTATTTTCATTAGAAATCATTTAGGTGCTTTCATTTACATCTCAGTTAATTGCATTCGTTTAAATTTACATCAATGCATTCATTAAGTACATTCATCTTTATCTCATTAAGTACGTTCATTTGTATTTATTTAATTTTGCATTCATTTAATTCATTAGTGGCATGCAATTAGCATTCATTACATTCATTAAGTGCATTCATTACATTCATTTAGTACATTCATTTAAAACTTATTTAAGTACATTTTCATTCGCATTCATTATCATGAAGATTTATTTAAGTGCATACATTATCATAACATCAGATTCATTTACATGCATTCATCTGCATTCGGGAACATTAATTCAATAAGTGCATTCCTTCACGTCATTTTGTACATTAAAAAGCACATAATTTAGTCAATATTAATCATTGCATAAACATCTTCAAATACACTCATTTTAATCATTGCATACATTTTCATCATTTTCATTTTCAAATACAAATCATTTTCATCATTTCATCCACATAAAGAGTCATACATTGCACAACATATATATCCACAAGCATATATTACCATCATACATACAATCATCTGCATGAACATTTTACAAGCATCAGTTTGCATCTATCTTACATCATCAATAGGTATATACCATTCATCAAATCGTCAACTTCTACATTATGCATAGCCATACATATTCATTACATTTACATAGCATAAGCATTATCATAACATACATCACATCCAATCACACATATAGAAATAATCAAAATCATCACATGCATCAACATAACTTGCATTCACATGTTAGTATCATAACATCAAGTCATAATCATAGCAAAACATAATCAACATATTCACATATATCAACATAACCTGCATCCACATGTTAGTATCATCACATCACATCATTTAATCTTCACACATAAAGAAATCATGTCATCATCACGCATAAAGAAATCATGGCATCATCATGCATGAATAAATCATGTCATCACATAAATTAATATCATATCATCGCCACCAAAACTAAGATCTCATCATATATTTCACCAAAATGAAGTACACATGTATTAGAATACAATGACGTAAAAAATATCAGCTACCAAGAGCCATCCAAGTATCAGTATAATAATAATGTCACAATACAAATGACACCTCAAATACCACTCTCGCTCAATGTCGCGGTTGATGAGCCTAAATAATGGTTATATCTTGATAGATTTTTGATACAATACTCATGCCTAGGTCTTATGATTAGATGATATTTGGATTATAATACTCTTTTAAGTTGATACCTTTTAAGTGTTCCTGAACTGGTTTAACTTATACCTAAGGATGTCATGTAATGATCTATCTATGCAAATATCTGAAAATAATTATTAGTATTGTTTGCATTATGTCATGTTAGCATTAGTATATACACATGTTTGTTGTGCATTAATATCATGATGCAGGGTCAGCAAAGGCAAAGTAAGGACAAATGGCGATTCAAAAATCATCAAATACATAACCGCAACATAGACCCAGCCAAAGAAATGCAGTAATGATCAGAACCACTTGACCGGTTCTTCAACAGATTCATTTATGAACATTTACAACTGTTCTTAGTGGAGCTTATATCTAGGAGGCTAGTCATGTTATATTTTCTCAGTTGCAGGACAGATGTTGTTCTATTGTCATGTGATGACTTCTTCTCTTGTTAATAAATCATGTTCACCTATTTCGTAGGAATGTGGTCGATCAGTTAGAAGTTTGTTATAAGTTTTCCTATAAATAAAGGGATCTCTCTCCTCTCGGGGATAGCAAAGAACACCCATAGTAACTTGTAATACATAGTCTTTTGGTATTGTTTTATGTATTTTTTAGTCAAGATGAAAGATCAATGCGATTTTGGATAATTAGATAATTATAATCTGAAGTTCTTGAGAAACTCACTCAAGGGGGCCCACTTGGTGAGTAATCCTTTGTATGTTTCAGTTAGTTTTATACTTCTGTAGCAGTTGTTTCTGCAATTATCTGTTCCTGCAGCCATAGGAAACAATTCATGTGTCTGTTCCTACAGCCACAATAGTAGAGTATTTCCTGCTGCCTGCCAGAACATTATCATTTAACAGTAGTTGTTTAAAGTAATTTCCAATTGTAAGATTAAAGTATTAGTTCATTTCAGATTTTGTGTATTTACTTTGAGAAGAATTCCCTTTTCTACAATCGTAAAAGATGGTTGCAATATGAACTTGGTGCACATACAGTGTTGGCCCATTCCAAGTTTACGTCCCTGGTTGATAACTAAATGAGCCTTTTCCACAGGAAAATTTAGCTATTTAAGAATATTCAATCTCTGAATTGTGATTTATTACCTATTTACCATTCCAGTTGTAAGGACCAATAGCGGCACCACCCTCGCCACAACCCTCACCACCACGCCAAGGAGGACCCATCACACCCCTGCTACTCTGACCCCTCTGAGATCACTCTGATCTCGCCTGCTGCATCTAGGAGTAGCTAATCGCCCACTGACTATTGGGCACCACCTACTCGTAAAGCGCCCACCAATAATCAATCGCTTCTCCTGCTCGGTGCATCTCCCTCATCGCCTCGGTAGTCAAACCTTGTCCCTGTACTCCCTCTAGTACTCAGACCCTATCATGTAGCTAGCCCACTCTATCCATGGCATCATCTCTCTCTTTAAGAATTGCAGTCATCTCGGCCCCCCATGCAAAAAGCTGGACATCCCTAGCCATAATCTTTGCATCCATGTCCTCTATTTGGACATCTCTGATGCAATCTTTGGTAGTAGTAAGCCAAGCCTGTAACCGCACTAACATGACCACTCATAGGTCTCCCTATCCACCATCTCTACATGTAGCTCCCTATCCCTCCTCCATCACCACATCACCACTTGCACCACCCATACCTGCATCTCCATTGGCGCCACCCTCCACTATCCCCCCTGCTACTGTTGTTGGTCCCTATATCAAAGGCCCCTATGAAAGTCGCAAAGGAAGCCCACACCTACCTATCATTAGACCCCTACCACCACCTCCTCCACCACCCCTTCCCCCATCTCCACCTCCTCTCCCTCCTCCAACTCCCCCATCTAATGTCCTCCTCCTCCTCATGTCCTATCTCAGTGCCCTGTCATTCTCAAATTGTGGCACTAGCTCTATTGGATCTGAGATACGTGTAAAGGGATGTGCCGCCCAATACTAAGCATACTCATTAAACCCCACATCTGACACCTCTGCTCAGTATGGCCATGTTCTCACTTGTAAGGTCTGAAACTCTACTAAGGCTTGATCATAGGGCAATACATGCCCCCACTGAAATCTCTCCTGAACAACTCTGACATACTCTTTGGATCCTCACTGCGTACCTTGTGTCCACCCAAACTGCCTCACCACTCGACCTGGTAGATGTCTCTCGACCACATAAGATGTGCGCCTAATCAAAAATCACATGGTGAGCACATATGGCATCACATATGCATCATCCTCCCACTACTCACAATCAAGGTAGGGGCGCCATATCACTGTATCTAAATCGTCCAGCGCTCGTCGCTAGTACTCCAACTTCCCCAATAGGGATTGTGTCATCATACCTCCATACATATATACATAGGGTTGGTCAATCACCCTAAATCTCATACACACCGGTCTCATGATGGGCAAGTTCTCCCATGCCTAGATATTGAGCAATGTGATCCCTACTCCCTACGAGGTAATGCCATGGTAAACCACCTCATGCAAATCCCTGTACAAATGGGCCAACACACATGGCCCTCATGCATATCAGGTGCCCTCGATGGCCATCTGCTTAATGACTTGTCCCCAGCCAATAGATAGACCATGTGATCTCTGATCCAAACATAGGATCCCTCCAATGATGCCTGGTAATACTATAGGTAGTGGCTTATATAGATCTACTATATCCTCCCATGACATGGATCTGTCATAGAGCTCTAACTCTGGATATGGAAATACCCGATGTAATGTCACCTCACCCATTGCCCTGTCATAGGTCACCAACTCACCAGTGATCAGAATGTGAAGAATCTCCAAACATCTTCTAGTGTATAACATCTCTCGCATTGCCAGGTGGAAGGAGCATGTCTCATTATTCCATCACTCAACCAACACAATCAGTAATCCGTGATTCATCTGAATCATGGGTAGATGCATCATATCAAATAAACCAACAACACATATGCATTCAATCTCAAGGTCTATCAACTGGTCGCGTAGACGCTGCATGGTAGGATGCCTCTCTCGCATCTACAAGACACCTAGGTGATCCTCCTACAAACACAATCGAACAACAATGTCAATCTCCTTGTTATGCCAAAATGACTATTACCTAGACTTCATCAGATATTTTTTCAAGTATCTAAGTATCATTGGGTAACTTGACTCACAAACACCTAGACTACCAACAAGCATTTACATCATTTGCCTAGTCTCAACAGGTACACTGAGTCTCACACAAGTCACAAACATGCATACAATGACAACATTGATATCAACTGTCAACTTGACAATGAAATTGGTGCAATCGATACTAATTGTCCTATAGGCAGACACAAAAATGCTAAAACCCTAACACAAGCACTAAACACAACCAACAACTCTACACAAATACTCCAACAATGCTAAACAAAATCAATAGCGCTACTTTACCTATACACAAGCACTGCAACTACACAAATGTGCGACAACAGCGCTAAAACTATCCCATTTCACCTAGCAAAACAATAGCGCAAAAATATTGAAAACAAAGGCGCTAGACTAACCTAACAATAGCACTAAAACAACTACACAAAAGCATCATTGTGACACAATTGGCAGTATTTTGAGTGACAAAAGCACTAAAACGTTGTTTTAGCGCCTTTGTCGTCTAAATTTTTCCCCTAGATATTAAGTGCAATAAATGAGCTCTAACGATATAAGTCATAATTAGACATACCAAGGATCCGTAGTCTGTTGGCCGCTGGTACCTCTGGATGCACTACAATCGATGATCCGCCGGTGGGAACACCATTTTTGCTTGACCAATCTACTACAAATGTCACTATCAGGGGCTCTCGATTGCTATAGGAACGTGTGCAAATGAGGACCATTTTACATCTTCTAGCCTATTAATACCCTACCCAAACTTACCCATGCTTCTCCCTGCTGACCGTCGTGGACCTCGAGCACTTTCGAGGCTTGTCATTTCTTCTTTTTGACCCCATTTTCCTCCATTCTTTTGCCATTTATTCCAAATTCATCTCCTCTATCATTCTCTAATTTATTTCTATTTTTTGAGAGATTGCCAGATTTTTTGAAATTTTTGGCCCATCTCTTAAGGGGGCATACCAACCCACAAAACTAACATCTCTGGGGAATTTTTCTCATGCCTATCTGGTTGTTCTTTGAAATGGTGCGATAAACCACACTGTCTCAAAGAGGGGCAAATGTAGACACATAAATTTGTCTATTAATTAAATGAATATTAAATATTTATTTAATAAATAATAATCCTCTATTAATTAAATTGACATTTAATTAATTCACCTTAGCCTATTCTGCTATTCTAGTTAAAAAATTTATTTAATTACTAACTATAGTCCAAGTTATTAAATAAATCTAATTTATTTAGTATTTGCCTCCTTCTTCCTATTTAAATAAATTTAACATTTATTTAAAATCATAAATCCCCAAATCAAATCCCCTTTTTAAAAAAATCAATATTTATTTAAAAATGACTCATCCACTTGCATTCTCCTACAAATGCAAGTAGCACATTTAAATAGATTTTTATTTAAATAAAATCCTATTTACCCACACCCACATCTTTCTAGATTTTCCTAGATTCTTCTTATCTATTTCTAGACTCTTCTAACCCCTTCTAATTTAGCCTAATCCCTGTTCTAAGTAATCTTAATCCAAGCTTAACCCTCAACCCATCATCTCACCCATTTAAGACTCTTACAAAGTTGTAAATGCTTCCCTTCTCCAACACTTCAACCCACATGGGTCTTGACCCTTTGGTCAAGGCTTAACCATGGGTAAACTTTGCACACGAGTTTACCCATTGGATGATAACCTTACCCTTGGATGATATTTTTATCCAATAACCCAACCCACATGAGGTTACCCTCATGTCTTCTCAGGAATTAAATGCTCCTTCCCTCTCCTCTCAAGCCATCTCATAGTGACACTAGTCATCATGGGATTGGGTTGAAAACCATCACATGGATCATGAATCATGCAATCCTAGCCCTTCACAAGCCCAATCAATCTTGACCATCCAATTGAATATTTTTCCTATAAATAGAGCTTCAATCCTCAAGCAAAGGAGGAAGCATTAGAGCATTGTTACCATATTGGTATTAAGATAAACATTTAGAGATTTATCATAGCATCATCATTTATGTTTGCATAGCATCTTGTTTAGCATTTTACAACCATCTTGAATCTCCATATGGCATTCATGGCTTGTGCTAAATGTTGAGAGCTTCATTCATTTGGAACTTGTAGAGGAAAGAAACAAGGGAGGAACAATCATCAAAGCATCATGGAGGCATCTTAGGAAGACTAACCTTTGTTTGTTTGTTTGTGCTTCTTTCATGTTGTTTTTAAATCTCCTTTGAATATGTATTGAAATAGTTTTTGGTCATCTTGTTTTAGTTTTGGTTGGAACTAACCTACTAATGGTGGACCTTGTTTGTGCCTTTTCTATCAGCATCACCTACGAATAAAGAATGAATAGACCTTCAGTAACATTTCCTCTAGAAATCTCCAATTATGAAGTCATCCTTGAATCTTTGCCTCAAGCAACCAACTTAATTGCAATCACCACTCACTTCTTCTAACACAACTTCACATCACTAAATCTACAAAATATATGATCATGTAGGTGCAACATACACACGCACTGGTCCACACCATCAACATCTATTTTATCTTTTATAAATACCATCGTCTTCATTTCAAACATCAATTAGGTCGGCTAGAATAGAGGACAAGCATAAGTCCCATCAAATCAGCCATAAAAACATAATTCAGGTGAATGTGGTCCTATCCGAGAGATAAAGAGAACCTAAAAACATCATATCACATCTTTTTAAATAGCTCCAACAAACATACACATTGGTGCACATCTTCCAAGGTTGTCCACAAGATAACATGTAGAATAAATGTGTAGTACATAATCAATTGGCCCAAAAATATATCTACTAAATGAAACAACTCAATGTAAATCTTGGAAAACTATAGTAGGACCCAAATCCAACATAGCACAACCTCCAATGCTAGGACAAGTCCTCGGGAACATAGCACAATCAACATAACAAATTATATTAACCAAACAACTATAAGTTACCCAAAACACCAACATCAGACACAATACAACATCAACCAGATCAACTAATCATCATGTAGAGCATATAGAGACATTCCTTAAACATCCAACATCATTACCAAAACACCTATTTCTCGATATCACTTCAAAACATGCTAAAACAACACAAACAGATCTAGAACACTTTATTACCAGAATGCCAAGAAACACAGTCCTATACATAGCATCAACAACCATACTTACGAAACACTTCAACAGTAAAACTTAAACTAACATGAAGAAAAAAAATTACAAGTACATCCTCCAGGTTGCAGCCATACAACCATCAATGTGAATAAATGTGGAGCATTTTCTAAACCAACCAAATCCAATACTAGCAGATAGCTAGACTATCAACAAATAACAACCATTAGCCACTTCAATTTCAATACCAAGGACCTAAAAAGATAGAAATACAGTTTCTATAGAATCATTAATGATTCAAATTTGTAATTCCATGTCATCAAATAGAGAAGAATTAAGAGCATTCTTCTAGCCAAACTTAAATAGTCTTTCTTGCATATAAAACTTCATCATAATGCAAACATTTTGAAAACAACATTTTCCTGATCAAGAGTACTGGGACCATGGAAAATACATCCTAATTGAGTGTGACCATTAGACACCAAGATGGTGGATATCAAAAACACAAAGCCACTACAAGCGATAACAACTATCTCCTCATATTCTAACAAACCATATCGGCAATATACAAGTTGTAGGCTGACAACAAATGACAAGACTGCCAATAATCTCCCCATTGCGTTGACATTCTCCTCATTGCTTTTACATCATCTTCATAGCCTTGGAATTCTCCTCATAGCCTTGGAATTCTCCTCATTGTTGTTACATCATCCTCATTGCCTTGGCATTCTCCCAATTGCTTTGAGATAAATGAAAATACATATTTATGATAATCACCCCCTTTGATGTACACTCTTCTTTTGGTAGTATCCATCTAGTATCCCTCCCCATATTAATAATATCTTTTTCACATATTATCTCTACCCCCTTGAAATCAAGAACAAAGGGTGCACAACTTCACCTAATTTTCTATTCAAATCATTCAAGAACTAACCAACCACATGCTTATCCTGAGATCAATAATCAACATCAATCCAAAACAAAGGATATGTGTTGAAATTTTCCCCCCTGGATGGATACAACATTATATACATGTTAGTTGGAAAAAGGTTCAATAACCCCTAACTTCAATCAGAGATACTCAAAGGTATCTTTTGGGAGTCCCTTAGTGAATATGTCTACAATTTTATCCTTAGCGAGCACATACTCTAATCTAACTTCCTTCTTTGCAACTTTCTCCTGTAAGAAATGATGTGAGATAGAAACATGATTTGTTCTTGAATGCATCACAAGATTAATTTCTACACCTTCGGGGGTTTATGATCAGGGAATTGATGGAAACATGTCAAAATCAGCCTGAAGGAGATCCAGACCGATCAAAGGTGAGAAAAATTGAAAATCCAATTTTTGATATTTACCCTATGTTTTAGTATTTTGCATTTTCAGAGGCCTTCAGAGCGAAATTTGGGGCCAAAATTGTTCCTAGTCCCTTAACTTAGCATCCGAAGGCATAGTGTTAAGGAATTGAAATTGGATCTTTTGAAGACCTTACTAACAGTGTAAGTGGCTTAAGGTTTCGAGCATCAAATGAAAAGTTATGATCCCGCCAAGTTAAGACCAATTTGTTGTTGTTCACGACAGGTAGGTATGTGGGGGTGCCACGTGTCAGTATGGCATAGTTTCTATCAAGCTCACGAATTCTTAATCCCTGGAAGGCACGCGGGGGTGCCATGTGTCAACACCACGGGGTGTTCAATGACTACGAAGGGAAAGAGGGTTCCAAGAGCTCCGCCCAAGTACCACGTGGACCGACAAAGTGCAGGCCCAGAGATGTTTTGAGCCCGAGGAGATTTGAAAAGAGCGTCATTATTTCTTTCGAGGGTGAAAGGCTCCAGGAGGCGCCGCATAGTGAAACCAGATGGCGCGAATGAAGGAAAAACAAAATCCCGCGTGATCTAGTGGTTGCAATAGTGAAAGGGAATTTTCAAGTGGCGTCCATGCCGCGTGCATGAAAGGGAAACAATGATTACAATCTGGGCGGCTGCAACAACCTCCTTGAGGATAATGGACACACAGTGAGCATGCAAAATCCCGTTTGGTTGCAATTCTCGTTTCAAATCAAAGATATTTTTATTACATAAGCCTACAACCGCATTGTAAAAGGGGGAGAGCCTATTTTAAAGCTAGACTGACATTCTATAGGATTTTGGCCTTTAATCTATTGTTTTGTATTTCTGAAGACAAGATAATCAAACTATGCCTATGACCTTTATGATTGTTGATATTTAGTATCCATTGTATAGTTTTTTGTGCATCTGTAAAATTCTGACATAACTTTAAAAATATATGCCTAATACTCTGTTGATTAAACTATGTTTTAGTGCTTGTTATCTGGTGGATACATGGTATATATTGGTTTATGTTAAAAGGATTTTTGGTTATATCTTAATCGTGGTTCTAGGCATGTAGATTGATGAATGGGCCTCAGGATGGCACACATGTGAAGTTCTTTGTGCCCCTTATTGCATCAAAATTAGTTCAGCACATCACTTTAGAATAGTTTTGCTTTCAATGTTCCTTTCCTTGCCTTTTCTCCCCCCAAATGAATGAAGAACCGACTTCTAAAATCTCAAAGGTCACTCAGTGAAAATGCGTAGGTCCCCCATCATTGAGTTTCCCATAAGGTTGTAGTCCTCAAAGAAAAATTAAGAGTCAAGAGTATTATCAAACATGATAGGAATGGGCTCCTCATAAATCACCTTGATATCTTTCAAATTTTTCTTCATCTACAACACTTGAGTGTAGCAAGATGTTGCAACAATGTATTTTGCTTATGCAGTGGATAAGGAAATTGAATCTGGCCTCATACTGAGCCAAGAGACCAATCCATTTCACAATAAAAATGCACTTCCTTTGGTACTTTTTTGTCATCAACACAACCAGCCCAATTAGCATCAATATAAGCCTTCAAGGAGAAATGGTTGTCCTTCTCACACCATAGACCATAATCCAAAGTCCCTTTCAATTATTTGAATGTTCTTTTGATTGTTTTATTGTGAGATTTCTTAGGATTGGCTTGATATCTAGCAACCGTACATATTGCATGCATAATATCAAGTCGAAAAGTAGTCAAGTATATTAAACCGCCAATTATAGACCTATAATGAGTCTAATAAACTTTTGGGGATTCAAGATACTTGCTCAAGTGATAACTAGTAGCCATAGGGGTACTCATTGGCTTAGCATTCTCCACGCCAAAAAAATTTAACATCTCCTTAAAATACTTTTATTGAGAAATAAATATTCAATTAGCTAACTGGGAAACTTGAAGATGAAAATAGAAAGACAACTCACCAATCATTTACATCTCAAATTCCTTCTACATTTCCTCTAAAAATCTCTTACAGTCCTTATCCTTTCCTCCAAAGATAATATCATCAACATATACAACTACTATCAACAATTTTTCGTCCTCAATTTTGAAATAAAGATTACTATCAACCATACCTTTCATGAAGCCTTGTTGTAGTAGATATTTGTCCAACCTAGCATACCAAGCCCTAGGGGCTTGCCTGAGGCTATGTAATGCCTTTTTCAATCTTCATACCATATCCAGATCTTTTTCTGATCAAAATCCATTAAGTTGTTCTATATAGACTTCTTCTTCTAGATATTTATTCAGGAAAGTTGACTTGATGTACATCTGATATACCTTGATCCTTTCTTGCATCTGAAAAAAAATTTGGCTCAAATTTTGATAGAAGACAAATATTCACTTGCTCACTTGCATTGATAAGTCTTCTTTGGGTCTACAAACCTTTATTCTTGTCACCAATAATTTGATCTCTAGATTGGTTCTTTTTAACATATCTTGTCAGATTCTTGGTGTTGGAAACCTCAATAATGTTTTGTTATATTGTTATTGATGCCAAACTTGTATGGTATTTGTCATAATTAGTTGATTTAGATGATCGGTTTCACAAATTTTGAATATGGTCTACATGTCTACTGATTGTTTAATTTTATATCCAATTGAGGATTTGTCTGATGTTCAATTGATGTGTTTCAGTTTATGATTTGATAATTTGTTTGATGTTTAGTTGATGAGCTGATGATTTGCCTGGTGATTAGTTGATTTATTTGTTTGATTCTTCAGTTATTAATCATTTGTCCAATGCTTAGTTGATGATCAATCATGCAGACTACATGGTTCAAAAATATTAGTGCAGATGTTGCTGATTATGGATTTAGATGTTGATGCTCTGTCTGGCGGTGGTGTTGTTGTTTATGTATGTGGTACTTTCCTAACATCTATATTTATGGATGTTTTAGTATGGAGAAGAGAATTGGTATATTGTTTGATAGTAATGTTGAGTAAGCTTTAATATGTAGGTAAAAGTATTTATGTCCTATTTTCAAAAAATGGTACCTTGTCTGGTTTGGCACAATTAATCTGTGCAAAATATGCAATAGATATTCAATTATGATAGGGATGTATGGAAAATTAGAGATGATGGTTGATGATGCATTGTGTTGTCGTGTATATCACACTTATAAGCTATTTGTCTTTGATTGTAAGTGTTTAGTAACATATATGATGTAGGATTAGATGTTCAGATATTTTAATGTTGCCTAGTACTGATGATTGACATATATAAGCTAGTTTTGGAAGGTTACGGTACAAGAAGTTTCAACAGGAAAGAAATAGTAGTTAATGTTTAAGTGGAAGAATGTTTTACATCCTTCTAGACTATGAAGATCACAATGTGTGAATTTGGAAAAAATGCTTATGTTCTATGAGTGATGTACTATCAAGTGTGTAGGTTCTTTGATTGCTCAGATGATGAGATTAGTTGTTGTTGTTTTCTAATAGTAAGGTTGTCTGTCAGACTACTCCGGACATTACCTAGTGGCTTCCAAATATGTGGATCCAAGGGTTGATGTTTGAAGGACATGTTCATTTGGTTTTTGTAGTATTCTAATTCAACTTTCAAGTGTTGGTTTTGTTCTACAGGTTAGTTATGTTTATATGTGCTTGGCATGCTTTATTTTGTTGTCTCAATTATATTGGTTGATCTATCTTGATTATAGCTAGTTCCCCAGTATGGGGTTTCACTTTCACAAGGTGGATATTTTCAATATCACTTCATAATTGGTCCAACAACAAGTTTTCTTACAACACTGAATCCTACCACAGGGTTTCCCACCTCATATATTATAGGTGTGAACAGTTGTTAATAGATTTATTCATCATGAATGTGCCTATGCTCCTATCCTCGTATGCTTCTCCCCATAACCTTGATCACATCTTCTTATGCTGGTGGATCCTGTGAACATGAAAACAACCTCTTGAAGCGGTCATTCCACTCCTCAACCTCACACCTACTCACAACACCAAAAACATTCTCCATAATTTACATTATATGCATATTCAAATAAATGTTTAAATAGAATGAAATTTGGTTCTTCGAACCTGCTTTGGCCATTGTTTATTTACCAAGGTTTCAAAGTTATCTCTACCAAAGCGGCAATCTTGGGATTCTCTTAGATATTTTTGGGATTTAGTTGTAGTTTGTATCTTTCTTTGTTTTAATTTTGCAGGGATATTTGATGTGTCTGAATTGCTTAATGAGAAGTGTGCTACTTTGAGTAATCATTTTGAGTTACTTTAATTAATTTAGGCCATCTATATATGCTATCTGAAATGAATTTTATTTGGGTTTGGTCAATGGCTATGTTTGCAAGGTAATAGGCTACTTCATTTGCTTCTCAATAGATATGTGATAGTGTAAAATCAAGGATTTGTTTTAAGAATTGGTGAATTTGGTCTAGTTGCTTTCCAACTTGGTGAGTGATCTTTTATGATTACATTTAAAATAATCATCAAGTCACCTTCAATTTCTATGGATTTAATGCATTTTTGTAAACATAATTGAATGTCATGTTGTAACGCTACATAATTTGCATCGTTGTTTGTTCCGTCTAGAATTTTTCTCAATCCTATCCATTTGGCATATCCATTTTCATCTTTGATTATGTAACCTACTCCTGATAGTCTTGGGTTTCCCCTTGAAGCTCTATCAAAATTCATTTTAAGTCGTCTAGATGAAGGTGGTTGTCATCTTGCTTTGCTTTTCTTTGACTTATCTTTAATGAAATTTCCTTTGGGAACTATCAAGTGAGGCCAACTATATGTAAGTTTTCTATATTTTTTATTACTTAAAATTAATTATTGTAAATATCTAATAATTTTTTTCTTATTTTATTTATAGAAAACATGGTTTAATGTGGGGAGTAATAAAAAAAATTCATCTCCTAAACATGGTATATATATATTATTAAAAATTTAAGATGACTATATTGAATTTAAGAATTAATAAATAATAATAATTTATATTTCCATAAAAAAAAAAATTAATAAATAATAATAATTTATATTTCCATAAAAAAAAAGAATTAATAAATAATAATAATTTATATTTCCATTAAAAAAAAGTAATCCTACATGGTAAAAATAATAAATTTTTTTTAGAAATTCATTAGTCATTTTATTGGAAATAGATATGACTATTCAATTGTCTACCAAGGTGTAACCATACAAGTTTTAGAAGAACCTATGTCACTATTTTGATTTACATTCTAACTAAATATACAAGAATGTAATTAATTTGGCAAAAGAAGTGAATTTTTCTTTTTAACTCAAGTGGATTAGTTAAAAAAAATAGTGATATTTTTTGTCCTTATTCAAACGAATTGCGAAATAATATTTTTTTCATTATTTTCCAAATGAATAGAATGTCAAATCTCTATATAAATGGAATTTAACCTAATTTGTAAATAAACTCTTTATTATTGTTTGCTAATTATAGAGTTTGTAGAGATGGTGAATATTATATTATTACTTAGTAAATAACTTACTTTTGATTTTACTTGTATTTAGGTTAAAAATTCTTAATCTTGATTTCTTGGATTATTGAATTCTATTTTAAATTTAATTTTTTCAATTTTTTAATGAAATATAATTTATTTTATTTTTTTAATGAAACCAATCTTTGCATGATTTCATGGATAAGAAATTGAGATCAAGAAAGAGGAGGGAGTGCATGTGCATTATATTTACCATTTCTAATGATTGAATAAAATTATATAATTAAAATAGTAATCAAGATAAAATTATACCAAGAAAACTAAAGACGTTCAAAATGTATAATAATATACATAATATAATAATATTAATTCTATGGTTTTAAAATGGAGACACATATTCGGTTGAGGTGCGACAAAAGGCAAATGGCATTTCTAGATTACATTTCAAACTTAAGGCTTTAGATAGTTTTGCAGATCGCCCACCATATTGATGATGAAAGGCATTAGAATGGTGTTGGGTTGCAAGTTTTTGACCTCGACAAATAGATATCGGGTGAACACAGACATTTCTTCACAGTTCCTAGCCTTCCTACTAGACCTTAGTGAGTTGAAGGTGGAGTCACTTCACTTGTTTTGTCTTGTCTTTAAGCAATAATTTTTGCTAGACGATATAGACATAGTTGTGCTGTCAAAACCAGGAGTGGGAATGCCCTAGCCCAACGATATTCCTAAGATGTTTGAGCCAAGGATTAAGGTCGCTAGGCAACCATTTCTACTATACTTGAATGTGTGTAGGTTGGAGTGACACCAACATTGGGCTGCAGTGGGCATTGAGGTGGAAGATAGTTTGGCCTAGAAGGAACAATTTATGAAGTTGGTCAATTTTGAAGGGTTTTATGACAAATATGATGGAGGTTTCTTAAGTTTTGAAAATGAATGAACTATGGTGGGATCACCTTAGACCATCAATGCTCAAATGGCTACAAAATATGATGTATTTTTTTTTACTTATCAATACAATACCAATATTTTCCTTTACAAAGTACTCACATCAAATCTGTTTTAAAAGTAATTAAGATTACATATAAGGTTTCATGACTAATATAAGGCTTAATCTCACTGATTCAATCATAATTTATTCACATATTAATTCCAAAGTATGTTAATAGAATACACTTATTTTCAGTAAAAAAGATTTTTTTTAAATTAACCATTCAATAAAAATTAATGTTAGCAACAGTTCAATTCAAATCTAATATATCTATTGACGTAATTTACACATATTTTTAAAAAGATAGGTATGCTAGTTAAAGGTTAATCAAAACCATTGAAGACATCAAACTCCATGTGATTTAAATGTTTTTATGATCAATTACTCACCGTTGAGGACCTCAAGGAAGTCACTTTCTCCATGCTCAATGACAAGGCCCCTAGGTGCAATGGCTTTCCTTGTGACTTTTACAAAGCTCTCTATCCTTATGTGGGACCTGATTTACATAAGATCTACCTGGAAGCCTTTCATTCTCAATTTTGTTGTCAACTAATTAATAAAGGAAACATTGAGTTCATACCTAAAGCTCGCAACCCTGAAGACATTTGCAATCAATGCCCTATTACCCTACTCAGTGTTTCTTATAAGATTATTGCCAACGCCTTGGTGTTAAAAAATTGTCATCTTTTCCCATAGATTGTCCGCTCTAAACAGATTGGCTTTATCATATCTATTTTTTATTTTAGATAAAATCTTTGTGGTGTGGAAAGGAATGGAGTGGGCTTGTCAGCGTAAGTAGAAGGTCATCTTTGCTAAGATTGACTTCTCTAAAGTCTAAGATTGAATTGAATGGCCTTTCATTCTCACCATGTTGGGTGCTCTCAGTTTTGGCCCCTGGTTTATCTAATTTGTGAAGATGTTTTTTTGGGGAAGCTTCTACATGCATCATCGTTAGTTATAACTAGTCCTCAACTTTTGGGTTATTCAGATCTATTCATCAGTGTTTCCCTCTAGCTACTTCCTTATATGTGTTGGCCACTAGGAGATTTAGGTATTTTCTTGCTAGTGCCATTTTCATTGGTTGGGTTAGGAACATTTATCTACCTGAGTCACCTTCTCAGCTAGGCAATGGCCATTTTGCAGATGATTCCTTTCTCACCCCCATTGAAGATGAACATAATGTCCAAGAAACTCTCCAATGCCTTGGTAATTTTTATTTAGCTTCTAGGTCAACAATTCAATGACACAAAACTTAATATTATTGGCAATCCTTCCTTTTGCCCTCCTAATAGATGCTCCATTATGGGTGGAAATGCATAGCTCGTGAAACATTTTAATTTTTGGGAATTCCTTTTGCCTTCAAAGGATTTGTTATGGACCTTTGGAATGTGGTCCTCACCAAAATTGAGAAGAAGGTGGCTTAATAGATCACCAAACCGCTTTCTTTAGCAGGGAAGTCCTAGATCTACTCTAATATTTTGGCAACTACTCATATTTACTACTCTTCTTGTTGGGCTCCCTTCATAGATTTCATAAAGTAGCCTAGGAGTTTTGTTTCCTCTCGCAGGAGTCCAGTGGACTTTGGCTTATTTCTACTCAGAAGCAAGGCCTTGCCTTATATTTCAAATGGATCATACAATCCATCTTTGGCAATGAAACTTGGATAATTCTTCTTCAAAATTGTATTTCTTTATTGTTCCTTGCCAATAGACCTTCTTGGAAGGGGATTAACTTTCAAACCCTTCTCACTATGAAGGATGTTGTTAAGATAATATGTGATTTTGTGGCCAAAATCATTTGGTGTGCTTGGAAAGTTGTCAAACCTTGGCTTTGGCGAGATAGATCTAGTTTCAAAGACGGTCTCTCATTCAACCAACATAATATTTGGCAGTCTCCACTTATTCAAATTCAAGTGCTTCCCCTAGCCCAAGTGCCTAAAGTTTGTATTCTGCACTTTCATAAGCATGGCATCCATACTCCCTAGGACTCTTTTTCTAGAGCTACTATGAGTCTTCACTCATGGGAAGATATGCAAATATAGTTCCAGCTTAGCTGGCCAAATCAACAAACATATGACTCTGTCATATCCACTCTGCGTCTAAATATGCCACGCAAGTTGGGTATTTATTCTATGAAACCATGATGGAAATACCAGCATTGGTTCCCTAATATCACCTTTAATAGTTGCAAACCACATATAGGGTACCATTGACTCTCTTTACACCCACCCATGGTGCCAATTTTGAATCTTTGATAACATTTGCAATCCTTTTAGATTGTTTGGAGTCGTAGATTCCATAATATTTAGTTTGTTATCCTCGAAACCAAACTTTCTCATTTTGCCTTGTGTATTCTTTTTCAAAGCTTCCCTCTAGGTTCTCATCTGCAACACGTGGGTATCCCAGATCTGCGTTTCCCTTTTTATGATCGTCCTAGAACCTTCATTCACCTCTTTTGGTTCTCTTTCCATGCTCAAAATTTGTGGAGTTAGATTCATGATTTCTTTTGACCTTTCTAGCTAGAACCCTTTTCTTGGCATATGACCCTCTTGGGGGATTTGCCTCACATCCCTTTTAAATTTTCCCAAATTCAGCATGCTTTTAGGGTGGAAATTCTCTTCACAATTTGGAAAGATACAAATGTTGTTTTATTTTCTCATAGCTCTATTGATATCCATATCTTACTTTTTACTAAAGAATGTATATGTAATAATGTCATGCTACAAATTCAAGTGCAAGCAAATAAGGCTACGTTGGAGGTGGCCCACCTTCAAACCCTTCTGGATCATTAGGGAAATTCCCCTTGTATGGTTAACCAGGACTTCCTTCCCTCTAAAGAATCTGTTGAGACTCTCATTGTTTGCCACATGACTGGTCCTTTTCCACCTTTTCCCTTCCATGGAAAGACTAGTGGCTTGTGTAATCACCCCCTCGCTAATTTCAAAGGAGATTTCACTCATTGTGAGTCTTTTGTTGTTCTAGGAGGTTGAAAATTGTATAGATAATTCCTCATCGAACCCATTAATATGTTTGATGTACTCATCAACCCCTCCCTCCTTGTAGATATGCCACACAATACCATCATTTCTAAATTAATATAATTAATTAAGCTCATATCACACACGGTCCCCGCCCATTTTGGGAACAGTCGTAGTAATAGCAAAGGGGCTTCTCCAAAAAACCAGGATATTTGAATTTCTTTTACTAAAAACTGCCACAAGAAACCATCAGTTAATGAGAAAACCATAAATGTGTGAACCATCAAGGTTATAATTGTGCCTCCATCCTCTCCTAACCCACCACTTGTTCTAATGGCACAATGCACATTGTGATGGGATGATTAGCTTGGTTTCTATGACCTTTCTTCTTTTATGGATTAAATAATCATCATTACCTAGGCTTCCAAGTGTCTCACTAGAATGATGATAATGCATCATAACATGGCTATCCAAAATGCTCACGCGATACCTACAATTCACCCCTTGCCACGTCAATGGAAGGAAATTGTTTTTTCATCATAACCGTTCCAAACTCGTTAAAGAGTCCACATCACTTGAATTTGAGTTCACATCATCCCAAGTCTACTTGGCCGCTTATTCAAACTTTCCTATCACTAATATTTAAACTTTCAGCCCCATAACCACAACACAATAAGTATTGCAAAATCTAGCTCTAGAAGAGGAAAAGACCCCTAATGAGATAATCGTCAGACACTTTCCTCCCAATAGTAACTGAACTAGGAGGGGACCCTTTTTCCTTTAGTATCTAAACCCTTCCATGTGAAGGACTAATGTTGCAATAACATCAACCACCATGTTGCCTTCTCTATAGACATGTTTGATTTCAAAGAACTCCAGTCCCAGAAGGAATTTGTGAATATCTATAACTTTCCCTTCAATAGACTAGTTAAAATCTTATTCAATCCCTTGACAACATCAATTACGAGTTTGAATTCCTTTTAATGGATAAATCCCTCAAACCGATTGAAAGAGAAATTTTGAGCCCCCAAAGTAAGGCCATCCCTTCAACTTGATTATTTATATTTCCCTTCAAGTTCCTAGAGTATCCTGCCACTATCTTTCTTCAATGCATCCTTATAACCACCCCTCCCCCTCATAGTAGCCACACCTTGGGAATACCTTGAAACACTATCAAAATTCAACTTGTAGTACCCAGGTCTAAGTGGACACCACCTAGAGTACTTTCTCTTCATCCTTTAAGAATTGTTAAATTTTTCATAAGATCCAAGTAAGCTCCAATTTTTAGCAATTTTATTATCTAATTATGTAGGGGCATAGGATGGGCAAGGACAAGTAGTGATAGAGAGGTTTTCCATGAGAAATTTGGACAATGATCTAAGAACCTCCTCCATAGGCTTTTCCAAATCACGAAAAATCTTATTGTTCCTTTCTTTCCATATACTCAACCTAAGATGGGGTGGAATTTGCTTCCATAATTATTTAAAAAGGGGATTATGTGAAGGCACCCTCTAATCCATAATAAATTGTTATAAGTATCCATTCATGACCCAAGAAATATCTAGCTTCTGCAGCACCATACTCCAAAGGATTTTGGTAAAGGTACAGTGGAGAAATAAGTAGGGAATGCTTTACTCTTATTAATTGCATAAAACGTAATGATTAGGGAGTTGGAATTCTCACTTAGATAGCTTGTCTTGAGTAAGACTTTTGTTGTGTAAAATAGTCCACCCAAAGAAGTTAATTTTGGGAATTAACAGTGGGTTCCAAACCTTTCTCCACCACCCTAAGGAGCATATGATAAGCTGACTTGACAATAAAGTCACCACCAAGGTTCATTCTCCATGTAAAGGGTGAAAAATTAGGGTTTCCACCACAAGAAGGGAGAAGACCACTAATTTTTTCTTAGGGACCAATTACATTAAAGGGGGGTGAATCCAATTGATCTAGCATAAAATTAGCAAGGATAGAGATAAGAATTCTTATTATATTCACTAGATTGGAAATTGATGCCCTCTTATAAGTTGAATTATGAAAATATTGAAATTAGGGTAAATGTGTTGAAATTTAAGAAAATATGCATAAACAGTGAGCTACAATTGTTAAACGGAGCCATGAACTTGGATCTAAGTAATATATGAGTGTTTGGATTTGTTCCCAAAAGGTCATCTTGAATTGTCTAGACCCAAATGTTTGTCACTTTGGTCCTCCATACTTTTTGTCGTCCAAAGGGGGACATGTTCATCTTTGTGAATTATTTCTTGAATATAATCACATATGTTGTATGAAATGGCATGAAAGGATAAAACCCTAATCACACACACATGCTTGCATATGAATGATATAATTTTCCTCCATAATGGTTGAATAAAGAATATGCAACCTTGAAGATCTCTAAAAATGCTCGATGATGAATGCTTCACGAATGCATAGATGCTTGATTCCTTGGGGTCTTAGTTATGATGAAATTAGGTTAATCGAATGTCTTTATATAGGGGTATCTAGGTCAATTACATATTAGACCGACCTCCAATGGTAATATAGAGACACAAATTTCATTTCTTGTTGTAAAGATAGGGCCCATCCCCCACTTCAAAAGAGGGCCTAACTGAGAGGGATCAGGGTGCTAGTGCCCTCCAACGCCCTAGTCCATCTTAGTCAAGGACCATGGTTTATCCCTAGGGAGAAAGGTATCCCTCCAAGAAATAATTTTGGAGTGCATGGCACTAGAATAGGAGCTAATGCACTGAACATACCCAGATAGGAGATGACAAGGAGATACATTAAATTAGGGGCACAAGCATGAGGTGTAAATTGGCCTGGTTATAATTTACGACTCTACATTTTGTTGGCATATGTGCAGAGAATGATGACATGATGATATTGTATGTTGTCATTGATGTCAATATGTTGAAGTGTGTACCGATATGATGATGTAAACTGGTATTTGTGAAAAAGTGAAGCAGTATGTTTGTTCAAGGTGAACCGGTATGTTGGAATGAGAACCGGTAAATGGAAGTTTTGTATTGGGGTTTCATTTGGCATGACTACCGGTTGGTAGTCTCAGCTTCGGGGTTTCCAGTTGATGCATTCCAAGATTGTGTGATTCAATCGATGACAACTTGTGATGAGTTAGCATTGTAATGAAGACCAGATAAGTGTTGCCATGTCAGCCTTGTGCGCGTGAAGGATTTCCTTGAGGATCTTGCATGGAGATTGATCCTATCTACCTTGGGAATGTGTGAAGTCTCTATAAATGGTGGAGAGCGCGTGATGAGTTATCAACTTCCTGAAGTGGCAAATAATGAACGTTGGAGAACATCTTGAGATCTGTTCAAGACTGTTGTATTTGATGCAGTGTGATTAACGATCAGGATTGAACTAACTGGATTGTCAAACCTAAATGCTTAGGGTTTAGGGTTTATGCTACCGACCTATCTGTTTCCTATAAGATCGATGATGTTTTTCATTTTGAAGTTGTTGGCAAATGTTATGTGTGTATCCAAGTGAAGAGATACTTGATTCTTTCTAGACCAGAGAAGTGTGTTGATACCTGCAGAGTGTGATTGCAGAAGAGGAGGAGCTAAAGTGGATCTGCCTTGGCATTGAGTGTTGTTATCAGATCAATGTATTACCTGTTGACTTCTAACCATTTCAGTAGTTGGAAAATCCCTTAACCGGGTAGCTTTAATAGGCTTTTGTGTAAATCCTTTAACAGGATGACTCAATTCAATGAGTTATTCAAATCCTCTTGCAAGGTAACCTTTAACAGGGTTCTAACCTTTAACCGGGTATTTAGCCATCCCTTAACCGGGTGATCCCTAGCAGGATCGATTCCTAGCAGAGCCTATTATAAAAGTCTCTAACCAGACTAGGCTCCTAACAGAGCGGACTTCAAAAGAGTTAAAGAATAGCTTGTGGGTATTCATCCCCACCATGGTTTTTCCCAGTTGGGTTTCCATGCAAAAAATCAGTGTGTCATGTGTGATGCCTTTCATGTGATGGTTTAGTGTTTTATGTCAAAGTGGTAAAACATGTTGAACTAGCAGTCATTATATTTATGATGATAGATTAATTGTTTATTCATAAGGGTGAAGTGGAAATGAGGTATTAGATTGTGTGAAAAGCTAAGAGTTACCAGTTTATGTCTTTCACATTCTCACTGTGTTTTACCGGTGGTAATCTGATTTAGACCAGTGTTATTGTTTTCTAGTCAAGTGTAGTGTTTGCAATCAAACCGGTTCAGGGTAAGTGTTTTTGCTTGTACTGATTCACCCCCCCCCCCTCTCAATACTAGTTTGGTACTAACTATTCATCATTTATTCATCAATTGGTATCAGAGCATCTTCTAGGTCCTTTGTGTTGTAAGCTTAACTGCTTGAGGAAAACATCCTACTCTAATGATGAAGAGGGAAGGTCCAAAGTTCAACAGAGACAACTTTAACATTAGAAGCATGGGTGCTCAACACTGGAGCTATGTTGAGAATGCTTATGTTATCCCTACCGGTACTCTCACCGATGATCAAAAGAGAGAGATTCACGAGAATGGGCAAGTCATGGAAGCCCTAATCAGCAGTCTATCTAACATTGAGTTTATTGATGTTCAAGATAAAGACAATCCCAAAGAAGTATGAGACACTCTTGAGAATATCTATGGTGGTGATGAGCATGTGAAACAAGCTAAGAGAGCCTTAGGGGAAAGTTTGAAGACATGCGGATGGTTGAAGGAGAGACCATTCAACAATATGGAATAAGAATCAAAACTGTTGTTGGAGATATCAAGAGTGCAGGTGGTAAAATAGATGATTCCACTATTGTTAGCAAAGTCTTCAGATCCTTATTACCTGTCTATGCAATAAGGGTTGATTTTATTCAGGAGTTGAGGTCTATAGACAAGACAAAGGCATTCCTAGACTCCATCATTCCTAATTTGACAGCTTATGAGCTAAATAATTATGATGGCAGTATTTAGAAGACTGAATCAACCTTTAGAGCATCTGTTGCACCATCTAGAAAGGGCAAAGAAGCTAGTACCAGTGGTGAACCAAGACAAAGTAGAGAAATGGATGATGAGGAGATCCTGATGGAATTTGAATCTCTTCTTGCTAAGAGACTTCCTAAGGGAACTGGTAAGTATAGAGGTAAGCTCCCTTTGAAATGCTTTTCTTGCAATAGGATAGGACACATTACTGTAAACTGTCCTAATGGTGATAATAAGGACAAATCAAAGAAGTTCAAAGGAGGAAACAGGAGAAACTGTTTTGTAGCAGTTGATGAAGGTGTTACTAATGAGGAATCAGAAGATGAAGAAAGTGAAGACATTGTGTTTGTAGCAGTTAAGGAAGATGTGTCAGACAAGAAGGCTCTTGTCTCCCACTTTGATAATTCCAATGAGTGGATTATTGACAGTGGCTATTCTCACCATATGACTGGTGACCGAAGTAAGTTTCTATCTCTGGAAGAGAATGATGGTGGTGAGGTTCATTTCGGTAATGATGCACCATGTATGGTAAAAGGCAGAGGGTCCATCTCTCTGAATGGAAAAAGTAGTGTTGACAATGTGTATTACGTAGAAGGTCTCAGACACAACCTTTTGAGTGTTGCCCAGCTAAATGATAATGGACTCACTCTGGAATTCAAAGATGGAGTGTGCAAAATCAAAGGAAAGAATGGTGAACTAATGGCCACCGGTATGCAAACAAAAGGTAACCTATTTTAGCTGAATGCAAATATCAGTACATGTCTAATGGCTAAGTTTGATGATAGTTGGATATGGCATAGGAGACTCTGCCATGTAAACTTTGATAATATTGTGAAGGCCAGTAAGATCAAGGCAGTTAGAGGATTGCCTATGCTGAGCAAACCAGAGAATCCCTTGTGCAGAGAGTATCAACTAGGGAAAATGTCTTCTTCAACCTTCAAAGGTAAATCTTTCACTACAGACAATTTACTTGATCTTGTGCATACTGATTTGTGTGGTCCTATGAAAACTAGGAGTGTGCACAGAGATGGGTATTTTATTATTCTTACTGATGATAGCTCAAGAATGATGTGGGTCACATTATTGAAGGACAAGTCTGAAGCCTTTGGAAAGTTTAAAGCCTTCAGAGCACTGGTTGAAAAAGAAAGCGGTAAGAGGATTAAGTGCCTAAGAATTGATCAAGGAGGAGAATTCACTTCCGGTGAATTCAACAAGTATTGTGAAGAGAATGACATCAAGAGGAAACTGTCTGCCCCCCCCAAACTCCACAGCAGAATGGCCTAGCAGAGAGGAACAACCGAACTGTAGTTGAAGCAGCCAGAACAATGTTGATCCAAAGAAAAGTTGCTCACACTTTTTGGAGAGAAGCAATAAGCACTGCAGTCTACACTATGAACCGAGTACTCATCAAGAAAGGTAAGGATAAAACTCCTTATGAGTATTGGATCGGTAAGACACCAGTGGTAAGCTACTTTAGAGTGTTTGGTAGCAAATGTTATATCAAGAGGAGTGAACGCCAGAGCAAGTTTGATGCAAAATGTGATGAGGGAATATTCCTAGGGTATTACACAAAGAGCAAAGCTCTCAAATGTTTCAACAATAGGACTCAGAGAATTGTTGAAAGCATCAATGTTAGAGTTGATGAAACCTCTGAGAAACCGGCAATGAGAAAGTAGGAGAGGAACCAGTTGCAAAATAGCCTAGCACCAGTAACAGTGCTCCTACACCGGTAGATGTTGATGCAGTTGAAGATAAGGATGAAGAAGAAAAGCAAGAGGAAACAACTAAGATAATTCCTAGGTATGTAAAGCTGAATCATGATCCAAAGCATATCATAGGAGATAAGGATGCATGAATTCTTACAAGAAGAAAGGTCAAAGAAAATTCTTGCATGATCTCTGAATTTGAGCCTAAAACATTTAAAGAGGCACATAAAGATGAAGACTAGATCAAGGCAATGGAAGAGGAACTTGACCAGATAGAAAAGAATAGTACATGGTCTTTGGTACCCAGACCTGAGCATAAAAATGTCATAGGCACCAAATGGGTTTTCAGAAATAAGCTGAATGAAGATGGCACAGTGGTAAGAAACAAAGCCAGACTGGTGTGTAAAGGATATGCTCAAGAAAAAGGAGAAGACTATGGAGAAACCTTTGCTCCAGTAGCCAGATTGGAAGGAGTTTGTATGCTTCTTGCATATGCAGCCTTCAAGGGATTCAAAGTATATCAAATGGATGTAAAATCTGCATTCCTAAATGGAATACTAGAAGAGGAGGTGTATATAGAGAAACCAGATGGGTTTGCCCTATCAGAAGACAGTGACATGGTGTGTAGGCTACATAAAGCCTTGTATGGACTAAAGCAGGCACCTAGAGCATGGTATGAACGCTTGCACTCCCATCTTGTGAAGATTGGATTTGAGAGAACAAGTGAAGATAGCAATATCTATCTAAAGTCAGAAGGAGATCAGATTCTAATCTGTGAGGTATTTGTTGATGACATAATTTTTTGTGGAGATGACAAGATGAGTCATGATTTTACAGATGAGATGAAAAAGGAATTTGAGATGTCACTTATAGGGGAGATTAAGTTCTTCATTGGACTACAGATTCAACAAATGAAAGATGGAATCTTTATCACTAAGTCCAAGTATGTCAAAGAGGTGTTGAAGACCTTTGGCATGGAAGACAGCAAACCGATTGGTACACCAATGGTGACCGGTTGTAAATTATCAAAAGAGGATGACTCAGTGTTGGTAAATGAGAAGGAATGTCGATCAATGATTGGTAAATTGCACTATGTAGTACATAGCAAACCAAACATTGCACATGCAATGGGCATTACTGCACGGTTCCAGAAAAGCCCAAGAGAATCCCACTTGGTAGCAGTCAAGCGGATTCTTAGATATATGAAAGGAACTATTGACTATGGATTATGGTATCCATACAGTAATGATTTCAACTTGAAAGTGTTTACAGATGTTGATTGGGCTGGTAATGTGGGCGACCGGAAGAGCACAACTGGTGGTGCATTCTTTCTTGGTGGTAGACTAGTCTCATGGATGAGTAAGAAGCAGAGTTGTATCTCTCAGTCTACAACAGAAGCGAAGTATGTTGCAGCATTTATGAACTGCACCCAAACAATTTGGATGAAGCATGTATTAAATGGCTTCAAATTTCCTGTATCTGAACTGGTAAGTATATTTTGTGACAACACAAATGCAATTAACATCTCCAAGAATCCAGTTTTACATGCTAGAACCAAGCACTTCGAGCTCAAGTATCATTTCTTGAGGGAGAAGGTTCAGAACAAAGAGGTTGTATTGGAACATGTTTCCAGTAAGGAGCAGTTAGCACACATTCACCAAGCCTCTACCGAAGGCTACCTTTACATATTTGAGAGGTGAATTAGGGGTGTTGCCCCTTCAAGAGGTGAACTAAAGGTGTGTGCTCCACATCAGTCAGGTCTTACATTGATATATCTTTTTTTGAATTGGTGTGTTGAAGGATGCTACTCCTTGGGGGGAGCAACATAATGGAACATAGTTGTGTATGCCTCCACTTTGGCATTGTTGTCAAAGGGGGAGAAGATGTGAAGCGGAAAAGATATCTTCCATATTGGGGAGAAGATGTGAAGCAGAAAGATATCTTTGTATATTGCCATCAATGCCAAAGGGGGAGATTGTTGGCATATGTGCAAAGCATGATGATATTGTATGTTGTCATTGATGTCAATATGCTGAAGTATGAACGTGTATGATGATGTAAACTAGTATTTGTGAAAAAGTGAAGTGGTATATTTATTCAAGGTGAACCGGTATGTTGGAATGAGAACCGGTAAATGGAAGTTTTGTATCAAGGTTTCATTTGGCATGACTACTGATTGGTAGTTTCAGCTTCAGGGTTTTCGACTGATGCATTCCAATATTGTGTAATTCAACCGATGACATCTTATGATGAGTTAGCATTGTAATGAAGACTAGATAAGTGTTGTCACGTCAGCCTTGTGCGCATGAAGGATTTCCTTGAGGATCTTGCATGGAGATTGATCCTATCTACCTCGGGAATGTGTGAAGTCTCTATAAACGGTGGAGAGTGCGTGATGAGTTATCAACTTCCTCAAGCGGCAAAGAATGAACATTGAAGAACATCTTGAGATCTATTCAAGACTATTGTATTTGATGCAGTGTGAAAAACGGTCAGGATTGAACCGACTAGATTGTAAAACCTAAATGCTTAGGGTTTAGGGTTTATGCTACCGACCTATCTATTTCCTTAAGGTCGATGATGTTTTTTATTTTTAAGTTGTTGGAAAATGTTATGTGTGTATCCAAGTGAAGAGATACTTGATTCTTGCCAGACCAGAGAAGTGTGTTGATACCTATAGAGTGTGATTGCAGAAGAGGAGGAGCTAAAGTGGATTTGCCTTGGCATTGAATGTTGTTATCAGATCAGTGTATTACCTGTTGACTTCTAACCATTTCAGTAGTTGGAAAATCCCTTAACCAGGTAGCTTTAACATACTTTTGTGTAGATACTTTAATAGGGTGACTCAATTCAATGAGTTCTTCAAATCCTCTTGCGAGGTAACCTTTAACAGGGTTCTAACCTTTAACCAGGTATTTAGCCATCCCTTAACTAGGTGATCCCTACCAGGATCGGTTCCTAGTAGAACCTATTGTAAAAGTCTCTAACCGGACTAGGCTCCTAACAGAGCGGACTTCAAAAGAGTTCAAGAACAACTTGTGGGTATTCATCCCCACCATGGTTTTTCCTAGTTGGGTTTCCACGTGAAAAATCAATGTGTCATGTGTGATGCCTTTCATGTGATGGTATAGTGTTTTATGTCAAAGTGGTAAAACATGTTGAACTATCAGTCATTATATTTATGATGATAGATTACTTGTTTATGCATAAGGGTGAAGTGGAAATGAGGTATTAGATTGTGTGAAAAGCTAATAGTTACCGGTTTATGTCTTTCATATTCTCACTGTGTTTTACCGATAGTAATCTGATTTAGACCAGTGTTATTGCTTGCCAGTCAAGTGCAGTGTTTACAGTCAAACCGGTTCAGGGTAAGTGTTTTTTCTTGTACTGATTCACCCCCCCCCCCTCTCAATACTGGTTTGGTACTAACTCTTCATCATTTATTCATCACATTTAGCCCCCACTTTAACGAGAGTATGAGCCTATACAAATACTCGCGGTAAAGTAGACAAAGAGATGGAAGAGAGGAGAAATGAAGAGCATAATGAGGAGTATACAATGTCACTAATTTAGAGGAACCAAGCCCCCAATATTAGGATCTTAAGTCACTCAAACTCATTCAAAGGCACACAGAACAAGACAAAAACAAAAAGCAAACAAAGATAAAAAGGCAACATACATACAACACAAAAGCTAAAACCAAAAACAAGACCTCAAGTCAAGTAGCTGAAGAGACCTCGATATCTAAATGTCTCAACCATTATATCATTCTTGAAAAATGCCATCTCAAGAACACAAGTGATCACATAAAAGAGCAAGAGCACGTATCAGCCATGAACTACAAATAGCAAATCTATGAGCTCATGAAAAGAAAGAGAGAAGAATGAATACACATTCTAGATGTGTTTTTCTAGGTGATCCATGAGAAGAAGGAGATAGGACATGGATACACATGATAGATGTGTTGTTCTAGGTCATCCATGTTGGGGAGGAGAGTAGGAACAGTCTAGCTTTGTTTTCCTAGTTCCACTCATCCTAGTGTGTGTGTGAAAGTGATGTTTTATTTGAGGTGTTAAGCATCTCATATAAGAGTTTATTTTCTCTAGTTTAGAGAAGGCAACAATTTTTATAAGACATATAATGAAAAATGCCAAGGGGCAAGTGTCAGGTTTTGGGAACATCTCATATAATATTTTGTTTTCTCTAGTTTCAAGAATGTGCACCCAGTTTAAGACATGCAAAAATATAGTACAATATAGTACTAAGAGGGTGATATGTTTGCCCCCCCCCCCTTAAGATGTCAACATAGCCCTATATTGATGTCTTAAGGAATCTAGAAACAAGGATACCCACCTTCAACACTAAGGAGATATCGTTTTAGGAAACAATGTTCATAAATCCAAGCTGAAGAGGCAATACTCTTATAGTTAAGGATAAGATAGTTGGGGGAGGATAAGAGATCTCTACTCAAAATACATCTACCTTCAAGAGGAGTTTCTTTAACAAACTATTACCACTGAAATATGCACCCTTCTTGAACCCAATTCAACCATCTAGAAAAACATGGGAACACACCTAAGATGTGTGTTCAACCCAACAATAATAATAAAACTCTAGTTGAAGTCTCAACCCGAAGTTTGGTCATTCACTTTGTAAATTCACTATTCCCATAGCTAGTGTTCATTTGATTGTCAACCCAGGGACATAATACTTGAAATGTGTTTGCACTATATATGCACTAAGTTCCTGCAATAGCTACCCTGCATTACTGCAGCAACTAACATCTATGCAAAAAAGATAAGCAAGAATTGAAACTATTGAAAGGCTACAGGAAAACTTATGTATTGACATAAATTCATTCAAGCAATACTAGATAAATTCAATGGTGCCAAACAGGAATTACTTTGTTTTGGTTTGGCTGCAGGAACAGTCAATGGATATGTTTCCAATGGTTGCAGGAATAGTCAATGCAAGAACGTCTACTGCAGCTAAAGAAGAAAACTAATTTTAACAAAGGCACAGGAACACTTACCAAGTGGGCCCCCTTGGATGAGTCATTCCAGGCTTCCCAAAAACAACTCTAAGTACAAAATAACATATCTTTATTCATTTTTCTTGGGAAGTCATTATATGATTCAGAATCAAAAGAAACTCAAAGCACTTGTAACTTTATTTCTAAAATTATCTATTGTGCTTCTTCTCTTTTCTATCTAACCTATGAAAAGAGAGAAATACCTTTATTTAAAAGAAAACAATTACTTCCTACTACTCATATCACACCGATAAGAAGAGGTGGATAACTAATCAAGAAAGGAAACAGTCGGAGTTAAGTTACTAATAATGTGGATCCAAACTGAACCACAGTCATAACACATCGTGGCGGTATTTTCAACACTAATGTCTATTGAGTAAGACATCAGTAAGCATTGTGCAATTACTTTTCCTCTGTCGTTCCTTACGCTCATCAACATTTTTGTTGATTTGATCTTTCAGTCACCTCCTTGAATATCTCCTTCTGCAACTGGTGTGACATGAGAGCCTTCCCTACAACCTTAAAAAAGAAAGAACATACAATAACATACACATCTATTTTAATTAATCAAAACATCTATTAATTTCACACATGATATTGCCTAAGACAATCCACATGGCAAAAGGAATGAATAACATGGCTGCAGGAACTAACTAGCAAAGGCAAAACATGTTTTAATAGGTTCAGGCTAACATCTGAAATACATATAGTCAACTTTTGATACATCATTACTATTATGTAAATCAAAATAAGAGAAAAACTTAAGAGTTCTGAGGATAAAAATATGCCAATGTCTCAACTCATCATGCCCCCCAACTTTAAGGTCTTGTTGATCCTCCAGCAAGAGGAAAATTCCTAATTCTGGCACTAACTCTTAAGTCACCAACGGTTCCTTGACCTATTCCTCCTGAAGGTAAATTCCAATAAAACCCTTTCTTCTTTTTTAATCTAGACCATCTGGCCTCCTTTGTAGCTTCTTCATAGGGGTGATCTGTAACCTTACATCCCAACAATGGCCACATAAGTATAGGGGGCTAGAAGATCAAAGGTAATTAGTTATTGGTTTTCATCCTGCCCAGTTGCATATATTTAGGGGCTCTTTGCATAGTTGAATGAAAATTTGGTAGTGAATGAGGTTCTCCTTGTTTCATTTCTTCTAGCAAATTATTCCAGCGCTGAGTTAGGCCTTCAATTGTAGCTGCACTTTCATTTTGAACTAAATGCTCATATGCTTGGAATATTTCTTCCCTCATTGGCAACACTTGATTCCTCACATCTTGTCTTACCAATAGCTTCAGCCATTCATAATAGAGAACTCTTTGCTCTTTTTCTTCCTTCCTCAGTGGTAATGGACAATCAAATTCAACATCCCTATGTGTTATGGCATGTGCTCCCATGCTGATCTCATTCTGAATCCATGACATTAAAGCTTTTATGTGGATATCACCAATGTATAACAAGGGATTCCACTCACTATCAGAAGTTATAGAATAGTTATGCAATTAAAGCTCACACAACAAATTTTTCACAGCTATTGGGGAAGTCTAATAGGCATCATAAAATTCCTCAGGGGTTTCTAAAGAAGGGCTAAGGTCCCTGACAATGCGGTTTAATTTAAAATTTAAATACCGCTCTTTCAAATGCAGATCATAAACTCTTGGCGGTGCCCTACATTGCATTAACACGGGGACCATACTAGTGATTGTATCAACTTTGGCTTCTAATTCTTCAATTTTATTATCCCTTTTTTCAATTTCCTTCTGTTGTTTGTCAATTGTCCCCTATAATCTAGCCCTCTCTATCTCCCAGTCCCTATAAAATGTTAATGCAATAGATAAACTATTGAGGGATGATGGAGGTCTAATAGTTGTTACCTTAGGACGTGGAATTTCTTCAACAGGTTCCTCAAGCTGTTCTGCCATATATGCCAGACTTGAAAGTCTATCAACATCATCCTCCTTCTGAATTTCAACCTCTACTAGGCTCTCTTCTTCTGATGCTTCCACTGAAATAACCTCAGTTGCATCACCTGCTGGATGGAATTTTTGGGTAGTACTCCAAGTTCTTCTTGCATAAACCTTTGGAGTGGCTACAGGAATGGTTTCTACCTGCGGCTTTGCTATAGGAGTATTTCTCTTCGGTCTATGCCTCTTAGCTGCAGGAGAAACTTGAGTTGCATGTGGTTGAACCATAGGTTCATCTTCTGCATTAATTACTTCTAATTCCTTCCCTTTTCTTTTATAAGATGTCGCTTCTCTTTGAAAATAAGTGGAGGGATGCTCCATGTTTGTCTCAACCATCTCTTCCTCCATAATAGTCACAGCTCCTTCAGTGATGAGCAATTCATTCTCTATAGAAAATATAGGAGAAGAGGGTTCTCTCATTTCCTCCTTTTCAACTGCTAACTCATCTGCAATAGGAGCATCCTCAACCCTAAACTGCAATATGTTTTCAAATACCCCCAATTCCATCTGTGAAACATCCCTAAGAGAATGTTCTACCAACAATTTTATCAAACCATGATGGCTAATAGAATGATTTCCATTCTTTCATGTTTCTTTGGCACTTGTGGAAATGAGGTGATATAAAAAATTTGGAACATTCACTCTTCGACCATGCTGTAAATGACAGCAATTTGAAATGGGGTGAATGTAAATTTGAATACCTCCCTTTGCAAGTAATGTACTTCATTACATATAAGGCCACTTGGGGCCACTTTGCTAGAAGGGATACCCTTCTGGTTTCTTGCTTGTCCACTATTAGAGGTCCATCTGTGGGGCATGTAAATTCTACTCTAGCGCTTCTAGTGTCTTTTGATTCTAGAAATAATTCTCCTTCCTACAGCAACCCTGTAACCTTAGCTATCCGTTGCTCTGTAGAAATGACCCTTAATCCTTTAACAGTAGCCTCCCCTTTGTTGAATGAATGCATAAACTCAGACGCAATTTCTTCATTATAATCTGTTATTTTCATAAAGTAGACAATCCAACCATGCTACTAGAAATAATGCTCACAAAGAGCATCCTGTAGCAATGCATCATGGATTATTGGTTCATGGCGGATAGGATCTCCACCCATTTCTTAATCTGTTAATGTAGCGATCTCTGCAGCTGAGAAATGAAGAACCAAAATACTCTACGGACTGAAAATTGAAACTTCTTTACCTATTTCCAAATTTGGTGGCATAATTCATTACTTTCTTATGCCAAAGAATATCTCATTAAAGGAATGATGGCAAACAATAAAATCAAGGCATCGAAAAGGACGAGTAATTACTAATTTTGGAAACCGAACCATAAAACACCCCCCCCCCCCCCCAAACTTATTTTGGCACGTGTCCACACATGCTGAAAGGATTTAGGGAAGTGTAGGCGGATTTAGCAAAGGCAATAATCATAATGAAATCATAAATGCCTAATTAAAATAAAATAAAATATGTACATACCTGCAGTTGTGCGAAAAGAATGGTGAAATGAAATGATAGATAAAGAAATGAGATGGGATGACGTGGATGGAAAAATTTATTTATGAAGAATAATGTTTCCATAAGACATGGAAATATTGTTATGAAATGACGTGTGGATAATTATGAAGTGGCAGGTATATTCACTACAGAGGTTGCAAGAACCTTACCTCTAATACTTTGTTCAATTGCAGAAGGAACTTGCCCAATTGCTGCAGGAACCTGTGTTTGATCCTTCTCAGAAAATTGTTGTAGGAACTCCTCTTTGCTAGCAGGCATATGATAAAGACACAATTTGTGACCATTTACTAAAAGTTTGAACCGAACTGGGTCAATTGCAGTCAAACAAATGGCTCCATTGTTTAAAACTTCCTCTATCTCATATGGACCTAACCATCTAGTTTGCAACTTTCCCATAGTATCTTTATATCTTGAGTCATACAATAGTGCCCAATCACCTGCTTTGAACTTTTTCTCTTTGATGTATTTATCATGTCACTTGGCTCTCTAATTTTGAATCAGTTATGTCTATTGGACGACCATTTTTCTCCATTCATCCAAAGCATTAAATTGTTGAATACGACCTTTTTGTGCTTCAGAAAGTGTCATATTTAATTACAAAGTTGTCCTTAGAGTTTTATGCTCAAACTCAATAGGCATCATTGTTGCTTTTCCATACACCATCTCAAAAGGTGTAAAACCAATCGGTGTCTTCCAAGTTGTTCTGTATGCCCAAATTGCTTCTGAAAGTTTGTGAGACCAGTCTTTTTTATGAACATCCACTGTCTTGGTAAGAATAGCCTCTAACACTCTATTTGTGACCTCTACTTGTCCATTAGCTTGTGGATGATATGGGGTAGATTTTTTGCACCTTATATTGTATTCATTGACCAAGGCTGCAATCAATATTAAAGTAAATTGTGGTCCTTGGTCTGATACAATTTCCCTTAGTACTCCATATCTTGTAAATATCTCCTCATAAAGGAACTCAGCCACCTTATTATCTCTTGCATGTGTCATGGCATGAGCTTCCACCCATTTGGTTACATATTCAGTACAACCAAAATGTAAGATTTTCCATTAGAAGGGGGATCAATTGGGCCAACAAAATCTAATCCCCATTTATCAAACACTGCAACCAATATTTGTGGATACAATGGAATCTCATCAGATTTAGTAGGCCTCCCCATACGCTAGCATCTGTCACATTTCCTTGTATACTATGTTGCATCCTTATATAATGTTGGTAAATAATATCTTGTGTTCAGTATTTTGAGTGTTGTTCTCTTAGCAACAAAATATCCTCCACACAACTCATCATGCCATGCATGTAGGATATCATATGTTTCATCTTCTCTTACACATCTTCTCATGACTTGGTCGGGTCCAGGATAAAACAAACAATCAACAATCCATGAGAAGTTAAAGCTTTTTTCAACTAGAAACCTTCTTTCTTTAGGAGAGAAATGAACTGGAATTTTAGCAGCAGCTAAATAATTGGCAATATCAGCATACCAGGGAGTGTGGGCTTGTATAAGGAATAGATGTTCATCCGGAAAAGCATCATCTATGGTTGTAGGATCTTCCTGCAACTGAAGCCTTGAAAGATAATCTGCAACCACATTGGACTTTCCTCGTTTATCAATAACTATGATATCAAATTCTTGCATCAACAATAACCAGCGAGCTAATCTACCAATAATTGAAGGCTTATTCATGAGATATCTGATTGCAGTATGATCAGTATGCACAAATATGGGATATCCTATTATATAGTGCTTGAATTTGTTGAGTGCATATATAACTACTAACATTTGTTTTTCAGTGACTGTAATTTAACTCAGGCCCCTGCAAATTCTTGCTAATATAATATATTTCACTCTCCAAGTTATCAACCTTTTGTCCTAAGATTGTTCCTATTGCATAATCAGATGCATGCGTATGAATTTGAAATGGAAAAGACCAATTTGAACTTTTAAGAACTGGTGCTTGGGTCAAAGCGTGCTTGAGATTTAAGAAAGCTTCATTGCATGAAGAAGTCCATTTAAATTTCATATCCTTGGTAAGTAGAGAATATAAGGGACTTGTAATTTTGCCGAAATCTTTGATAAACCTTCTATAATATCCAACATGACCAAGAAAACTTCTGACATCTTTTTACTTTACCGATGCATTGATATTTTGAGTTAACTTCAATTTTTGTTGGGTCAACCTATATTCCTTTTATAGAGATATGATGACCAAGGACTATACCTTCCTGCATCATAATGAAGCACTTCTCACTATTTAATGACAAACTATAGTCTTCACACTATTGCAAAACTTTCTTCAGGTTCTCTAATGCTTCTTCAAATTCAAAACCATAAGTTGTAAAGTCATCCATATAAATTTCCATGATGTCTTGGAAAATATCTGAAAATATGCTTATCACTGCTCTTTGAAAAGTGGATGGAGCATTACATAATCCAAAAGGAAGAACAAAATATGCATATGTTCCCCAAGGATAAGTAAATGTGGTCCTCTTGATCCTCTGGGGCAATTTGAATCTGGTTGTAGCCACTGAATCCATCAAAAAATGAAAAGTATCTCTTCCCATCCAAAGAGTCTAATACCTGATCCACAAATGGCAATGGAAAATAATCTTTTTTGGTTGCTAAGTTCAAAGCTTTGTAATCAACACATACTCTCCATTTTCCTCCTTTCTTAGGAACTATTACCAAAGGTGATACCCATTGACTATTAGAGATAGGATAGATAAGCCCAGCTTTTAACAACTTCTGCAATTCCTCTTTCACTATTTCTTTTAATGCAAGATTGATTCTTCTTTGTGGCTATCTAAGTGGACTACAATCTTCTTTTATGTAGATACAGTGGGTACAAATTATTGGATCAATTTCATGCATATCCTTGTAATCCCATGCAAAGGCATGTTTATGACATTTCAGCAAGTCCATGAGTGCTACTTTTTGAGTATCTGCAAGATCACTGTTGATATTCAAATATTTATTCAAATCAACTTCTATTTTGATAGTAAGATCAATCTGGGATATATCAAAAAAATGAGAAGTATAGACTTCCTGCGGCAACAAAGTATGCAATATATCAGTGGTTGCAGGAAGGTCTAAATCTGTAATATTTGGTACTAACTCCTGCAATTGTTGTTCTTGTTTTAACTCATTTGTCAGAATTTTATAAAGAATTGAGTGTTCATCACGGAATTGCATGAATGGTTCTCTATTTATCAACATAAGGTGATTAATAGAGTCAACTCCTTCAGATTCTTCTCACAAAGTAGGCTAAACGGCTTGTTGTTGTTCAAACTGGGGTTGAGCAGGAGAATACAAAGCTAATGTTTTTGTAGAGTTCCCATCTGAAATAGTCATATCCCTTGATCTACATCCAATATATGCATCAGTCGTGGCAAGCCAAGGTCTTCCCAAAATCACCGGATATCTTCCTAATGTCTTCTTTGGAGATAGGATCATAAATTCTGCAGGGTATTCCCAGGAATCCAAAGTAACAACCACATCTTCAATCATACCATCAGGTCGAACTGTAGAGCTATCAGCAAGCTATAGGATTGTAGGTGTAGGTCTGAGACTATTGATTTCAAGCCGCTGCATTACTTCTCTTGTCATCACATTAATGGCTGCCCCTAAATCAACCAAAACATTCTTTATCTGAGTGCCATTAATGACTATATTCACAACAGGACTACCAGGATCAGAATACTTAGGAATTGAAACTTTTACTAGCATAATATCTACCAGTTGACCCATCACATGCACTATTTGCGGATCTTTCTTCTTCTTGTCAGGATTTTTTAGACATGCTTCCCTAACTGCCTTATTGTATATGGGAACATCTTTTATTGCTTGTAACAATGAGATTTTAATACATACATGTTTCAGTTGATCTATAATATCAAAACCCTGCTCCAGTTCTGCAAGAACTTCTTTTTCTTGCAATCTCTGGGGAAATTAGGGTAGTCTCTATTTCTGAGGTATTGTGGTTGTTGGGCTAGAGATTTCTTGTTCTTCGGGCATTTTAGTTATAACTGGAGGAGATGGATTAGGCAGAGTTGTCCCAGATCTGAGGTGAATATCACTTATAGATAAAGAATATGTTGGGTATTGATTAGGATCAGCTGAATAAACTTGTTGTTGTTGCTGAGATTTAATATTAGGATTTGGCATTGGTTAAGTGGGAAACTGCATAGTTTTAGGTGGAACAACAATGGCTATAGGGGGAGGCATTATTGCAGGCGGTTATGGTTGTTGACTAGGTCGTTGATATCCAGAAGATTGATTAGTCCATGGTTGACTCCCCCTCCATTGAGGAGTAGGTTGCCAATTCCCTTGAAATTGGTGCCCTTGTGCCTGAGGTGGAGACCAATTTCCTTGTGGTTGCTGCCACAGTGGAATTTGACTAGCAAAATGTTGTCCTTGGCCTTGAGGACCATACCAGTTTGGATAACTACCAAAATTTTGAGCATATGGTGATTGCCATTGATTATTTGGTGCATAGGAATTACCACTATAATCAAAAAAAGAAAGTGGATCTGGTGGCATACCTTGTCTTTGAAAATTTGGCCTTCTTTGAGCAACATAGAAAACTTGTTCATCCTCACCTTGTATTGGCTTGAAGTCAGGAACCTCAAGATTTGCAACCATTTTACATCTACAGTCCTTTTTTCTTTGTCTACAATGAGGGCAAAATTCTGCAACAAATGCATCAGCTTTTTCATGCTTCTTCTTAGTTGAGAGTGTATCCAACTGAGTAGCCATATTGTTTATGTTATCCTCCTTAAACTCCTTCAACAAATGGATAAGTTACATTCTAGAAACTCCAGTACTAGATGTTGATGAAGGAGCTCCTGGCTTGAAATGCCTGTTTTTTTTAGAAGCTAATCTAGAATACTTCTTACAAATTTGTCCTATTTCATTCCATGTAGATTGTGTTATGTCACCTCCTCCCATAAGATCCAAAGCATCAGTGCATTCCTCACTGATTCCCCTTAAAAATATCAGCTCGAGGGAATCTTCATTTAGAGTGCTATGCTTGGACTTTTTGACACTAAACATAAACCTTTCCAGGTAATCCTCAAGACTCTCATCTTCTTTCTGTGTCATCCTAAAAATATCATCCCCATGGCGATCAATGCCTCTAGAATAGTCTTTATACTTTGCAAGAAACAGTCATTTCATCTCGTCCCATGTATTGATTGTGCTACTACTCAAGCTCATAAACCATCTTAAAGATGATTCTTTCAAAGTGGCAGGAAATATTTTGAGTCTATGGGCATTTGTAGTATAATCAAAACTCCTACAGAGAACATCAAACTCAAACAGGAATGTGTATGGATCCTCTGTCACTAATCCATAGAATTTAGGGAGGGAAGAAGCCAGAATGTTGTTGAGATTAGCATTATCACGTTGATCAAATATGGGAAACTCAAATGTTGGGTCCAAAGGTGGGGGTGGATTATTCCCACCAGGAGGTGGGTTTCTTGGCATTGGACTTGTGGGGGGAGTTACTAAATGAAATTCTTCTTCTGGTGGTCCAAAAAGGAAATGAAGGTTGCCTTTAGGAAATTTAGATTCAGGGTGGTTCAAGTTCTCTGGGGTTTCATAAAGTTCAATAAAAGGATTTATATCTGGGAAATCAATTTCTGCATGATTAGGATGACTAGGTAGAAATCTACCTAGAACATATCTTCTTCGCCTATGCATGCAGGTTCATAATTTTTTTTGAACAATTAGGTATGCCAAAAAAAAACAATTAACCGGAAACTGAAGAGATAATAGCCATAACAGGTTCTTAGTTTGACACCATCCCCGACAACGACGCCAAAAATGTTCAACCCAACAATAAGAATAATAACTCTAGTTGAAGTCTCAACCCGAAGTTTGGTCATTCACTTTGTAAAGTTATTATTCCCATAGCTAGTGTTCATTTGATTGTCAACCCAAGGATGTAATACTTGAAATGGGTCTGCACTATATATGCACTAAGTTCCTACAATAGCTACCCTGCATTACTGCAGCAACTAACATCTATGCGGATAAGATAAGCAAGAATTAAAACTATTGAAAGGCTACAGGAAAACTTATGTATTAACATAAATTCATTCAAGGAATACTTGCTAAATTTAATGGTGCCAAACAGGAATTACTTTGTTTTGGTTTGGCTGCAGGAATAGTCAATGGATCTGTTTCCAATGGCTCCAGGAACAGTCAATGCAAGAACGTCTACTACAGCTAAAGAAGAAAACTAATTTTAACAAAGGCATAGGAACACTCACCAAGGGGGCTCCCTTGGATGAGTGATTCCAGGCTTCCCAAAAACAACTCTAAGTGCTCAGAATAACATATCTTTATTCATTGTTCTTCAGAAGTCATTACATGATTCAGAATCAAAAGAAACTCAAAACACTTGTAACTTTATTTCTAAAATCCTCTGCTCTGCTTCTTCTCTTTTCTATCTAACCTATGAAAAGAGATAAAGACCTTTATTTAGAAGAAAACAATTACTTCCTACTACACAGATCACACCGATAAGAAGAGGCGGATAACTAATCAAGAAAGGAAATACAGAACCACAGTCATAACACATCGTGGTGGTATTTTCAATACTAATATCTACTTCAGTAAGACATCAGTAAGCATTGCGTAATTACTTTTCCTCTGTCGTTCCTTACGCTCATCAGCATTTCTGCTGATTTGATCTTTCAGTCTCCTCCTTGAATATCTCCTTTTGCAACTGGCGTGACAGGAGAGCCTTCCCTGGAACCTCAAAAAGAAAGAACATACACATATATTTTAATTAATCAAAACATCTATTAATTTCACACATGATATTGCCTAAGACAATCTCCATGGCAACAAGAATGAATAACATGGTTGCAGGAACTAATTGGCAAAGGCAAAACGTATTTTAATAGGTTCAGGCTAACATCTTAAATACATATAGTCAACTTTTGATACATCATTACTATTATGTAAATCAAAATATGAGAAAAACTTAAGAGTTCTGGGGATAAAAATATGCTAATGTCTCAACTTATCAATGTGGGTAACCTTAGTGGAGATGAACCTCCAAATTAAAGGGTTAGTTCCCTTTGGCAATCACCTAACTAAACTAAATTAATTACTTTAATGAGAAAAGGGTAAGAACTTTCTTGAACATGAAAAAGCTAACTATTTGAGATGATGCACCAAATACTTAGACTCATACCACTGCTTCTTGCAAACAAATAAGCATGTACTTAGCTATTTCTCTACACAACTCAATTATTTTTACATTCTTTATGGACCAAAATTTAATAAGAAGGCTTGAGTTATCATAGTTTTGAGAAGGAAAACATATAATGAACTATTCATATTCATTGCACAACTTATAACCTAAAAAAAGTATATATTTTTTTTATCTTGAGACGCTGGGATGACACAACATAACAAGGACTTATGAAATCACAAGAAAACATTCATCAATCATCATGGTACGCACAAAAAAATAGAAAGATGAGAAGGTTGAATCATTTTTTCACTGATATATAAGGTATTGCAATGACAATACAAATTCTGAAAATGCTTTAAAATGTGATAAATACATTGGTTTCAGTCTTCAAAAGACTTGTTGTGAGTTACAATACAGTTATGCCTAGAGAAGAGCTTACAACTGCTACAAATCTACGAAAAATACTATAAGAACTAGCCTTCAAAAGGATACCCAATTAAGTATTTATAAATTTCTTATACATAGAAAACATGCAACATGTGTTGCCGGAAAATATGCCACGTGTCCTTGCCTTGATGGTTGAAGAAGTCTTCTTTTTGTTGATGGATTGGATGTAACTGAAAATGGCCATTTAAACCCCTTGAAAGTGCTCCAATTTGTCATATTGATGAAGAACAAACTCCATCTTTGACTGGTCTATGGAGAAGACATTAGATTTTTTCCACTAAATGCTTGGAAATGGCTTGAAAAGGTCTCCAAATGCTATATCTGCTCAACTGCTGGAAGAAGTCTTCAACCTCCTTCCCTTATCCTTCCATATAGATAAAACATTTTATTAAATCATGATTTTGGGAAACATTTTTTTAACCAAGTGTGACTATTTTGGATGAAATGCAAAATTGGCTAACACTTTTAGTGACCTCCGTGAAATCCTTTCTTGCTAAGCATCTAAGACTAGTAGCCTTGACAAATCAATTGGGTATAGGAGTCATGAGAAACCTAAAACAAACTCAAACTCAGACCTGAACATGTTGCATGCATCTTCTAAAAGCTAACAAATAAACTGAGCAGTACTATTGAAACTAACCCAAAAGACTAATTGAGTGTGCTTGGCACTTGGAGAAAGAAATAATACTCAACTTTGTGTATCAACACTTATTGAAATGCAAACCTATACTATCCTAAACTAGCCAAGTGAAAAAATAATTTAAACAAAACCATTAACTAGTTCTACAAAATAGCTTCGCTTTCTCTTCAATTTGCAATGCTTGACATGCTCATAAGTAGCCAAGAGGAGGGGGGAAAATGAGAAGTGTTTGTCCAATTGTTGCAATGTTTCTAAAAGAACAAAAACAAATTCACCTACCTCATCTTTTTTATCATACACATTGTTACTTGAAAGTGGATAGGTGATGTGAGATTGTTGTCCTTCAATTGGAGATTCACAGTTGAGTGCAAGCTTAACCTCTGGCGATTCATTAGCCTCCATCACATATAGATGTCTTATAGGACAACCTCTTGTATGAACAAAACTTGGAAGTCCGATTTTGGTCTCTTTCTTGTAGATTGATTTCTCATCATTTTTCTGATCAGAATCACTCAGTGCATGTTATTCAAGTAGAAACATGTCTCCTTTCTTTATTCCATCATGTTGTTCACAAATTTATAACTTGGGAGATATTGACTTATCATCAAGTTTTGAGAAAAAAATAAATCCAGCTAATCCCAAAAATTGTATTCTTCAAAATCTTCCTTGCTTTTCTATATGAAAGGATTGGTTTCAACTTTATGACAAGTTTCTTCAAGCTCTTTGAACTCTAAAATAGGATCATCTTTGTGTTCTTCATGAGTCAAGGATTTATTTTCCCATTGATTTTCATGGACAAGAAACTCATTTTTGCATGTAGCATATTCATGTTCTCTTGAATTTATTGGTGTTGTCATTGCCATATCTTCTTCATCTTGCTCAATATACCTCAAGGATCTGTCAAGGGGTCTCTACCTATGACTGCTCAACCTATGATACTCTCGTAGGTACCTTCTCAACCTGGGGAACCTCCTGATCTGGGACCTGATGCCCCTGATCCACTAGACCTGATCTCCTCCGTCTGACCACCTGGGTCATCCAATTCATATATACATCTCTAGCAGATCTAGAACTGTTGGCTCCTGGTACGCTTGCCACTGCCACTTCTCAACCATCTTCCCCTTCATCATCTCCCCCATCATCATCTCCTCCATCGTCATCTCCAACACCATGATCTCCTATGTCTCCTCTGTATCCATCTCTACCATCCCCTCCATCTCCACCCCCACCTCTTCTCCCCCCACCATCCCTCGGTCATCTAGGAGCTCTATGTCATAGCCTCTTATCATCCTCATCTAGAACTGGCTCTGGCTCATCTGGACATGTCAACCTAGAAAACCTGTGTGCAGATAAATATACAACGTACTCATCTATCATCCCGCTATCTATCATGCATGATATATAATCCCAATCCACTAACCCCAATGATCGGTACTCCGTGCACGCTTGCTCATATGAAATAGAGGGCACCCAAGTAGCCACATCCAGTCTCCTGTGAGCATAATGAGTTATACCCTGTGGTATCCCCTGTACCCTTAAACTTCCTCAACTTGATTTCTTGAAGTTCAGTTTCCATTACCTTGGCTCTTGCTGAAGTGTTCAAGGAATATCGACCAAGTTGCAATGGATTGTGAGTGGAAATATTGATACCTTTCTTATGATTGGCTAGTTGGATTGCATGAACTACCATCAACTGTCTAGCCAAATCCATTAGAATGATTTTGTTATTGGGATATCTGGGTAGCATGTATGGCTTACCTTCAAATTATCCAACTCTCATGTAGGTGAAAGTTGGGAGCTATATGAATAAATTATTGGCAAGAGACACTGTTCCAGTGAAGATCGATGCATGATCGATGCTTAATGGTTGTCATCGATGGCAACTCATTTTAAAAATCACATCCGGTGTACATAGATTTGGTTTATCGAAAGTCATTTTGTTCATAAGGCATAAGTCTAGAAGGTGGAACACAGTAATCGGTAGAACATGAGATCATTGTGAACATCTTGATTTTGGTGATGTAATTTTGGTTGCGGTGATAAAGGTAGTTGATTCAAGATTTGAGGCAGATTATCTCATGACCCCGATATCCAGTGTTTATTCGTGAGCAAGATTGAAAGTCCGATATCTCGTAATTCAGTTAGAGCAGAGCTATTTTGATGTAATGTGTGTTGCGGATTTATTGAGTTGATTTCGGTGATTGGTTCCATGTTCGAGATAATTGAGTCGGCTTATGTGAAGCTTATTATCTTCTTATTTTGGTTTGCATTTGGATTTGTGGATGGATTAAGCCGACTTGGTGATACACATTTCATGTTGTGTGTTATGCAGTTTTTGGAAGCTGACATGGTAAATGATTCATTTTGTTGGTGCAGATATGTAAGATCGATATGGATGTACATTTTGGCATATGTGATGAACGAGGGAAGTCTTTATGAGAGATTTAGCAAGTTTGGTGAATGCGATTGAAATTTTTGGTGGTTCGGTGTGTGATAGAGTAGGAAAATAGAGCAAAACGATAGATCAATTGTAGGAGACAATCTAAACCTAATCGGAACTGCATTTTGGCATATGTAGATGCTATACTTCAGTTCATTCATTATTGTAATCAATTGTAGTAGCCTATAAGGAAGTGAGCCTTCCTCCGAGTTGTAGCCCTTTTGTATTTGAGCAGTGAGCTCTAGGCAGTGTGCCTGAATGCAAGTGCATTCCCCTTATGTAATATTATCACACTTTTGGCCATAGTATAATAATATTGTGGGTTCAAATACCACAGTGGTTTTTCCCTTTCCGGGTTTCCACGTAAAAATCTTGGTGTTATGGTTGTGTGGTTAATTGCTTTATGTTTATGCATTTCACTTTCATTCTCATGCATCTGGTGGTTTAAGAATCAGGTTGATAAGTTTGTGAATTACAAAACATCGATTCACCCTGTTGGAAACCAAGAACACTGAGAGGGGGGGTGAATCAATGTTCTATTGGAATGGATAAATTTAACCTTATTAATACAACAACTTATCAAACGGTAAACATAAAAGCATATAACAGTAAGCAACAATGTAATCACAAACATGAACACCATAACACCATAGATTTATACGTGGAAAACCTCAAAGAGGAAAAACCATGGTGGGATTGGAGACCCACAATATCTATCCACTGATCAGATGAATAAATATTACAATAAGGGGCCTGCACATGCAGGAAGGCCAGCAACCTAGAGCACGCTGCTCATCACAAAAGGAGTCTCACTAACTACATAAAACATCAGACAACAATCTGGAATGAAGATTGAATTGCAAGTATAACATATCCCATGCCTGATTACAATTCTGGTTAAGCTCGATACCAAAGGCCTAAAACCTCTTTCACAATTCCAACTCGATCACCTATGATCGACCAAATCCTCTGCCTGAATAATTATTTCATTATTTGCTCCTATACATCCTTTTCATCCTCACATATGATCTACAATGAGATCTTCCATCATATATATACCAACCTAGGACCTAAACAATTAGGGCGGCCACCTAAAATAATACAGTAAATTCATAACTTAAACTCGCAATCTAATGATCAACCAAGTCGGCTTAGGCCAAAAAAAATGTAAACTAATTCTTAAATCCTGTTGGTAACACATCAGGAACATCCTCCAACATGTTACAGAAACCGGTCCATAACCTAGATAGCACATGACCTAATTTAGGTCCACACATGCTAAAGCACTGATCCCAATCAAACAAGTCTCGAACACGGTCACCATTAGCATCTTGAATCTCTACTAGAAGTCGTACCAACACCACTTATGCATAACATCAAAGATCTTCAACAAACTCTGTCGGTGAAACCCTCAGCGGATCAACAAACCAAGCTTACCAACATATAGGATATCATCCGATCACCAAATCAAAACCAATTGAATGTGATACACATCTGGAACACATGAATGACCAATCCAAATAAATTCCGTAGACCAAGGCATATCAGATCAACATGATCCAATCCAACCAGAAACCAAACATCCTACCAGGACCAATCAGATATCGGTAAACAACCAAAGCAGCTGGTGTAGCCGATGTTGCCATAAATGATAAACATTAGTGCAACACATAATCAATTCCTCCAAATTGCCAACACACCCCCTCTCAATATTCATTGGTTCCAACACAAACATCCATACTCATTCACTTTCCTCCATGTTGTCTCAAAGAATCTCTTGTTCTTAAGTGTTTTATCAAATAGGCACATGAAGTGGCCAAAGAAAGCATCCTGCACTATTCTATAATGCATTCTACTAGGCCTCAGAGCGAGTTGTTCATAATATCTCCACACTGGTACTAGTGATCTATCACCTTTGATAGAAAGACCACGAAATTGTCTAAGTGACACCGCTATGTACACCAAGTATGAATTCATGTAGAAGGTGAGGGTGATTGGGACTTTTGCCAGTTGCTTGCATAGGTTGTCATTGATGACTTCACCCTAGAAAATTTGAGATTGCCCCTTGCCCATGACTATGATGTACTTGTACATCCAAATTTCAAACACGTTAGAGTGTCTTAAACCCATTATCTTACTGAGAAGTGTGATCATATCACTAACTTCTTCAACAAAGTTAGAGCGATACACTTGGGCCATCTTGGGAAACATGTCTTGGGAATTATGAGGCATTTAGAGTTGATGTGTCTTATGTAGTCTGACCTTCTCTTGTTGTAATAATCTAGAGCACTCTTCATAGAGATGTATGCATACACATGGACAGTGGGTACTTTGAAGATCTTATCAATAGTCTCTACATCTAATCTAATTATGACATTGGAATCATCATCCTTGGCTGTCCTAGATCCACTATCAAAATGAGAAGCACATGCAAGTACAAACTCAGGCTCCAAGGTAGCCACTAGGAAAGTGGAAACAAATGAATATGATCATTCGAGAAAAATTGCATGCCATGAGTTAGTGATACCTTTGCTCTTTCCAAAAACTCAAACATGTCAACGTGTCCAATCTCTATGTCTCTGATCTAATCAATGAGAGAAACCACTTGAGTGGGAGCGTTCCCATTTTGATATTTATCATATTTATATTTCATCTTCTTGTTGGAAGGATATGTTGGCTCTTCTATCACTGAATAAGAATATGCAACACTGTGATGAAAAGTCAAAAGAGTAAGAACATCTTCAATAGCTATTGGGGATTCCATAATGAAAAAAACTTTGAAAATAAATACTCACACCAAGACTTGCATGATTATTTATCATGAGGTAACTTGGACCAACATAAAGATTCTTTGTGGATAAGCTTTGGACAACAACAAGGGAGGAATTTGAATCTTGAAGGGTCATCTGCAAGTGAAATGGAAGCAAGGAAACCTTCACAACTCGCACTTGTAATCGAGTCTGTAGGACCTGACTCCAAATGTGAGTTTATGAGTGGCAATGGATGCTTGCAATTGGGTCTTCAAGACTTGATTACATATGAATAGCATGCACCATAACTCTTAGGAGCAGTTTGAGCATGATGATAAGCTTCTACTTGCAGTCGAGTTTTAAGACCCGATTGCAAGTAAATAAGGTTGCAATGACTAAAAATGAATTTGTAATCATCACTCAGAAACACAATTTAATACAAGAAGGAACATCAAGGAGTAAAAACATGATCACTTGCAAAAAAGAAGAACAAGCTTGCAACCGAGTCTCTAAGACCCGCTTACAAGTGCTCATCACTTGTAATCTATAAAACTCATGAATGCATATGAGGGGCGATCGATAAGAAACTTGCAACAAGCTTTAAAAGGGCTAATAATGAGGGAAGGTCGATGCTCAATTAGTGGGACATGAATAAAAGAAATATGCCGCTTTGACAAAGCACAAACTCACTATATGAGCAAATATGTAAGGGAGATCATGGCGTGAAAGCAGATGCATGTGAAAGATGCCAAAACCCAAATATAAAAAGAAGAACATGAGCTTGAAAAACGGACAATGGTGAATATGCGAGTTTTGGCAATGTTTGAATTAATCTTGTGATGCGGAAGAGATGAATGTATGCACGAGATAAGACATGGAATACAAAGGATGTGAAATAAACTTTTAGTCTAAGATTGGATTATAAGATTCAAACCACAAAAATCTAGAAAGAAAACACAAGAACAAAACAAATAAGAGGAAAGACATACTTGAAATTCGTCAAAACTTGAAATGAAAACCCCAAAGATGAAAGAACAAAGCTCAAAACTCTCAATGGTAGCCTTCTTGAAGGAAAATGGAGGAGAAAACCAAAAAAAACTAGGAAGCATTAAAAGCAATCCCTCTAAAATCACCTAAGTCGAGGCAATTGTGTAGGGCAAAGCTAAATGCAAAACACAACACAAACACTTGTAATCAGGACTTAAGAGCTCGATTAAAGAATTATAAGATAAAAGAAAGGAAAGAACTAAATGTTTAATTGGGCCATAGACACTCAATTACACATGTAAAAACTTCATTTAAAATAAATAAGACTTCATCTACTTGTAATCGGGTCCTAAGGACCCAATTGCAAGTAAATAATATGGACACTTGCAAAACTATAAAAAAGATAACCAAACTTGTAATCGGGTTTAAAAAACTCAACTACAAGTGAGAAAATAAGAAAGAAAACTAACTCTACTTACTTGAAATCGAGTCTTGAAGACCCGATTACAAAGTTAACAAAGTTCACTTGTAATGCCTCCAAAAAGTTCCTCAACTTGCAATAAGACACCAGAAACCCGATTTTAAACTAAGCGAGGCAAAAACAAAACCGAAAACAACCAAAACTTAACAATGAAAACCAAAAGAAAATGTACACTTGATTAGACATTAATCAAGATAAATTTTGACCTCAAAAAGAATAAATTAGAGACATAATGATATGAATTTTTACAAAAAATTCAAAGGGGTTGCCTTCATTTTTAGATTACAAAAACGAGGACAACAAGAACACAAACATTGGGCTCCATAGGTGGAATTTATGCTCTCCAAGAAAGACATCTCATTTGTGGCTTAAAAAATTTCATCTAGTCACTTCACAATAGTTGGTGATGTCACTCTATGTGTAGGCAATACAGTGGCTGGTGGGCTAGGGCTTAACCTCCCTCAAGATGCTTGTGACTAGGAGACATACCCCTACATCTAATCCCTCCATTACGGGGAGGGATTGGGTTGGTCCTAAATAAAACTAGGACAAAGTGTTGAAACGTATTTATTTTTCAAAATCCTCATCAAATTATAATTTTTTAAAAATTAGTTGTAGCATATATGATTTATTACAAACACCTTTGAGGAGCTTGTTAAGTGAGGGTCATGTTTACCTTAATCAAGTCCCTTGGATGACCAATTCAACAACATGTGAACAAATATCAAAGACATCATGCAACCATGCAATATACATATTTATTTCTAAGTATGCATATGCTTATGCAATTGTGAATGCTCATATGTTTTTCTTGAAGAATGATGGAAGTAGTAAGTGCAATCTCTTTATTCTAAATTTTAGATGTGTTAACATGAATGAGGGTTTGTCCTTTTATACAACACCCTGGTGTATAATTTGAAATGTTTCGTAGTCAAATATGCAGACAATTTTTTTTTTTGATCAATAAAAGGCTGAAGACAAATTATATTAGATTATAAAATATTACATCCATATAATAAATTTGAAAGCTGAGTTGAACTCTAGGCTAAACTAGATAGGATTATGACTAAGTTAGACACATATATCTTGCAAAATGATCTCAAACACACCTCCTTAAAGTTGATACAAGCCTTTATATAATAATATTGAGCCATGCTCGAGGCCATAAACTAAACATTTACACCCAATGCACGTCCAAAAAAGACTAACATACTCAACTTAGCCGCTAACCCAAGTCAATACTAAAGGGACTAAATTCCACAACCAGAGACGAACAAACCAGAGTAGACAACCAGAGCATGGAGACTAGTCCAAAATCCATGCATATATAAAAAATTATCACCTGGGAAATACGAGCACCAACAACTAATTCCTTACGCTTCTTCTTTTGCTAGAGAAGACTTTGATCAACAAACACACACTCCCCATATGGAGAAAGACGCTTCACGGGGGCTGAGGATGACCCAATCTCCACTAAATGCAACCCCAATTCTCATGTCATCTTACTGGCCTCTCTAGTTCAGACGGACAAACTTCTTGCTGATGAGGGATAGGGCCGCCAACATCCACCTCATATATGTAGACAATAATTAATAGTAAAAAAAGGGAATGAATTTATTTTAAATTTAATTTTTAAAAAGTGAACATCAATTTTATTTTTTTTTATAGGTAATAGGTCGTAGCCGCAATATTTTTGAATTATTATTATTATTATGTTTGATTAAATTGACCCAAGACCTTCCCCATCTTATGGAAGCCCAAGAGTCGCAGCTTAGAATTCCACTTTAGATGTCCCTAATGGGAATTGAACTTGGGTCTCCACAATGAAAACCCAGTGTTTTAACTAGTTATGCTCAACCCCTTGGACAAAAGTAAACATCAATTTTATATCATACTATAATTTAATATTATTATTCAAATCTAAAAATAAATGTAAAAATTAAAATTAATTAAAACTCATCTAATTTGTCAATTTTTAATGTTACTTAGATACTAATTATTATAACCCGTTCATCGGTTTTCCAGGGTTCATCCTTCGAGTAAGGTGGTCAGGAGAGGTGAAGAGGTGTGGGCTAGGGTAGAGCAGGGATGGATTAAGATCAACTTTTATGGGGCATAGAGAGGTAACTCGGGCATCTCAAGTGTTGGGTCTGTAGCATGTGATGAGGAGGGGAAGGTCCTCTTCAAAGGGGCGCAAAGGTTGCAAGCTCGGATGAATAATGAGGCTGAGGTGCATAGTGCCTTATTAGCGGTGGAATTGGCCAATAACATGAATATCCCAAGAGTGTATCTAGAAGGGGACTCTAAAGTGGTGGTGGATGCAATTATGAAAGGAGTGTCTCTGAGCTAGCGACTAAATAAATTTGTATCAATTATTTACTCAAAACTTAATGTTTTTTAGGATTTTCGTATTTCTCATATTAGGAGGAGGGGGGGGGGGAATGTGATGGTAGATGCATTATCCAATGTGACGTGTGAATTGGATAGATGTGTGACGAGATGGTGGGGGGTGATGATGCTATTGTCCAATGGCATTCTTAGTCGGCTTGTACAAATTTCATACTTGATTATTAATGCGAAGTGTGTGATGAGGACGTCTAGTTCTCTTCCCGAGTGCATAGGCTGGCTCCACTGAAGTTGACAATTAATGTCGATTTATCCTGCAGTGATGGTGGAGCCTAAGGAGAGTGCATTTATGGAGAGAGTGGGGAAGTGTGTGTCATTTCTTGCATATTTAAGAAGTTTTTTGGTCAGCGAGCGTGGTTTTTCACTTAAAAGTTTATGGTTGACACTTTGGTTTTGTAATGGAGGTCAATTTCACATTAAAGACTTCAAACTTCTCACTGCATTTTGGGGGCCTGTCTGAGAGCGGAGGCTAAAGAACATGTTTCGCTCTAAGGACCCCCTGTTGATTAGGAGTGTGCGGTTGGTTCTCGGTGAAGAGTTGGGATTGATTGGTCATTGATACCGAACTCGTGCCGATTTATACTCCCTTATCATGGAGTGGGGACTTGAGCTAGATTCTTCATGCAAGCAGGTCCGGAAGGTGATAATACCAACGGAGTTCCTTGACAACATGGATTCGCTTCTGGAGTGGGATATACCGGGCGATGGTGTAATGCCCCGCCAGGAAACCCCGAAGGGATTAAGCCATAACACAAGAATAGAGTGCAATAATTTTTTTTTTAAGGTTACAACACATAAGATGCAACAAGATATCAAAGATTCAGATTACATAGCGGAAGACATCAACTAACACCTAAAGAGTTTCCCTAACGAGATTACTTAAATTTCACAATTCACTTAACTCACACAATTAATCCAAAAGCTGAATATCGTAATAACGAGATAATTCATAATCAGGATAATTTCTTTCGAAAGATGGAAATATAAATCACAAGCAAGGATTCATCATTAAGATCCATTCATAATCTTCATTCAAGCTTTTCATTTAAAATCACAAACCATACATCTAACATTCTAATACACTAGGATTTCATCATAACATAAGAGATCTTTCCAAGCATATTTAAATTCCTTAACAACAACTGAGTATAATTCATTACTCTAAGTTACATTCTTTCATATTCCAACTTATTGCATTTCAAAAGACGATTGCATACTAGCATCTACGATAAATATCATCTAAACTACTTATGCATTCGATCAACATGGCATTCAAGAAGGAACTGAACATAAGCATTTATAGTTAATTCCATTTATCCACTTAACCATTCTAACATAAGCTAATCATACATGATAAAGCTGAATAAAGGAAACATAAGAGAATACATCACATAACACCATAATGATCTCGGAGTTCACCCCTAAAGGGCTACATCTCTGGGTCTGCTCAACTGCAAGACCCCTCTGATAAATAATAAAGTTAAGAATACAAGAGGTTACACCATTACAATCCGGCCATCAAGGCGAATTATAAACAATATACAAACGACCGCATCGGTCAATAATACAAAAACGATCCTTGAAAAGAACAGGATCCAGCTGAACATAATCAAGCTAATACAAAGGTCCAGAAGAGCATCCATAAAACTGAGCCATCACCACCCAAGGTCTAACATGAAACCGACACTCACAAGGGCAGAGACAAAAGGACGACTCACAAAGGTACTCCTAACAGGACAAAACGACAACACACTAGCAAACGTAGGGACAAGTGTCATCACACAACCTGGTATGGTTACCATGGCAAGTCTTCATAGGTCCCGACCCCATACACTGGGTCACCTTGGCAACCTAATCTGAGCTTCCGGCCCATCCAAGCCTCATGTGGACCCACTCATCCTCTCGTGATGACAAGGATGGTAGTTTGCCATTTCAGGCCTTCCCACAGCATGTCGAGTCTATGATAGCACTCATCCCATGTGTGAGGCACATTATCTTATTTAGAGATTACATTCTAATCTACTGTTAGGTTATCACTTATTAGACTCACTTTCGACAGGTTACCCAACAGCCATTTTGGGCGCGGCCCCCAATCGAAAGCCACTTTCCCATACGACACTAGACTATACTCGGACGAACTCAAAACCAAGGAATACATATGGTTAGACGAACGGAGTTCAAGAAGGGAGAAACAATCATCTGGTCAAACATGACTCATAGATACACGCTTACTAACGGTACTCTAACTAGAGACCTGACCAACAATGGTCAACCACAATCCTCATTCGACTCACACAAAAGGGATATGATCAAAACGACACTACCACAATACAACAGTCAACTCGGAATCGAGGACTGAAACAGGTACCCCAAGTCAATCTATACGACATGGTCCTACTAAACAAAGCAAAACATGCCATTTCATAATTAAAGGCGAATACAGAAATTACACTCGCAAGGCAATAATCAGAAAAGACAATATTTCCTCAAGTTGATTTAATCATTACAAGTCGATCGAGTTTTCTACAAGATCTAAATCAGCTTACAGTTATCTACCTCAACTAGGGATAAGTTGTTCTTGGTTTTCTAACTCCTAAGGTTCAAAGCATCGAACAGGAAATTAAGCCATAATGAGTTTTTAACCAATTCATATTAATAAATCTCAGACAACCATTAATCAACTAAAATAAGATATTTAATCTCCAATCCAAAACGTCATTAACATACTGGTCTAAAATCAATCTCTACAGATTCATAATTTCAATTCCAGATACATTAAACGGATTACGGAAATAAAAATGTAGAAAGAGAATCTAAATGGAGGTAATCATTTCCAATGCATATCGTTAAATTTCTAATGCCCAACGATAAATATTTCACTACTTTACAATTACTCAAATGATATGTTCTACGATAAAATTTAACATCATCAAGCAGTAATTACATCGTATTTCAACGATTTTCCAATAACATTTTATTCTCTATTATTTTTAAACAAAACTGCCTCAATTAGCCAAATGTTCAAATCAGCTAGAAGGTGAGATCTAGATTTATTAATTCAAGATCAATCAGAATATAATCAAAGATATTCAATTGCGAAGTTAACAGTTTTAGAACTTGATTAGAAGGGGTGCATAAATCATGAAATGAAATTGAATAATGATCGACTTATAAGCTCCGTTACAAACTTCGTCAATATCAAATTAACATTAATCAAAATTTAATGCCACCTTAATCAAGATTAAAAACTAATTAAAACTCAGCATTAAAATAACATACATTAACATGATATTACCTATCATATGCATTTTTTTTTTAATACTAAAAAAAAACATGCATTAAAAAAATGATTTTTAAAAAAACTACGTTTAAAACAACAAAAAACGCATTTAAAAAATTAAGTGGAGAGGCGAGCTGAGCGGGCCGTGCCCTAACCCTAGCCGCAGTCCACACCGAAACGCAGGGGAGCCCATGCGGGCGGCGCCACTGCGGTGCCCGCAGGTCCGCGGCGCCCTGCGGCCACTACGGCCCTGCGGTCACCGCAGTGTGCCGCGCGCTCGAGCCTTAAACGCCAGCGAGGGGGGGGGGAAATAGGGGGACGAGCAGGGGAGAGGGGAGGAGGAGTGGGTGGGGCTCCGCTCCCCGCCTCCAACCCCAACCCACGGGTTTAAACAAAAATAACGCCCGGCTCGCTACGAAAATGAATACACAGCGTGGTAACTCAAACACACAGGCTCAAAATAAATTTTTTATATCTATTTTAAAAAAAAAAAAAAAACACAGTTCGGAATTAACACAAACAATAAACCCAACTCAAATATGGATTAAAATTTTCGGTTCGAGAAAGATCCGATTTCAATGAACATATTTTGGTATCAAGATTCTTGATGGAATTCATTTCCCCATACACAATGGGATTCAAACCACCCAGAAGGAAACATTGAGGGATAACCAAAATCTCAAAACAAAATTTCCAGCCACTTCCAAATGGACAATCACATTGAATTTCAATCACAAATTCATTTCTTTCAACCAAAACAGTAAATTCTTTTGGCAACAAGAAAAACCATTCAGAATTCCTACCTTCATTCGCAATCCTGGTATAGCTGAGGGAGAGCCCACCTGCCAGATCCAGCATCATTCCTTCCCAAAAACCCCAATTCCATTCCCAATTTTCTTTCCCAAAATAAAATTCATCAAAAATGTCCATCCCTCCAAATTTCCCCAAATTTGGGTTATATGGAAGAGTTGACCCAAAAATTTATATTTTTGGAATTAAAAATTTTTATTTACAAATAATTCTCCAAATTTAATACTTTCTAACTATAGCAACCAATTGACTTGCCTTTTCAATCAAAAATCGATTTCCTCAATTAATACGATTTAACCTTTCAAATTTTAAAAGCCAACAGAATGCAATTAGAATCTATTGAAATTTAAATACAAAACTTCTTTTCATCAGCATATATATAATGCATTTAATAATCAAAATCAGTCATTTAATCGAATTCCCTCCCAATTCAAAACAAGCAATACAATATCAACGAAAATCGCATAACGAATTCCCGATTAATTTAATCCATTAATCTTCAATGCACAATGCATATTTAATCAAGATAATTACTAAGGACTAATTAATCAAATTAACCAAACACACCAAGCACGCAAAACGAGAAGGTCAACCAAACATACGACTCGCAAACCCAAACAAAAAAAGGGATTACCGACAACGACTGACGATGCTCACTTGAGCACGACTAAGGTCAACCAGGGTCTTACGACCACCTAATCCAACTCTAAGGATTAAAAAGGGTATGCTCAAACCTGCAAAACCGGGTGAAGACGAACCTCGCACTCATGCGGTGTTGTACCTGAAATTTCCTGCAACCAAAGAACATACGTGCATACATATATAATAACTTAATGAGAGCATTAGTCCGATACTAAAATCACGAGATAGGAACACTGAATAACTTGCATACAACTAGTGAGAAAACCACATCAACAGTGATGCGCAAAATCAATCATCTGACTATAACATAATATTACGATAAACTGATCAAGATTAAACCAAGGTTAGAAATAGATTAGGGCAGGGGTACTACAGATGGGTTTGACAAGCATGAAGGGGTGCTGGAGTTCCATCAAGAATTGAGAGGCAAGTATATCCCCTTTCTCAAGTGGCGGGAAGCGGTGAAGGCAAGATTTAGAGAGGCGACGAGGAGAGGGTGGGAGGCGTTGAAGATGTTTGCACATATTATGGAGCTGGAGGAGGTGATTCATCAAGCTCGGGGGGAAGTAGGAGACAAGGAAGTGATAAGACGAAGGCTAAGGCCGAGGACTAGATGCACGAAGGCAGTGATGGAGAGCAGGAAACAAACCCTGACAATCCTTCTAGGTAGTCCTCTGTGAATTGTATATGGTGTGCTGTCTTTGTTGGGAGTTTATTCCCGTTTCTATGTTTATCAGACTATGTCAATTTTGTTGATTTGCTCTGTATCGACTTGTTGCATTTTTGTGCATAGTGATATGCTGAATTTTTTTTGGATTGGTGGTCTATGAAGTTGATTTTGGATGAATGGTTTTGTCTAGGCTGGGTGGTTTGGGTGGTTGGTGGTTTTGTGGGTAGTTATGACAAAAAATATTTTCTTTCCTTTGTAATTATAACTTTCTTTTTCTATATTAATAAAATCTAATATTATCGATTAAAAAAAAATACTAATTATTATATAAAATTTACTCTAATCAAAATAAATCTTAACTTTTTAATACATACAATTTTTACCACTAAAATTTATTTTATGAAATTTATTGGCACTTGAAAATAACCATTTTGATTTTTAAAACAAAAACTACAATTTAAATGTGAGTGGGGGCACCATTCTATGAGAAGGATAATATATAGGTCATAAAAGTTGCATTTCAAAAAAAAAAAATCTCTTTTGAAATCCTATAATCAAATTATAATAAAGAGGGCACTTCCATTATAAAATATTGTGAGAGATGATTAGACAAATACCACCATAACGAAAGGAATTCCAAGTAGATGTTTGTACAATAAAGTTAGATGTAGACAACTGAAATTATATATATAATTGTATATTCCATTTCAATAGATTTTAGAAAACAATTTGATTTGATGTGAAAAGTAGTCGTTGTCATTACATTATCACCATCATAATTATTACCGTCACCATATCATTATCACCATTATCAAAATTTTATTATTATTATTATTTTAATTTTGTTTTTTGAATTTACATCATAAATTTAAGTAAACATTTTTTATTTAATTATATATTATTAAAATTGAATATTGTATAATAATAATTAATTGTATTTAGTAAATATTAATATGAAGTTTGCATTTGTGTTTATTATGAAAATTAAAAATAAGATTTAAGTTATTTTGTTATATTATTTTTAATGGTGAAGGTTTTTTTTAAGATTTTTTAAAATTTAATATACATGTATTTAAATGGATATGTCTATTAAATATATATGTATATTCATTTCGTTATTTAGAATATGTTTTTTAATATGTGATTATACATTCGAAGCCATTTTATTAGTGCATGCATCAATTCACTGTGTTGCATGACTAGTGTCGCTTCTAAATGTAGTGACCCACATTTAATTAAAAGAAAGCAATATTTTGAATTTTTTTATTAATCATGCATAGTATGAATGCATGCATGATGACCATACACTAGAATGTTACTCTAATGCAATTACAAAATAATTATATTATAAATAAAAAATTTAAAGTCAAAGGATTGTAGCTCGATGATTGAAGTATAATTGATGAAGATGATGGCATGTTTTTTGATTACGCTATTCACCAAGATTTAACACAATAGATGTGCAATAGAACCAAACTCGACCTTTGGATGACTAATGGTAATTAACCAGTTTTAAGACTAAAATTAACATTATTTTTTTATTTTTTTTTAAAATTGAATTGAGTTGTTAACATCAAATCTCATGTAACGATCTGTGAACTTAATATATTAACTATTTTACTAAATCAATGGCATTTTCCTATAATGCAATTTAAAAAAAAAAAAAAATTAATAAAAAATCTAAGGTTAAAGGGTTGTAGCTCAATATTCGAAGTATAACTAATGAAGATGATGGTATGTTATTTGATAATAACTTTCTCCAAAATTTAAATCAATAGATGTGCAATCGAATCAAGCTCGACCTTTGGGTGACTAATCCAGAAGGGTTGTAGTTCAATAATTAAAGTATAACTTATGAAGAAGATGGTATGTTCTTTGATTATACCATTCACCAAGATTTAAATCAATAGATTTGCAACTGAACCAAGCTTTGACCTTTGGGTAATTGATGGACACAATCCCTTGTCACAATTACTTAATTGAAAGACAACTTTTACGCGAGATATGTCTATTCATCATATTAAAATCTATTTAATTAAAAAGAAAAAAAATCTATATGTCATTTTTTTTTTGATCGGTTAATGAGTCTTTTTATTAATAGAAATAAGAACAATACATCTTTGTTAGAGGGAGCAAAAAATGAGACTGAAAATCTCTCCAGTTGATTTCTCAAAAAACACCACAAAAGCCTAGGACAAAAGCATCCCCCCTCTCACTATGAATCTGCCATTACACCTCCCATGAAAGCTAATTAAAAACATTTATAGAGAATATACATCCAGAAGTAGCATACGAATGTACATATAAAAGACATCTAAACAAAACTAGATTCTACAAATAGGGCTCAATTTGCAATCACTATTTCCTTGCCTTTGGTGCTAGGCGGTGACCCTCGACCATCCATGGTTTGAGATGAAAACACAACCTCACGATGGTCGGGAGGAAATCCAATCCATAAAGTTCTGTCAGACTTCTTCTTGGAACCTCTTGACTTGTCCTGTTTTCGTCGCAAGGAGGGAGCTACAGACACATGTGTCGTACACTTTCCATAGGGTCTCCATTTCTCCAATTCCCTCCAAATATTACGTGCCTCAAAATCCTTCAAATACTCCTTCACACCCTTTAGAAGAAGAATAAGAAATTATTTTAACGTCCACAAGACCAAATGTAGCCTATGGGACAAAACTGCCAACCACACTGGATTAAGCACTGATTGCCTTTTGCATTCCAGTTCTCTTCTTATGCAGCGTGATGATAAGTGCACCCAACTTCTCAACAATTCCCTCACTGAAAAGATTGTCCCAAGAGTTAGCTATCAAGATGTTAATATAGCTGTCCATGTTGTCCTTGAAAGCTTCACATTCTAAAATGAAGTGTTTTTCCATTTCCACTTTACCCATTGAGCAGAAAATGCACACTCTCTCCTCTTAATATTTTTTAGGTCTTTTCCAACAACTGGTTTCACTACAAAGCTGGTGAGAATTAGTTCTTAATTGATCAATAAGGATTTTGGCTCTCCAAGGAATATTGGCCCCTATGTACGTCTTTTTCTGATAATTACAAGTGGGGTTAAACTCTTCAATATAGTATTTTTCTTTCTCCCAAGGTTTTTATCCCAAGTGCACTTGCAAAACTTGTCTATAACAAATTCTTTTATCTCCTTGCTATAGGTGGGGCACGCATTCAAGTAGATATTCCATTTACTTAACCATTTGTTATTTTGTTGCATCCAAGTCTTCTTTCTTTTGCATAGAGTATCATTAAAGACAATCCTAGGCCATTGCTCCTCATCCATTCTCTCGATTCTTTTTAAATAACTTATGAGTCTCATCATAGCAATAGCCTCAATGGGTGCTGCCCCCACTTCACTCAACATAATGTCATAAGATATTGAATTTTTAAGCTTGAACTTGTTTATACCAACCTATGCCAAGGCCCTTCAGACTTCCTTGTCATTGGTTGTGCTCCATATGAGGAAAGGGCAAAGAGGTGGAGTGAATTCAATAACCTGCAACCACGTACCACTCGGGCATACAAACCCTTGCCCTTCATGTGCCATGGACATAAGACTTCTGAATCCCCCACTCCACTCCTCTTTGAGGAAGTTGTCAACCAAACATTGCACTACTTCCTTCATTTCCAATTCAAAACACCAGGCGACGAACATTGACGCCACATCCGTGTTGCATTTGTGTTTGAATTTGGCCTTCAAATACTTGTCACCCAGGATGATTTTGACGCGGGTCAAGAAGTCTCTGTCATCAAATTTAAAGATATTGGAAAGCCCTTTTCATTAAAATTTAACTAATCATTATATAGAATGAACAATTTTGAACAAATGTTTTATAGTTATACAAAATTCTCTATTTTAAATGATTGTAAAAATGTCCTTTATTTATATTTCTATTGGTCTACATTAGAAACATTTTTATTTTTTATTTTTTATTTTTATAAATGATGTGTTTTTAATTCATGTGATCAAATGTTAATCGTATTGATGGCTTGAATGACATGATCACTATTGTATTAATGGCTTGAATGACATGATCACTATTGTCTATGTCATATTTTGACTTGAATGTGTATTTTTTATTGATTAATTTTAGCTGCAAAAATAATGTCACTAATTTTTTTTTTAAATTGGAATGTTTTAAATTTTGTGGTTAAATTGTAAACCTTATTATTTTGAATGAGAGTGTATAGTGTTATAGATATGACATAATAGCAAAACAATTTAATAGGAAAGTTATTTCACCTACAATTTGACAAATTGCAATTATTTTGTTGATAATTTAACAAATTGTAATTATTTTGTTGATTTCAATTCATCCACATACATACAATTTTTTTTTGTTGGATTTTTTAATATACTAAATTATTTTAGTTATATTTGTATGCTATTTTTTTTCATATTCACACACTTTCGTTGATTTATCATCTTTTGAGATTTTGATTCTCAAAAGTTTAAAAACAAAAATTGTAATCTTTAGACTATTTGGAAAAAGTAGTGATTTCTAACAAATTAGTAAGCAAATCTTTTGTAGTCTCAATTCAATTCTATTATTTTGAAGATTTATTTAGAAGTCTTCGAATCTTTAATATCTTAATCCACTTTACAAAACAATATAAATTAGATTTTTCCTTTAGCAATACTAATCAAATCTTTAGACCAATACAAACAATCACATTATAGACATTTGACTTAATGCATCTCTTTTTTTTTATTAAACAATATACATTAATAGCTTCATCAATATTTTTAAAAAATGATTGATGCAAAGTCCTTATCCATATGGAAAAGGATAAGATATTTATTTAGTGTAAGAAGTGTCTGAATAGGAGGTTGCATAGTGTAAAGGTGTGGAGAGCGTCGGACCGCATGATGGGACGAAGTCCACATCCCAATACAAACATCTAAAACCGTACAAGCCGAGCTTTACCAATTTCCACAATAAAAGGGCATTTGAAATATTGCTGTGCAACAGTGCAAACCTGACGGAGAGAGACACAAATTTCTACCATTGAAAAAGAAAGAGAGAAAGAAATGAAATGCACGGTAGAGGCGTACGCGTCGATTAATAGAAGGGTGAGGGGTAGTTGGTCACTTTTTAAATTTTCTCACCACGCAGAAATGCAGGGGAAATCGACAGGGCATATAAAAATACAGCAAATACGAATCACATCAAGATGAGCTGTAATACAGAGAGGTGTAAGAGACGCGAGACGGGACGCATGCCATCAACGGCTCGGTGTAATGGAAGGTTGAGATCGAACGGCAGCAAAGTGGCGGGCGCACTCGAGGCGGCCCCACAGAGGACCTCGCTGGGTTTGTGAGGAACACGTACAGCCGTATAGACAAACACAAATGTGGGAATGTGTGCGTGTGGGGACGAAAGGGAATGGAGGCACCAAACGAACAGGAATGGTGGAGAAGACCTCCGTGCAATAACGCCTTGCTTGCATATTATGGACACGAACCCACTGCTAACAACTTTACAGCAAATGTTTTCAAGTCTTGGCACAATTATTATTGTTTCCCACGCCCTTGCGCCGCCCCTGCGGTTTTTTCTTTGAAATGAGGCGATTTTCCGCCGGCATCGGCTTGCAACAGCCTCAACAAGGTACCTGCTTGTTTGATTTTAGTTTCAAGTTTCTAGTTTGTCATGGAGTTCTGAAACGTGTAGCGAATTAAGGATGCTTCTCTAGCTAAATTTGCAGAGTATTATGTTATTTTTCTTTTCCTTTGAGCTTCAAGGCCCGTGCATCGAACTCGTGACCTGCTTGTAGCTAAATTTATTTCAGTTTATTTATTTTGTAAAGGAGGATTTAAAGATGGAGGCCGCCAATTGTGCTTTCTATGTTTGCGCCGCCTCTCGACCTCGTGCCCTGCATTTAGCTGAAATAGTATAGTTTGTACTGATTTTCTTTTGAATTTTGTAACGTGTTACGAACTCGCGACGTCTGTCTAGTTAGTCGTATGCTAATTTTTTTTCTTTTCCTGAGCTTCTAGGCCCGTGAATCGAACTCGTGACCTGCTTCTAGCTAGATTTGGTGTCACAACTTCAGTTTATTTTTGTGTAATGGAGGATTTGAAGATGCAGCCCGCCAATTGTGCTTTCTATGTTTTCGCCGCCTATCGACCTCGTGACCTGCATTTAGCTGAAATATTTTAGTTTTCACTGTTTCTCTTTTGAATTTTGCAACGTGTTTCGAACTCTATGGTAATTTTTATCTTAGTCTCTTTTGTCGAATTCATGATCTGCTTCCAGCGAGATTAGGTATATTACAACTTTAACTTTTTTATTGGAAAGAAGATTTTGAAGATGCTGGTTGCCAATTATGCTTTATACGCGCACCCGCGTGCCTAACTCCAGACCTGCATTTCACTAAGTCATTGATTTTTTCCTCGTTATTTTTGCTAGATTTTAGTTTTGTTTTTGAAGTCTTGAAACGTAATTTGAACTCGCGATGTGTATGAGCTGCACGTTATTATTTTCCTCAATAATTAGGTTGGCAGCTCTACTAAACTTTGCCTATTGTCCTGTTGGTAGCCAACTAACAACTCTTACAGATAGTTTGAGGTTGCATTATGTCAAGTGAAAGATGAAGTTGTTCTGACTAATAGATGTAAGGAAGCTAAGGTTGAATGAATGAATGATGATTTTTTATGATGTCCACGAGATCAGGCAGTTTATGGGACCCAAAACTGAGAACAGCAGAAGGACCACTAAAGAATCAACTTCATACATGACTTCATACACTAAATTTTGAGAGAAGAATATGCAATTCTTTTTAAAACTGATTTTAACTTGTAATAGAATAATGTAGAAACATATGAAACTGAATTAAGCAACATACCACAACGGAGTGATTTAGCTGGGGAAAACCCCGCTCCAAAGTAGTTCAATATATTAATCTATAAAGCTTTAATAATTACAATATACTTGCACAGCAAGTCTTCACAAGAGTTGTTACCAACGTACACGAGAAATTTGACAGCAAGTACCAAAAAATCAAAATAAATAAACTAGTATCCCACAACCTCAATATATGGCCAAATACAATACAAGATAGCACAAATGCTATTGTAACCAAGTGATACTATCATGTGCCATTGAATCTAGGTGCCAAAAATGGCCATATAGACCCTAAAAAAGCTCCTAAAAGAAGGCATGAATTCTTACACCCCTCAGACATGTGGAACCTCCAGGAATAGTATGCAACTCCTATCCTATAAGAAATTTGTTATAGATGTAGGCTATCACATCCAAAGTAACCTCACTCATTTTTAATCCTTACAATTGTCATAGATTCTGTCATAACATCCTTAAAAATGGGCCTTCCATGTTATACCACTAAATGGTCATTTTTTGACAACTAAAAACTCATTTTTCAAAGCATTGGTGTGTGGAAAAACTTCAACTCAAAATTTTATGCCTCTTTTAAGTGGACCACACATATTTAATAATACAAATGCTTAATAGTTGTGAAAAATGTAAAATAATAAATAGATAAACTTAGAAATTGTCAAAGTTTTGACACTTGAATTCCCAACATTCTTTAGTTTGTTCAATATCTTTCAAGGATCAGGGAAACCATGCCATCATAAACTCAATTGGTATGGACCAAGAGGCTCATAGACTCTGAACACCAACTAAACTTCTTTGTGATCACACATTTTAGTTAATGAATCTGCAACATTCATCAAAGTCTTTTCTTTAATCAACTACACTTTGCCATATTGACCATGTCCCATGAAATGATACTATACATCAATATGCTTTGTCCTGATTTGAAATGTTGAGTGTTTCACTAGGCAAATAGCACTATGACTATCACAATTAATTGTCATTGCACCTTGTTTTAATCCAATATTTGAACATTGTCTGTTAAGCGAAATGGGTTCTTTATAGGCATGAGTTTCTGCCATATATTTAGCCTCAATAGTGGACAAATAAACCACAACCCATTGCGTACTCATCCACCTAATTGTATTACCAAATAGAGTAAACACAGAAGCACAAGGGGATCTTCTACTATGAAGATCACCTACTTAGTTTGAATCCACATAACCATGAATATCAAGAGAATGCTCGCCTCCAATTAAGTTACCATGATAACATAAGGAATACTCTGAGGCACTGTGCAAATATTTGAAGACTCTTGCCGGAATTGTACATTCACCACCCTTGCCGGAATTGTACATTCAATTCTTGAGTCCAACTGACTTGTTGGTTGCCAACCTTCTAAACAAGCCATTTGCTTAAAGTCTACTGACAATAATGGTCATTAACTACCCACTTGGGATAGTAACATTCACTCGAGCCCAATTGACTCATTGGTGTACTAACCTACTATCTAGCCAACTGCTCATTGTCTATTGTCAGTAGCAGTCATGAACAACCATCATAGGATAATAACATACTCTCGAGCCCTACTGACTCATTGTATACTTAACATTCTAGGTTCAACTCTCCCTTTGGTTCTCTAGCCATTTAGTTACATAATAGTTTTATGTCTTATGACATTAATGATCCTTAACGACCTTTCAAGGGAACTAGGCACAAACAGCTCAGCCTCCTGCTGGAAAATTTGACTTATAGTGTTCAAGCTGACATAAATGGTTTTACAACTAGATCTTAAACTATCAGAACAAGGTTTTGGCATTAATTTGGTAATACATGGACAAATCAAAATCACAGACTAAGACTACTAGGATATTGTTTTTTTTAAATTGCACCACTTTATAATAAGGAGTTTTTATTGAACTATGTGTCCTTATTATAAAGATGCATAGTTTCCCCGAACAGAACTTGCATGATGATCTTTCAGTTTATAACGGTATTTTAAAGTTTTGATATTTAAGCAACAAGACACATAGCCAAATCGCTTAAATGCTTCACATGCTCAAATACTAAAACATATAGAAACTCATCAACCAACAGATAACCCGTTAAGGTTAGAAAACATAAACTCAAAGCTTGCTGAAAATTGCAACCCTTCCACTTTCTGATCACCAAGTGCCCAATGTGGGAAGGTGAGAGCATACGGTGAATAGGGGATCGTTAGATCTCAAATCTGCTGAAAAGATGAAGTGAATACAATAATGGGCGGCAAGCCAACCCCTTCCGCTTATCCAGCAGGAAAGCAAGAAACTTGGTGGTGAACCAGCCAAGAGACACATACAGCAGACACAAATCACTCAACCACGGTATTTCAGCGAGAGGACTGAATCACAAATAAACTCAACTCGACTGCTTATGCAACGGGAGGACCATTACAACCAATCATCACTCGACCGCTTATGTAGCGGGAGGACTGAATTACAATTTAACTGAAATAGGTGGCAAGCCAGCCTCTTCCACTTTTCAGTGGGATGAGAGTTTACAAGCCAGAATGGTTAGTACTACTACTACTTAACCTTACAATAACAAAGAGAGTGAGAGTAGAAGAGCAATGTTGAACATCCAAAATAAATAGCATGAAATTCTGCTAACATTAAATCTGTAGGTTGGAAATGTAAAACCAGCAGCCTATGAACTCACTAAAACACTCATAACTCTCTCATTACTCACCCAGTTTACCCCAAATCAGTTCTAAACCAAAACTATACCAGCAACAATGAAAACAAATCCAAAGGAAGCTATCAAAACACTCTCATTTATTTAGCACGCATCCGAATGCACTCCCTAAACCCAACGCCTAACCAGAGAATTTCGATTTGCATTATAAAATTCCATACTCAATGCAAGGTGCTAAAAACTTACAAGATGAATTGCCAGTGGTAGGAAAGATGGATGAGCTGGTACCCAGAATGATGGAATCGCCTGGCCAAGAGGTATGAGCAAAATATAGTTTCAGCAGCTCCGCGACCAGCAACCAGAAAACACTCCAATCTCACACAAAACACTCCACAATTTGCAAACTCACTCACCAACAACACTGGAAATACAAGGACACAGCTAGGTACTATCTTCCAAGTACGAAACCGAGTCTTAGCTAGGAAGCCACACTTCGAAGCTCAGCTTTTTCAATTGCCAATCCGGCAGCATAACGATGCAATTTCATAAGATACCCAAAATGAGAGCCCAAGGCTCTTATTTATAACTTCTAACTCCACCAAATCCAAATGCAAATGCTCACAAATGCGCCCAAATTCAACTTTCCCATTTGCATTTCATTTACCCAAGGATGGCGCCATACTTTAAGTCAAAAACCATGCTAAGCAAGCAAAGACCACGATTTGACTTAGCAAATACTTGGTTGAAAGAAATAACTTCTCCCATTTAATGTTGGCGTTCCCTTTCCAGACATAAATAATTCACCTAGCACTTAGGAGACATCATGTTATGCACAATTTCCAAAGTCATTAATCAGTAGCGAAAATAATCAAATTAATTAAATATTAAACCTTAGGATAAGGAAATAATATTTAATTACATCACTTATAACTCCAATATTGATTATTAACAAAACCAGGACGAATCTGAGCAAGGGAGACCACTGAACTGCTGTAGGATCAGCACCCTGTCCATTGCCAAAAATAGAAACACTCCATACTTCCACTTACTAAAAATAGTAATTCATGAACTACTGCTCCGAAAAGCTTGATCTTCGCATCCAGTGATAGAGCATGGAAAGCTTAGTAGGATAGTATCACCAAAACAGCCAACCCCTGACTTACTAAAAATAGTTAGTTCTCGCCTCATCAATGTTTGACTCTAGTTCTTCATTCCACATAGCCTACGGGTCTCAAGAATAGGCCAATGGACCACTGGAAGTACATCAACGAGAAGGGGACATTACACAATGACGGTCATTAACTACCCACTTGGGATAGTAACATTCACTCTAGCCCAACTGACTCATTGGTGTACTAACCTACTATCTAGCCAACTGCTCATTGTCTACTGACAGTAGCAGTCATGAACAACCATCATAGGATAATAACATACTCTCGAGCCCTACTGACTCACTGTATACTTAACATTCTAGGTTCAACTCTCCCTTTGGTTCTCTAGCCATTTAGTTACATAATAATTTTATGTCTTATGACATTAATGATCTTTAACGACCTTTCAAGGGAACTAGGCACAAACAGCTCAGCCTACTGCTGGAAAATTTGACTTATATTGTTCAAGCTGACATAAATGGTTTTACAACTAGATCTTAAACTACCAGAACAAGGTTTCGGTATTAATTTGGTAATACATGGACAAATCAAAATCACAGACTAAGACTACTAGGATATTGTTTTTTTAAAATTGCACCACTTTATAATAAGGAATTTTTATTGGATTGTGTGTCCTTATTATAAAGATGCATAGTTTCCCCGAACAGAATTTGCATGATGATCTTTCAGTTTATAATGGTATTTTAAAGTTTTGATAGTTAAGCAACAAGACACACAGCCAAATCGCTTAAATGCTTCACATGCTCAAATACTAAAACATATAGAAACTCTTTTATGCTACTCTGATTTACCTTGAACAGGGTAAACAGGCAGCATAAATTCCTGTGTCTAGATCTTAAAGAGGATCATAGTTTTTCCTAATGATGCAATGCGTAAGCATAAGCTTGCTCTGATTTCGAGCATAGTATTTAATTAAGCAAACTATAATAACTACATGATAGTCATAAAAGAAATTGAAAAGGGTAACATGCCTAACATATGATGGTGCTGTAAATGACCCTACCTCCTATCTGGGTAGAATACCCTCTACTCTCTATGTGTACACCACTGAAACAAAAGATCTTCAAGTAACAAAACTATGATATTCTTGACTCTTGAGCAGGCAAATCTATGATTGTGCAATGTCAATAAGATAGAATAGCCAAGATCAACAATGCTTATTTGTAGAGAGACTTAGCTTTGTATTGTAGAAATAGCTAATGAAAATCATGTATCAAAACTTGTGCCATCAGTCTAATGAGCTAACATGAATAATGAATGGTAAAAAGCTTGTTCTAACTCTCAATGCTTTCCTTATAACGATCGCCAATGGACAAGAAAATTGCCACAAGAAACATAGTCCATCTTGATCGATGGATCTTGGATCATATTACAAACGGTGGTCAAGGAGTAATGTCTCCTTCCACCGCAATATTAATTATAAAGCAAACCTTTGGTTCCTAGCCGCTTACATAATTTAAACCAATGTTCTCAAATAAATATAACACATAACCACTTAAGAGTTATATCCCATTTATACATTTATATGTATATAGGTATATATCTACGTACATCTCGTAACTATTATGAATGTATGTTTATATATATGTATATATGTATTAAAATGCATATATGCTATATATGCTTTTTTTTGGGCTGATATATATATCTTAATTGGTCACCATATATATATATATAATTAATGGAATTGACCAATTAAGATTAATTACGGTTCAAATAATGTTCATCTTTAGTTATTATAAAGCATAGTAAACAACACACAACCACACTGCCAAAAGACGATAGAGGAAAGACTAACTGTCTACTGACTAACAAGATGGATCAACCATCCTAATAGCCAAGGTGATGACCGACTACTAGAACAACTTATCTCAAGGCTCAAGGTTTGATGGCAAGTTGATCTCTTCCAAAGTTTACAATCCTCTCCTTGATGATACTCTCCGTCCCTCCTAAGGGCGTCGCGTATCCTGCATCCACTTGGTTATATAAAAACCAGTTAGACTAATCTTATCTTCATATTATCCAAATACTTGGAAATAGACATTGTCAAATTTAATCATTCAAAACCATAGTACAACTCAATGATTATGCATACACATATGCAAGTAATAAAATATAATTGTATAACGATCACAACTGTAAATATAATTGATATAATGATCACAACTGTATTATCATTTAGCAACTGTTATTGAAAACAGGGATGTAACATACTTCCCCCCTTGTGAATCATTGTCCTCGATGATTGATTAACACTACCAAAATTTAAAACATATAAATAGAATTGTTTAATTCAAGTTAGATTAATTCAATTGTTTTTTTTTTTTTTGGCGTAGATAAGGAAATTTCTGAAGGATTTCATCATAATTATCCTAAGTAGTATTATCTTTTGCATATTGGTCCCATTGGACCTTGCATTGTATAACCTTGCAGTTACGTGCGTACGTAAGTGTAGCTTATTTATGTCAAGCACTTTGAGTAGTTTGATCATAACCACCTCGGGATCCCGCAGCTGCAAGGAATTCTAGTCAATCATATGATCAAAATATGCAATGTTCTTATTAAGATATGAAACATGGGAAACATTATGTGACTGGGTTGTGTTGTGACCATTTCACACATCGCCCCATCGCAAATGGGGACCCCCTCTTTTTGCTTGTTTTTGTTCGTTTTCGCTTTCGTTTTTAGGGTTTTGTTAGTTAGTTAATTGTCTGGATTTAGGGCCAAGCCTTAGGGTTTTAAATTTTGCCTTTTCAAGCCAAAATCCAGTCGCTTTTGAGAGCTTTTTGAGCTTCTTTCCTAGAAGCAAATTTTTGAATGCAATGAATTCGCCAAAATGGTCTAATTTTCAATTGGAATGTTCATGCAGAGCTTAAACTTGTCTAAAGGATGACCGTCAATGTGAATTTTTGTCTGATTGAATATTTTGACCAAATTTTGACTTTTTTGAAGTTTGATCCTGGGCATTGGAATTGATTTGTTTTCGCCTCGTGAAGTGTTAAAATGTGAAAAATCTTGTTATTTTGGCCTGTAGGAGCAAAATCGCTCCTGTCCCTCAGTGAAGGACGGGAGCTCAATTTCAAATATCTCATTGTCCTTGCAGAGCCCAGACAAATTTTACGTTTGAAGTGATGAAGAACGACGAGATCTTTTCATTGAATATAAATTGAAGATTTTCATGAGCACAGAAAGGTCTCCAGAAGGAAAATCGCTCCTGTCCCTCAGTGAAGGACCGGAGCTACAATTCAAATTTCGCCATGCCCATGCAAGATTTTGATAGCTCAGCAACTGGAGGACGTCCGAAGGAAGATACTTTGCCAAATGAATATAATTTGAGATGCAGAAAATGGAGAAAATGACCTATATTGACTAAATCGCTCCTGTCCCTCTCCAAGGGACCAGGGCGAGGTACCTAGTAGCTCTCGTCCCTCTCCCAGGGACCAGAGCGATTCCCTCCATTTTGCAAAAACCAGACAAGGGTCAAGACAAGTTTACGTTCAAAAACGAAGGAGAACATGGGATGAACGCATTGAATATAAATTGAAGATTTTTGGACGTCCATAACAGTGCTAAATGCCTAGTTCGCTCCTGTCCCTCAGGAAGGGACCAGAGCGATTTTTGATATAATTGCTCTTCTTGCAAAGTTACAAATGATGTCAAGGCATGAACGAATGGAGGGAAGAAGGACGAGTCCGTTGAATATAAACTTAGAGCATGGCAAAGTAAGATGAAAGCCACAGGGGAAAAATCGCTCCTGTCCCTCTCCAAGGGACCAGGGCGATACAAGGGTGAAGATACGTCCCTCTCAAGTTCAAGGTCGTCCCTCCAAGGTTCAAGACCGATCCAAGCCAGGACAAAAGGTGGCGAGGACATTTCAAGGCATTTCCACCAGGCGCAAACGTTACAAAGGTCATCACATGGAAGGATTTGTACTCTAAAGACCTAGATCGCTCCTGTCCTTTGGTAAGGGACCAGAGCGATATCTACATAATGGCGTAGATTTCAAAAGGCGAACAAAGTTTCGAGCAACCAAGAAGGTCGAAAGGACGTCATTTCACGCAATGAAGTTGATTGCAAGTTGGTACAAACAAGAACAAGCATATAATGATGAACTTCGCTCCTGTCCCTCAGGAAGGGACCAGGGCGATGTTAGATGCATTGCCCATTTTATGCAAAATTTACGTAAGGACAAAACATTGCAATGTTCTGGAGGGTCCATGGTATGACAACAAGGTGATAAACAAGAGAGTTGAACGTCCAAACATCGCCAAATGGTGTAAAGGCCCCACATCGCTCCTGTCCTTTGGACAAGGACCAGGGCGATCCTATCAAAAGCGCTCATATTCCTCCAAAATCGAAACAAGGCGAGGTTAAGCAAGACAAAGGAAGGCGTTTGGAAAACATCACAATGAAGGATCGAAGGTCAAAATGCATGTTGAACGTGAAAAAATCAAGATCGCTCCTGTCCTTTGGACAAGGACCAAGGCGATGCTATTAAAACACTCCCGTCCCTTCAAAGATCAAAGCGAAGCAAGGTTAGGTAAGGTGAAGGACGACGTTTGAAGGACATTACCATGAAGATCGAAGTACAAAGTTGACAAGGCCAAGGAAAACATGTGGATCGCTCCTGTCCCTCTTCAAGGGACAAGGGCGATGATCCTTATAACATCGAAAGTACCTTGCAAAAGCAAGTGGAAATAAGCGCAAAGGACACAAGCAATGATATTTCGAAGGTCAAAGGACGCAAGGTGAATGCGAGATGGACATGAAAACAAGAAGATCGCTCCAGTCCTTTGGACAAGGACCAGGGCGATATGCACTTAAAGGACACCCATATGCGCACACAAGGCGATCAAATTCGAAGGACCATCAAGGTGATCGATTTTTAACGTGGAGATGAAGGAGTTGGACGTAAGAAATGCAAGAATCATGCCAAAGATAGTGAATCGCTCCTGTCCCTCTCCAAGGGACTAGAGCGATGAGGTACGTCCCTTTGTTTTCCAATTTTGGCGCCAAACAAACAAATTTAAATTTCCTTAAATGCTAAATCGATTAAAAAATTGAAAATCCATTTTTATTTAGCATTTAATATGGCGTTATCTTTTATTAATTATATTTTGCCTTTATTAAAAATCGAAATTCTCATTTAAAAAAACGCAAGGCATTAATAATTAATTATTTAATTAATATAAAAATCGGTTTGAAGCGCCCAATTAGGCAAGTCGGCCTTGTTATTTTATTGCAAATCATTTAAAAAATGGTTTTATTTGTCAAAGTCGGCCTAAGAGGTGAAAGGGTATGAGCGCTATTTATAAGGGGAGTGAAACGCTCATTTTTACATAATCATTTTTACCTTCCTTCATGCGAATCAAGAAGAGGCGAATATAGTGCGAAGTGTGTTCAAAGGTGGTGCGATTTCAAACCAAAGGTGGCGCTAGTATCATCTTGTGTGGAGTGCGAATTGCGTTGAAGGCCAAAGGTGGTGCGAATTTCATTCATCCAAGGGTGGCGCGTAGTTATCAAAAGGTGGTGCGAATTTGAAGACCACACCAAGGGCGAACTTGGAGATCCATCTAAGACCACACCGAGGGCGAATTTGGAGATCATTTAAGACCACGTCTAAGGCATTACTTGAAGATCACGTTCTCTCCAGAGGTGGCGAAGTCAATTTTGAGGGGATCATATTGAAGATTATCTTATACCTCAATTTTGCCTAGGCGAATTTTGTTTTTGCATTCTAGAGTTAGCTCTCTCTATCGAGGTATGGCGATTTTATTGTTATTGTTTTATTCATTCATCGTCATATTTCAAATTTTGATCCTTGAAAATCTCTTAGCTCAATCGTTGTATTTTAGGAAACGATAACTCTAGGGACTTATCATGAGGTTTCCTAAAATCTATCTCTCTTATTTACGTTATTTATTGCAAAATCTATTTCTTATAGTGAAATGTTGTGTAGGTATGGCGACCCCAAAGGCGGGAGCATCCACCAGTCGCTCGGCCCTCATGAAAGAAGATCAGAAGACCGAAGAAGTGGAGACCAAGATCGTGTCCAAGTGGAGCAACATTGGAGATACAAACTTGGGGAACTTTAACACGAAGAAGTTCCGAGAGGTCCCTTACATCGGCAAGCCATCACCTGTCGCCCGGAGAATAATAGAAAGTGGCATCATTAAGGCGGCCGGTTTTCCTCCAGCCATTCAGTGTCACGAGTTGATGATCGAGTGTGCCCGTCATTACAATCCACAGTCCAGGACCATTGTGTCCAATGAGGGAAATATTTTGGCGTACCTTTCAGAGGAGGCCATAAGTGAAGCCTTTCATCTTCCAGAGCACAGGGACATGATATACAAGAGCATTGAAGGAGCCAGATCAGTGTACGATGATGATCCAGATGCTTGTCTAAGCATAATCAACAAGAACTGGCTACTCAAGAGTCGTCCCCGTCTGAGCAAAGTACCGAACACACCGCACAGGATTGATTTCCAAGAGGAGTATAGAGATTTGATCACCATGCTCAACAGAGTCACAGGAGCACCTCATGCCTTCTATTTTGAGAAATGGATGTTTTATTTCATCCAGGTGATTGTTCAAGGGAAGGGTACAATACATTGGGCTAGGATAATTAGCCATTGCTTAGACGTACAGTTGAGAAGACTCAGGGCCACTAAGTCCTTCCACATGAGTTCATACGTCATTTATGCCTTAATCAGGAGCGTTGAGTACGCAGGACTACCTCACAGAGGAGTGATTGGAAGAGGACCCGGTGAGGTCAGAGTTTGTGAATCCTATACCTACTTGCATCATCCACCAGGGAAGAACTACAAGTTAATCAATGATACTTTCACGATGAATATCACCAGGACGTTGCAAGGAGGGATTCACAACAGATTATCTCAGGATGCCCAGGAGTTAATCAAGAGGTACGGTGCTTGGTTCATTCAGTTTCCCAAGTTCACTTACATTAGAGTGTATGGATGTCCTTTACCTCCATATATGCTGCCGAGGTACCCGACAGATAGAATTGTGTTACTTGAAGTAACAAGGCAGTTGGCAGCATATGTGAAGGCATTCAGACACAGACATCAGAATGGAGTTCAGGTACCTATTATTTTGGGTAACTCAGTTGAGGTATGTCCCAATGTCTCAGCCATGGATGACGCAGAGAGGGAGTTAGCCTTGTATCCTTTTTCATCTTTTGCTTGGAGGAATAGTTTTGATCCTCATGGACATTTAGAAGAGACAGTCGGTAGAAGATTTAGACATGAGTACCAGATTGAAGATTTTATGATGAATCTCCTAGATGATCTCGAAGTGAAACGTAAGATACATTCTAGATTGCCTCTGGATTTCATCAGGAAATGTAAGATTTACAGAGTAGCCGACCAAGCTCAGGACAACGGCAGGCACATCCAATCTTCATATGATAGAGAAAGCAAGACAATAAGTTTGAATTGGAATGAGCCCGAGGCCGTGGATTTAGATGGATTGATGGCACCAGTCTTGTCTTGTACTCGCAGATGGGTAGATATTCAACATCAGAAGTTGAGAGAACAAGGCATAGCCATGTCTTTTACTTTGGAAGAAAAGCCAGCCGAAGGTGGAGCCAGTGTTAGTGAAGGCAATCCTAATCCTAGGAATTCAGGTGAAGGTAACCTTCGATGTGCCAGTGAGGGCAATCTCCATTCGAGAGGTTCAAAGAGAAAGGAAAGATCAGAAAAGAAAGAACCTTCCAAGAAAAAGCAAGGTGCCAACAAAGATCAGACACCAGGTATTTCTTCCAGGCCAGAAGATAAAACAGTTCGAGTGGAAGAATCCATGGAATCGATGGTACAGAATGACAGGCAGGAGGAAGAACAGGCACAGCATGTTTCATCCGATGGATCTCTCCAAGACTATGATTTAGAAGAAGATAATGAAGTAACATCTCCTCCCAGACAAGAAGAAGTAGTACACAAAGAAATTCAAGTTCAAGAGACAAGATCAAATATCCCAGATTGGTTGAAGGAAAGATTGACTAAGGTGATCGTAATTGAGGACGAAGACAGTGCAATCGATCTAGAGAGCCTTGTTGGACGTTCACATATGACAACAGAGAAGAAGAAGGCTACAAAGATGTCCAAGATGATTCGAGATGAGACTGGATCTAGAAAACTGCAGGTAGCTACACCGGCAGCAGACAAATATGAGGGTGAGATCCTAGCGGAGGACTATCATATACAGACTATTGAGTTAGGACCATCCACAGCAGAGCAGACTTTAGATGATGCCACCGACACATTTGAGGCATTGAAGGATAAGTTCAGAGAAGAAGTAGAAAAGAATAGAAAGCTTGAGAAAGAGGTCGGTGCATGGAGAACATATTTCAGTCACATCAATGAACCTTTGGGACGTCAGGATCCAGTTAGATCACCATTGCAGGCATTGCCCCTTCAATCAATCAATGAAGCGGAAAGATTCAGGAATATGGTCCAGCGTACATGTAATTGGATGGATAGATCTCACACGGTGGCCATTGAGTTTATTACAAGGATGTCGAAGATCACCCACCAGGCTATCCAAGTCCTTGAGATAATCCACAGACTGATGGCAACAGTAGCTGCATTTGCCCACACCAAGGACGTTGTCATTCCTGTCTTGAAAGTTATAAGACATACATCCAGAAGAATTTTAGCACAAGAGAAGATCTTGGAAGGCGATTCTCACAGTTTGTTTCAGTGGTCAACCTTACTCCATATAAAGAGTGTTCTCTTTGAGGACATCAGTGTTAGATGTGGTCAAGTTGAGGAGGTGATCAATCCGATCCAGGACAGAGTATTTGAGGTACTTCGTACCATTCTTGGCAGAAGGATCGAGGTCGAGACAGATGTGGATTTACAAGAATTTGAAGATAGAATCAAGATCATCTTTCGCAAGGACGCAGATGTTACAGATGAGCAGTATGATCAGATGTATGCCACCATGCTCCTAATTGATAGAACTAAGGAACTTGAACCTACCTGGGACACAGCTCTTCTAGATGCATTTGATCAGGTTATCCACTTAGAAGAGAGTATCAAGAATCTTCCCGAGATTCCAAGCACAGAAATCGAAGGAATTGTGACAAAATTCATTGCATATGCTAAAAAAGAAAATTGGAAGGGGAATAAGATTCTAGATGAAAGGTTGTTACAGATGACATGACATCTTAATTCTCATTGGCTGATACCTCCTAGATTTTTGTGCCAAATTTAATATTTGGCTATGTATTTAATATTGTTCAGTAAAAAGGAGGTCATTTGTAACAAACCCTAATTAGGGTTTAGGTGTCATGATCTTGTCCATCGATTTACTTTCAATCTGGACCTTTCATTGTAACTGGGGATGCTATTTATACCCCCATTTTTCATTTCATTTATATCAGAATAGTCAATAGAGAAATAGAGAATAGAGTTGTAAGCAATTTTTATGTTGTAGCAAGATTGAGTCTTGAAGAGAGAAGTTCAAGCAATTGTTGTATATGATGACTTGGAAATCAATAAAATATTGAAGTTATGGTGTTTTGTTGCAAGTTTCTTGAGTTATCTTCATGGTTGTTGGATGTACTTGAATCACGCTCAATCAAAGTAGTTTGTTTGAAAGACTAAGTGTGAGATTTGATATTTGGTAGGATTCGCAATCCAAACCACTAGCTTCTTGCTGATTGTAGGAACGCCTTGCGTGGTCGACTGGAAAACATTTTGAGTCCTTAACCTTCAAGCATTTTCGCATCTAGGATATGTACCTTCGTAGTAGTGTCCTTGACCTTTGATGCATTGAACACCATTATTACCTTAGAAGATCGCACTAATTTCAGTTGAGTTGTTATCTTATGGCAAAATTGAAATTGGTTGAGTCTTGCCAAATCTCATTCATGCTAAGTCGTTCATAGGGTTAGACTAGATTAGACCTCTCAAACCCTGTCCTTTTTCCTTTTTTTTTGAAAGTTCCTTTTAGATTAGTAAAACCTTCGAACTATTGAATCCGTAAGAAGCCTTGAAGGAAACAGCAAATCACATCATACCACTAAAAAGCTTGTCCACACGTGGAGACCCCACTAAAAGAACCTTGGAGTCCACCTAACTGATCCTTTTTTGCAGATCTTCAGCAGTTAGAGACTATTTTCTCAAGAGAGGATAAGATGCCTAATGGTATTTTATTCTGTGTATGATTGTGTACAAAATACACGTCAACAGGTTGTTAACCTCTAGGACTTCAAAGGCTCACACATATCTTGGGGCTAGCTTGGAGGGTTTTCCAATTTAATAGAACTCTTTTGTGGTTTAACTTGTAGGAGAACTTTCTCTCCCACCACAAATTGTGTAGGAACTCGCTGTGCATTTGCTTAGCTTTTCTGTTGATCATTAGCTTGTGCTAACCTTTACTTGATTTGCTTAACTTGTTCTTCCATTTCTATGAGCATTTTGGGTCTGAGTGTTATCCTATCCTCTAGCTTATCCCAGCTGATAGGAGTTCTACACTTCCTCCCGTATAATGCTTCAAAAGGCGCCATCTCAATGGCTGATTGATATGAATTATTGTAAGCAAATTCCACTAGAGGAAGGTAAACTTTCCATTTGTATTGCTGGTCCATACAATACATTTTAAGGAGATCCTCCAAAATTTGGTTCACTCTTTCTGTTTGTCCAACTGTCTGGGGATGGTAGGCTGAACTGATGTTTTATTGAGTTCCTAAGGCTACAAACAAGGTTGCCAAAACTTGGATGTCATTATGACATCCTTGTTAGATATAATTTTTCTTTGGTACTCCATGCCAACGAAAAATCTCTTGAACAAATTTTCTGAGCAATTACAAGTGCTCCATCAGTCAAAATTTTCCGATATAGAATGTACTACTTTGGTGAGTCTATCCACCACCACTAAAATTGCGTTATGCCTATTCCTCGTCATGGGTAAGCCTTGGACAAAATCCATACTGATGATCTGTTACTTCCATTTTGGAGAGCCATTTGGTTGCAATAGCCCTGTTGGATGTTGGGGTTCTGTTTTCACCTTCTAACATTCAAAACACCCCGCCACAAATCTTGCAGCATCCCTCTTCATTCCTTTCCAAAAATATAGAGGCTTAACATCTGCTAACATTTTAATCACGCTAGGATGTCCGAAATATGGTGCAGAATGAACCTCTTTCCAAACTAATTTCCTTAATTCCAGAGAGTTCGGTGCATACATTCTTCCTTGATACCTCAAAAACCCATTTGACTCGATGTTAAACCCTTCATATTTGGAGTCTTGAGAGTTGAATGTAGAGCCTGTTGAACCTGATTGTAGTAATCATCTTCTTCAAGATTTCTGCAGAACTTGAGTTTTAAAATCTATATTACAGTTACTATAGATGACAAATGTTTTCGACGGCTCAAGGCATCTGCTACTCTATTTTCCTTACCCTTGATATAACTGATTTCAAAATCATAATCAGAGATTAGCTCCAACCATCTTTTTTGGCGAGCATTCAGATTAGGCTGAGTAAATATGCATTTCAGTCCTTGGTGATCAGACCGAAACTCGAATGGTTTTCCCATCAAGTAGTGTCGGCACATTTGAAGAGTGTGCACAATGGCTGCCAATTCAAAATCATGAGATGCGTAGTTTGCTCATAGTTCTTCAACTTCCTGGACTCGTAAGCAATAACCCACTCTTCTTGCATGAGAACCCCTCCTGAGCTCTCCTCGGACGCATCCGCAACTACCATGAAATGTCCCTTAGGGTCTGACACTTTTAGAATTGGTATAGTTGTCAACTTCTCTTTCAGATATTCAAATGATATCTGACATTTCTCTGCCCACTCAAATCTGTTCCCTTTCCTTTGAAAAGTGGTGATAGGATATACTATTTGTTGGATCTACTGCTATTCGCTCAGCAGAGATGATGTGCCCTAGATATTGCACTTCCTTTTGGAAAAATGTGCACTTGGATAGCTTTCCACACCACTTGTGTTCTTGTAACCGTTGGAGAACTGTTTGTAGGTGCTATAGATGTTCCTCCTCATTCTTTGAATAAATTAAGATATCATCTAGAAACACTAAAACAAATTTGTCAAGACAATCCTTAAAACACTCATCAAAGTCATAAATGTTGCTGGGCATTGGTGAGGCCGAATGGTTAAACAATGAATTCATGGTGCCCGTATCTAGTTTTAAAAGCTGTCTTTACTATATCTTCTTCTTTCAATCTTAATTGATGATAGCTTGACCGTAAATCAACTTTGGAAAAAATACTGCGACCCCTCTCATTTGGTTGAATAATTCATCAATTCTTGGTAAGGGGTACCTGTTTCTTATTGTAAGCTTATTCAACATTCGATAGTCAATAGTAAATACATAGACGTAAGGTTCCATTTTTCTTCTTTACAAATATCACGAGGGCTCCCATGGTAACACATTGGGTCGAATTAGCCCTTTATTGATGAGTTCTTGTAGTTGTGCCTTTAATTTCATCAATTCCATGGTTGTCAAGTGGCAAGGAGCTTTGGTGTCAGGGGCAGCTGACACTAAATCGATGGAGAAATCAAACGCTTTCTTAGGTGGTTAATCCCTACAATTCTTCAGGAAATACATCTTGATAATTCCGGGAATAAGGATATTCTTTAGCAAAGGATACTTTTTTTTTTTTGACTGACTTAAACTCTTTCCCATTGTATGAGGACATCTCATATATCATCATGTCATCATGATATGCAATCTCTTTGAGTTCCCTATCTTTTGCATAACCAAACCTCAGAGGTGTCTCCGGATGCAAAGCCCTCAGTTTTTGTTGGTTTAATCTTCTTCATATGATTAGAGAGCTTGTTGGCTTACTGGTTTTTCTTATTATTCATGTTTAAGGCTTCTGAGTGTTCTCCTTGTTGTTGACTCAGCCTTGTATGTTCTTGCCTATTGAAATTCCCCTAGATTGAGTTTCATAGTCCTCATCTTTTGTTCCTTGTTGCTCTGCAATTCTTCTTTCTAGGTTGATAAGCCTGACTTGGGTGTCAGTATTCACCACCATTGTTGGACTTGTACATTCAATTCTTGAGTCCAACTAACTCGTTGGTTGCCAACCTTCTAAACAAGCCATCTGCTTAAAGTCTACTGACAATAACGATCATTAACCACCCACTTGGGATAGTAACTTTCACTTGAGCACCACTGACTCACTGGTTTACTAACCAACTATCCGACCAACTGCTCATTGTCTATTAACGGTCATGAACGATTATCATAGGATAATAACATAGTCTCGAACCCTACCGACTCACTGGATACTTAACATTCTAGGTTCGACTGTCCCTTTGGTTCTCCAGTCATTTAGTTGCATAATAGTCTCATGTCGACTGATATTAACGATCTCTAATGACCTTCAAGGGAACTTGGCACAAACAGCTTGGCCTACTGCTGGAAAAATTGACTTATATTGTTCAAACTGAAAAATGGTTTTACAGCTGCATCTCAAACTGTCAGAACAAGGTTTCGGTTTCCATTCGGTAATACATGGACAGATCAAAATCACAGACTAAGACTACTAGGATATTATTCTTTTTGAACTATACCACTTTATAATAAGGAATCCTTATCGGATAATGTGTCCTTATTATAAAGATGCACAATTTCCCCAAACGGAACTTGCATGATGATCTTTCAATATATTTAAGCAACAAGACACACAACCAAACAACTTATATGCTTCACATGCTCGAAAAATAAAACATATAGAAACTCTTTTATGCTGCTTTGATATACCTTGAATAGGGTATATAGGTAGCATAAATTCCTGTTTCCAGATCTTAAAGAGGATCACAGTTTTTCCTAATGATGCAATAAGCTTGCTCTGATTTTGAGCATAGTATTTAATTAAGCAAACAATAATATCTACATGATAGTCATAAAAAAATTTGAAAATGGTAACATGCCTGATATATGATGATGCTGTAAATGACCTTGCCTCCTATCTGGGCATGATGCTGTAAATGACCTTGCCTCCTATCTGTGCAGAATACCCTCTGCTCTCTATGTATACACCACATAGACAATACAAAAGATTAAGAAAGCTATAATGTTCCTGAGCTCTTGAGTAGGCAAATCTATGATTGTGTAATGCCTAGAAGCCAAAGTACAAATGCGCAATGTCAATGAGATAGAATAGCCAAGCTCAGCAATGCTTATCTGTAGAGAGACTTAGCTCTATATTGCAGAAATAGCCAATGAAAATTATGTATCAAAACTTACACCATCGCTCTAATGAGCTAACATGAATAATGAATGGTAAAAAGCCTGTTCTAACTCTCAATGCTTTCCATATAATGATCACCAATGGACAAGAAAACTGCCATAAGAAACGTAGTCCATCTTGATTGATGGATCTTGTATCATATGACAAATGGTGGTCAAGGAGTAACGTCTTTTTCTGCTGGAATATTAATTATAAAGCAAACCTTTGGTTACTAGCTGATTACGTAATTCTTTTAATACATAAGGGAAACCAATGTTCTCAAATAAATATAACACATAACCACATAAGATTTATATCCCATTTATACATTTATATGTATATACATATATATCTACGTACATCTTTTAACTATTATGAATGTACATTTATATATATTTATATATGTATTAAAATGTATTTATACTATATATGCTCTAATTTGGGTTGACAAACACACACACACACACACACATAATTAATGGAATTGACCAATTAAGATAAATTATGGTTCAAGCAATGTTCATCTTTAGTTATTATAAAGCATAGGATACAACACACAAACACACTACAAAAAGACAATAGAGGAAGGATCGATTGCCTATTGACTAACGAGACATGATGACCATCCTAATAGCCAGGATTTGGGAGACAATGCAATGTAATGACCCCTTTCCAACACTAGTCCTTTTGGATGACTTTTAGCCTATATTCCGGAGGCCAGTAGGCTAATCATAGACAAAATTAGGGTTTCCATCTTCTAGGAGATTTTTAGGTGGTTATTTGCAAGAGTTTTATAGTTTGCTCTTTGGGTCTTTCTGGGTTTTCAGAGAGCGTCAAAATGGTGTGACATGCATTTTCATCAGAGGAGATTTCTGAACTTACCATTTTTAGTAAATCTCGACGGCTACTTGGATTGTGCTTAAAAGGTGTTTGGAGTCACTATTTTTAGTAGTTACTATTTTTTAGCAGTATGGTACAATACTTGGTTTCTATTTCTGGCTGTCCGGTTTGAGGGGTGGCTTATTCAGGATTCTTGGAGTTCGTTCTTGGAAGGTAATAAGTAAAGTGATATTATAATTTCAAGTTGCTTTCTGACCCCCATGCCTAGGCTCATTGACTTTTAAGTTGTTTATAAAAGATGTTCTCTTGTGGTCATTTAAGTTGGGGATTATTAATAAATTTTATTAAGTTATTTGTGCACATGAAAAGGGACATCCAAATTTGAGGGTAAAAAGGAATTTGAAAATTGGGTTTTGAGTCTATAAATATAAGGTCTCTCCTTCTCTTTTGGGAATGATATTATTTTGATAATGAAGTGTTGTTGAAATTTTTCAGAGACTCTTTCTTTGGGGTTGAGTGCCTCCTAGCTTCTTCCAATTTCGAGTTTGAAAGATAACTCCTTGTTGATTGTGGTGTAGCTTCATCCAGAGGTTTCCACGATATTCCAATGGAGATGTTGGCTCTCAATCTTTCAGTTTTGTGTGGATTCGATGTTTTATAATTGGTGTGAGTGGTGTTTGTTTGGTTTTTGGAGTGTGAAAACCCTATATGTTGATTCGAGTTTATACTCATACTGATTGGAGGTTTAGTCTGATTTTTGTGTGTACTGGCTTGTTCTTTCCTAGAGATTTGGGCACTCCTATGCCCAAGGTTTTGTGATTTTTGACAAAGGCATTGATTTTTACTGCTGGTCACACCTTTATCTAGCCTTACCATCTTGCCTGGGCTGCATTTGGATTTGTGCCATCTCCTTAGTGTCTGGTTTGGGACTTGGAATGATTGGAAGTTGGACGCGTAGCCCTTTTGGTGTCTTTGCTTTCAGTTTGAGCGCATTCGGAGAAAGAATCGAGGAAGTTATGAACATTTGAAGCTATCTGGTGATGCTAGTTGAAATAAACTGGTCTACGGCTGTTGCATATCAGACTGGCTATCATTGATCTAAACCCTTGATTTTCATTATAAATTATCAGCTTTGAGTTTAGGATTGATTCTCTAACTTCATAAATCATAGTAGTAGTATTTTCTCATGATGCTTCATTGTTAGCTTTATTGTAATTCGTTGTTATAGTAGTACTAAACAACATTCCTAAATTTTCAGATTTTGAAGCTAACCTTGTAACCCACTAAATAAGTGGAAGTGGCTAGTTTACCACCAATTTCTTATTCTATTACTTTTCAGCATTTGATATTAACACTCCCACAGAATAAGTGGTTGAGTTTAGTTTTTGTATTGCCTGCTGAAGTGGCTGGTTATACTGCCAATTTGTATTCCCTCTCATTTTCCAATATGTTTTTCCAAGTTGTTATCTAATACTCCCACTAAACAAGTGGTTGAGTTTTCTAGATTTTCTTATGCTAATGTTAACGGGTGCAAATTCTTGTGGTTTACATTGGAAAAAAATTAAGGGGATATTTTAGTGGTATTAGAACTGGTCTTCTTGCCAGCCTGTGAATTCAGTTGACAAAAGTTCTCTACGAGTGATAGAGAAATTGGATACGACAACAGAGAATAGAAAAGACAACAGTTTCGGATTCCTTTAGTTCCGTTTGAAGAGACATTCTCAGAAGTTATCAGAAAACGTGTGGGAATAGTTGAAACAATGGCTGAAAAGGAACAAGCTTAGAGGAATCTCTTGAAGTTAGAGTAGAAAAGAAGTTTGATGCTGTGTTAGACATGATGGCCAATTTGCTTGCTAAGATGGATCAGAATATGACTCTTAGTCAACAAAACCATGGGGCTGAAGCAAGTACTTCCAATACAAATACCAATGGAAGGAATGTGGGACAAAATGTGGAAACACCTAAAGGATCAGCCCCTAGGCCACTTCAACCTACCTTAATACGAAGGGAGGTGTCACTAGTTGAAGCTGAAATACCTTTTGGCAGATGAACTAAGGAATAGTTACATGGAGTATGTTTCTTCTCCCCACTGAGATCCGAGACATTCTCTCGTTGGACCAGTTCTTGAACCAAAAGAAAAAAAGAGGAGGTGGAAGATATGGGAATCACACTCCTCTAGTTCCAAGAGGCTACCGACAAGTCCTTGGTAGAGTCACCTTAGCTCACTATGACGGAAGTGACAAGTGTTTGGCTAGATTGTGGGTTCACAAGTTGGATAACTACCTATCATTAAGGCCTATGCTCGAAGAAGATGCTATCAAGTTTGCTACTCTACATTTGGATGGGGCCGCCCATGAATGGTGGTATCACGGTCTGGTCACTCTTGGCCATAATCTCATTGTCACCTATGAGGATTTTACCAACAGACTCATTGAAAGATTTGACACCAAGGATCCTGAGGTGAAATTTCATGAACTTGCCCAACTAAAACAACATGGTTCATTTGACACATACATTATTGATTTTTAGAGGCTTTTTGTGATGGTCCCTAACATCACTGAAAAGAGGCTTGTAGTTCTTGGACTAGAGGAACCATTGAAAGGGTGGGTGAAGGCGCTTTCAATCCACCAACATTGGCTGAAGGAATTCAGAAATCCAAAAGTATGGAGTTGGCTGCCCCAAAGTCAAAATTTCAGTCCAAGCCCTTTGCTCATAAGAAAGAGAAGAAGAGGTTTCCAAATCGGACCAAAAAGTTCGCTTCTCGGATGGATGATGAGCTCCGAAAAGAGCTTCAAAGGAAGAATTTGTGCTATACTTGTAAGGAACCTTGGGCCCTTGGTCACAAGTGTTATGGAAAGTGCAATGCTCATTTGCTTGGAGGCCTATTCTGCTGATGGATAAGAATCTGATTTTTCAGAACAGCAGTCTGATTTTGCAGGTTCTGGAAATTTTGGCTAAGAACCTGTAAGGGGTCTTTACACAATCCATTGAAATTACACATCAACATAAAGTAAAGTAGGGGCAAGTCTTAGTATTGGCCTACAATTTGAATGACAATGCCACAAGGAAAGGATGCTAAAGGTGGCAAACCTACTTCAAAACTTTACCAAGGGTCAAAAGGTGGTGAAGACAAGTGAAAGTTTTATTAATTCAAAGGATTTAAGTGACGATTATAAGTCATAGTTCAAATTTGCCTTGGCAAAGCTAGTCCAAAATGGCAAGAAAGAAGTGGTATAGCAATTGGAAAACTGTGAGAAGGACAGTTTTTTAAAAATCGTTAGTGAAAGTTGGAATTTTCAGTTGGCAATACAAATAAAAAATTGTAATGCTCCTATTTTAGTCCATTCCAACATCCTTGGAAAGGTCCAACTTTCATGGAGAGTACCAACTTTATGGGGAAGGTTTTCTAATATTGGCAGAGAGTTTTTGAAGCCCATATGAGTATAATGGTATCATTTGTGTATAGATCCAACATTTTGGGAGCACTCCACACTTACAGTTGTTTATCATCTTGAGAAAATGTCAATTTGCACATGGATCGATCACCTATGCACTTAGAGTATTGACGGTGGGTTAAAATTCCTATTTTGGATTTTTTTTTTCAGAACTTTGGCAATTGTGCTGAAAATCAATAAATTGTTGATTAATTAAATTAATTTGTTTCAGATTGGGTGACTTGTATAATTAATTATTTTATAAAGCGATGTTTTTTCTTTAAAATATAAAGTTCAAATAATAAAGTCGCTTGGCAAACAATTGAGGATTATTTTATTATTTTTGTGGGAAAGTTTTTAAAGGATGAAATGGGAATGAAAAAAAGCATTCTTGATATTTTATTTTACAAACCCTAGTTTGGATAGATTGAACTTGGTTCGTTCTCCAGGGGAAGGATGAAAACCCCTCAAAACAGTTTTGTGGATGAAAACCCGCCTAGCTAATTGAGTGGATTCAAACAAAATTTGTGGAGATTTTGAGTTAGATTGCCACACCTTTACAAGTTTAGCAATTTTGCAGGTAACAGCTTTATCGAAGTTTGTAGGCAATAATTTTGGAAGGTGAGTTATTTAATTGAGTTGGACTTGCATTTACATTTCTTGTTTAAGCTTGTTGGCCACCATCTTTCGTGGAATTTACTAGGTTGCACCCTCTTTGAAATAGCAAGTTTTAATAGGAGGAAGTCGCACCTATGTGAGGGTAGGCATGGAGTTTATAAAGGTTGCAAGCAATTTGGTGTAGCTATCTCACATTAAGGATCAGCAAGTTCAAAGTTTTAGGAGATCTAATGCATTCTTAAAGCATACAAATGCTGTCTGCTACCATATAGAAGGATGCCTTACAGTTTGTTTGAAAATATTATAAGTTGTAGAACACTTATAGCTGCCATATATGAAATTATTGTTAGCTACTCCATGGTTTAAGATTTTAAGTGAATCACCCAAGTATTAGAGGTGTTTGGAGTGTGTAAAGTTTAGTTATCACCCATTCTCTTCTGCAACATGGAAGTTAATTCATTTCAGGAAATATAAGGGTCTTACCATCAAGGAGAGCAACATTTTGGGTCCCAAATCTGCACAATTGTGATTTACTAGAGTTTCATCTAAATTCTAGAGGATTTGTTTCACCTCTTCTAGTACTATAAAACTCCACAGTGGTATTCAACAGTTTGAATGCAAGGTATGGAGGGTGTTGTTTGCCACATTAGGTGATGTTTATGCACGCAACAGGTCTGAAAATCTCATTATCAGCTGCTCAGTCGAAGTTAGATTGTCCCAAACTTCAAAACTTAACATTCAAGTTTCGAGTTAAAGGGTAGAAAATTATTTAACCTCATTTTCTGCATTTGTATGTGAATAGAACTCTGCCAACTGATGATAAAATATATCAGAAATTTTTAAGTGTGAATATTTGAAAATTGTCATTGTTCCTCTATTATGTTATTGAAAGTAATATCTATTTATGAATTGCATTATATATTGTTATCTTGGTTTAACTTGCCAAAATGATATAAAGAAAACAGTTAATCAATCAGAGTATTTTGTGATACATTTGAAGAATTTAAATAAATTATCGAGGAACTTTACAATGGTATCAGAGCTGATGGTCTCACCAGCTTGTTGGTGTGTAATCTTTTGTTGCAGATTTCAAAATCACAAATTATTGAACAGCACTCACATGTCAATTTGGAAGCTAACAATTGATGTAGAGATACATATAATATGCATTTGAGTGAAAGAACTTGAGTCTATTGATAGTCAGTTCTAGCAATTGTGTATTGATTTTAGTAGATTGCATGGTAGTGTTAAGTGGTTATAGGCGAGTTTCAACATTTAATTGTTTTGAGTGTTAGTAGTGATTTATCATTCAGAGGATTATCAGAGCCACAAATCCTACTAGCCTACTGGGTAGTAAATATGTCGTGCTTGCCTGTGATCAACAGTTTAGTAGTATCAAGTTTCGGGTTTTAGAGGGATTGATCATTTAGGGAATTATTATAGCTACTGAATCATGGCATTATTTAGTGACGAAGATTTAGCGAAGAAACTTTATAGAGAAAGTAAGAAACTTGAGCCACTATCTCAATCAAAGGATGGTTTTTGCATTTTGGAGGAAGTAGAGAATTATTTATTTATGGTGGACTAGTCACCTTCTAAGGCATTGCAACTTGCAATGAGTCTGTCCATGACTTCTTTGAGCAAAATAGTATCGTTGAGACATAAAGAAAGTGATTTGAGACTTATAGTCACGTCTTGCATTGATCAGACTATAAGATTAATACCACTTGATAAATTCACACATAATGAAATAGATATTTCATTGACTATGGAAAGTTTCCATGATATTTAGCTGATTGTGGAAATTTTTCAAGGTTTGTGTGATATTAGAAGTCCATTTTGTAAGAGGATTATGATTTTAGAAACCATTGCAAAGGTTAGGTCTTATGTGGTGAAGCTTGACCTTGAATGTGATGATTTAATTCTCCAAATGTTTAACTATTTCCTTGCAATTGTCAGAAAGTATCATGCAAAAAATGTTGTAATAGCAATGTAGCTCATTACGTCTTCTATCTTGAAGTAGAGTCATGATATTTCACCAGCCTCTCTTATCATTTCTATTGGCTGACTTTAAGAAGGAGCATGATATTTTTCCTACTGCATGAGTTGGTTGAAAATAGTGTTAACAATATAAGCAAAATTTGAAGCCATTTTTGACAGTTGAGAGGTTAACTTCCAATGATTCACATTTTTTTTTCAGCAAATTGCTACCTAGGGGCAGCTACCTTTATATTAATCTAGAAAAAGAGTACATATCAGCCATAGAGAAAGAACAATAGGGTCCTAATGACCTCTATGACCTCTTGTGATCTCTCAATCTGCTCAAGAGGGAACGTGCTCCCATTTACAGCTATCATATGTTCAAAGTTTCCATTTATTAGTATATAGGCCATCTCTCAGGACCATTGCATTGTCATACTTATTGTGTTCGTGAGCAGCTCTTGACTGCTAAAGGCATCTGCCACCTGGCCTTTGAAGGTTTTGGTGTTCATTTCGAGTGCCGCCATTGCTTGTATCCTTAATTGGGGAACAACCATTCGTTTGATGGATCGCTCTATGGCGTCATGGTTCCCCACCGTCCTAGCAATGTTGTATAGGAACTGTTCTAGCAGAGCAGCGTTGTGGGAATGAGAGCCAAGTAAAGTCTTCTCCTTGGTGATCTTCCACATCACTCCCTCCTCCATGTCTCCCTCCAGCACAAACAACTCCTTTAACTGCTCTTTGATCGAGCCCTGTTCGTAGTTGCACTTGTATCCTGGGATCAATATAATTTCGGAACAGCCCACCATAGTTGTCGCCTCAACCACTGCAACAGGTTTAGTTCATCATCTCTTTGGGCCTAATTTATAGACCATGATGGTTTCTCTCCACTCTTCTGTCTTTTCCATCATCCGGGGCTTTGCCAAAGAAGATAGGCACTATGTTCTGTCCCTACCTCGTGAATTAGAAAGTGTGGAAAAATTGTCTTTCTCCATTATCTGTCTAGATCATAACTCTAGTTTAAGCCATTTCAAGCCTGAGGATTGCAGTGTATCATTGTTTCTTCAGTCTGATCGATTGCGTATTTCGGTAAGATATCAGCTTCCGTGTTGGCTTCTCTATATACGTATCTGATTTTGTTCTTCGCAAAATGCTCCAAAATCTCTTGTATGCCGTCAATCCACATTCTCGATTTCCAACTCGGCGCTATTCTGGTTATAATCGCTCAAACAACATTCATTGAGTCTCCCTCAATATCCATCTTCAACAGTCCTTTTTCTTTGCTCAATGTCATTCCCGCCATCAAAGTGGTGAATTCAGCGTCGTTCTTCGTGCCTACGAGTAGTTTGATTGATCCACCAGAAGACATTCACATATTATAGACGTTCACATATTATAGACACCAATGATTCACATATTATAGACACCAATGGTCGAGTGTCTCTTCTTGCTTGTAGCACACTAATGATTCACTTATTATCGACATTCCTAATGTGAGCAAAGACAAACTTAGAAGAGAATCATTGTTTCACATGCAAAGAGTTGGTGGGAACCAAGCCACAAATGTTGGAGCAATGAAGAAATGAAGATCTCAAAAAGAAGGTGAAGGGTACTCTTATGCTACAAGCAAAAGTCCTTGATTTCTATCAAATGTCTATTCCAGCAGAATCTTGATGAGCTTGAGGAAGAAATCGTGAAAGTGGAACATGCAAAAGGAGAAAAGACAACATCAGAATCATGAGTTATGGTTTTCAGTCTTGAACAACTGTAATTATGCTCAGTTTGACTTCATAGAATCAGGGGAAAATGTTGTTAAGTAGTTGTTGAAAAGGATAATTATGTCAATCAATGTTGATTGCATTTGGGAGACAATGCAAGTAATTCATAACCATTCTCAATTATTTTCAGCATGTATTCAAGTTGGTTTACATTTTGTGGTGAAGAGGGAAATTGATAAACTCAGTAGTAAAGTTTGTTTTGAGAAGGTATGTGTGACTGATTATGCACAATTGATGAACATCACTTCCATGTCTAAGGTTAGCAAATTCAAATGTTTGCCCTCAATATTCATTTTGAGAGGGACAACTTGTGATGGTGACTTGATAAGATATGCTAACTCGTTTGTCTTTATTTTAAATGATGATACAAAAATTTGGGATTGAGGAATTTATATGATTGGTGGACTGCCTCGCAGTGTAACAAAGAATGACAAATTTGTAGTTTTCAGTTGTATCAAAATGGTGTAGCGAGAATAGGGTGGAGTCTTTTGTAGTCTCATTTGGTATCCTAGTATTGACATTTAGGTTCAGTATTGATTGAGGACAAGCAATCTCTAGGGAGGGAGATCTTGTTCTATCCCTTTTTGCTCCACTTCAATTTTCTTGGAGAGTGCTAGCTTTATGGGGAAGGTTTTCTGACAATGGCAGATAGTTCTTGGAGCCCAAATGAGTATAATGGTTCCATTTGCATGTATATTTGACATTCTAGGAGCACTCTACACTCCTTGCAGAAGTCTGCCATCTTGAGAAAATGCCAACGTGCACATGGATTGATCTCCTATGCCCTCAGAGTATTGATGGTGGATAAAGTTTCCAAGCCATCTGCCCAAGTTTTCCATATTTAATTAAGTTTTTAAGTCCATAAGTGGGACGCTTTGTTTGGAAAATAAATTATTTTATTTTTTATTTTTCACTTTCCTTTCACTTTTCCTTTCACTTTTCCTTTCACTTAAAAGCACTTTTTGATGTCAACTTAAAAGTATAAACAACTAATTCAGATTATGCACCAAAGTTGCTCAATAAAGTGACTTTTGTAACTTCAATCAGCAAAACACTTGCTTATATCACCCTTTTAGCCTACGTTAGTGGAGTATAGGCTAAAGGTTTCTAGTAGGATGATGACTCCAAAAAAAGGGGATATGACAAATCATCCCACCTCGATATTGCAATCAAATACGTCAAATCAGCAATGCTCCAACCAATTCCTCGATCCCAAATCCATCTAACGTCCATGCCCAATGTAAAGAATTCTCCATCTAAACTGGCAGTTCATCAAAATGCTATGAAAAGTACTCTTCACATGTACATAGAGAAGTGTACTAGTCCATCTAACACTGCTGTTATAAATCAGGCCAGCATCATACCAACTGAAAATCAGGCCTAAGATGATGTCAATGGTGTGTCCAAGACTATGTAAGGATAAAGTATCCATCTCATGCTGATTATCAACAATGTAATCATGATCCCACACACTCCAACGCAACCAACTAGCTGATGTAAGCCATGACAATTCTGAAGACACTATATCCAGCCAAGTAGCCACCCACCATTAAAGTATTATTTTATTTGAGTCAAGTCCTAACATTAGAACAGCTGCATACCCCAAAGAAGTAGGTGTCTCAATCAAATCTTCATTATGGATGTCTTCAATTACACATAGAGACATGTCATTAGTGGCTGGTCCACTGAGTGTATGCTCCACAAAATCATTTTCTTCATCATTATAGTTGTCAACACCAACTGAAATTTCTGAATCATGGAAAGTGGAGTTGTCTTGTTTTATTTGATCCATGAAGTTACACTGATCCTTGATCCCTTGAAGATGTAGTTTGGCTTTGCCAGCTAACCACTTGGCTTTCCTAGCCCTCTCTAACCACTCTTCACACATTCTTTGGGGCTGTTTTACATCAACTATGCCAAAATGTATAAAATCAGTCCTCATCTAGTTGCATTATCAACCAATGTCTCATGACTATCTACCCAAACTTGAGTGCTATCATTGGGGTACTTCAAAACAGTCTTCTTCATGAGTATGGGCCGCTAACACATGACTGTGCAGAGGTAAAGTGCTGCTGGCCTAAATAAGAAGATTGGGACTGTTATTACCTTCCCTTGTGTTGCCTTTGAAGCATTCAACACTGAGTTGAACCTGCAAACTCTTGGCTGCCACGTATTTGGGTATTTCATTCTCTTGGTTGCCTTAAAAATAATTTTCTTACCCATATGTGTGAACTCAAGCTCTATTTTGTTGAAATCTTGGATGTATCTTCCAAGAGATCTCAACCATTGTACTCACAATACCACTTCGGTACCAGCAATACCAACAACATTGTACTCATCATCAAATGTATAGCCATCTAATTGTATACTCAACATTGGTATCCTTCTTGTGCAATTCACTTTGAATCCATCCACCAACATGACGTTGAATCCGGGAAAGTCCTCTAGTCGCAGTCCTTTCTTGACTACAAAGCTCTCATCAATAAAATTATGTGTAGCACCACAATCCACCATACACATATCTCTTTGTCCGTTGACAATTCTCTTTAACATAAAAGGATGATATCATAGGAACACTGCAAAGGAAAGCAATAGTACCATGTGTTTTGTCATCATGTTTATCATCCTCATCACTGTCCACCAAAGTAGAATCTTGTCCCTTATCATCTTCCACATCAGAAATCACCTCAATAAGATGCACCTTGCCCTTTCCAAGACGTCCTGGTTCCCAAGGCTCTTTGCATGGAAAGTAAATCTTCTTTCTTCTTAACTCAATTCTTGTCTCTTTATCTACCTTAGGAGACGTGTCCTTGGGCTGATTAGAAAATTTCTGAATTGACTTTGAATCTTTTTTGTCCTTGAAAGTTTTCTTTTGATGCTGAAATGTGGAAGGAAATATATCAAGATCTAATGCTAGCTGAATAGCATCATGAAGAGTCCTAGGCTTAAGCACCTTAACTAGCCCTTTTGTCTTATCATTCAAACCTTCAATAAACAACATTACCACCCATTTTTCAGTCATATCAAGTACCATGGTAGCAATCTTATGGAACTCATTATTGTAAGAATCCAAGCGCCCACTTTGTTTCAATTGTGCCAACTCTCTATAATACACCTCGACTTCCTTATGGTCAAACCGAGCAATCAATTTGTTGCTAAACTCCTCATATGAGTGAATCAATTCATGGTTTTGAGTGACCAAACCATGTCCAAACCATGGTGCCACAAATCATGTGCAATACCCTCATGGTGCATGGTTGCAAACTTGATTGCTTCATCCTCTTTCATCGGTTTAAGTGTGAAGAAGGTGTCTAACTTGTGAATCCAAGCTCTAGCACTAGTTTTCCCACTACCATCAAATATAGGAAGAGTAAGTTTGCTTGTGGCTTGTTTTAGATCCTTGTTTTGCTGCTTTGGTCTTCGTTCTTGCCTTGATCTTCTACTATCTCTTCTCTGTCCAATGTATTGATGGAAAGGTAAGACATCCTTGACATGTTGAGAAAGGGTATTCCACTCATCATGCATAGTCATAAATTTATTTGTAAATACCACCTCATCATCCACATCAGCAACCTCCTCTTCCACTTCTTTCGTGGGTAAGAAAGTAGGCAACAATGGTTTATCTGAAGTGCGTGCATAGGCGTCCTCTCTACATGTGGTGTACTAACTACACTGTCATTATTTGTTGGCTCCTGATTATGTTTCCTGGATCTGAGCTTATTTGTTGAGTACCTGCTATAAGTTGTTGTAAAACATTTACTACCTGCTTTGTCCTTCTGCCACACCTTTTAAAATTTCCTTTGCGTCTCTTTCAACATGTGGTGGTGGACTGTTATCTCTCTTGTCACCCATCCTTCTAGCTGATCCGTTTTCAATATGGTGTTGCCTTGCAGCTATTGCTGCTGATAATGTGTCCTGTTCTGAATAGGAATGAGCCCATTGAATTTGTTTCCTTTCTTCTCTAGCAATGTACCTCTTATATCTGTCACTTGATTGCTTGAAACAAGTTTGAAATAGAACCCAAAGGTTGGCAGGATCCAAGCTCTGATACAACTGAAATATCCCCACTAGGATACTATCTAAAATTTTGATCTTCTAACTTCTGATTTCTGCCCTAATTTTTTATTTTCTCAAATTCTGTTCAAACCCTAATTTCTAAACTTTCCGATTTATTATTTTCAGACTGATCATACACTTATAACAGCCAATACATAATATCAAAACACATCAAATTATTATGCCAAAAGGTTCACCCAATATCAGAGATGAAATACAACATGAGATATACAATATATGAACAATAATGGCCACCACAGGACTGAAATTCGGAAGATAACTCTCCTGTCATAAATCAGAATATAAAAGTCTGCAAGTACATCCAAACATGGGCAAAAATATGACAATCATGCCCAGAAATGCTGCAGTCGCAAATCAGATAGGGTTTATACATACCAAATCATGGCAACTTGAACAACAAATGATGAAACTGTTATCCTAGGAGTGGCACCAAGTTTAGGGCATGAAACCCTAATGCAAAGTGAACACAAACCACCAAGAATGCTGCTCAAAATGTGGTGCTCAGATCTGCTACAAAGGATGTGACGAAGTAGGCTTAAAGAAACCCTAGACAATGAAGAAATCATCTGCAAAAATGCCAAATTGCTCCTCTCAGGTGGGCGCTTCAATTAGGGCAATGCCTAATGCAAGATGAACATCAAAATGCCTCCAATGGAATGTGATCCAGCCCTAGATGATGATATCTATCAAACCCTAGGCCAATGATTGTCAAGATATGATAGTAACCCTTTCAAAAATGCAGTGGTCCTTATCCAAAAAATGGCAGTCCTCCACAAATGCCATGGATGGGATATAGCAAGATAAATATAGACTTTTCACACAGCCAGCAAGTCATAAATTTGATCAGCCACCTTTTTCTTTCCTTTTCCTTCATAAAATGATGCCAAAACGATGCCAAATGACTAGCAATAAAACCCTAGGCAGCCTGCATAAAGTTTTGCATCAAAACCTTCAAACCCAAATTAAAATTTGACTCAAATCCTTTTAATTTTTGCTCCAAATCCTAGTCATCCAAGTGCTGATGTGAAACCTGCAAAATTGATTTTCAATCCTGCTCCAAAATAGTGCCAAAAACCTGCAATAATTTTTTGCCTCTTCCAAAATCGGTTTTGACACAAATCTTCCCATTTTTGGGAATTAAAACCGTAGTTTCAGATCTGCAATAAAATGCCTCTTGAATCCTTGCTCAAACCTGCAATATCAACACAAAAATAATGTGGAACATTGCTTTGAAGTCCAGTTGTAAACCCTGGATGGATTTACCTCAATAATGGAATTGGGTTTTCGTCAATTCCATTAAATTCTAAGGGTTTCTGTCCTTAGAATGCTGCTTAACCAAAAGTTACAGTGAAAGGAAGTCTTGCAAATATCAAATGCCAATCCAATTATGATCGCAAAAATAACCACAAACCTCCTTATAAAGTTTCCAAGCCATCCCACCCAAGTTTTCCATTTTTAGTGAATTTTTTGAAGTCCATAAAAGGTATGCCTCTTTTGGAAAATAATTATTTTATTTTTTGTTTTTAATTTTTCACTTTTCCTTTCACTTATAAGCACTTTTTGATGTCAACTTAAAAATATAAACAACTAAATCAGATTATGGACCAAAGTTGCTCAATAAAGTGACTTTTGTAATTTCGATCAGTGAAACACTTCCTTATATTACCCTTTTAGCCTATGGAAATGAAGTATAGGCTAAAGGTCTCTAGTAGGATGATCACTCTAAAAAACAGGGACATGACATAATTCATTTTCTAGAATTGTATAATGTTTGTCCATTCAATCATTTATTATTGATGTAGAATATTGGCATTTGATTTAGCCAATAGTTGGCATCTATTTGTGTTATAAAATTGAATTTTTATTTTTTTGTTGATCGGTGAATGCTTTTGACTGGAGCTATGAACCAGTGAGGCCACTTTTTTGAGGGACCTCATCGTTAGAGATGTTTGGTAATTCCATCCTTATTACCCCTCTGCCATCCTAATACTTACTCTACTCCTATTCTTCTGATTGCTCTGTAACCCTTATCTCTCCATGCTGCTGGCCTTAACGTTCTTCTTGAGCCTTATCTCTCCATGCTTGCGTGCCTCCTCATCACTTGTTGCAATCTCCTTATCGCTCCATGTCTCGTTATCTCTCCATTGCGTAGGGCTCCTCCATTGGGCTACTTCCTCCGTTTGCCTCCACCCTTTCTACATCTGCTATGGGCCGTCTTCCTTGTAACATACCCACCTTCCATGCAATCTGCCACGCTATTCCCCCATCCTGACGTCCCGAGGGCTTAACACCTCTTTCTTTCATGCCTTATTAATGTGGTATTCATGTATAGTCCTCTGAACATCATCCTTCGTCATCACCTTTGGACCGTCCAGTCCTGCTTGCTTGCCACGCCATCCCACAATTCCCAATCAAGCGACTGCAGCATCCTCCATCATGCTGACCAGCCTTTGGCAACAACCGGCTTCGATCAACTGTCTCCACAAGCAACTGGCCCTAGGATTCGAACCGAGGCTACTGTATTAACACCGCTTGTAACGACCATTGCACTACGGGGACAAACCCGTTATAAAGTTGAATCTTTGTTTATAGCCAAATGTTGGTCTCTACTTTTACTAGTAGGATGTTGTGCTTGTTCATGCTATAATTGTTTATCCCCCCTTAATCTGAAAATATTGCTACAAGGCCTGACAACAGATAGTTTAGTGTTGCCTCTAGGGTAATAACATAGTCAGATGTTTAAATTTGAATTAGAATCGCTATTGAAATCTTGTATAATGTGCATATTTGGAAATTCTGTTAGTTCTAGGTTTAATAAGATCTTAGAGAGCTTTCCCCTATAATTTGAAGAATGGTTCTGTCATACATGTTATTCGATTTTGTCTTGTTTTTAAAGAGAAAAATTAAAATGTCAACTACTGCAACAAAATTTGCTGTGTTTTTGCCTTGTTGCCTTTGCTGCTACATCTAAATTATACTTAGAAGTGTGCCTTTTTATTAAATTATTTTTGTGCAATGCAAGGAAGAGAGGGGAAATGAAAGCTGTAACAGGCTTTCTCTTAACATAACCTTTTGCTCAGTGTGCATTTTAGAGCCACAATGCAAATTAATCAGATGAGCATGCATCCTTATCAAGCTAAGGATATTTCCTGAAATCTGAAACAAATGAGAAATCTGGTAGAAAATATAATTGAATTTGTTAAATTTTTATCAAAACCTCATTTGCTTGGGTGATGAGATCCACTTCTTAAAATTATATTAATGAAGTTAGCTAATATTTTTCATGCCACTTCAAAAATCCTAGGGAGGCAATAGTACTGAGAGCACAGTAGGCAAGGCATGAGAAATGGAACATGGGAGAACTAGGTTCATCTCAAGAACTAGGATGTAAAGAAATCATCTATGACAATTGTATCAAATCAAATTGTTTCCATATTCTTCAATTTACTGTTAGTAACTAATCAATCACATTGCACTGAATAAGCATTCCTGATGATGTATGAACAAGTACCAATATAAATGACAGTTTTTCAGAGTCGGTAAATAGCTGAAACAAATCAAGAATGCCAAGTAAATGTGATTTTACTTTTTTGAATGGGAAACATTTGTTGATTTTGATTTTTCAACTACGATAAGTTTTCATGAATTAAGTATAAGATTGTAATGACCATTACTTTTTTTTTTTTGAAATTTTCAACTGAATTGAATCTATAATGCAATGTCCTTGTCACTTTTTGAGTACCCAATTTTGGAGATGGGTAAGGTGAGAACATATGGTGTATAGGACCACACCAAATTATCTTAAGATGGAACAACATGAAGTAATATCATTAACTAAGCACACCAAGTGGAAAGCACGCCAAATCTACACTTCTTCAGTGGAGTGTGCTTGATGCAAAAATATTTTTACTCTTATTCAACGGGGTGTGTAAATACAATAAGCACAGCCACTTTTCGCTTATTCAATGGAGTGTAATTACAACTAACATAACCACTTCTCACTTATTCAACAGAGTGCAATCACACAAGCACAGTCACTTTTGCTTATTCAGGGAGCGCAATTACACATGTCACAAGCACATACTTCAACTTATTGAGTGGGGTGTGCAATTAAAAGAAGATGCAAGGAAGAGACCACTGATGGTAATACCATCCAGAGTACTACAAGATACTCGATACAATACAAAACATTATCTAGAAAGATAAACTACTGACATATGCTGGCATAAAGTTCTGATCACAAATAAAGATTGCTGCAACAACCCTAGAATGAACCAAATGATATAGATTAATCAGCTTATCAATAAACCAACTGCAAATTAGCTTTGGTGGATGAAACAAGGGGTTGGTAAGGTCTGATGTAACTCTATAATTGCTGTTTGTACTTAAAAATCAGAGCTGAAAACTCTGTTAGCACACTACAAACATTGTCTAGAAGCACACCCAAAAACCACCCAACTGCAAACAACTGAGAACACACATCAAACTCCTTTAAAAACACCCAAACACACTTGAAAAAGTAATTCATCGAACCGATAATGAAAATCAGACAATAACAGGTCTGTAAACACAATTATGGCATGCTGTACTGTTGGACCAGGAAGAGAAAAAATCGTAGAAATTTACCAAAATTCTATAGAAATACAAAACTTCAATGCCTAAGTGATAGAGCTAAGATTAGTATTGCCAGGCACCATCAAAACACACAAAAATCAGAGGGAAATATAGTGCTTCAATTGGCAACTCATACACCCCTCCTTCATGCCTGTACAGCTTGGTCAACCTGGTACGAGCCCCTTGGATTTCACACATTGCATCATTCAACAAATAAACAGCAAGGAAATGATTTTATGACTCAGCTAGGAAAGATTTTCCAAGAATGAAATATAAAAGTTTGGTATAGCTGCAGTTAAGCCTTGATAGGAATGGTATGACCAGCAAGAGATGTACAACCCCCTTTTTCAGCATTTCCAAACAATGATGAACTCACACAAAACAATAGCATTAGAAAATCCAAAACAACTCATCAAAACATTTAGGATACCTTCATTCTTGAAGCAACGAATTGAAACTATACTTGTAGGCACAACTGTGACCTTTGTATGAAGCTGCGAAGACCACCTATGGGGATTTTCATCCTTAAAACCATTATTTTCAAGAGGGTGTTAGAAAATAAGATATGAACACAGGTTCCCTCAGATGGAGAGCAAATATCATAACATGTCTAACCTCAACAATGAGCTTTCAACCTCCTTTTATAACATTCTAGAGGAAATAAAATTATAATTTCCTTTTTTCCCTTCAAAAGCTCCTTTTTAAATTAAATAATAAATCTTTTATGAATACAAAGTCTCCCATGTGTCTATGCATCACTCTGAAGGTACAACTTAAAACATTTTTCAATAGATAATTAACATTGGTTGCCTTTTTAATATTTCCTCTTTAGTACAGCTTAAGTTATAATTATTTAATTATTAAATTATTTACCTAAATTGTGGAAAGCATCATAATGAGATAGATATGCAATTTTGACCATACCATAAAGTTTTTGAGGTCTTAGGATGAACCGAAGCAGCTTGGGATTTGTCTAAAAATAGCATGCTTATCCAAGTAGTTTGGAGAGCTCCCAAAAGGATGGAATTGCATTCTAAAAGCATCACGAGGCTCACCAAGGTTACCTAAAATCAATTTTATTAACAAAACCACTGCTTGATCAATATTGTGCTCTCCAAGAAAATTGAAGTTCCCCTTTGTGCACCAATTAGCCTACGAGAAAACTCAAAAAATAGGCGAATATTATGCTTGAGAAGTGGACTTGAAAATAACAACATTTATAAATATAAAAAACTATGGACTAAATTTGGCATTTAAATCTGAATAAGATAATGCTTAAAATACAAAATACATTGATAACTTTTCAAATACACTTCTTAAGAGTTCCATTTAAATCCTCTTTTGTTGGATTGCTTATACATTATCTATAAATATAGAAAAACTGAAGTATATATATGCCTGCAATTATCTCATAATGAACAACAATATATCATTTTTGAAGATTCCAAAACAATCTAATTTGTACAAGTATACCTCAATGAATGGAAGCCAAAGTATAAAAATCAGCTAATGCAATATTCTCCAACCATTTGCCAACGTTTATTGGGAGAAAGCACATCATATGAGCACTTTTCCACCAACCACAGAACCAAACAAGCTCCCTTGTAACTAAGCTTGATTAGGTGGGTTGTTTAGGGGGATGGTCGTAACAAAGTAGCACATAGGGAGAGAATCAATGGAGTCCAATATTAGGGAGTCTATGTCAATGGAAAACTCTATATAAAGATTAACAAACATGCCTTATTTGAACTTGGCCAAGGGTTTGGGTTTTGATACACAATAACTATATATCTATTGTCTTGATAGTTAGGATGAATATATACAACTATATACATTTGAGTATAGTGGGCACAACTTAGCAACACACACCTGAGTACGTTATTGTTGTACAAAAGGGACAAATGCATTAACTCGCCACTTACCTTTAGTTCTTTGGGAAGACGACCCAAAAATTGATCCACCAGACTCACTCTTTGACTTTTGACAAGTTATGGCAAGCAAAAATGCATAGGGTGATTGAGAACAAATGGTAATACCACCACCACAAGCCTCATTTGTTGCCACTGTTTGTAGCTAGTCAACGAGTAGGCAATTTCATAGTTTGGTGTCTAACTCATAATCAGCTATCTATCTATAAATCAAAGTAATCACAATTTGTGTGTTTGGACTTGATTCGGATTTAGTAAACCAAAACTTTTTGCAAATTGGCAAAATCTTGAGGAAATTCAGCAATTTGAAAACTACTTAAATTTATATAAAAATATTGTTACAAAATGTATCAGATGACAGTATAAAATGCTCATTTGTTACAACTGTTTGTAGCTAGTCAATGAGTAGGCAATTTCATAGTTTGGTGTCTAACTCATAATCAGCTATCTATCTATAAATAAAAGTAACCACAATTTGTGTGTTTGGACTTGATTCGGATTTAGTAAACCAAAACTTTTTGCAAATTGGCAAAAACTTCAGGAATTTGGGCAATTTGAAAACTACTTAAATTTATATAAAAATATAGTTACAAAATGTATAAGATGACAGTATAAAATGGTGGGAAAATATGTTTTATTAGATTTGCAAACAATAGAGAATAAAATTACATCTCATGCAATTACAACAACCAACTGATAATTGATATGAATTTATGATGATTGTCATTGTATTTTAAAGCACTCAATAGTTCCTTTTTCTTACAATTATGTGTGACTTTCTCCAAACAAACCACCAATGAAAACCTAAAACCAAGGAGAGATTTATTTTGGCACGTGATATCATTAAATACCACAACTTTAATATTGTTGGATTAGGGATTTTGTCAACATTGTGTTACTTTATGATGGAGCGTATTCAAACTATGCCTTATGGGCAAATGTGATATCATTAAATAACACAACTTTAATGATGCTGGATTAGTAATTTTGTCAACATTGTGTTATTTTATCATGTAGCATATTCAAACTGTGCCTTATGGACCAAGTTCCTTTTGGCTTTTAGTATACTAAAATTTCTTAGGCAGTTATTTTCTATAATTCATAACTGGTGTTTCATTTGAACATATCATGAATGCATCTATTTTTGGAATGGCAAATAGGAGAACGAAGGTGCCTCAATACAGAGCTTTGGCATGCTTGTGCTGGGCCACTTGTATCTTTACCTGCTCCTGGGACACGTGTTGTTTATTTTCCTCAAGGACATAGCGAACAGGTGATTTTTCCCACTAACGAGTTATTATTTGTGTTTGTTGGAATTTGATGTGTGCATATGAGCTTTTTGATTACTTTATTGAGACAAAATGAGAAGCGAGTTGTTAAAGAGACATTGGAATGTGACATATGGTGATGAGCTCTTTTATTACGTTCTTGTAACTGAATGAGAAACTAGTTGTTAAAGAGGCAAGTTGGGTTAGCAGCGATTTATACAACTAATTTTCTAATCGAACCATGTAACATTTTCTCCAGTATTCACTACTTATGCATTTGATTTTTTATTAGTAACATAATACAAATGTTTGGGATTTCTACTCCTTGATATCACAAGGAAGAAAAAAAAACTACTGGAAGTGTCAACAAATTATATTATAAAATGTTACTTCATTTTCTCTAACTATTTATCGTATATTCATAATTTCCAAGTTTGGGGCTTTTAGTAATGGAATGAAAGAGAAGTAATACAAGGCACGTCACATCAAAAAAAGTAATAGAATGGGTTTTGGAATGAGATTATATTATAGTAAATGTTAGAAGTACATAGCATCAATCAGCAAGTGGGGATGAATCCTAAGAGGTAAAGGTTTTTTATTACCCTTATATAATATTCTATAAATTGCTTTGATCATAAAGACATATCAATCGGAGAATTTTTTTATAGAGTAAAAATTCCGTACTCAACTTGGACACGAAAGTTGGGAGTTACTCACCAATGAACACATGAACTAATTGTATTACTTAAAACATCTTTTACTAATATTGTAATGGTATGTACATTATTTGTTGATCGATATTTTTTTTAGCTATATAGTCTTCATGTGTGTTTAAAACATGAACATTATATTTTTATATATAAATTTTTATCAAAACCGTGAGACTCAAGATCTGCTCTTTAGCGTTGAATTTCCACACCTTGACAAGTGGCCATTAACCCTTAATTTGATGTTGAAGCTAATACTTCATGTGTGGAGGGCAGAGTTGATGATGCTATTATTGAATTTTATTTTCTCACCTAAATGCCTGCTTTCATGGCCTCTTCATCAATATCTTCTCACCTTAATGTCCATGCCCATTGGCAAGTTGGTGTTGCATTGTTTGGGATTGACGCTAATACTTAATGTGCGGAGGCCAAATTTCATGATTCCATTTCAAAATTTTATGGTCTCACCTAAATGCACATGCTTATTAGTATTTTCACCACAACCTTCTTCTCCTCATACAACACCTACTTGATATTTCTTATCTTCTTGTTTTCCTTGGCTTTTCTTTATTGCACAAATGGTTTTTTACCCATCTCATCTCCACAAGCTTCTTTTTTGATCCTCTCAACTAATCTCTCTTCCTCTTCTATTGTAATGTCCCCATTTTTATGCCATCTTGTTCTACTAGCGTTAGCTAGTTTTTCAAGGTTTTTCGTAGGTTTCCAAATGCACTGGGAGAGTTCCAATGTTCTTGGTGAGCTCAATTCTTTGTTTTAGTGGGTTCCAACAACAATTCTAATATTAAGTGCTTGTTTGACATGGAACTTTTTTGGTTTGTTCTCCTCAATCCTTGAGTTTGAAGAACACTACATGGCACCGATCATTCTAGGTTTTTTGAGTTTGTTTTGTTTGGTCCTCGGAGAATATTGCTATTTATAGTAAGCAATTATTGCATGACATCAATCTTTCTCGGGTTTTTTGGGTTTGTTCTCTTTGGTTCTTAGAGAACATTGTATTCATAGTATGTGCTTGAGTCGGCATCAACTATCATCTTTTAGCTTTAGTTATGTTTCAACATGTTCAGATTTATATTTTGATGTCTTGGTGAGGTTCTTAAAGTGGATATTATTTTAATAATTACACTAAAGCTATAAAGTGACCTTAAATTATTTGTTTTTGTGTTAAATAATAAAGTGCTAAGTGTTGACCCCAAAGTTGGACACCTAGGTTATGGGGGAAATAAAACTCAAGCTGTTTTTAAAAGCTTTTTGAGAGCTTTTTTTGATGGAAATTAACATAGTTACTAGGAGACACGTCTCCTACCCCTGGAGATGGGTCTCGGCTACTGAGATGTGTCTTTGGTACCACAAAGGCTTCTGGAAACTTCTTGATGTATAGGGTGCTTTTGTCAGCCATCTCTGAAGTCTCCCGGCCAGAAATTGACATCTCCTACTAGAAAACTTAGGGCAAAATGTAGCAGAAGGCAAAAAAAAGGAAAGCAAATAAATAAAATAATTTTGCAGCAAAGCAAAGTCATAGGGAAATAACTAATAAGGAAACCGTGTTGCAGGAAGACAAAAATTAATGAAAGTTATAGCAATTGGATCTACTGACAGTGCAAACTTTTTAAGATTCTCAGCCTTCTTTTATAACCTGCCTTGGGAAACTTCTGGAAAATAATTAATTTAAATCACATTATAAAATATTTTACCTTGTCTCCCAAAAGTGGCTTTATTTAAAATATTAAATATTTTAGCATTTTGTCACTTAATAAATAATGAATTAAAGTTTTTATTTATTATACTTTTGTCCGACAACTTAAAATTAATTATTTTCACCTGAAAATGGTACATTACACAAATGTTGTATTCTGCCTGAGAGATTCAAACTGATCTTGAAGTAGTATTTCTTAGTCTAAAATCTGCACATGATCGCTAGTTCTTTCCATGATTTTTGAAGAAGTTTGGAGAGGTTGCTGATTTCATGAAGAAAATACACTTCTTGGCATGAATACCGGGTTTGCAATGTGTTTAAATAAGTCTGATTTCTGATTACTGTTGTTGCATTCTGATTTGATTTGAATTTCCAAGTTGATTTGAAAGAAAGTATATGTTTTTTCTTTGATGAGTCATAGCCGAAGCTGTAATTTAAGCTTTTCTCTGGAGCTAAGAACCAGTTGAGTAGACTCGAACCCAAGACCTCCCATGTAGGAGGCTCGCAGCTAACCGCTATGTCGTGGGGTCATCCCCGAAAAAAAAAAATGTTTAAACTCTATGCATGTAATGTTATTTTCATTGTATGCAACATCATGATCTGAATGAGACATGAAATACAAACACTTCTCTAATTCCTTCTCTTTCTATCACAAAATGCAAAAGAAAAAAATCAGGTTTGTACACTACACAAAGGTTCAAAAAACATCCTTTCTATCACCCAAGAATCAGAACTGACCAAACTCTGATACCAAATGTTTTAAAATAAGAGGTGAACAACAATATGAGAAGCTTCAAATCAACTGTAAATCAGATCTAACAGTGTTTACCTAATGGAAGTAAAATTAGCTATAACAACAAAAGAACACCATCTAAACCTGAACACAACATTGTGATCAAAACTGTAAAACTCCAACATGCAAGCCACCAAAATTGCCAAAACATCCTCCTAGAAATTAGGAAACCCTAATTTTGCCTTTGACTAACCAACGGGTCTTGGGATTGGCCAACAGTCCCCAAAACAAACTAGAGTGGAAAGGGCGAGATTACATAAATATATTAACATTAGCGTGTAAGCTGGTTTCCAATATCATTTTAAATTCATTCAAATTTTATATTTATAAGTCTAAATATTATACTAAGGTTGTGGTAAATAATATTTAGATGGTTTTTAATTTATTAGAATTTTATTTAATTAAAAGAAACTATTTAGATAGTTTTATTTAATATTGTTTCTAATTTGTTGAATTTTTTTAAATTTAAATCTTTTTAAATAAAATTAATAACTATAAATGAAGATTATTCTTTACTAAACTTAATTTATTGGTATATAAAATATTTGTTAAATATATAATATATAGTATTTATGTTAAATTATACTACTAATTATTAATTTGGTTATCTATTAAGTTTAATATTATTTAATATTTATTATTTGATTCAATTTTTTCTTTTTTTATGAATGTCGTATTGAATGATATCTATATTAGAAAGTTTTGAAAAGTAGTTCTATCCATTTTTGATATGGTATTCCTATCATACAATGTTTCATGAATGAATAAGAAGCAAAATGCTATATATCTTTGTCTATTGCAAAAGCTGAATACGAGTGGTGGTACATTTTTCTTGGGTAAGTGATTGGTTTCATGATGAGTAAGAAGCAAAGTGCTATATCTTTGTCTACTGCAAAAGCTGAATACATTGCGGCTGCTAGCAATTGTACTCAGGTGATTTGGATGAAGTAGATGTTGAAGGATATCATAGTTATTTTTGATGAGCCTACTGCTATATATTGTGACAATTCAAGTACTATTAATATTTCTAAGAATCCGGTGTTGCATTCAAAGACCAAGCATATATCAATCAAGTTTCATTTCTTGAGAGAGAAGGTGAATGAGAAGGAAGTTAGATTGGAGTATGTATCTACAAAGGAACAAATTGCAGATATCTTCACGAAGCCTTTGCCTAAAGATACATTTGAGTATCTCAGAGAGAATCTAGGGGTAATTGCCCCACTTGATGAGAACTAAGATACATGGAGCTGCATTAGTTCGGTGGACTTCACAGAGATATCTTATGATCTGGATTGATGAGTGAGGTTGCTACTCAGGGGGAGTAGTCAGTATGTGTTTCAGATGTTCAGAATTGTTAGAGTGTGTGTCATAGGGGGAGAGACTCAAGATTTGTGTTGTATGTGCCTTTTGCATTGATGTCAAAGGGGGAGAGAAGCATGTGAAAAATCCTATGGGGGAGAGAGCTATGTTGAGTTGTGTGCATAATCTTAGGGGGAGATTGTTGGTTGTTGATTTATTTCTTTGTATTGATTGTTTTTCGCATTCATATATTGCCATCAATGCCAAAGGGGGAGATTGTTGGATATTGCTAAGAAGTTTGCTGGAATGATGTGTTGTCATTGATGTCAACATATTCTTCTGTGTATTCCTGTGTTGCAGTTAGAGTAAATGAGTTGGTTTGGCCAGTGTATTGCAGTTGAGCTATTGCAGTTTGATAGGTTTTGAGATATGCATGTTTAGTTGTTTTAGCAGAAGTTTCAATGATCGGTATGTTGATTTGATCGAGCTATGAGGTCTGGTATTATGGTTGATATTCAGTTGTTCGTGTTATTCGGTATTCTGGTTTGTTCTCCGCATCGCTTTGGAATTGCATTATCTTGGTTTGCGGATTTGGCAGAGTGTTTGGGACGTTCATATGTGTCTTCAATTTAGATGGTTCGTGATTTGGAAGTTCGCAAGTGATTCTTTCAGTTTGACACTCAGTTCAGCATGTGTTCTTGAGGTTTGGTATATTGATGATGGAGATTCTAGTAAGTGGTGATGTTGCGGTTGTTTCTGCTATGATTCACATTCCTTGTGGATGTTTCTAGATCGGGTCCTATCCGTGTTGATGGTCTGCATTGATCGTTGTGCGCGTTATTGATCATTTTCTTGATCCGGTGGTGTTCTTTGTGTTATGCGACATTCTTGGTGATTGTAGCGTGTTGTGGATGTTCGAGGCGTAATTCTTGGCAGTGTTTCTTGGTTGCGGTATTAATTTGGGTCCAAACTACATTTTAGCTGACATTGTTTTGGTCAGCATGTGTTGTAGCGTGTGAGGTTATTATTTTGTAATTTTTGTTGAGGGTTTAGCCGACTTTGAAATATAGGTTGATGATTTGTATAAATATATGTAATAGTCATTTGTGAGATGTATTTGCATGTGCGAATATTGATTTGATCTTTTAGTAGCAAAGGAGAAGTGCAAAAGAATGCGAAGAAGTGGAAAGGGCAAAGTTTGAGTATCTGTGCTTAACTGGAATTGTAATCAGGCATTGGGAGATGCTATTTCATCAGTTCTTGTAATCCGAACTTTGTAAGACAGCGAGTCTTCCTCAGGGTTGTAGCCCTTCTTGTGATTTGAGCATTGAGCTCTAGGCAGTGTGCTTGAATGCATGTGCATTTCCCACTGTAATATTTACATTTACTCGTAACAGGGTATTATCTCATTCTGGGTAGGTTCGCACCGTGGTTTTTCCCTTAACTGGGTTTTCCATGTCAAAATCTTGGTGTTATGTGTGTTATTGATGTGGTGATGGTTTATGTTTTCATTGCTAATAATCAGATCTAAATTTAAGTTTGAATTGTACTGAGTTTGTGAGAAAATTGTTTCACACCCCCCCTCTCAGTTTGCTGCATTGTTGCCAACAATGGATGGGTTTCTTGTACGCACAATCATGTCAGATCTGTGCACTTCCCTACCTTCCCGGATTGGCATTCCTCTACGTAGGGCATGGTCAAGGCTTCCCCTCTTTGATCATTAGTCTCTTCCTTGCGACCATTTTACTATTTATAGGCTATTAAGCCTCATTGGAAATGTTCTCTCCTTGCTAGTTTGAGCTACTATTTGCTCTTTCATTTCTCTTGAAGATTTGTACATTTTCTTGCGTTTCTGCAACTATAAGTTTGGCCATTGGCTTGAGAATGAATTGAAATCGTCATTCTTGCCTCTTCAAGTTATGCATGTTGTGTATGTTTCCTTACCTTCATTATAAGTGTATATTTTGTGGCTTTTTCTCGTGTATATGTTGTGTTAACTTGTTTCTGAGTGGGACTTGTGGGAAACCTTCTCCCCTATGACATTCATCAAATTCTAATCTCCATACATGCGTTTGGGGTCATTCATGCAATTGAAGTTTGTGCATCTCTAGGGTATTTCGATTGGTTCTTTGTGTCATTCCGGGGTGGGGAGAGGAACATTTCTTTTCTTGGTGCATCACCTCCTTTCATTTGAGCATTTCCTTCTTCTCTTTTCCATTGCAAGTTGTTAGGATAGGTTTAAAGGTGGAATTTGGAGTGTTGAGTTGGTTCAACACCTGCACTTGGATTGAGAAGGAAGCTGGTCTTCTCCGGAGATTCAATCCCATTGCGCAAGGTCCCACACTTCGGGGTTGTTTCCATGTTTCACGAGGTTGTTGAGTTGATAGCTCAACAAGGGTGCAAACTTTTGTCACAACAAGTGCCAAGAGGACATGTCACATGGTAATTGTTTGACTAATGATTGGCCAAGAGCATTAGCAAGAGTAAAGATTGATGTCAAATTGTTTGCTAGAACGAAGAAATTTTGAGCATCTAAACTGCAAGGAAAAAGTTGGACACAAGGGCACTAAAGAAAGTAGGAAAAGATATTGGATGGTAATTATTTGATAAAACCCCAAAACCACTAAACTAAGAGTTTGTGGTAATCATTTGACAAAATGTTAAACTAGGAATACATATGTTATATAATTGATAGGACGACTTAAGGAAGAAGGATTTAATCAACTCACATATTCAAGGGAAGCACCATATCATTGGAAAAATGGAATCTAAAGAAAGGGGCCTATTTTAAAAATCATGTAATGAAAATTGTCATTCATTACATTGAAAATATGAAAATTTAAATTGAACATAGAGGTTGGGCTCCCAAGGAAGTTGTTGATAGAGCATCAAAGAAGGGGTTTTAGTACAATTCTGACTTACAAGGAGAAGATTTCTTATGAGATTCTTAGGAGAGTGAAAGTGCTCAACTGTTGTTTGCTTCACAAACTTATATTCAAGCCTCTATGTAACTCAAAATGTAATATCCCATTCCAAGGAGTAGCCAAATGTGACACATTTAGCTTATTTAATACTGGTAGGCTAATTTTGGTTTAAATCAGCGAATATATTATTTAATTAAATAAGTTGGTCAATAAAGCAAATTTTATGGATGGCTTCAATTAATTTTATAAAGTGACTTAAGTGAACTAAAAAGGGAAAATTAAAAGTCTCTACACTTTACTGAAAGATTTTCAGCAGGAAATTAAAAGGTCCTTTCGAGAAAGCTCCATGTGAAAATATAAAAAAAGGATTTGAGAGCTCATTTGCTCATGCATGCTTATTTTTCTCTATTGTGGAGTTTGGAGGTTCTTGTTGGAGAAAACTATAGGATGAAAACCCTAAGGGAATCAATTTTGGTAGTGACAGATCTACCCTAGCTGATTGTACGTTGGATCACACAAATTTTACATAGGGATTCAATGATTGAAGATTCGGTAATTTGTGAGGTTTGCAGGCAAGACATATTTTCAAAAAGATTTACAAGAAAGATGACGAATGCCTTTGTTAATGACTACAAAGAAATTATAGGACCAATAACGTTGGGCAATTGCTACTGCTGTCTGCTTCAAGTTAGATGCTAGGAAAGGAATGATTGTGTTGGCATGTTGGTCTTGGTTGGGCATTGAACTTATCTATTGCCTCACATGGAGTTAGAGTGGGTCAAAGAGTCTATTTTGGCTACCATTTTCAGGCCAAGTTGCCTTCATTCTAAGCACCAAACTCATGAGACCAAAGTTGCTGGGTGTTTCATTTTATGGTGCCGGGCGAGTAAATATTTGAAGATAGGTGTTCCTTTTTGGGACAGATTTGGATGTCTCCACTATAACATGCTGGCCATTGGTATGTGAGGAACATCTGGGAGGTTTGGAAGAGAGCCAAGGTGAAGCTTAGGTTGGTCGTGAGGTGAGAAGTTTATTCCAAGAGTCAATGCAGCTGTAACAAGGGCATTTGCAAGCAGATTTGTATTATCACTCATGAGATGATTTCAAGGGTTAAGCATTGCAATAAAACACATAAGTTTTTTATTATTCATTTGGAAGGCTTGCCACTAGATTTATCGAATCTTTAGTTTTAGATATTGTAAAAGTTGCATTATTGAGTTGTGCACTTGGTTGCCAGCAAGCATTACTTTATAATATCATTCTAACCCTTTCGCTATGTAGGTTGTTTCTTTGGAAAGTACAAATAGAGCCATTTTTTCTAGTGACTACATTGCACAATGTTGGAATGATTATTAAATGAGTTATGAATCATTATAGTTTAACTCAAAAAAGCATTAGTTGGGAAAAAATCTTGACTGATCGCAATTAATCTGCAATTGTTAGGGCCGCCAATTTTTTTGGCCGATTTTTTCCCCAAAAAACTCGGGGAAAAATTGTGCAACGATTTTCCACAATATTTTGCCAAAAAATCGCGAATAAATCGAGCACTTAATTGTGATGTAATCAGTAAAAAATCGTCACCCAAAAAAGTGCCACAACAACTGTAAAACCTGTGAAAATCCGAAAAAAAATGCTGTGAAAACGTTATAAATCAGACCGCGAGGGTTACAATTCATTCTGGTATTATTCAAATATAGAGAAAGCCCTTCCTTCAACTTTACGAAAGAAAATAGGAGAGTGCTGATTAATATTTGTAAAAATTATTTATTAAGAACAAAATTATTAAATAACAAATTTTTTAGGTTATCATTGTGAGTATCTATTTGACCCATGCTCGGCTGCATTTAAATCTCTAAAAATGAAGATCCTGGTAAGCAACGTGCACAAAATTGTGAGCTTGCACGCACTATCAAATGTTTGAGCCAAAACGTAACTGATAGAAAATGAAGATTCTATATCGATGAAGTTTTTATTTCCCCATGAAAATTGAAAATGTATTTGTTATGTATTGTGTGGGTGAAAAAAATTATGAATGTTTGAGGGCTTCCATTATTCATGGCGGGCATCAAGTATTGAAGTACAATTTTTTTTTGGATCCTGTGGGTGCAAAAATTTATGAACATATTTTCACTATTTTGTGTCCAAAATGTTTCTGAATTTAGTGCTTCGAAAATTTATGTTTGTTGATGTATTTGCATTAAATACTTTCTTTTAATAATTTTTTTTTTTGACGCGAATGTCTCATCTTTCGAAAATATTTGTTGTTAAGAATAGAAAAAAAATTATTGTTTCTTTAATTTTATTTAATAATTTATTTGAGAAAATTATTTAAAATATATTATTGAATATAGGAAAATTAAAATTTTTGTGGAATTAAATAAATTAACATAAATTAATAATTATTTAATAATATACTGTAATTATTTAATAATTTATAATTTATTGTAATGTTTATAATTGACTATAACTATTTAATAAATTAGAAAGTTATATTAAAAACTTTGGATAATTTACTGTAATTATTTAATTATTTAGAATACATTAATATGCTATAATTTTTAATTTACTGTAATCATATATAATTATTTAATAATTATTAATTTTAAATTTTTAAATAGTTTTTGAATGTTTTTCTTCAATTTTTTTTACATTTTTTTATAAATCCGATTTTTTCACGATTTTTTTTCCAATTTTTTCAAAAAATCTTATACTTTTCATTTGCTGATTAATTCCTTAAACGATTAATGCTTCTTTGGTTTAACTATCTAACCCAAACAAAATTCATTGGACAAAAATTCACCATCCTTAATAAATCCAAAATTTTTTGCTATTGCATGCTATGCATACGGAGCTGACTTGACTTAAAGAGAGATTTCCTTGGTAACTCAATGCTAAGAATCCTCTTTCTAAGACTAACTACTAGGATTTGAAATCGATCTCTTGCCTTACGCTATATAGATTTAACAAATTATTTTCAGTTTCACAATAACAACATCATATTTGTAGTGGATCTGTCCTACTTTTTATTCTATAGAATGATTACAATCATGAAAAATATTGGTGTGAGGATGCTACCTTTTATATTATTTAAAGTTTAAAAATTACATAGTCATTCTTATTGTGGAAAAATACATTCCTGGAGGATGAAAGATAATTTTTATGTTGACTCTCCATATGTCCCTTTGACAGTGGTAATGCTTAATGAGGGTGTCCTTATGCTAGATTTAAATTTTTTTCTCATGGGGCATACCAACAGGCTTTCTAGAGGAACCAAATGAACACAAAGATGCTACAGACTCAATACATAAGGAAGAAACTGAATGGAAGTAAATTGAATGAGATTCAAGATGGATCAAGAAACAATGAAGATTAGTAATAAACGAAGGTCCCTTTCTGAGGAACGATTAGCTAGATTCATCTAGTACTAATTAGTAACGAGGTGACTGAAGTTTCTAATACCATCAATATGTGAAATGAAAGAGGTGTAGAAGTAATGATTCTAGGATGTGTGACAATCTTACTTATTAACTCTATTCAGTACGAAATAAAAACCCTTTTTTATAGTAGTTTCAGATGTAGAATTTCCCAATGTTTTTCCATTTTTAGAAGGATATGTGTTGCATGTCTTTGAGATTTATGTTATTGTTTATTAGCATTCAGAAGCATATACCTTGACATGAAATTTTATGGATTTTTTAGTTTCTACGCTGTTTCTTTGAACATTACATTAGCTTATCATGTGGCTATCTTTGCCCCCGAAAAAGGAAGTTCCAAAGTGTTTTTTTGCCTTTGATTTGTCTTATTTTATTTTTTCTTGCTTTATTACAATCTTCTGAGGTTGTGATATCAGGTAGCTGCATCAACAAACAAAAAGATTGATGGTGACATACCCAACTATCCAAATCTGGCACCTGAACTAATCTGTCAGCTTCACAATGTTACTATGCATGTGAGTGTGGTCTCTTCCTTTATGCTTTTGGACATATATTAAGTGTTTACATTCTGATGCCTTAAAACTATCAAAGATCAGGCAGATATCGAGACAGATGAAGTATATGCTCAAATGACCCTACAGCCATTGAACCAGGTAAATTGTTTGGGAACTTATCCGTTCGCGATGATTCCATCTTTTTGTGCAAATTGTCTTTGAACCAATTTTTATATTTGCAATACTCTGAGTTTGAATGTTGTGCAGCAAGAGCAAAAGGGATCATATTTAGTTCCTGATTCTGATACTCCCAGCCGGCAGCCAACTAATTACTTCTGCAAGACACTCACTCCCAGTGATACTAGTACTCACGGTGGATTTTCAATTCCACGTCGTGCAGCTGAGAAAGTGTTTCCTCCACTTGTGTGCACCCTGGTCCTCTTAACCATTGTTCTTTGTCTTCTCTAAACATATATTTCTATATATTAAGTAACATGGCAAGGTGGTAACAAAAAGAATTGGTAGGGAATGTGGATTGGTTGAAAGAATAAGCAAGATATTTTCTTTTTTTCTTTGGTGATCAGTCTTGTAGGTAGGTATAGAGAGACATAATTGGTTTCTATCTCTTTTTATGCAGGATTTCTCTCAGCAGCCACCTGCCCAAGAGATAGTTGCAAGAGATCTCCATGAAAATGAATGGAAATTTCGGCATATATATCGGGGTGAGTTTTATTTTTAGGGTTTAATCCTTCAAACATTTGAATTTTTTATCAACTGGTAATTGATATATAAATGATTGTGACCATAAATTGTTACGGAAAACAACATACAAACAACAATTGGGAACTCACAATACAATGCTATAATGCATGAAATAGATGGTATGGATGTTTGCAAAAGGTACAACTTGATTCTGGCAGGTGCAACTTGTTTAAAGGCTGAATGAAGATTGAATTTATTAATGCAAATAGTAATGTTTCTAATCATAATGATAGGGCACTGTAGTAGTATCACTAAAGTTGTAGGTACAGAATGGTAGTATAGTGGTACTGTAGTGACATTGTTGCAATACTGTGGTGGCACTTTAATGGTAGCACTGTAGCTGTGGTGCTGTAGCAAACTGAAAACTGGAAATAAGTTGCAATCTTCATTGCACTATTGTGATTCTTTGGTGAAAGTGCTTCAAATCACAAAGGGTTTTTGTCTTATGCTCTATCTTGGAAGCTAAGACTGTTTGTGTTCTTCGAATTCTTGCATTTCAATTGTTTTCATCCTTTGGAGAAATAGACGAACACAAATGCTCAAACTACAAGATAGAAAGGGGGTTTTGATTTCATAAATTGGATGATCTCCTTATGAATGAGTGCCTGTCTTTTGAAGACTCCTTTTTGGCACCAATATTCTAGACTCCCCTTTTCCCTTAATAGCGCCCATCAAAAAATATTTTAATAAAATATTACAAAATGCCTTATTATGCTCCATTTAGATGACCCACTTTATTTAACTAATAATATTTTTTAAATTGTCCTTTTACAATGTTTTTTAAGTAATATTTCTAAAACAAAATTAAGACATTATCATTAAAATATTTCTCCAACTTTATCTTTTAGCCTACGAGAAATAAAGAAATGGGTCCTCAAATGATTTAACTAGATAGGGGGACATTACACATCTCAACTCCAAGTTTTTTTTCTGCGATAGCTTCATAGATGCAAATGGGTAGGTTACGGAGGACCTCTCAACATACATTGACAAGATTAAATTTGAGGTTGAGGTGAGAGATCTCATCATTTCAGGGTTGCAGAATTATAAGAAAGCTAGGGGGTAGCTTTTTTCTTCTCTATTTATGCAAGGAAGATCCGCCTAGACACTAGGCAAGAAAGATTGAAACCATATATCTTACAAGTTAGAAATTACAATTAGTAAAATATTGTTTCCTTATGAACTCTTGAGTATTTTATTTGCAAGTCCTTGGTGGGTAGATTTGGGTTGGAAATGCCCTAAATCTTCAAAGATAACTCTTTGAATTTTGTCTCAGCCTTCTAGCTCTTCTAGTTGTTAGCACAACTATATTTTTTTTGACACCATTTATATCAAGAAGCATAATAAGTTGACTCAACAATGCCCTGCTAACCTCATTTTTGTACGATACAAACTTTGGCTTTGCAGAAAAATGGGGAAGGACAAAACAGAGCAGCTTATTGATTTGGATAAGATCAATTCCTATAGTGATTGAATAGTATAGGATGAGGAGCTGTCCTTGTTTATAGGTGTATTGGGGTGTAATTTGGAATTGGGGTTTCACCAATTTGATAATAAAACTACTAACAAGCCAAATCAGCCAACACATTGAAAGAGTGGTGAATCGAATAGATCTAGCCACAATCCAAATAGGGAAAGGGCTGAAATTCTGATTAGATTCATTGGTTATTGTGAGTTACCCTCTTTCGTTGTTGAAATTGGAAAGTAATTGTGAAATTTGTGTAAAACAATGAATAATTGAAGCAACTTGTCGAAAACAGAATACTATAGATATCCCACGGAACCGCAAATTGAGATCTGGGCAAAATAAGATGTTTGGAACATGTTTCCAAAAGTTCGGCTTGATTTTTCAGGATCGGGTAGTATAGATTTGCCCTGGTCCTCCGAATTCGCTCCGTCGAAAGCTGAACCTGTTAGTTGTCATCAACTTTGTTGGAATCCCTGAGTACAACTCATGAGGTTGTTCCCTACACACAGAAAGAGAAGAAAGATGTTATGGATAAGGGTTTGCCTTAATTCAAACGCCGGTTTAGTAATTAACATTGAAATTGAAATAGTAATTGAAATGGAAATTGCAGCAACATGTTGTTTTCCCCCGAGGGGTGTGTGTTCAATAGTGCATAACAGTACATAAATGTAGGAAATGTGACAGTATGCAGCAACCTGGTTGCAAGCTCGACACTGAATCATCGATCGTCCTTTGGCATCATATTGCATTCGACTACGGTTATTGTTATTATTATTGTTGCCTCTTCCTCCCCTTCGGTTACCTCTGCAACCGCCAGATGATGCTGTGGTGTTGACTTGAGGCTGGGATGTGTCTGTTGTAGTGGAGGGTGACGACTGCTCCTGGGTGAAGAGCGCTTGATTCCCATTGTGTCTTCATGTTGTAGGGAGATTCTTTGGTGGAGTGTCCCAACACTTGGCAAATGTCGTAGAAGGCCTTTTTAGGACAGGATCCTTTTGTATGACCTTCCTCCTTACATTCCGCGCACCACACTTACTCGTTCTTGCTTGTGCTTCCCTTCATGCGTTTGAATTCCTTCATTATGCGATGCATATCCTTCTGGAGGGCCTGCACCTTCTTGCTCGACCCCTCGTCGCTGCTACTACCCTCGGAGGAGTCCTCCTCCCTAGAGGATTTGTCTTCTTCTTCCTAGATGTCTTTCCTTCACTTTCCAGGTCCATTGCTCGGTTATAGGCATCTTCGTAGGAGGTGGGTGGTACAATTTTCATTTTCCTTCTGAGTGATGACTTCAAACCCTCCACAAACCACCTTTTCTTCAATCCATCATCGGGCTGGTTGTTCATTTTTCCTAGCAATTCCTTCAGGCGTCGATTATGTGCTCGGATGGTCTCACTTTTCCCTTGCTTGGTACTCAGGATTTTTGCCATGATTTCGTTGTCGTCTCTGAGAAGTCGAAACTCTGTTTTGAAGGCTTTGTGTAATTCATCCCAAGTTGTTAGCTTAGTTTTATTAGTATCCGAGTACCAATCGATGGCTACTCCTCGTAGGGTGGTGGGGAATTGCACCACCCATTCCGCCCTATCGGTCACGCCATTGGCCGACCAGATTATTTCACATGTACGACAATGCCGTATCGGGTCTTCCTTCCCGTCTCCATTCAACTTAGGCAAGTTTTGCCGATTCACCATCACGTTCCTTGGCGGCGGCCCAGTTTGCCTTCCGGAACTCGAACTTGACCCTCCAGGAACTCCTCCTCCAGACACTGGTCCTCCAAGAGGTACTCCACCGAGATTTGGTCCGTTGGGTCCCACCAAGTTGCTCTGACTACCAGGGTGTGATGAGCCTAAACCGAACAAATTGCTTCTCCTACCGTGACCTTGTGTCCTTCCGACACCTTCGGTCGCACTGGTATCCTCTGCCTCTGTGTTCTCGGTCTTTGTCTCCTCTTCCCTCCTAGTCTCGGCACCTTTGTATGGCATGTACGGCTCTACCGTACTCCCGTTACCATTCTCTTCCAATGTCAAGGAAAGGTCCTCCAACCACTTTCTAGTGGTTTCTATTAGTACAGAAACTTGGCCCTCAACACCCGAGCCATCATTGCCAGTTGTGCTTTCTTTAGCAACTTTCTTCAGTCGTCGTCGATGTTCTGCTTCTTGTTCTAACCTCAGCGTCCTTGTGGCTGCCTCGTGCCCGTCTTCTTTCTCCTTTAGCACACGGTTTCTATCCTTATTTAGCATCACGGGCATCAATTCCTTCTTTCCGTGGGGTTGAAGGTTCGTCGACGGCTTTCGTCACGTTCCTCCTCTCATTGACTCCTTTATTCAAATTGCTGCAAAATTTGTTGTCGACGGGTCCTGCGGTAGGTTTCTTCCCGACGAGTTTGGAGAGCAAGGAATGCCTATGCCAACAAGCTAGGCAAGTTGTTCATCAATTGATGTACGACTGGACTTACGCCAAGGGCACTCCACACTGCGCTCTCAGGGACGTCCTCGGTCATGGCCTCCCTCCGTACGTAAGTTTTGATGGATGCCTGTAGGATGCAGGTGAAATCCCTTGTCAATGCTCCCTCTCCTTCGAAAACTCCTTTGGCTCTTCCTCGGGATTGCTACTGGTCCCCTGGCTCACTGGTTGCCCCATTATTGTCGTGCCATGTAGTATGTTCCCGTCATTCCAAGTTTAATTTGGCAACGGCGCCAGATGTTTTCCCGCGAAGGGTGTGTGTGTTCAACAGTACAAAAATGTAGGAAATGTGACAGTATACAACAATGCAAGTAAATAGAAGAACTTAGATGTATGTATTCATTAACGCCAAATGCTAGTACATTCAAAACATAGCTTTCTTCGACAATATCTCCTCCTTGAAATAGGAAACCAAGTACATATATATAGGTGTTGGTACAGGTTGTCCGATGCCAACTGCCGACAACTGTCACATAACCACCGACCTTTAACACACATAACATTCTATTTACAATATGACATAATTACCCAACAACACATGCTTTCCTTTTGAGGGAAAGGCTAGATCTGAAACAAAATGCTTGTATTTGAAATATAAACCTTGATGAAGTATTGTTTGATCCTCATGCAAGGGCTTTAGAATGTACTCGAACAAGGTTGATCATGGATGCCTTCTTGAATGTATAAACATGACTTCTCTTCTTCTCCAATGCTTGATGAATGACTGATTGGAGAGCAAGGAACGCCTATGCCAACAAGCTAGGCAAGTTGTTCATCAATTGATGTATGACTGGACTTACGCCAAGGGCACTCCACACTGCACTCTCAGGGACGTCCTCGGTCGTGGCCTCCCTCCGTACGTAAGTTTCGATGGATGCTTGTAGGATGCAGGTGAAACCCCTTGTCAATGCTCCCTCTCCTTCGAAAACTCCTTTGGCTCTTCCTCGGGATTGCTACTGGTCCCCTGGCTCACTGGTTGCCCCATTATTGTTGTGCCATGTAGTATGTTCCCGTCATTCCAAGTTTAATTTGGCAACAGCGCCAGATGTTTTCCCGCGAAGGGTGTGTGTGTTCAATAGTACAAAAATGTAGGAAATGTGACAGTATACAACAATGCAAGTAAATAGAAGAACTCAGATGTATGTATTCATTAATGCCAAATGCCAGTACATTCAAAACATAGCTTTCTTCAACAATATCTCCTCCCTGAAGTAGGAAACCAAGTACATATATATAGGTGTCGGTACAGGTTGTCCAATGCCAACTGTCGACAACCGTCACATAACCACTGACCCTTAACACACATAACATTCTAATTACAATATGACATAATTACCTGACAACACATGCTTTCCTTTTGAGGGAAAGGCTAGATTTGAAACAAAATGCTTGTAATTGAAATATAAACCTTGATGAAGTATTGTTTGATCCTCATGCAAGGGCTTTAGAATGTATTCAAACAAGGTTGATCATGGATGCCATCTTGAATGTATAAACATGACTTCGCTTCTTCTCCAATGCTTGATGAATGATTGATTGCTTGCTCACTTGAATTGAATTTGCAATTAAGATCATAGAGTTGTTCAATTAAGTTTTCGTTAGGCTTTCAAATGAGAGGGCCAGACCTCATTTTATTCTTGACTGCTTGAAAATCAATTGAATTTCTGGAGTAGGCTGACATGATATCGAATTTCCCACTCATTTGGGATGACCGTTATAAGGACCAAAAGTAGGTCTTGAGTGAGAGGACCAAGGTGTTGTTCCCCCTAGTCTTGACAATCAGGACTCAGGCTTGGAGGGAAGTTAGAGAAGGAGATGAAAATGCAGGTCTATGGATGGTGTGAGTAGAATTAGAACATGCATTAGGCATTGAAAGCCGAAGGGCCAAGGTGAGGTCTAAGTGAGGATTAAATTGTGTGTGGATACAATTTACGATGCTACGAAGGCGTGAAGCTGTTGATTTGGAGAGGCAGACCATGGAAGTTGTGGCTACTAGAGAAACAAGAGAGATTTGGTTGTGTTTGGATGACATTGATGTGGTAGAGGAGAAGTCAATGGCATCTAATAGCAAGGTGGAGATATGAGGACAACCTTCTAGGCCGAGCAAGGAGCCACAGTTGAGTATGAGGACTAGACTATCTCCTCTACTTCGGCTCCCCACTGTCTACCCCCAATTTTTCACTAGAATGGGGAAAAGAAAATTGTAATTTCTTGTAATTTGTAACTTGTCTAGATATGCAATTTATGATGATTTTCAATGACAATGATCATAAATTTATAATAGGTATTAGTTAGATATCGTATTTGCATGATAATGCAATTTTGTACTCTATTAGCATTAAAATCTAATAGAAAATGCTTCTAAGCAATGATTTTATAGACTCACTTGATACACTTTGTAATTAAATTTTGCAAGAAATTTATATTTTAAAAAAAAATTAAGTACTTTTTAAAGCTGCTGAGTTTTGTGGAGTCAAATTTTTTTGGTCTATTGATTTGAAGTTCGCAAACTATCTCATAGATTGTCAACAACAATAAATGTAATGCCTATATGTGGATGAGAAGTCATCAATATATTATACTTGATCATCAGACATAGATCGTAGTTCTAAGCAATGAACAAGAATTTAACAAGGTATATGAGGTGGTAAGGATGATTATAATGTATATTGTGATGCATGCCCTTTATGACATGATATAATTTATCTTTATGTAGCAAAGATGATGGTAATCTCTTGTAGATTGATGATCACACATATACCCTCGAATGGAATTCCTATAAAAAAAATGGACAGAGAAGCTGCAAATATTTTACACAAGATAATCTGTGCTTCTCCATTTTTTTCATATATATAGGATTTGCAGATCCTATATTATAGGAAACAACTCTTCTATAAATATTGAGTTGCTTGTAACAACTCAACATATACCACTATTATGATAACTTACCAAACAAACTGTAACCATCCTTGTGACTAATAATAAAATTAAGTTGTTTGTCAAGAACTTGATATTATGACACTTATTCATAACACAAATTTATATACCCACATATACTCTTATTTCTAACACCTACGTGAACACTAATTTTTATCAATTCTTGGTGAAGTATTATATTCTGACCATTGTTATCCCTCCTTATGGACTTACTTGGTTGGAGCCTTGATATTGGTTTCATCCATAGATACTCTAATTTGGTGCTAATGTGCATGCCTTATGCATGATGTCCAATTTTAGAGTGTGTTGTTAGGGCAATGTCCATAGAATCAATGAGGGGCATGAAGTGGCAAAAATGATGTATAATATATATTACATGTTCACTGATGCATGGCATGACGTGATATCATTGTTTGGTAGTGATGAGAATTTGGTAGATGTAATGTCCCTAGTTATAAGGTGCCTTAAAATACTTTATTTACTGTTTTCTGCTCTTAGTTCAAGGGTTTAGGAAAGCCTCTATTGGAGTCAAATCTGCAAAAACAAGGCCAGAGAGATACTGCAAATTACATTAAGAATTAATGTTATAAATTTATAGAAATGACTGATTAAAGCATAGAGAGATGCATATAACAGAATCAAGAATGGGAACTCATTATTGTGTATTATTATGCAAGGTTAATAGGGTGTTTGGATTTATCTATTCAAGCATGTTCATGTAGGTGTTTTATTCAACAGTTTCCCTACTTGTTATGATCATATAGGGTGTCTTATATAACAGTTTCCCTATTCGTTATGATCATATAGGGTGTCTTATGTAACAGTTCCCCTATTCGTTATGATCATATGGGGTGTCTTATGTAACAGTTCCCCTATTATGATCAAGTAGGGTGTCTTATGCAACAGTTCCCCTACTTCTCATGAATTCATATGCTTGTTCAGGTTTCTTATGAAGAGAATCTTGTTATGTCTATGTATTCTGGTTATTTCACCAGTTAGTTTGTCAATGTCCAATCTTATTTGTCAATATCCAATTATCATTATATATCATTGCTCAGTTAACTGTTATTATTTCAGTATTTTAACATTCCTTAGCAGTCATAGATTTTACTGTTTGCTGAATGAATATCATTAGGATCATGATGGACAAATTTTATGTAATAATGGTTTACAGACTGAAACGAGTTTTCACAGAAATAAATACTATTACTGCAGAATATATTCCTACAGAAGCCTTATACCATTATTCAGAATGGAAATCAAATATAAATATAAATGTAAAGAGATACCATACTTGCAACATGGACAAGTGTTGATGATAGAGGAATCCCATCAGGGATGAGTCAGTCAAATAGAATTCATGCCAGAAGATGGTCAAATGCCAGGCATGACCCTCCCTGTGGCACAGATTGTGTTTTTTTCCAGAATCTATATCCCTTATATTTTCACGAACCCTTTATTTATCCCCCTCCATGTCTATTGGAATAGTTTGGAGTGGTGGTGACTCTCTGAAAAGTCACCGCCCACTTCTTTCCCAAACGGTTAATTACGAATACACGTTAAGCTTATAATATTCGATAATTGGTACAAATCAATAATTGTTGAATACTACTTTATTATTATTTTCTTTTAAGGATATTTAATAATTAGTGCAAACTAGTAATCATTGAATAATATTTTATTATATTTTTCTTTAAGGATACATTAATCTGTATACTGTCAGAAAATTGAGGGGACATGACAGTAGAGGAGTTTGTGAAGATTTTAAAACAGTCCGAGATAATAGTGATGACAGATTTACATAGCAGATCTAAATTCCACACACTATAATTATCAACATAATGATAAAATTATTACATAACACTTCTGCTGATTAACAAAAAAAACTGTTAAACAAATTTAGAAACTGCACTGCTGATAGCAGCAAAGCAAATGCAAACTAGCCGTTGCATTAGTTTCCAACATACTTCCCCTTGATGCGGAGAGGACTCAGATTACAATCTCAAAGCATCAAAAACTGATCCTTTGCAATTCACTATACAATATTACATTGTACATGGTCTTATAGACCTACTTAGTACACTTCTTGTAGAAGTACCCATTTGCTCATCTATCCCTCATGAAAGATCGCAAGGCTTTCCCTTCATTTCTATAACATAGAGAAAACTCATGACACATTAATGTGCCAATTATAACAAGCAGTCTTTAACCACTTGACTCAAACAAGAAACCTTGTTTGACGACTATTTTTATCAACACCGAAATATTTAGATTTATATAACCTTTTGAACACACTAGGCACTTTTTTCTAATTGGATGCATCAATCCATCCATAATTAAGATGCATACAATCCTTCATAGATTGTCCATTGCACTCTTTTTTCCAGCATGAATTTTCAGAGTGATTTTTCAATCCACAAATTGTACAAGGGTGAAGATTCCAACACTTTGCCATATGTCCTTCCCTTTGACAATGTGAACATTGCATTCCTTGAGCTGATTTGCATGATCCTGTAACACTGACAACATCAATTCTATCTTCCTTGCCATATCCAAGGCTTTCATTCTTTGGCTTCATGATTGGGTGAATGCGCTCTATTATTTCTTGCCCATCTTTGCCCAAACCTTTGCCATCATAACCCATTTTCTTCATCATCTTTAGGCCAACATTATTTCTAAAACAACCTTTGCTATTAACATCACAACATGCACTCACAAAATTTGAGGGTACAAACACATCCTTACCTTCAACTTCTCTCTTTACATCAAGAAAATTTAGGTACATCATCCATATCAACTGCTTCATCAAATGAAGAATATAAATCACAAGTATCACATGAGACATCACACAATGAAGGTTTTTGACCTTAGACTATCATTTTCCTTCTTGCATGTTGGAAAGAATTGATTTGGCTGCACAATTGTGTTGAGACATGGACCAGCTAGGACTTGAACCTAGGACCTTCCATACGTTGCTGGAGTGGTCTACCACTGAGCTACTGGCCCCTCTTGGACCAGTCCATCGTCAGTCCGGGTGTGGCTTATTTCCAACACCAACACCCCCCTTTAAGCCACACCTGTCGTGTGCTTGGGGCTCCTAGCTTGGACCTGGCTCTGATACCATGTTGAGACATGGACCAGCTAGGACTCGAACCTAGGACCTTCCATACGCTGCTGGAGTGCTTTACCATTGAGCTACTGGCCCCTCTTGGACCAGTCCATCGTCGGTCCGGGTGTGGCTTATTTCCAACACCAACAAATTGTTCTATCAACTTTTGTATTTCACCTTTTGAAAATTATTTTCCTTTGTAAGAAACTTTAATTTTTCTTCTCATTCTGCATTTCTTACTTTAGCATCTCCAATTCGTTCTGAAGAATTCTCAATTTTACATAAATATTCACATCTCTCCTTTCAAATTTTTTTAAATTTTTGTATCAATTATGAATTACATTTTCTTAATTTCCATCATTTCTTCCTCCAAAAGATCCCTTTCACAAATTAAATTTGCATTTTCTTTCTACATGTTTTTAGCAATTTTCCCCATTGAAACAAATAACTTAATTTACCTATTTTGCAATTGATTGGTTTCTACACAATCTGTTTTTTTTCTCTGTCAATTCCTTGACTTTTTCTGTTGCTATTAGAAACACTTTATCCAACCAGCAGTAACCTAGTCTTTGATTGTGTCAGTTGCTTCCCTTACCAGCTACAAATTGTTTTTGATGTGATTCTTTCTTTTCCTTTTTGCCTCCTTTCTCCAGATCAGCAAGCTCCTTTGGTGGCTTCTTCTATCTTCAAACTGCACATCCACAACACTTCTTCAACCTCAACACATCCCTGGGTCTTCTGCTCTGATACCAAATATAGATTTTAAAACAGTCTAAGATAATAATGATGACAGATTTACAGAACAGATCTAAATTTCACATGCACTATATAATTATTAGCATAAAATTATTACATAACAATCCTGCAAAAAGCTGTTTATATGGAACAACAAACATAACTTTTATTATTCTGAACTTGATAAAAAATATAATAGCTTTATAAAATAAGTGCTTAATAAATTGCTTTAAAATTGTGACATTACATAGAAATCAACTATAAAAAGATAGTTTCCTTTGCACTATTGGAAACTATCTAAACCATCAACTAGGAAAACTGTCAAACAAATTTAGAAAACTGCACTGCTCATGGCAGCGAAGGAAATGCAAACTAGCCGTTGCATTGGTTGCCAACAGTTTGTCTCCCAAATTCATGACGATAAGGGCATAATAAATTAGAGGACTTGCAGTAGTGTTATATAGTCATTAAATAATAGGCTTTTTGCAAATATTGAATCATCTATGTGCTTTTTAATGTTGGAATAAATAATTTTACGAAGCTGTCAGAAGGAATAATTGTTTAGATTTGGGCTTTGAGGTAATGTCCATTTGTATAGAAGCAAATTGGATATGCAAGTGTAATATAATTGGTATTCTAATCTTGATAGACAAGGAAGATTGTATCTATTAGTGGTCCCTCCTCTCATTTGTGTCCGAAGAACTCGCAATGTTAGCGGTATTGTTTTCCTCTAGGGTGGAGTTTCTATATGTAGCACATATTTGGAGTGGCCGTGAAATGGCCGCCTTACTTTATTTTTTATTTTTTAACACATCAAAGCACCCTTTAAGGTTAGGAAAATGAAATACAATGCTGCTGAAAGGTAACCCTTCCACTTTCTGTTCACAAAGAGCCCAATATGGGAAGGTGAGAGCATACGGTGAATAGGGGATCGTTAGCTCAAAAGACAAACTGATGTACAATGCTGGGCGGCAATCCAGCCCCTTCCGCTTGCTCAGCGGGCAAGAACAACTCAAATCTAAAATCACTCTACCACTTTCCTGCGGGAGGACAGCTATTATAATACTGCAAATGATATTACTCAACCACTTATTCAGCAGGAGGACAATTATTACAATACTGAAAGTAAAATCACTCAATCACTTATTCAGCGGGAGGACTTTGAAAACCAATTGAAGTAATAGATAGGTGGCTAAGCCACCCTCTTCCACTTCTACAGTGGGAAATACAAAATGTAAAATGCCACAAGCAAAGGCTGATCAGTACTACTGATTTCAGCGTTACAATGAGAGCATTAGCTTGCAGATTACAATAAAAAATTGATATCTAATCACGCCAAAATGTTAGGAATGGATCTACTACTAACAAATATAAGCTATCCAACATATGGAAAGTTACCAAATAGGTAAATAATTCAGGTGTGATATAAAGAACAACTAACTGAAATAACAGACCAGCAATGAGAGAAATCACCTAAATGCTCATAACGTTACCCACACACCTCCGAATGACTTGAAATCAAGTGAGAATGATCTCTGGAGAGAAGGCACCCAAGTCAACACCAACAACTCGCTATAAATCTGAACCAATATCATTGCACACTTCCCAAGGCAGCCTCCAACATGGTATGGCCAGGCTAGAAGAGCGATTTTTTCGAGAAAATCCAAATCAACATCAAAATCTACGAAACTTAGCAAAATGGATTGCCTAACAAAGAGGAAAACAAAGGAAGAATACCCAGAAATAGTGACTGAAGTCTCAAAGACTTGTGAATGAATTTCACATTCAGCACCACACAAAACAGCAACTCGAAAATTGAAAACAACACTAAAAAATCAGAACACAACAAATATCTTGATCTTCGTTAAGCTCAATCTGCTCCTCTGAAAGAGAAACAGTCAAAATATTCAGCTAGGGGCTATCTTTCAAGCTCAAAATTGAAGATACTAGGAGGTATGTATCCCTCAAAGCAAGAGTCTGGAATAATTTCGACAACAGTTCATTATAATAGCAATGGATAGTCTCAAATGAAGGCCAAGGCACTTATTTATAACTTCCTCCCAACTCGAACCTCCATTTCCCTCCAATGTGGGACTAAACTGTTACAAGTGTGGTTGCCATTGCACCAAAAGATTGACCCGTTAATGCTCGATACAACCACTAGATTTATAGAATCCATAGTAGGTGATTAAGCCATGTCACAAACCCGAGCGTTGCGGTGCACAACACAAGGAGACCAAGGGCTCACACCTTGCAACAATCCCCCCCTTAGAGCAAGCGAGGGGTTTGAACCCGTGACCAAGCTTTGATACCACTTGTTACAAGTGTGTGGTTGTTGTTGCACCAAAAGATTGACCTGTTAATGCCCGATACAACCACTAGACTTATAGAATCCACAGGAGGTGGTTAAGCCATGTCAGAAACCCGAGCATTGCGCTGCACAACACAAGGAGACCAAGGGCGCACACCTTGCAACATAAACAATGGAATTCAAATTTACTTTTTAATTTGCATTTCATTTCATCCTTCACCAACTCATTCAATTTTGCCTAGACAAGACACTTGATTAAAATGCAAATAATACATAATATAATCGCCCAACATATAATTGAGAAAATGACTTTAAATATAACTTAACCAATCCCTTAATAAATCGTCCATTTTGCCTTAAGTTATAATTCAACTTTAAACACCATTTTCTATCAAATACTAAACTTACCAAAACAAGCTCCAAGAATATGGGAGATCAAACTTAGAGAACTGCACTGTCAAATATAGCCACTGCACTGAGCTGCAGAAGCCTTGCCAAAAATAGCACTTACTAAAAATAGAATATTGTTAAAAATAGTATCCAAATGCATTTTAATCACACATTCTGAGCAACCATCACAACTTACTAAAAAAAGTAAGTTCGGAAAAGTCTTTAGATTCAATTGCATGTCACACCATTGTGAAGCTCTCAGAAAACCCAGAGAAATGAGTTGTCCTCGCCACCACTTACTAGAAATTTTAAGTTTACCAAACTCCATTGCTTGCTATGCATGTACCATCATCGCGAAGCTTTTTGAAAACCCAGAACAAATCCAAAATCAAAACTGTAAAACTCCAACATGCAAGCCACCAAAAGCGTCGAGACATCCCCTTAGAAGGAGGAAACCCTAATTTTTGCTTTCGACTAGCCTACAGGTCTCCGGAATAGGCTAACGGCCGACTGAACTGATTATTGTTGAGAAGGGGACATTACAGGTCGTGATTCATGGTGGCAGCTTAGAAACCTTGTTTGCTAGACTAAATTTGATCTTAAACATGTTTAAGCTTTTAAAGGTTGTTTGCTTGTCTTAGCACATACTTGGAGTGGTGGTGATTCATGGTGGCAGGTTAGAAACCTTGTTTGCTAGCCTAAATCTGATCTTAAACATATTTATTCTTTGAAAGCTTGTTTGCTTGTCTAAGTTCAATCTTAAAGATACTTGGAGGAGTAGAAGTAGAAGTGTCAGTTGAAGCCATAGTGGGGAGAGATAATCGTCGAGCAAAGGGGACACAACACATCGTACGTGTAGTGAGTTGGTGGAAGTTGCTAGGAACTTACCGCTCCTCGATGAAGTAGACAAAGACCTTTTGGACCAAGTAAACAACCAGTCTATACAATCAATGCCGGACGAAGATTCTAGGAGCAAGTCCCCAGAGATTAGCCCTTCCATATAGTTGGTACGTGACAAAGAAGGCAAAGGACATAATCTCAGGGGCGAGGTTGCCAAAATATTTGAAAACAATCTGCATTGTATTGAGAAGCTATCTATAGCCGAGGGTTCGAGAATAGGGGGGCTAAGCCGGAGACCCTAGGGAAGGAGTCGAGAATTGAGGAAGCTAACCAAGGTGCAATGGATGGAGACGGTGGATGTGTAGAAGGCTCGTGTGTTGCTAAGAGTGCAAGTGAAGCACTAAAACTTCAAGAGTAAGATAGTCCAATCTTGTCCTAGGCACATGATACACATCGATAGAGGACAATGGTGAACCCTCGCTCAACAATTCTAGGTATGGATAGGCAAAAAGTTCACTAGGAATGGATTGGAGGATCCTTCAAGGCATTGCAAGACATGAGACACTATATGGTTGGCAAGCAGTCAAATTGATAAGAATTATTGGTTAAGGTCATTTCCCGCATTCTTAAGGGGAGCGGTTATTGGCTAGTTCTCAGAGTTAGAAGATAAACATACAAAATTATGGGGCAGCTTGAACAAGGCATTTCAGGGGGAGTTTAAATTCCTAAGGGACGATAATGAAATTGTGGCTGAAATTTATAACACTAAACAATGAAAACATGAATATGGACAATTTTACAACCATAGGTTGAAGGAGTTGTTGGGTAAAATGATGAACCAGCTAGCTGACGGGTTGTAGAAGAGATGGTTCATTGAGGGATTGATTCCCTCCCTGAGGAAGAAAATGAAGGTAGTATTTTCGTCCTTGTATGCTGATGCTTACAATCGATCGATGGATATTGAAAATGAAAGCAAAACATCACGGGGAAAGAAGAGAGCAAGCGACAATGAGAGTACAGAGGACGACAACAATGAAGATGGATCAAAAAGTAGTATTAACCTTGAGGAAGTACATGATGCGTATGATGAAGGATTTGAGAGCTAAGAAAGAAAATCTCAAGGGAAAGAAGGGGATGTGGTGCATTGATTGTAAACTAGAAGGTTACACAAAAATCTGTCCAAAGAAATCATTTTATGACAATTATCAAGTACTAGGACAATTCATCGAGGAGTGCCTGTACAATTTAAAAACAAGAAGCACCCAAGTGCTCTTTGCCCAAGGGGAACAGACAACCCCACCGACTACACCACCAAAAGGACCTGCCAATTGCAATGCGTCACATGGGGGATATTGTAATAGGTGAGGAAATTGCTATAATAAGAACAAAAATAACAATAGTGGGCCAAGGAGTAGAATACATTATGACGTGACGGGGAGATCCATGATATAGTGTCGAAAATGTAATAAGTGGGGTCAATTCACTTGAGAGTGCCAAAGCTGTCAAAACAATATGGGCACATTGTGCAAGTTGTGTGGACTTGGAAACTATGAATATTGTGACTTCCTGAAGCAAAAAGGGGTAAATATGTTGGTCGTGGAAGGGCTAAACAAAGAAGTACTAGCAATGGTGAATGAACGTAGGGCCAAAGTTGATGTGGTACGACAATGGCCAATGAACGTAGGGCCTCAAATGAAGGCTCTAGTACTCCAATATGGTCAGAGTTGGAAAAGAATATAGCATGACAAGTGTTGCGAACAAGCATTCCTATAAAGGTAACAAGATTCTACAAACCATGCCACAATTGAAGATGGTCATTACTAATATAGTCAATGAAGACACAATTGGCGAGAAATAAAGAAAGCCACGAGAGGAACCAACAACGAAACCATCAAGTGAAGGTAACCTTGCCAGCGATCCAATGTTACTAGCGATGAGTATTGGGAGGAAGCTTGCCTTCGTAGAGATGGAAATTTTGGGCCTGTAGGTCATAAATACCATCGTCGACGGAGGCTCGGGAGTTAATGTACTATCAGAGGACACTTTGTAGTGCCTTGGGAAGCCAACACTCTGGCCGCCAACCTTCCACTTGGTGGGTGTTGACCTAAATGGAATTAAGCCACTGGGAATATTGATGGCACAAAAAGTAACAATTGGCACCCATTACTTTTTCTTGGATTTTGTAATCATCCCATTGTTAAAAAAATGCCTACGATGCACTCCTTAGGAGAGGTTTGTTGATCTCCACAAAGGCAAACCACAACTGGGAATACACTCTCGATTAAGAGTGAGGGGAGGAAGTATGTCGTCGACTTGAAGAATCAGGTGTTGAGAGGTGAATTGGCATCCTCCAGTTTAGAGTCTGAAGATGGAGATTCGGGTATGGATGAAGGAAGGAAAGTAATGGAACCTAATGACGAAGGAGTGCTTGAATTGGAAGATTGCTCAGAAGATGAAACAAGCTCCTTGAATAGTCTATTCCATTGGCAAATAAAAGACTATTAATTCTTTTACCCTGAATACAACAGACTATAGATCGGGGAGATTGAGGAAGGCGACCAACTTGTAGAGAGTGCTACCTTTCCCTTGGAGTACGAAGAGTACAAGGCGGGAGTGACATGAGTGGATGATATGTTCGCTCATCACTTTGAATGAGACAATGTAATAAAGTATGAAGAGTCGAGTGTGAAGTAGTTGAATCTTGGCGATGAAGACAATCCGAAGGTCATCTTGGTCGGTGACAATTGGGACCTCGTGCTAAAGGCAGCTACATTCAAGATATTCATGGAGTACAAGGACACTTTCTCCTGGATGTACAAGGACCAGAAGGGGATACTACTAGAAATGTGCGTACATAGAATCCCCCTCATATTGAGTGCACAACTTGTACGAATGTGACCCTACCTGATGAACAAAAACTGTGTCACCAAGGTACATGAGGAGATTGAAAAGATGTCCAAGGTTGGCATAATCTTCAAAGTGGAAATGAGTGAGTGGGTCTGGCCAATTGTCATATCCCTAAAAAAGGGGGCAAATTAGATAAGGATTTGTGTGGACTTTAGGTGCCTGAATGTAGTAACAATGAAAGACCCATTCCCGATTTCTTTCACTGACAACATATTGGAGGAAGTTACAGGTCACTAAATATATTTCTTCATGGATGGCTTCTTGAGGTACAAACAGATAAGTATTGCTAAGGAGGACAAGTTGAAGACTACCTTCGTGGTGGAAGATGGGGTGTGTGCGTACAACAGGATGTCGTACGGCTTGTGCAACGCCCCAACTACCTTTCAGCTAATCATTTTACACTTCTTTGGAAAATTGTTGGTATGAAACTTCAAAGTATTCCTAGATAACTAGTCTATATATGGCAGACAATATATTCACTTGACAACATTAAAAGAATGCATGGAGAGGTGTTGAAGGGCGAGACTAGCCCTTAACCCAAAAAGGTGAATATTTATGGTGCGCCAAGACAAAGTGCTCGACCACATAGTGTGCAAGGAAGGATTGAAGACAAACCCTGACAAGGTTGGGGTTATCATCCAAAGGCAGACCCCAAAGAACGTAATAGGAGCAAACTTATTCCTCGGGCATGTTTGCTACTATCGAAGGTTCATAATGAACTATTTAAAAATTTCCTACCCCCTTGAGTTGCTTAACAAGGAAGGGACAACTGTTTATGAGGGGGGAAAGAGAAGAACAAGGCATTTAGGGAACTGAAATCAAGACTAGTCAGTGCACCTATCTTGGGATACTTAGATTGGAACAAGGAGTTCCATGTGCATGTGCATATCTCCAACTATGTTATTGGGGCCACATTGGTGTATGTGGGTGTGTAGGGATTGGACAATGTGGTTTTCTTTGCCAATCACCTACTCTCCAAGGTGTAAGCAACTACAGTGCAACTAAGAGAGAGGCACTCGACATGGTGTACTTTGTCCAAAAGTTCCACCACTACTTGTTGGCGACACCCTATACGTTCTATGGGGACCACCGACATTTAATGTATCTGTCGAGCAATCCAATCATCCAAGGGAGGGTAAGTAGATAGTTACTCCTATTGCAAGAATTCACGTTCACCATCATCATGTGATGAGGGAAGGGCCATGTTATCATTGACCAACTATTATGCATCAAGTCATATGGTCACTTGTTTCAAATTGCTATATTACTGCCATGTTATGGAAGCATTGGGGAGTATCTATCCACTTCCACCTTTCCGAGAGAAATGCCTCCAAACCAAACAAGAAAGTTGGTAGTTAAAATCAACACTTTTCACTTTATAAACGGGTTGCTATACAAGATGGGTCTTGACCATGAGCTATGAAGATGCATCATGGAGGAAATCCCTGGAGTGTTGAAAGGAGCACGCGAAGGCTTGGAAGGAGGCCATATGGGACTAGATGCCACTGCACAAAAAGTCCTATTGGTAGGAATGTGGTGGCCAAAACTACATATGGATGCTCGGGAATGGGTTGTCAACGACGATATCTTCCAGCGAGTGGGCAAACCCCTTGAGCAAGACTTCATGTCATTGTTCCCTTCACAAGCCTAGGAACTTTTTGAGAGGTGGAGTTTGGATTTCATCAGGGCACTGAAGGTGAGTTAGACACATAGGTGCAAATACATTGTGGTAGTCGAAAAATACCACACCAAGTGGGCAGAGGTGAGAGCACTCCCTGACAATACTGCCCTCAATGCAGCAAAGATTATCTATGAGTAGATAGTAACAAGGTTCGGCATCCCAATCCAAATAACCAGGTGATAGGGGAGTAAATTTTGTGAACCATGTCAACTAGTTGATGATGACGGAATTTAAGATCTTTCATAAGCTTTCAAGTCCGTACTACTGACAAGCCAATGATCAACCTGAATTGATGAACAAAGTGTTGGTCACTGTAATATATAAGTCATGTGGGGTGAAGGACGAAGGTTGGGGATAAAGACTCTTGTTGGTACTATGGGCAGCAATAGAAGGCTACCTTGGCAAGGAAGGATGTCATTTTGGCCGAATTGGAGGAGCGCTAGAAAGTCATGGCTCGAGAGTTGGAAAAGTCCAAGTAAGATCTGATGGAGGCAGTGCAAATGGTGAAGAGGTCACGAAAGTGAGAGTTGGTTGCAGAGCGTAACCTGAGGCTCTGTACAGAGCAAGTGCAACATCTTCGCCAAAGGCTTTCCACCTCCAAGGCTACATCCATATCAACATCCTCTACTTGTCCAGGGACATCCTCTCATCCTGCTTCTTAGTAATTTGTTGTTGTAGATAGCATCAATTTAATGACTAAAGCAATTGTTTGAAACTTTGAATTAGCATTGAAGTCGGCCTTATCAAATCAATTGAAAAACATTTAATAATGGTGGTGAAGTTGGCCAAAGCTGGAGAGCTGCAATTCTCCCTCAAACGCCTATATATTGTGTTTGATCATTTCATTTGATCAAAACACAAAATCGAAAAGCAACTCCAGTCAGATTCGATTCAAGGTGAATACATTCCTTTGAAAGCAATTTTCAAATTAAAAGCAAAAGTGATCATTGAAGTTGGCAGATTTGGTCATTGTCCACAGTGAATCTATCTCAAAGGCCAGCGATTTTAATCTTGATTAGATATTGTCACATTTGCTATTGCTGATCACAGCGAAGACATTATACAGGACAGCGACACTTTATTTATAAGAATTTAACAATCCTACCATTTTTGTTCAAAAACGAACTCAGTTGAAGACAAAGAATCTCATGAAAAGAGCAACTAATTGACATATCAGTTTGTTTTGAAAAATTGCAGATCCGAGACAAGGCTCATATTATCATTTTATACCCAAAATCAGACCTTATTTCATGACTGATTTTGCTTCTATTCATTGTCTTCACAAGGGCTCTTGTTAATTCAATGCAATTTTGTTCATCTTTAAGCATTATCAAGGAATTATCATTAGTTTAGACGATCATATTCAGTTAAGGGTTAGAAATGCAACCTAGGATTTAGGATATTTAGAGATCTTGAAAGATTATCATTCTTAGGTTGGAATTCTTAGCTTAAATAATTGAGTTTTACTTGCAAATCAAATATCATATCTGTTGCCCCATATTTGACATACCTAAAATTTGAACTTCAAATTGGTCTCAATGTTGAATGAAGACCCAAATATGTGTCTATGCATAACGAGTAAGCATGTGATCCAAGGTCGTTGTTTGTCAAAATATGAAAAATGGATGAGTTTTACAAATTTAAAAGAATTGAGGGAAATCGTTTTGTGAACATGTCCTAAGCATCATTTTATACCATCTGACCAATTATTGCCTGAACCCAGTTCACAGTTTGCCATATTTTAAACTCTCAAATTTTGATGTCCCTCGCTCGCAAATAATTAAAATCCCTCACCCTAGGTATCGTCATGAGGAATAAATGATGGTATTTTCTCATTCCCTACCATCAACATGTGTTACAAATACCATCATTTATTCCTCATGACGATACCTAGGGTGACGGATTTTAATTATTTGCGAGCGAGGGACATCAAAATTGAAAGTTTAAAATATGTGTTCACAACAAGACCAAGATCTTGGTTCCTAAGGAATG